>NC_058086.1:156786756-157386756 GCF_014858855.1 Bufo gargarizans | reverse complement strand
CCCCTTATCGTTTAGCTTCAGTTTGCACTCTTTCATGGGACGCCAGAACATCCTAGCTTCCCTGGACACCGAACTGCAGAAAAGTAAGAAAATCAACTCCAAATACATTTTACTTATTTCAAGAAAATTGTAATTAGATACCCGAGCTGATTTCTCAGGCATTCACATCAACCAGTAGAAATAATGATATTTCCTTTGCTCACTTATTATCCTAATAGTTGCATTTATCCGTAGGTATAGCAGACCTGTATCTGAACAACACATGGGTAAATCATGCAGGAAACATCAGCGTTCAGCCTTTCCGTTCTCCTGCTCCGTTTAGGAGCCGGAGAACGGAAAGGACGGATTCGGCACATAACTGACACCAAACGGAGCCTATGGACTTCATAGACTATAATGGGGTCCGTTAGGTTTCCGCTCAGAAGATGATTTTGGAGCAGAGACAAAAATTGTGCGTGCAGGACTTTTGTCTCCGATTAAAAAATCTTTCTCTGAGCAGAAACCTAACGGACCCCATTATAGTCTATGGAGTCCATAGGCTCCGTTCGGCTCAGTTATGTGCCGAATCCATCCTTTCCATTCTCCGGCTCCTAAACGGAGCAGGAGAACGGAAAGGCTGAACGCTGATGTAAAATCTGCCTAAGCCAGTCACAGATTTTACAGAACCAAAAACGTATACTTACCTTTCTTGTTCCCAGCTCGCTGCAGTGCCTCCTGACACCTTCTAAGCAAGAAAATCTGCATACATACAGCTCTTGATGGAGCGCACAAAGGCCGTGCGACGCTTCAGAGATCACTGCTTACGATTTAAGAAGCTCAATTTTGTGACAAAGCTTAAAAGCATAACTTTACTGTCTGAAGTATAAAGTTAAAGGGGTTCTCCGGGCTCTCCTATACTGATGACCTATCCTCATGATAGGTCATCAATATCAGATCGGCGGGGGTCCGACACCCAGCCCCCCCACCGATCAGCTGTATGAGGAGACGGCGCGCACAGTGTGCACATGCCGTCTCCCTTCTCTCTTCCTGCTCACCGCTTTGGACACAGAGGTTTGGGGAACAGATGGAAAAGAAGAAGGACGGACAAGAACAGATCTTTCCTGCTTACGTTCCCTAAGACGTTTGTCAAGTCGAATAGCTAAAGACGTATCCTCGTCTAGGGACCCTGGGGTGGGAGGACTAACTAAGAGGTCTTTCAGAGTATCAGAAAGACCACTAAACTGTGACCTAAGGGCCAGATCATTCCAGCCAGAGGCAATAGACCTCTTACGGAATTCTGAGCAATAATCTTCCACTGGTCTTTTTTCTTGGCGTAATGAAAGAAGCTGACTTTCAGTGTAAGCTGCCCCATCTGGCTCATCATACAGGAGGCCAAGAGTGGAAAAGAAATGGTCAACAGAAAATAGTTCAGGAAAGTTGGGCGATAGCAAGAATGCCCACTCATGAGGGCCCTCCTGAAGAAGAGACATAATGCCTATTCTCGGTGCTTCCATACCCAATGAGTGTGGCCTACGATGAAAAAATTATAATTTACAGCTCTCAAGGAAGGTTATGGTCAGGGAGCTTTACCATAGGCTCTACTGGTGATGGAGATGTAGCGGGGGGGGGGGGGGGGGGGGGGTGTCAGCTGGTCTGGTGGGACGCTTGCTGTTGGAATCTTTCCGCTAGATCCTGAACCAATTGGGCAATATCCTCCATCTGATTGGCCAATGTTGCCATGGCATCCATATCTGAGCCAGTCACCCAGACAAATATTTTTTGGGCCAGTGATAATCTAACACCTGTAAGGTAGGGACAGACAAAGGCAGGGAGCCCAAACCTAGAACCCAGCCAGCTTTCCCTACCTACTTGCAGTAAAAGCCATACTTGGCAGAACCGTAACTGGACAACAGTCGCTACTTTAAATAAGTGCGAAGACAGACAAACACTGACAGACAAACAAACACCAAAGCAGAGTCGTACAGAAATGGGTCACAACCAGACAGGCTATGCAATATCAAACTAGAGACAGAGGGTGGTCAGACGACAAGCTGAGGTCAGAAGCACAGAGGAATCAGTGTGCAAATTCAAGGAACAGAGAACAAGGAACCTAGCTAGTGAGCCAAAGAAGACTATCACTAGCAATGGTGTATGTCCAGGAAAGGTTTTAAATAGAGCAATGAGTCCCTGGATTAGAACCTGATAGGTCCATTGGCTAGGCGCTCCATTCAGAGGACTCTATTCTGTTACTAAGGATATGGTCGTGTCACCAGGGGGTTTGGCTCATTAGCGCGTCTCTCCCGTGCCGAGGCTGAGGATCATGCCGCTAGAGCCTGGACAGGAAAGTTTATTACACAGATATGTTCAATGGCACCAATTTCCAAGTGCAATTCTCTGGCACCAGTAAGGATTATAGAGCTAGGTTGGATGGCTGCAATTTAGCACTAGTAGTACTGGCCTCGTAGTGTTCTGGGTGATGGGTGTCTTAGCCATAGTCCCTCACCTCACTGTAGTGTCTTAATGCTGGCTGAAGCTTTTTACCCTACTGTCTGTCTTCTCAAGGGTTCACTTGTGGCACAATCAAAGTTGATCTCTCTGGAGAATCTGTAACAGGAGCAGGAGCTCTGCAATGTGCTTCCTCTCCTCTCTAAGTCTTGGCAGGAACTCCCCCTTTCGTCAGGAAGCAGGACCGGCTCACTCCTACTCCTAAGAGGAGAGGAACAGGGTGGTTAGCCCTGTTCCTGGTTAACCATTGAATTCCGCATAATTTACTGGTATGCACAGCCAGAAACATACAAAATAACATTACACAACACAATACAAAACTATTCACAATTGTAGCACCCCTAAGTCTGGGATACTACAGATTTCTCCATGGTTTCCCATTATAAGGGCAAATTTCACACATATTACAATGTAGTAGGTATTGCCGGTACT
The DNA here is from genome assembly GCF_014858855.1 of Bufo gargarizans. Lineage (NCBI taxonomy): Eukaryota > Metazoa > Chordata > Amphibia > Anura > Bufonidae > Bufo > Bufo gargarizans. Next base: position 157,383,840 of record NC_058086.1, on the reverse strand, counting down.
AGTGCAGTGTCCCACTCCGTATCTGTAGTGGGGCCCTGTATACATATGGGTATTTGTAAAATGTAGTTTTATGATATGTTCAGTATGTACAATTGCTGTCATTCCTACAACAGACTGGTATACCACCACTTTACATCAGTCACCACTAGGTGGTGCTGGTGCTAAAGATATATTCAGAACACGATATAGGAAGCGTGAGGCAGAACAGCGCAGATGAGGTTATGAAGTGAAGTGCAGCAAGGCCAACATCAGTTTAGTCCACAGCCAAGGAACCCTACCTCCGGAGTCAGACGCCTCAGCCAGACTACAGAATCAGACAAAAGAAGTGGTCAACCAAAGCTAGGGTTGGACCTACTGGACCCTGAAGACAAGTAAGCTGACAAGTAGCTACCCCTCTGAGTTGTGTGCAGACCAAGGGTAGGCCTCAAGAGAAGGATAAACATGATCTACTGTGTTCAGAGAGTATAAGGAGAGCCTAATGGAGACGAGAGAGGTACCTCAGCCTATAGGATCCATTAGCACCCAATGTGAGACAGGAGTTAGCTTACTGTGCCTTTTCACAGTTTATAGTGAAGTACAAGCTATGTTTGGAATAACCTAAAGAAGACCTATGTATCCTGGGCAGGGAAGCTTTGATGTATACTCCACACCTTGAAGATAGACAGCCAGAAGTTACAACAGCCTGAGGCTGACCAGAATCAATACCTCACCCAGAGCCTGTTATTAGGATTACAGATACAACTAAGGGTACTTTCACATTAGCGGCAGGGGACTCCGGCAGGCTGTTCCGGCGGTCGAACAGCCTGTCGTATCCGTCCTGCCGCTAGTTCACGTGTGCCCCCGGAAGGCCGCTCTGTCCCCATTGACAATACTTTTAGTCCGGCTGCCTCTTGCCGTGCCGCTGCCGGAACTCAATAGTTAATGGGGACGGAGCGGCAGTCTGGGGGCACACATCAACTAGCGGCAGGACGGATCAAACAGGCTGTTTACCCGCTGGAAAAGCCTGCCGGAGTCCCCTGCCGCTAGTGTGAAACTAGCCTAAGGCTACTTTCACATCTGCGTTTTTTTACCGGATCCATCATGGATCAGAAAAAACACTTCCGTCTAGATAATACAACCGGCTGCATCTGTTGTGACCAGATCCGCTTGTATTACCTTTAAAATGACCAAGACGGATCCGTCTCTAAAACCATTGTAAGTCAATGGGGGATGGATCCGTTTTCTTTTGTGTCAGAGATCCGTCTTGGAAGTACTCAAAAACGCTGCTTGCTGCGCTTTTGTCTGCGTCATGGGAACGCAATGAAACAGAATGGAATGCATTCCGGTGTACTCCATTCCCTTCAGTTCAGTTTTGTCCCCATTGACAATGAATGGGGACAAAACAGAGTTTCCCCCACTGTTGATCCTATAATGGATCTCAATAGCGGAGAGGGAAAGCGCAGATGTGAAAGTTGCCTAACTTGTGATGTCCTTTGAATGGATTACAACTACTGCTTTGCATTGCAATAATCTGTACATCTACCTCATGCAAGTGATTCCAATTGTTTATTCATAGGGACTCTTATTTATTTTACCACCTCATTTGCACCCAAGGATACCAGTGTCACGAACCTCAGGGACCCTGCCTTCCCTGAACCTAAAACCGTTTACCATCGAGGGCACCTCAACCAACATCTGGCAGGAGATCCCTCAATACCAGAGTGTGCCCCTGAGGAATCCGGTGCCTTCCTTCCCGTCACTGCACGCCGGCCCAGGGAGCTGACGAAACGTGAGTACCAACTACAGTACTACATCTATCAGGCCACCACACTCACACATTGCACCTGCGGTCCCGGTCGCTGCACTTGTGTCTTCCCTTGTGCAGGACACTGCAGAGATACTGGTGTCGGCTAGAACGAACATACACATGATGGTTTTGGTTACTGCTATAACTTGTTACAATGGTGGTATTCTATTACAGGACCATGCTCGATTACAGTGAGCTCTTTAGATGTTTTTAAATGCAGACTGCATGGCTAGGGGCTGGATTTTATACACCTGTGGCAATGGGACTGAATAAAATACCCGAATTTAAAGATTACGAGGAGTGCCCTAATACTTTTATCCGTGTAGCATACTGTATGTCTCCTGAACAATGAATGCATTTTAAGTACACTTGCAAGTGAAAGATGTTTCTTATGGTGAGAGCTGGAGATTTGAAGATGTAACTTAGTGGAAAGAGTTACACTTGCCGGTCATAAATCACTAATCCTTCAGTCAATGCTCTTCATTATTCTGCATATGTTCCTATGATGACACATACTTTTCTTCTTATTCACACCTACTAACAGGTATTTCCAGCCGTTTTATCTATGAATAATTGGTAACACCCTTTACGTCTGAGTAAGTTTTATTTACAACACAATTACCGTACATACAATGTAAAAACGTGATGTCATCATCAGGCCAAAAAAGTACTTAATATCTGCTTAACGTGTGCTCTTAGAATGAGGTCATTTATTGTTAATTGTTCTTAAGACGTTGATTCACTACAACCTCAGTCCGTGCAGACAGATGCATACTGTTCAGGAGCTGGCAGGATATTTAGTTTCAGGTCACTTCAGTTGTATATGGATGAGTTTTGAAAAACCTGAAGAAACTTTTACAGAGGACCTGTCAGCTCTCTTGACTTGTCTGTTTTATTATCTGCTTGGATACAATGCAATAATGATGCAATAACTATCTTTTTGTATGTTGTTGTGTTTGCCATTCCTCTATTATTCCTATTAGAAGTCTAGGAATAAAGGTACATCAGATGGTTACCAATTGGGTGTGTGTCCCTGTAGCAGTCTGACACTGGCTGCACTGATTGGACAACGTCAGACTGTACAGGGAGACACCTCCAACTGGTAACACCCAGTCGTATCTTTATTTAGAAAACTACTAGTTGGATTAATAGAGGCATGACACAAAAAGAGTCATAAGAAAAAAATTCTAAAGAATGAATAACTGTGGAATTTAGGGCTCATGCACACGACCATGTGTCGGCTGGGTCCGTATTGCGGCCCACAAACAGCGGGTCCGCAATATACGTGCCCACATCCTGGATGCGAAACCATTCACATGAGTGGGTCTGCAATCCAGAAGGTCCAGTACGGAATGGAGACACGGAACCCCACAGAAAGTTCTACGGAGAGCTTCCATGGGGTTTCTCTCTGTGCATCCGCATGGTTGAATGGGTCTGGACCCGTCTGTGGAATCCGCACAAATGTTGTCCGTGCATTGGGGACCTCACATTGCAGTCCCCAATGCACGAAACAGCCAAGCGATGGCTTTGTGCATGAGCCCCAAAACACATTTCAGGAGAGGTGGCAGGTCCTCAAGGCCAGTATCAGACGAGCAATTATAGACTTATCTGTGTTTAGGCCAGAAGCATGGATGAGTTTTTTAAACGGACCGTACACAGATGGATGTCTGTTTTTTCCTATATTACTTCAAATGATCCTTGTGTGAAAAAATGGACAAAGATGTAACATGCTGCAGTTTTCTCTGTATTGGACCGATGGGTTAGTACTTGAATGGTTCAGTCCAGGTGCCGTCCATTCTAAACATTGCCTGTCTAAAAACAGCGTGAAAAAGTTTCCTAAGAGTAGGAAATGGTATCCAATAGAAAGATAACCATTACCGTACTCACCCTTTAAATCACCCGCCGCTACACTGCTGAAGCTCCGTGATTCCTGCCAGTCCTGCAGCAATGATGTCACATAATTTACGTGACCACTGCAGCCAATCACTGGCCTCAGCGGTGATGCTTGCAAGGCATGTGACCAATGAGGCCAGTGTTTAGTTGCAGCTGTCATAATGTATGTGATGTCATGTATGCAGGAGCTGGGTGCTAGAAAAATACAAAACACTGTCCCGGGTGTGACATAGAATTGTACTGCTAGAAGGTGAAGTGAGGTTTTCTGATTGGACTCTTACATTTTGCGTGTGATATGGATATCCCTGTAGGGTACTGGCTATCAAAACACCAGACGGCAGTGGATACACTCATTTGAGGCTGGAAGACCTCTCTGTAGGAAAAAAAAAAAAGAAGCCGCAGATGCCAACCATGGATAATCCAAATGATTCTTTACTGCTCCAACAAATATAACGCATTTTAGGGAAAAATCCCCTTTTAACTGGATATAATCATATGGATGGATATGTATGGATATAATCATATCCGATTTTATCCAAAGAAGGGGGAAATGCATATTATTGTTGGAACAATTAGAGAATTTTTTGTATTGTTTACAGCTGTACCTTCCTATTTTTCTATGGAGAGGTCCTTCAGCCTGAAGCAAGTCTGTCTGCAGCAGTGACGGGCACTGCTGCAGTCTCTGTCACAGATAGACAACTTTAAAGGGGTTGTCCGGGCTCTCCTATAGTGATGACCTATCCTCAGGATAGGTTATCAATATCAGATCGGCAGGGGTCCGACACCCGGCATCCCCGCCGATCACCTGTGTGAGGAGACGGCGCACACACAGTGCGCACGTGCCGTCTCCTGTCTCTCTTCCTGCTGACCGCTGCTTTGCCATGACTTTGTGTTTTCAGACTGATAATATGGCTTGAATAAGTGCTCATGAGGTCAGGAGATCAGAGATGAGAACTACACATTAGCACTTTAGACAGAAGACTAGATTCAAAGAAAACACACTTGCAAACAGACTGATATTTTGAACCCCTGTAACTCAGAAATGGCTGAACATTTTTAATAGGGAACAATAAAAAAAATGATTTGGAGCCCAAAATGAGTAAGATACAATCATAAAAATGGGCAACAAAGGTGTACACAGCCTTTAAGTCAGAATACAATATATGAAGTTAAAAAACATTTGTCTAGAAAAGACAAAAATTCCAGCAGTTTAGAAACCAGAATATGATTTCTTCAATGATGCATAATGTAATGGAAGGTGAACTTGTTTGCATAGCAATGATACTTTAGTTGCAGACATTTCGGCATTAATGCTTAGCGCTCACGTTTTACCACTGGACACAGTTTGCTGTGTTTGTCAATCAATAGAGGAAATACTTTTCTTATTATTACACAGACAATAGCTTTTCCGAAGTATCAGCAATGCAAAACAAATGATACTTGAAGCATATTACATTCCTTATTAGATAATGCTCAGCTTGGTACAACAATCACGGATTAAAATTGTTGTCATTGACGTAATGCTACAATACATTTACAGGTAATAAGGAAATCCCTTACAGGCATAAGACCCATAGTATAGTAAAAAAAACTAAAAAAAAACGCAGAAAGGATGTGAAATCATGCAGTGATTTGTGGCAGGCTCGGACTGGCCCAGAGAGGTGAGCAGGTCGGTCCCCTGGTGGGTCCCTGAGACAGAGTGGACCCTTAATACTCCACTCCCTGGAAAAGTGTCACATGGCACACTACACTAACTGCATACAGACAGACAGCATCTCATCCAGCCTATGTGTCCATATGAAAAACGGGTTTCTAGGGCTCAGATATTGATTTTCAATTCACAGGATAGGTCACCAGCATTAGATTGGGGGAACCCACACTGATCAGCTGTTTCTGGCAGCTGCTGGCCCTAGAAATTATAGAGTGCACCGAGCCATAAGCAGAAGGCTCTGTCCACTGTGCAGTGACTATGCCTGGGTACTGCATCTACTATTCAAGTCAATGGGAGCTAAGCTTAGGGCCGGTGCTACCATAAGGCAGACCAAGCGGCTGCCTTAGGGCGCACCCTGGGGGAGGGCGCAAAATAACTTACTTGTAAATTGCGCGGCAGCGCCGCCGGCCACCCTCCCTAGCCTCCGTGCGCTGTGCGGCCCTGGCCCTCACTCACAGAGCGGCACGGGCCCAGCAGCACGGCAACACGGTCAGGCCAGGCCAGGGGGTGTGACTAGCGAGTGGCACAACGGCAGCGGGCGGCAGCAGGGACTGGAGCTGACTGTGTCTGTAAGTCTGACTCACACACAGCCAGATTGCCGTAGCAGCAGGAAAGGTGGGTAGGTGATCACTGATGAGCGCACTAGCGCCAGAGTGCACGGCATAAATGTGTTTTTAAAAAAATGATTACACAAACAACAATCATAACTGGAGGGGGGGGGGGTGACCGTGACATGATGGGAGAGGGGACAATGTCTGTAGTCTGTGACATGGGGATGGGGCCAGGGCCGGCCGGGGGGGTGGGGATGTGACATGGGGGAGTAATGTGACACAATAGGGGGCAATGATGTGATCATGATATGACACGAAGGGGGTGATGTGACATGATTTAGAGGGGGAGAAATGTGACATGGAGGGGGGGGGGAAATGTGACATGGAGGGGGGGGAATGTGACATGGAGGGCTGATGTGACATAGGGGGGTGATTTGACATAGAGGGGGGTGATTTGACATAGAGGGGGAGAAATGTGACATGGGGGGCTGATGGCTGACATGGGGGCATGATGGCTTACATGGGGGGCTGATGTCTGACATGGGGGTTAATGTCTGACATGGGGGTTAATGTCTGACATGGGGGTTAATGTCTGACATGGGGGTTAATGTCTGACATGGGGGTTAATGGCTGACATGGGGGGCTAATGGCTGACATGGGGGGCTAATGGCTGACATGGGGGGCTAATGGCTGACATGGGGGGCTAATGGCTGACATGGGGGGCTAATGGCTGACATGGGGGGCTAATGGCTGACATGGGGGGCTAATGGCTGACATGGGGGGCTAATGGCTGACATGGGGGGCTAATGGCTGACATGGGGGGCTAATGGCTGACATGGGGGGCTAATGGCTGACATGGGGGGCTAATGGCTGACATGGGGGGCTAATGGCTAAGCTGTACTAACTACACTGGTTCCATAGCCTCACATCCACTGCATAGTTTCAAGCACAGGTCACTGCTTGAAACAGCTCCTCGGTGGGGGTGCTGGGTGTCAGACCACCACCGATCTGATATTGAAGACCTATTATGGCACCATTGCAAATAAGTGACGTGAAAACTGCAGACCACCATGTGCAATTGATGTGAGAGGTGAAGGTCTGATATGAATGTGTCAGAGGGAGGAACGACACTCTACAGTGTAGCAGCTCACCAACAAAATGAACCAGGGGGCTACCAGACGTGTGTCTAAAACAATAGTTCAGCAAACTCCTCTGCTTATGGGCCTCTAAAGCAGATGGACGGTCACTGCACCTCTGCTAAGAAAATTGCATTGCCAGAAAAGGTTTCAGTTTTCACAGCAGTATCTGAATTGGAGCTCCAGTGACTGGCAAAGGGTTGCCTTCTCAGATAAGTCATAGTTTCTGCTTCATTGGGGAGATGAACATTGGCGCGTCAGGCGAATTTTTTTTAAAGCGAACTACCATTAGCTTCATAGAAGGAAGGCATCCCGGACCTTATGGAGGGATCCATTTGGGATTATGGTCACCCCTGTTGTGGATCCTCCAGTTTTATTGCTTTGAGGACGGCTTTACCGCCTCAATGCTGTGTACTATCACACAGGAGGAGAAGGGCTTCTGCATACATGCCCGGGTTTCCCTGATCCCCGCGGGGGGATAGCCAGAGCACACCCGGATGACCACGGTATCTAAAGGGTTAAAAGTCTGCGACTGGCATCACTGTAGATTTGGGACAGTAGTGCCAGGTATCTCCTCTTTAAAAAAAGCAGACACCCGGAGGCCATTTTGAAATGCCCGGCCGCTGACCACTTGCACGTGCAGCAACACTCGCTCTTCACTGGAGGCAGCAGGACCTTATGCTCCTATCATGATCCTATGATGTCATCTCGCTGGGAGCAAAAGTCCTGCTGAATCCATTGAGGAGCAAGTGTTTTTTCATTTTAAACCCTGAAAAGAAAAATCACAGAAAAAAGATAAAAAACAAAGATAAAAACATCCTGCACGATATAATAAATAAATATGCGGATGGCTACTGAAAACAAATAATAATGCACTAAGACAATAGATGCAAACATAACATATGGGCTAAGACCTCATTCTGATATAAGAAAATCAGACTCTCAGCCAATATATTTTGATCAAAACACATCTGTGCCCGTCTACCCGCGCCAAGGTGGTCTCAGTCAGGCAGGTCCTACTCTATACCTACCTATGCTTTGATGGTCGCTATTCAATGGTCTTTAAAAAAACTGCCATGTGAATACACTTCCATGGTTCATTAAATGGCTGCCTCATGGACATTTTTAAGTGTCATATAAATTAAGCCTTAAAATGCCAATATACTTAATATAGTTGTTGTGAAAAGTGGCTGATTTTAACCATTTCAGCTGATGATCATTTAGAACCTGTACAAGCTAAGAATGCATGTGTATAGGTAGGTCAGGCAGGATTAAATGTGTGTGGCCAACTTTACGCTTTTGATAAAGAAGGTCTTTGGTATTCTGCTATAGAGAAGTGTAAACCAAATGCTGATATCGATTTATGTACAGATTTAGCCACAGGAATTGCTCTCTATTTGCGGAATGCAAAATACATAATTTGTCTAGCAGTATGAAATGGCCTTAGTCGACAGCAGCAACCGTCTATTGTGTAAAACCGCTATAATCCACAGATAAACAATCGAAGAGGCTGTAGAACCGTAAAAGGGTTGGACAACCGCCTTTCCTTAACAGGTTTAGGTCTGGGTTATTTTGAGCCTTCAGGGCTAGACAAAGAATAGCCATTTTTAGCACACTTTAGTTTAATGTCCATAACTATTTTTCAATTTGTTACACTAATAATTTGATATTCTGCAGCAATTTTTTTAAATAAACAATAGTTTTCTTTTCATATTTCACAAACACGTCTATTAGAAAAAGGTCTTAAATTTGCTCCCACTGAGAAATTGGACAAATTCTCTGTTTACATAGGGATCCAAAAGTTCATAAGAAATTTGTGTTTAAAGAAACATTTTTTTAAAAACCCATTAGTAAGGACTGATGTTATAGGTAGAGTTGAGCGAACATCTGGATGTTCGGGTTCGAGAAGTTCGGCCGAACATCCCGGAAATGTTCGGGTTCGGGATCCGAACCCGATCCGAACTTCGTCCCGAACCCGAACCCCATTGAAGTCAATGGGGACCCGAACTTTTCGGCACTAAAACGGCTGTAAAACAGCCCAGGAAAGGGCTAGAGGGCTGCAAAAGGCAGCAACATGTAGGTAAATCCCCTGCAAACAAATGTGGATAGGGAAATTAATTAAAATAAAAATTAAATAAATAAAAATTAACCAAAATCAATTGGAGAGAGGTTCCATAGCAGAGAATCTGGCTTCCCGTCACCCACCACTGGAACAGTCCATTCTCAGATATTTAGGCCCCGGCACCCAGGCAGAGGAGAGAGGTCCCGTAACAGAGAATCTGTCTTCATGTCAGCAGAGAATTAGTCTGCATGTCATAGCAGAGAATGAGGCTTCACGTCAGCCACCACTGCAACAGTCCATTGGCATATATTTAGGCCTAGCACACAGGCAGAGGAGAGAGGTCCCGTAACAGAGAATCTGGCTTCATGTCAGCAGAGAATCAGTCTGCATGTCATAGCAGAGAATGAGGCTTCACGTCAGCCACCACTGCAACAGTCCATTGGCATATATTTAGGCCAAGCACACACACAGGCAGAGGAGAGAGGTCCCGTAACAGAGAATCTGGCTTCATGTCAGCAGAGAATCAGTCTGCATGTCATAGCAGAGAATGAGGCTTCACGTCACCCACCACTGCAACAGTCCATTGGCATATATTTAGGCCTAGCACCCAGGCAGAGCAGAGAGGTCCCGTAACAGAGAATCTGTCTTCATGTCAGCAGAGAATTAGTCTGCATGTCATAGCAGAGAATGAGGCTTCACGTCACCCACCACTGCAACAGTCCATTGGCATATATTTAGGCCTAGCACACAGGCAGAGCAGAGAGGTCCCGTAACAGACAATCTGGCTTCATGACAGCAGAGAATCAGTCTGCATGTCATAGCAGAGAATGAGGCTTCACGTCACCCACCACTGCAACAGTCCATTGGCATATATTTAGGCCTAGCACACAGGCAGAGGAGAGAGGTCCCGTAACAGAGAATCTGTCTTCATGTCAGCAGAGAATCAGTCTGCATGTCATAGCAGAGAATGAGGCTTCACGTCAGCCACCACTGCAACAGTCCATTGGCATATATTTAGGCCCAGCACCCAGGCAGAGGAGGGAGGTCCCGTAACAGAGAATCTGTCTTCATGTCAGCAGAGAATTAGTCTGCATGTCATAGCAGAGAATGAGGCTTCACGTCAGCCACCACTGCAACAGTCCATTGGCATATATTTAGGCCCAGCACACACACAGGCAGAGGAGAGAGGTCCCGTAACAGAGAATCTGGCTTCATGTCAGCAGAGAATCAGTCTGCATGTCATAGCAGAGAATGAGGCTTCACGTCAGCCACCACTGCAACAGTCCATTGGCATATATTTAGGCCCAGCACACACACAGGCAGAGGAGAGAGGTCCCGTAACAGAGAATCTGGCTTCATGTCAGCAGAGAATCAGTCTGCATGTCATAGCAGAGAATGAGGCTTCACGTCAGCCACCACTGCAACAGTCCATTGGCATATATTTAGGCCCAGCACACACACAGGCAGAGGAGAGAGGTCCCGTAACAGAGAATCTGGCTTCATGTCAGCAGAGAATCAGTCTGCATGTCATAGCAGAGAATGAGGCTTCACGTCACCCACCACTGCAACAGTCCATTGGCATATATTTAGGCCTAGCACACAGGCAGAGCAGAGAGGTCCCGTAACAGACAATCTGGCTTCATGTCAGCAGAGAATCAGTCTGCATGTCATAGCAGAGAATGAGGCTTCACGTCACCCACCACTGCAACAGTCCATTGGCATATATTTAGGCCTAGCACACAGGCAGAGCAGAGAGGTCCCGTAACAGACAATCTGGCTTCATGTCAGCAGAGAATCAGTCTGCATGTCATAGCAGAGAATGAGGCTTCACGTCACCCACCACTGCAACAGTCCATTGGCATATATTTAGGCCTAGCACACAGGCAGAGCAGAGAGGTCCCGTAACAGACGATCTGGCTTCATGTCAGCAGAGAATCAGTCTGCATGTCATAGCAGAGAATCAGGCTTCACGTCAGCCACCACTGCAACAGTCCATTGTCATAAATTTAGGCCCAGCACCCAGGCAGAGGAGAGAGGTCCCGTAACAGACAATCTGGCTTCATGTCAGCAGAGAATTAGTCTGCATGTCATAGCAGAGAATCAGGCTTCATGTCAGCCACCACTGCAACAGTCCATTGGCATATATTTAGGCCTAGCACACAGGCAGAGGAGAGGTTCATTCAACTTTGGGTAGCATCGCAATATAATGGTAAAATGAAAATAAAAATAGGATTGAATGAGGAAGTGCCCTGGAGTCCAATAATATATGGTTATGGGGAGGTAGTTAATGTCTAATCTGGACAAGGGACGGACAGGTCCTGTGGGATCCATGCCTGGTTCATTTTTATGAACGTCAGCTTGTCCACATTGGCTGTAGACAGGCGGCTGCGTTTGTCTGTAATGACGCCCCCTGCCGTGCTGAATACACGTTCAGACAAAACGCTGGCTGCCGGGCAGGCCAGCACCTCCAAGGCATAAAAGGCTAGCTCTGGCCACGTGGACAATTTAGAGACCCAGAAGTTGAATGGGGCCGAACCATCAGTCAGTACGTGGAGGGGTGTGCACACGTACTGTTCCACCATGTTAGTGAAATGTTGCCTCCTGCTAACACGTTGCGTATCAGGTGGTGGTGCAGTTAGCTGTGGCGTGTTGACAAAAGTTTTCCACATCTCTGCCATGCTAACCCTGCCCTCAGAGGAGCTGGCCGTGACACAGCTGCCTTGGCGACCTCTTGCTCCTCCTCTGCCTTGGCCTTGGGCTTCCACTTGTTCCCCTGTGACATTTGGGAATGCTCTCAGTAGCGCGTCTACCAACGTGCGCTTGTACTCGCGCATCTTCCTATCACGCTCCAGTGCAGGAAGTAAGGTGGGCACATTGTCTTTGTAGCGTGGATCCAGCAGGGTGGCAACCCAGTAGTCCGCACAGGTTAAAATGTGGGCAACTCTGCTGTCGTTGCGCAGGCACTGCAGCATGTAGTCGCTCATGTGTGCCAGGCTGCCCAGGGGTAAGGACAAGCTGTCCTCTGTGGGAGGCGTATCGTCATCGTCCTGCCTTTCCCCCCAGCCACGCACCAGTGATGGACCCGAGCTGCGTTGGGTGCCACCCCGCTGTGACCATGCTTCATCCTCATCCTCCTCCACCTCCTCCTCATCCTCGTCCTCCTCGTCCTCCAGTAGTGGGCCCTGGCTGGCCACATTTGTACCTGGCCTCTGCTGTTGCAAAAAACCTCCCTCTGAGTCACTTCGAAGAGACTGGCCTGAAAGTGCTAAAAATGACCCCTCTTCCTCATCCTCCTCCTCCTCCTCCTGGGCCACCTCCTGTTCCATCATCGCCCTAAGTGTTTTCTCAAGGAGACATAGAAGTGGTATTGTAACGCTGATAACGGTGTCATCGCCACTGGCCATGTTGGTGGAGTACTCGAAACAGCGCAACAGGGCACACAGGTCTCGCATGGAGGCCCAGTCATTGGTGGTGAAGTGGTGCTGTTCTGTAGTGCGACTGACCCGTGCGTGCTGCAGCTGAAACTCCACTATGGCCTGCTGCTGCTCGCACAGTCTGTCCAGCATGTGCAAGGTGGAGTTCCACCTGGTGGGCACGTCGCATATGAGGCGGTGAGCGGGAAGGCCGAAGTTACGCTGTAGCGCAGACAGGCGAGCAGCGGCAGGATGTGAACGCCGGAAGCGCGAACAGACGGCCCGCACTTTATGCAGCAGCTCTGACATGTCGGGGTAGTTGTGAATGAACTTCTGCACCACCAAATTCAGCACATGCGCCAAGCAAGGGATGTGCGTCAAATTGGCTAGTCCCAGAGCTGCAACGAGATTTCGCCCATTATCACACACCACCAGGCCGGGCTTGAGGCTCACCGGCAGCAACCACTCGTCGGTCTGTTGTTCAATACCCCGCCACAACTCCTGTGCGGTGTGGGGCCTGTCCCCCAAACATATGAGTTTCAGAATGGCCTGCTGACGTTTACCCCGGGCTGTGCTGAAGTTGGTGGTGAAGGTGTGTGGCTGACTGGATGAGCAGGTGGAAGAAGAGGAGGAGGAAGCCGAGAAGGAGGAGGTGGCAACAGGAGGCAAAGAATGTTGCCCTGCGATCCTTGGCGGCGGCAGGACGTGCGCCAAACAGCTCTCCGCCTGGGGCCCAGCTGCCACTACATTTACCCAGTGTGCAGTTAGGGAGATATAGCGTCCCTGGCCGTGCTTACTGGTCCACGTATCTGTGGTTAGGTGGACCTTGCTACAGATGGCGTTGCGCAGTGCACACTTGATTTTATCGGATACTTGGTTGTGCAGGGAAGGCACGGCTCTCTTGGAGAAGTAGTGCCGGCTGGGAACAACATACTGTGGGACAGCAAGCGACATGAGCTGTTTGAAGCTGTCTGTGTCCACCAGCCTAAATGACAGCATTTCATAGGCCAGTAGTTTAGAAATGCTGGCATTCAGGGCCAGGGATCGAGGGTGGCTAGGTGGGAATTTACGCTTTCTATCAAATGTTTGTGAGATGGAGAGCTGAACGCTGGCGTGTGACATGGTTGAGACGCTTGGTGACGGAGGTGGTGGTGGTGGTGTTGGTGGTACATCCCCTGTTTGCTGGGCGGCAGGTGCCAACGTTCCTCCAGAGGCGGAGGAAGAGGCCGAGGCGGCAGCAGCAGAATAGGCCGAGGCGGCAGCAGCAGAAGAGGTAGCAGGGGGAGCCTGAGTGACTTCCTTGGTTTTAAGGTGTTTACTCCACTGCAGTTCATGCTTTGCATGCAGGTGCCTGGTCATGCAGGTTGTGCTCAGGTTCAGAACGTTAATGCCTCGCTTCAGGCTCTGATGGCACAGCGTGCAAACCACTCGGGTCTTGTCGTCAGCACATTGTTTGAAGAAGTGCCATGCCAGGGAACTCCTTGAAGCTGCCTTTGGGGTGCTCGGTCCCAGATGGCGGCGGTCAGTAGCAGGCGGAGTCTCTTGGCGGCGGGTGTTCTGCTTTTGCCCACTGCTCCCTCTTTTGCTACGCTGTTGGCTCGGTCTCACCACTGCCTCTTCCTCCGAACTGTGAAAGTCAGTGGCACGACCTTCATTCCATGTGGGGTCTAGGACCTCATCGTCCCCTGCATCGTCTTCCACCCAGTCTTGATCCCTGACCTCCTGTTCAGTCTGCACACTGCAGAAAGACGCAGCAGTTGGCACCTGTGTTTCGTCATCATCAGAGACATGCTGAGGTGGTATTCCCATGTCCTCATCATCAGGAAACATAAGTGGTTGTGCGTCAGTGCATTCTATGTCTTTCACCGCTGGGGAAGGGCTAGGTGGATGCCCTTGGGAAACCCTGCCAGCGGAGTCTTCAAACAGCATAAGAGACTGCTGCATAACTTGAGGCTGAGACAGTTTCCCTGGTATGCATGGGGGTGATGTGACAGACTGATGGGGTTGGTTTTCAGGCGCCATCTGTGCGCTTTCTGCAGAAGACTGGGTGGGAGATAATGTGAACGTGCTGGATCCACTGTCGGCCACCCAATTGACTAATGCCTGTACCTGCTCAGGCCTTACCATCCTTAGAACGGCATTGGGCCCCACCATATATCGCTGTAAATTCTGGCGGCTACTGGGACCTGAGGTAGTTGGTACACTAGGACGTGTGGATGTGGCAGAACGGCCACGTCCTCTCCCAGCACCAGAGGGTCCACTAACACCACCACGACCATGTCCACGTCCGCGTCCCTTACTAGATGTTTTTCTCATTGTTATGGTTCACCACAACAACAAATATATTATTTGGCCCAATGTATTGTATTCAAATTCAGCGGGATATAAATTTGAGGCCTAGTATTTAGGCGCTGGGTGACCGGTATGGATTTAGTGACAGAATTAGACTTGGAAATGCACAGAAGCGTGTGTGTGAAGTTATTCTGAATGACCCAATGTGCACCTTGAATATTATATACCCTTTTTGGGATAGATTTCAAATAGCTCTGATATAGCAGGAACCACTAAATTATGAAATTGCTAAATTGGGAATTGTACTTCAACCCAGAACAAAAAATGTGCTTTGACGGGCACTAAATAACTTTCCCAGCTACAACAGTACAGCGGTAACGAGAGATTTAGAGGGATTTAAATTTGAGGCCTAGTATTTAGGCGCTGGGTGACAGGTATGGGTTTAGTGACAGAATTAGACTTGGAAATACACAGTAGCGGGTGTGTGTGAAGTTATTCTGAATGACCCAATGTGCACCTTCAATATTATATACCCTTTTAGGGATAGATTTCAAATAGCTCTGATATAGCAGAAACCACTAAATTATGAAATTGCTAAATTGGGAATTGTACTTCAACCCAGAACAAAAAATGTGCTTTGACGGACACTAAATATCTTGCCCAGCAACAACAGTACAGCGGTGGGTAACGAGAGATTTTGAGGGATTTAAATTTGAGGCCTAGTATTTAGGCGCTGGGTCACCGGTATGGATTTAGTGACAGAATTAGACTTGGAAATGCACAGAAGCGTGTGTGTGAAGTTATTCTGAATGACCCTATGTGCACCTTCAATATTATATACCCTTTTAGGGATAGATTTCAAATAGCTCTGATATAGCAGAAACCACTAAATTATGAAATTGCTAAATTGGGAATTGTACTTCAACCCAGAACAAAAAATGTGCTTTGACGGACACTAAATATCTTGCCCAGCAACAACAGTACAGCGGTGGGTAACGAGAGATTTAGAGGGATTTAAATTTGAGGCCTAGTATTTAGGCGCTGGGTGACAGGTATGGGTTTAGTGACAGAATTAGACTTGGAAATACACAGTAGCGGGTGTGTGTGAAGTTATTCTGAATGACCCAATGTGCACCTTCAATATTATATACCCTTTTAGGGATAGATTTCAAATAGCTCTGATATAGCAGGAACCACTAAATTATGAAATTGCTAAATTGGGAATTGTACTTCAACCCAGAACAAAAATGTGCTTTGACGGACACTAAATACTCTGCCCAGCAACAACAGTACAGTGGTGGGTAACGAGAGATTTAGAGGGATTTAAATTTGAGGCCTAGTATTTAGGCGCTGGGTCACAGGTATGGATTTAGTGACAGAATTAGACTTGGAAATGCACAGTAGCGGTGTGTGTGAAGTTATTCTGAATGACCCTATGTGCACCTTCAATATTATATACCCTTTTAGGGATAGATTTCAAATAGCTCTGATATAGCAGAAACCACTAAATTATGAAATTGCTAAATTGGGAATTGTACTTCAACCCAGAACAAAAAATGTGCTTTGACGGACACTAAATATCTTGCCCAGCAACAACAGTACAGCGGTGGGTAACGAGAGATTTAGAGGGATTTAAATTTGAGGCCTAGTATTTAGGCGCTGGGTCACCGGTATGGATTTAGTGACAGAATTAGACTTGGAAATGCACAGAAGCGTGTGTGTGAAGTTATTCTGAATGACCCTATGTGCACCTTCAATATTATATACCCTTTTAGGGATAGATTTCAAATAGCTCTGATATAGCAGAAACCACTAAATTATGAAATTGCTAAATTGGGAATTGTACTTCAACCCAGAACAAAAAATGTGCTTTGACGGACACTAAATATCTTGCCCAGCAACAACAGTACAGCGGTGGGTAACGAGAGATTTAGAGGGATTTAAATTTGAGGCCTAGTATTTAGGCGCTGGGTGACAGGTATGGGTTTAGTGACAGAATTAGACTTGGAAATACACAGTAGCGGGTGTGTGTGAAGTTATTCTGAATGACCCAATGTGCACCTTCAATATTATATACCCTTTTTGGGATAGATTTCAAATAGCTCTGATATAGCAGGAACCACTAAATTATGAAATTGCTAAATTGGGAATTGTATTTCAACCCAGAACAAGAAATGTGCTTGAACGGACACTAAATAACTCGCCCAGCTACAGCACTAGGGACAGATTTAGCTGGATATAAATTTGAGGCCTAGTATTTAGGCGCTGGGTGACCGGTATGGATTTAGTGACAGAATTAGACTGGGATATGGCCAAAAAATGAACAGACTATTGCTGGTTAAATGCACTTGGTGTGACAGCTTCACCCTGATGTAGGCTTTAGCCAAAAAACAACCACACCATTGAGGGTTAAATGCACTTGGTGACAGGCGCAGCTTGCCCCTGATTTGTATATGGCCAAAAAATGAACAGACTATTGCTGGTTAAATGCACTTGGTGTGACAGCTTCACCCTGATGTAGGCTTTAGCCAAAAAACAACCACACCATTGAGGGTTAAATGCACTTGGTGACAGGCGCAGCTTGCCCCTGATTTTGTATATGGCCAAAAAATGAACAGACTATTGCTGGTTAAATGCACTTGGTGTGACAGCTTCACCCTGATGTAGGCTTTAGCCAAAAAACAACCACACCATTGAGGGTTAAATGCACTTGGTGACAGGCGCAGCTTGCCCCTGATTTTGTATATGGCCAAAAAATGAACAGACTATTGCTGGTTAAATGCACTTGGTGTGACAGCTTCACCCTGATGTAGGCTTTAGCCAAAAAACAACCACACCATTGAGGGTTAAATGCACTTGGTCGCAGCTTGTGCTGGCGCACCACAAGACACAAAATGGCCGCCGATCACCCCAGAAAAATGAGACTGACAAACGGTCTGTGCAGCCTAAAAACAGTGAGCAATTGAGGATCAGCAGCTCAATGATCCACAGCTGCAGATCGATCAGTTAATCAAGTCCTTTGGAGGAGTTAATCTGCCTAATCTCGCCCTACTGTCGCAGCCGCAACCTCTCCCTACGCTAATCAGAGCAGAGTGACGGGCGGCGCTATGTGACTCCAGCTTAAATAGAGGCTGGGTCACATGGTGCTCTGGCCAATCACAGCCATGCCAATAGTAGGCATGGCTGTGATGGCCTCTTGGGGCAAGTAGTATGACGCTTGTTGATTGGCTGCTTTGCAGCCTTTCAAAAAGCGCCAAGAAAGCGTCACAAAAGCGCGAAGAAAGCGACGAACACCGAACCCGAACCCGGACTTTTACGAAAATGTCCGGGTTCGGGTCCGTGTCACGGACACCCCAAAATTCGGTACGAACCCGAACTATACAGTTCGAGTTCGCTCATCCCTAGTTATAGGTCAACCAGACAAACCCATATTGAAAAAGAAATCTACTTTATTTCCGAGGAATGAAATTAGTGTAGAAATGTCTACCTTCCATAAAAATGTTGAAGCAGATATACGCAAAATAAAAATAGGGTCTTTTGGTCGGAACAGTTTGACTAGACAGGAATACCACGCTATAAAACAACTCCAAAAAAATGAAGCCATTACCATACGCCCCGCTGATAAAGGGGGCGCGGTAGTTGTATTAAATACAGCCGACTACAATGATGAATGCTTCCGACAGCTGAATGATGCGGAAACATATATGAGGCTGAAAAATGACCCGCTAGAGGACTTCGATCGGGAACTCAAATTATTATGCAAAAAGGGTTTGGAGTCATCGATCATTTCCAATCAGGAACATGATTTTATTTTGGGGACACAAGGGAGACTACCAATCTTCTACTGTCTCCCCAAAATCCACAAATCTCTGGTGAAGCCGGCGGGGAGACCAATAGTCTCGGGCATAGGATCAATATCCTCTAATTTATCGAAATATATAGACATACAAATACAACCAGTTGTGAAAAAGACTAGCTCCTATATTAAAGATACTACCCATATTATACAAATATTAGAAGAGTTAGAAGCTGAACCAGGGTGGATTATGGGTACACTTGATGTACAGTCATTATACACAATAATTGACCACCAACAAGGTACATCAGCAGTAAGGGAACAACTGAAGAGAGAAGGAATAACGGATGATGCATATATTAATTTTATTACAGAAGGGATTCATTATATCTTAACCCATAACTATTTTTATTTCGAGGGCAGTTATTACCTACAGAAATGTAGGACCGCCATGGGGATCAGATTCCCCCCCGAGTTATGCAAATCTATTTTTGGCAGAATGGGAAACGAATTACATCAAACCCAAACTGGGGGCGGATCTGGCCCTATGGCGTAGGTTCATAGACGATATCATTTTTATTTGGAAACGCAGTAAAGAAGAACTAGAACTATTTCTGCGGGATATCAATCAGAACCAACTAAATCTGAAGTTTACCTCGAATATTATAGAGGAAACTGAATTCCTAGATATAAAGATAAAACAGGTGGGTAGGAAATATATATGCAATACATTCTCGAAGTCTATATAAAAAAACTGCTTTATACAGTTTTCAAGCTGTCATCTGCCGAGTTGGCTGACCAATGTCCCGTTTGGCCAATTTCGTAGAATCAGAAGAAACTGTACACAAGATGAAGATTTTGAGATAGAAGTTGTAAAAATGAAGAACCAATTTTTGGACAAACAGTATCCAGAGAAAATTTTAGATGTAGCACTAGAGAAGACAAGGACTCTAGATAGACAAACATTCTTCGCCAATAAAGAGCCAGAGATTGGGATAGAGACGGATAATACAACAATTAATACCAGAATTGTTCTCCCTTTTAATAATAATTATAAAAGAGTGCAAAAAATTATAAAAACACATTGGCATCATATCCTGGGTGATAGGACATCTTTTACCAACCACACCATCCTTGACATTTACTAGAGCACCAAATTTAGGTTTAAAGATAGCCCCATCCATCAAATCAACAAAATCAATAACAAAAGAGAATACGATTATGGGCACCTGGATGAAGCTTACTGGCTTCTTTAAGTGTGGCAAATGTATGGCCTGTAAGATCAACCCCACACCCAGAAAAATAACAACAATCTCTTCTACTCAAAATATGTACAAATGGGAGATTAAAGAATGCCTCACCTGCAATACCACCGGTGTCATCTACCTGATCCAGTGTCCATGTAAGAGACAGTATATAGGAAGAACGAAGCGTCCCATGAAAACTAGATTGGCAGAACACATAGCCAACATAAGAAAGGGGTATGACAAACATTGTCTATCCAAACACTTCAGGGACGTACACAATAAAGATCCTTCCCAACTGATCTTCATGGCACTGGAAAAAGGTAGATAGACACTGGCGAGGAGGAAACTACATCAAACAGATGTCGAAATTAGAGTCAAGACGCATATATGAGTTCGGATCGATGATGCCAGCGGGTCTGAATGCAGAACTGGAGCTGTTTGGGTTCTTGTAGGCTGGGTGCCCCTGAACTGACTCACATGCCGCAGTCTGGCCGTTGATCGACACTGCGTCGTGGACTCGGACAGGGGCCCCCAGCCATATACTACTTACACAGATCCCTGTATCTAACACCATTGAATCAATCAACTTTGCTGAAAGGCTATCCCTATGTCGAATTTTTCCAACCCCAGACCCTTATAAAGAGATATTAAATAAAGGAGTAATCATGCATTCAAATCCGATAGATACTATATGGGTTATAATTATCCGCTGTTATATATTATATTTTATTATAGAGTCTAATTTTAACATTTTAAACAAAAGATATATGTCCAGAATGCAGTGTAAAGATTTGACCATGATGCATAGGGTTATGGAACAAAACGATGAAATTATACATCCATATATAACTTTAAAATCGAATAACTTCCATATGCAATCCGAATTACAAATTCTGTTCATAGAGGATGTTTATATTGATGGAAAGAATATATAGTATAAAAAACGCATGTGTACAAAAAAGACGCATAAAAAAACGCATGCATAAAAAAAAACGCATGAATTGGATTCTAAAAGGAAGAAATCCAGTGATCCACACTTTGGTGCTATCTAGGATATAAAAGGCGGAGGTTAACAGGTGATGCGACACCAGTGATGAAGGGAAGGAGAGTTCCCAAAACGCGTATGGGCTGGATCGCACACCTGTAAGAAAAGCACCTCCACGTCTATGAGCATGGCCATGCTACAAAATCGGATCGAAGGACTCTAACAATAATCGGAACTATACCGAAGATATATTGTGTCCTTTTCATTGAGCCGGACGAGAATCACATTTTGAAATCTCGTGAGATCTCGGGGAAACCAGCTGGAGCTGAACGGAACGAGACGCCGGCAGTGTTCCGCGCCGCCCGACTCACGTTTGAAACAGACCGTCCATAACGCGGGAGGTAAGAAGCCTTTATTTATAAGTCCAACAGCCACAGTCATTACGGGACTGAACAATAGCATTTAGCTAGTTGGTACATTGATCGGCACCTAACGTCTGGGAAGTATATACCAATATTCCAGCGCATGCAGTCGACCAGAGACTGAAGCAGAATACTCCAACCATTTGCATATATTGATGCCATAATATCAACTTATAATATTTGGGAAATATCTGTGAAATAGAACTTTAACCAGGGGACTCCTAGGGAGGAGGACCTAAGTCAATTATTTCACCCTACAAGTGGATTCCTATTATTACAAGACGTCTATAGACTTATAGCACTCTGGTACATATACCATTAACTAGACTGCAATATACTGTGAAATATCATCCTGACTATTCAATAACCTGTGGACTATTTATAGTGCAATATTTGTTTTATTGTATTTTAATTATTGTTTGACTTTATTTTAACATACACGTGTCCATATATTGTGATTTAATAAATTTTATGTACAGTATGATCCAAGTGAAGTGTGCTCGCCCATCACTTTAGTTTTTCTTTTCATATTAGTTTGATATACGGTACACATTCAGTAATTTATGTTTTTTTGGACTTTTGCACATTTTTTCACGTTACACAAACAAATAGTATTTTTGGGGATTTTATGTGATAGACCAGGGATCAGCAACCTCCGGCACTCCAGCTGTTGTGAAACTACAATTCCCAGCATACTCCATTCATTTCTTTGAGAGTTCTGAGAAGAGCAGAGCAAGTATGCATGCTGGGAGTTGTAGTTTCACAACAGATGGAGTGCCGAAGGTTGCCTACCCCTGTGATAGACCAACACAAAGTAGCAAGTATGTGTGAAGTGAAAAGAAAATGATACATGGTTTTCTAAATTTTTACTAAATAAAAATCTGATTTGTATTCAGCCACCCTGAGACAATACTTTGCAAGTCGGTATGTCGCTACCAGCTTTGCACATCTCAAGGCTAAAATTCTTCTTTGCAAAATAGCTCAAGCTCAGATGAAGAGAGTCTGTGAACAACAATTTTCAAGTCTTTAAACACAGATTCTCAATGGGATTTAGGTCTGGACTTTGACTGAGCCATTCTAACACATGGGAATACCCCTTTAAGCAATAAAATAATCATACCCACACGTTGACACTGATCCCCAGAAGAGTATGGACGCGGCCTAAAGTTAAATTTACATGACTCCCTGAACCGGATTAGATTGTCACTACCCCCAGAAAACCTGTCCGGGAGAGCCACCTTCGGTTCAGGGCAGGCCTGGGATCCACCACCGTAAACAGCAGCCTGTGGACTCTGAATCTGCAAAACCGTCGTGCAGAGGGCTGCTACCTGCAAAGTCAGATTCTGCAGCTGTTCGACCAGTGCAGACATAGTATCCAAAGCTGCACAGATCAGAACAAAAATGGCGGTATTGGCTCTGGATAATGTCATGGATGTAGTAGGGGAGAACACCAAAAGACAACAAGAAGGAGGGGGAAAGACACTAGGCCTCACCGCTAGGGAAGGAAAAGGGTCACCACCTATAAAACCCTGCTCCTGGCCCTAACTGCTATCCGTATGGGCACCTCTCGATGGTGGAGATGCCCATACACAGGAACCTAAAAAAAAAAAACTGGTGACCCTCGGATGCCCTAAAGGTAATTACAGGGCAGAGACATGGCAAGCATGGATGGTCTTGACTAGCCGTGGGAAGGGAGTTCATGGGGATGTTACTCGGGAGGGTGGACCTATTCAAAAATTGCTATAGGGCCAACATTTTCTAGCCATATCCCTGACGGGGGCGGTCTTCAGTAGAAATTTAAATGTATAGATTACATGTTTTGTTGAATATTTTCCCACAAAACTGTACATTAATCTGCTCAGCTTCTCCTGCTCTATAACACGCTGCTTCTTTAATTGGTCGTGTACTGGATACTTCAGACAGCATCAAAGAAACAATGGCATTCATTTATGATGAGAAGTATGCCACTTTTTGGTGTACTTTTGTCGCTGATTTGGTTGCACAGGGTATTTGCGGCCAAATTTGCTACTTTTCTCCGGGAAACTGGGAACGGGGGCAGTTCGGCCAGCCTGTCTCATTTATAATTTTCCCCACCTGTTTTTGGCGTAGAAAATGACTTAAATCTGCGTCAGCAAGGGAGCAGGCTTAGATTTAAGCAAGTCGCACGGCCAGTGCCCAAGTTATGTAGAGGCCGGCACGTCTACATAAGCTGCATTAAAAACGCCAGCTCAGGGTTATTAAGACTAGCGTCTAAAATGCTGGTCTTAATAAATGACCCCAAATATGCTTACTTGACATGGATACTTCATGTTAATATATTAGAACTGTTCATGCAGAAAAGCAGATTTACATTACAGCATGTAAAAAGTGAAGTCAGGGAGAAAAATAATAAAAAAAATCGCAACAAGAGAAAAAAAATGCATAAACCCCCAAACTTATAAAACATCTATGCTTTACGAATGCCAAATATGAATGAAAAAAAAAGAGCTAAACATCCACTGGGTGAACCTGGTTATGGTTTTGGTGTGCGCTTAGACTAATGAACCTACTACAGTGAGCCATTGTACTAAATCCTCTTACATGTTGAATCTGCTACTCTGTAGTTACAATTCATTTACAGCTTTGTATGTTATAATGTGCCAGAGAAATATGTAATCTCAGAGTGGTTTCTATAAATATTTAGAGGTTACAAGAAAACCTAATAGCTGTGCAATTTATACGATTTAATCTTTGGATTAGTTTCTGGAGTGCAAAGAACCTGGTTAGAAATTTCAATAAATATATACCCCCGGGGCAGTTTTAACTATTTATAAATTTCATCGTTAGAATATAAAATGGTTGGATTAGTTAAAAGTTCATTGACGCCAAGAAATTCAAGAACCCCAAATCTTTAACTGAACTGAATTATAGTCTCTGAGGATACAGGTCAGATTGAATTACTTATTTTATATATGCAGTAGACTAGTATTAGGCTCAATGGACGTGGTGGAGCTATATGTACAAAGCGATATTGCAGCACATGGAGGCTGTATAGTTCCCTAGCCATGTCAGGCTCCACCAGGTGTCATATGTAAAACGTATTCTCTAGGATTAAACAGCTTTGTGCATACAGTACGTCATCTGATGGTGTATACCACTGTTTTGCAGTTCCAAGGAGGACTGCCTCGAGCAGGTAAACCAAGAATAATGCAAGATAAATTGACCCCTTAGTGACCACCCATATGTGTATTTACGGCGGTTATAAGGGGCCTAAGGCTGGGCCAATGCTTTTTTACGGCGGCCCAGTCAAAGCGCTGCAAGGGTCCCCCGTGCAGCGGGGAGCAGGGACCCGGCTCTCACATGATAGCCACAGCCCTGCTCTAACAGCCCAGACCGGCAGGAGTGCCGATCCAGGCTGTTTAACCGCATGTAAAGTGCTGATAGAGGGAGCAGACTCCCTCTGTCTCCCGTCAGCACCGGTTGGGGTCTAATGTAGGCCCCAAACCAGCCTTGAGTAATTTCCAACAGGCTGCGCCTCTCTGGCCAATGTCAGAATAGCATTACATTAAAATGCAATGCACTATAGGGATAGTGCATTGCATTTTAAAAGCAATCAAAAAACTGTCTGTTATAGTCCCCTTGTGGGACTATTAAGAGGTAAAAAAAATAAAAACACAGTTATTACATTTTAAAATTCCATAAAAAATATGCTTTTTTTCCATTGAAAATACCCTTTTGAATGAAAAAAATTGCTAAAAAATCTCCCCCATGTGTTTGGTATTGCCACATCCGTAACGACATGGACTACATAAATATCACGTAAATTATCGGTGAATGCCGTAAAAAATAAATTAAAAAAATGCTAATTTACTCTTAGTTGCCACCAAAAAAAAGTAATAGCAAGCGATCGAAAAGCGTTATATACTCCAAAATTATACCAATGAAAAATACAAGTCGTCCAGCAAAAATCAAGCCCTCACACAAAACTCTATAGAAAGAAAAATAAAAAAGTTATGGGTCTTGGGAAGCAGCGATGCAAAAACATTTTTTTCCTTTTAAAAAAAGGGGTTTTGTTGCAAAAAAGTAGTAAAACGTAAAAAAAAAAATATATGCATTTGGTATCATTGTAATAGTACTGACCAAGAGAATAAAGATATTATGTTATTTACACCGAAAAATGAACGCCGTAAAATTTATAACGTAAAAACACAGTGGCAGAATTGCTGTTTTCTCCATCTCCCTCCTAGAAAGAGTTAATAAAAGTTAATCAGAAAGCTATGTGTACCCCAAAATGGCACCATTAAAAATTACAACTTTTCCTACAAAAAACAAGCCCTCATACAGCTATATAGATGGAAAAATAAAGAATGAAAACTCTTGGTCAGTAAGGCCAAAAACAGGATGGCCACTAAGGGGTCAAAATGAGAAATATTAGATTTTTTTTAAATTATAAATAGAATTAGAAATTAAAAATATTTCTGTGCACTGGTAACCCTTGGTTCTTTTCAACAAGCTCAATGAACTGTCCCCCTTCGAGTGGCAAAAGGATTGCAGTATGTTTACTAAGTAGGTTGTAAATCATCCGTTTTTTTTCCAAGGTGGCCATTTTTTGAATGTTGGATGACCATCTAGCGCATATGCAGATCATTAGACTTTGCCACAATGGCAGATGTCAGAGGAAGGAACGACTAGGCATATTGGATTTCAATATGCCCGATCCTTAGTTCCAGTAAGATAAGTCGCTGCCAGAGGAGTCTGGGAGCTTGAAATTCATTCACAGCTTCTAAAAGGAATAATAAAGGAATGGCGCATCATAGAGTCATAAGAATAGATCCTCCAGAATTGTTAATAGGGGATGCACGGGGAACGCAAATAGTTACTAAAACAGACATGTGACGTGTCCCCCATGTGTCACATCAGTTTCTCATGTGACGCATGGGCCACAAGTCACTGCTGCAGCTGGTCATTGGCTGCAGTGACACACGTGACTCAAACTCTGAATTAAGCACAGTGCACACTGCTGGGGGATGGAAGCCGCTATTCTGCCGCGCTGGAGACCTGTGGAGCGCGAGCACATAGGAGTGACTTTCCCGGTGCAGTCAGAGAGGACTCTGAGTGAGACTGCAGCCGGCGGGCAGGACTGGGCACAGCCTGTCTGGAGTGGAACTGGAAGCCTGAACTCCTGGTGCCGGCAATGCCTGTGTGAAGTGAGGAGCAACCACAGCAGCCAGCCTGCCAGTACGCTCCTGCAGGAGCTTCACATCACATCACCCAGGCCCAGTGTCCTCCAAAGCCTGTGTGCCAGTCTCCAGGCACCCCCATGTCACTTACATGGCTACCACTAGCCAGGTGTATGCCACCATAGCAGCAGCAGCACTGTGCCCACTCGTGTGGATCAGGCAGGACCCAGGGGCGTGACTGCAGTGCACACCCTATTGCTGCTTTATGCCTGGGTCCTGCCTGTTCCACATGAGTGGGCATAGGGGATCATTTAAACTACTGGGACACTATACTTTACCATTTAAGCTGCTGGGGGTACTGTAGCGGACAATTCAGGCTGATGGGGGCACTATAGGGGACAATATAGGCTGCTGGGGGTATTATAGGGGAACATTTAAACTACTGGGGACCATTTTAGGTTCTGGGGGCACTATAGCTGACTATTTAAGCTTTTAGGAGCACTATAGGAGACTGTTAAGCTACTGGGGGCACTATAAGAAGCATTATAATTACTTGGGGCACTATATGGAAGCATTATAACTACCAGGGGCACTATACAAAGGCCGTATTACATCTGGGAGCACTGACGGTTTTATTACTACTATGATCACTATGAGGGTCTTTATTAATACTGGGGATGCGTTGGAGATCTGTATCACTATCGCGGGGCACTTTGAAGGCAATTTTACTGCTGGGTCACTATGGGGGGGCTTTATCACTGTTACTATGGTGGCTTTATTACTACTGGCGGCACTATGAGGAAAATTATTTCTATTATGGGGCTTTTTGCTACTACTACTGGGGGTACTATAGTGGGGTGTTATTATTTGGAACACTATGGAGGGCTTTGGGGAGCATATAGGGGGGCAATCCATATGACACTATTATTTCTACAGAATAGAATTTAGGGGGCATTGGGGAACACAACTGGCTTGAGGGTAGCAGCAGGATAACACTGTTGGGGCACGAGAAGGAGCATGATAGAAAAGTGAGGAACTTAAGACGTCTGTGTGATAATCTCTGCAGAGAGAAGAAGTAGCTGAAAGAACTTATCATGGCAGTCTGGGCTGAATAGAGAAGATGAGGAAAGAGAACATCTACTGTAGATCAGAGGACATATGAATGAATGTGGTGCTGTATGTAATGTCCATAATTTATTATTTATGTTATGCACTTATATAGCGCTACTATATTCCACAGCACTTTACAGACATTAGGGCACTTTCACACTTGCATTTTTCTTTTCCGGCACAGAGTTCTGTCCTAGGGGCTCAATACCGGAAAAGAACTGATCAGTTTTATCCCCATGCAGGGGCGGACTGGGCCGGGGGCAGGGGGGCAATTGCCCCCCGGGCCTCTCTGTCAGCTCATTGTCCCGGCCGGCTGGGCCGGAATTATATGTGACTGCACACTGCAGCCTGCCCTGCGGAGGGAGACGGGGAGCTGGGGAGGCGTGCGGCCGGCAGCCTATCAGAGAGGCCGCCGGACCGGCGCAGGCGACGAGATGACGTCATCGCGCCGCCTGACTGAGCCGCTGCGCGGCCGTAAAGTAAGGAGCAGCGCTGGAGGCGGGACGGGAGTATTTCAGGTGAAGGTGCTGGACTCGGCTGGAGGTAGGAGGTAAGTATAAGTCTGACTGGCTTTTTTTCCTCCTTATTTCTGTCACTGATAGGGGGGGGCTATCTGGCTACTGGCTACTGGCACATTATAGGGGGGGGGGGCCCTATCTGGATACTTGCACATTATAGGGGGGCCCTATCTGGCTACTGGAACATTATAGTAGGGGGCCTATGGGCTACTGGCACATTATAGGGGGGCCCTCTCTGGCTACTGGCACATTATAGGGGGGGTATGGCTACTGGCACATTATAGGGGGGGTATGGCTACTGGCACATTATAGGGGGGTATGGCTACTGGCACATTATAGGGGGGCCCAATATGGCTACTGGCACATTATAGGGGGGCCCTATCTGGCTATTGGCACATTATAGGGGGGTATGGCTACTGGCACATTATAGGGGGGTATGGCTACTGGCACATTATAGGGGGGGTATGGCTACTGGCACATTATAGGGGGGCTATGACTACTGGCACATTATAGGGGGGCCCAATATGGCTACTGGCACATTATAGGGGGGCCCTATCTGGCTACTGGCACATTATAGGGGGGCTATGGCTACTGGCACATTATGGGGGGGGGGTATGGCTACTGGCACATTATATAGGGGGGCATATGGCTACTGGCACATTATAGGGGGGCATATGGCTACTGGCACATTATTAGGGGGGCCTATGGCTACTGGCACAATATATGGGGGGCTATGGCTACTGGCAGATTATAGGGGGGCCTATTGGCTACTGGCACATTATAGGGGGGCCTATTGGCTACTGGCACATTATAGGGGGGCCTATTGGCTACTGGCACATTATAGGGGGCACTATGGGGACATTAGCTCAACTGGAGACATTACAAGGGTGTATTTTTGACACTGTCTATTATAAGGATAATTATTACAACTGGGAAGGGGGCATTATGGTGGGCTTTATTACTCCCCCATGGTATGACCCCCTAGTAGCAGCACCAGCCTCTCCCTGCTCTGCTATCCCTCTGCCCCTTCTCCAAATCCTTATTATGATATTTTTCTCATTAGGATAAAACACATCAGCTCCGCCGAGCCCCCGGACAAAGTGTGGAGGTGTCCGAGATCCCCAAGGGCCAAGCCAAGTAATTGTAAGTTTTCAGATGAAATATGCTTGTTATACACACATAGCATATACCGTGCCCCACAATATACAGCTGACGAAAGTGTCAAGGGGGGGGGGGGGTCAGGAGGAGGCAGGGGAAATGGGTAAGCAGGAGGGGGGCTCAGTGGGCCTCTGCGTGTTACTTGCCCCCTGGGCCAAAAGTTGCCAGTCAGCCCCTGTCCCCATGCATTCTGAATGGAGAGTAATCCGTTCAGTATGCATCAGGATGTCTTCAGTTCAGTCGTTTTGACTGATGAGGCAAAAGATAAAACCGTAGCATGCTACGGTTTGATCTCCGGTGAAAAAAACTGAAGACTTGCCTGAATACCGGATCCAGCATTTTTTCCCATAGGAATGTATTAGTGCTGGATCTGGCATTCAGAATACTGGATCTGTCCTTTCGGTCTGCACATGCGCAGACTGAAAAAAAGGTGAAAGAAATGCCGGATGACAGATCCGGCATTTCAATGTATTTTTTCAACGGATCAGGCACTTTTAAGACTGATCAGTCTTGCTAATGCCATCAGTTGGCATCCATTTTGCCTGATCCAGCAATGGAACTGCTTGCCGGATCTCTCTGCCGCAAGTGTGAAAGTAGCATCCAACTGTCCCCAACAGGGCTCATAATTTAAGCTCCCTATCAGTAGTCTTTGGAGTGTGGGAGGAAACCCACACAAACACAGGGAGGACATACAAACTCCATGCCGATGTTGTCCTTGGTTGGATTCAAACCTAGGACCCCAGTGCTGCAAGGCACCAGTGCTAACCACTAAGCCACCGTGCTGCGTATAATATGCCTTTAATGCTGGGGCGAAGGCGGTTAGATCAACAATTTGGAACATATACTCACCTATTTCTTCAGGGCCGTTCTCTGCAGCTCTGGTCTGTTCCTTCTGATGCTGCTTGTTTGCAAAGTGCAGCAGGGACTTGCTGGTATATGGCATGCAACTGCAGCCAATCTCCTGTCAGTGGTCTAATGCTGAGAAGAGTGATTGGCTGCAGTGGTCCCCTGCCATACACCTGCACATCAGTATGCACATTAACGACACTGTACTTGCCCAATATATCCCCGTCAGTCTTTGTTCACATGGCTGCAGCAATGATGGCAGAAAGTCCAGTAGCACATTACACGCATCATGACTGCAGCCATATAAACAAAGCACTCAGACTAGAGAGTGTCGGGGATGTAACAGCTGGGGATTGTGGATTTTTTCCCCTCATATACTGCTGCCATATTTTATTTTTAAATACTGGAAAACTCCTTTAATGCTGGGGTCTTTGTGATTGAAGGCCATTATATTTAGGGCATTTTGAGGGCATGGAATGGGGCATGGTCTCTAAAAAGGGGCAGGGCTTATGTACGGAAAAATATTTGGTTCAGTTGTCCAGAAAAATTTAACTCGTTCACTACCAGCACCGTACATGTACGGTGCTGGAGCGATGTGTAAACATGGCGCCCACTTGCACGTGCAGCAGGCGCTATGGACGGCAGGTCTCTGCTGTTTCATGCAGCAGAGACATGCGGCTAATTACCGTGAACGGCAATAATGTCGATCAAGCAAGATCGCGGCATCTAACTGCGCAAAAATGTAGAATTAGCTTAATACGCATGAGCAAAAAGGGGCGTGGCCTAGCAACTGTTTTCAAACTACCCAAAGTTTGAGGCGATTGGAAAAGATGGTTGGAAGCAATTTTCGAGACAGTGATTATTTTTTTTTTTCGCGATACATATAACTTCACTGATTGGTGCACTAAGTATTGTTGTGACATCACAGCACTGTGTCTGTAGCATGTCTGTATGGACAGCATAGAAATATCTCTCACATGCACATTGCACATCCATTTTCCTGCCGCACACTATATACCACACACACACACACACACACAGTCTATAGATTAGAGTTTGTGTCCTGTTGGTCAGGACTCAGGAGAAGCTTTCTTTGTCTTACCGCCAGTATTTGCTGGTTCATTTAGAGTTACTCAGGGTGCACCACGGGGAGGCGAACCAGCTTTACACATACCGTACCGTCACTTCACTAGACAGGTACATCTCTGCTCAGCTTGCCAATATCTGATTGCTCAGACCCCACACACGCATACAATCGCAATACAATCCCATCTTATAAGGGTAACATTAAATCTAATATTTTCCCTTCAAAGACAAAATACTTTTTGATGTTTTGCTGAGGACATTATTTATAATACTTGTATTAAAAAAATATTGGGATTATATGCTTGTATCTTTATCCTGCAGCGCATGTTGGAGCGGGGCTATGACCGGACCCGGGTCTACGCTGAGAAGCTGGCCATTGTGAGTGAGATCCGTTCTGAGCTCAAGAGGAAGTTTAAAGGCAATCACCCTAGGATGGCCATATAATGGTCAGATTTGCATTATAATTACTTGGGGCACTATATGGAAAGCATTATACCTACCAGGGGCACTATACAAAGGCCGTATTAAATCTGGGAGCACTGATGGTTTTATTACTACTATGATCACTATGAGGGTCTTTATTAATATTGGGGATGCTTTGGAGATCTGTATCACTATCGCGGGGCACTTTGAAGGCAATTTTACTGCTGGGTCACTATGGGGGGGCTTTATCACTGTTACTATGGGGGCTTTATTACTACTGGAGGCACTATGAGGAAAATTATTTCTATTATGGGGCATTATTACTACTACTGGGGGTACTATAGTGGGGTGTTATTATTTGGAACACTATGGAGGGCTTTGGGGAGCATATAGGGGGGCTATCCATATGACACTTATTTCTACAGAATAGAATTTAGGGGGCATTGGGGAACACAACTGGCTTGAGGGTAGCAGCAGGATAACACTGTTGGGGCACGAGGAGGAGCATGATAGAAAAGTGAGGAACTTAAGACGTCTGTGTGATAATCTCTGCAGAGAGAAGAAGTAGCTGAAAGAACTCATCATGGCAGTCTGGGCTGAATAGAGAAGATGAGGAAAGAGAACATCTACTGTATATCAGAGGACATATGAATGAATGTGGTGCTGTATGTAATGTCCATAATTTATTATGTTATGCACTTATATAGCGCTACTATATTTTACACCCCATACCGTACCGTCACATCACTAGACAGGTACATCTCTGCTCAGCTGGCCAATATCCGATTGCTCAGACCCCACACACACATACAATCGCAATACAATCCTATCTTATAAAGGTAACATTAAATCTAATATTTTCCCTTCGAAGACAAAATACTTTTTGATGTTTTGCTGAGGACATTATTTATAATACTTGTATTAAATAAATATTGGGATTATATGCTTGTATCTTTATCCTGCAGCGCATGTTGGAGCGGGGCTATGACCGGACTCGGGTCCACGCTGAGAAGCTGGCCATTGTGAGTGAGATCCGTTCCGAGCTCAAGAGGAAGTTTAAAGGCAATCACCCTAGGATGGCCATATAAAAAAATGGTCGGATTTGAAGAGGAGGAATTCGGGCGGATCAGAGAGATCCGTTACAGAAAATGCCCAGGTACAATGCTTACATTACTTTTGTATCTCTCGCCAACACTCTGTAATGTATATATACAGTTATGAAAATAAGTATTTCATCCCTTTACAAATGATTACTTATTAACTGGTGTGACACGTAGCAAATCAGCCGGTTACATCATACATCTCTACCTCGCCATGAGTATATACTAGAGGTGGGACGAATCCAATTTTTTTTGAATCCGAAACCGAATAGGTTCTCGAATATATTGAATCTTTCGAATCTCAAATCCTATGAATCCTGTACATAACAATTGCGTGAACGGTATAAGAAACAAAGGGATCTGTGGGTGACGCTGTTATGGGGGATCTGTGGGTGACGCTGTTATGGGGGATCTGTGGGTGACGCTGTTATGGGGGATCTGTGGGTGACACTGTTATGGGGGATCTGTGGGTGACACTGTTATGGGGGATCTGTGGGTGACACTGTTATGGGGGATCTGTGGGAGACACTGTTATGGGGATCTGTCGATGACGCTGTTATGGGGGATCTGTCGATGACGCTGTTATGGGGGATCTGTCGATGACGCTGTTATGGAGGATCTGTGGATGACGCTGTTATGGGGGATCTGTGGATGACGCTGTTATGGGGGATCTGTGGATGACGCTGTTATGGGGGATCTGTGGATGGCGCTGTTATGGGGGGGATCTGTGAATGGCGCTGTTATGGGGGATCTGTGAATGGCGCTGTTATGGGGGATCTGTGAATGGTGTTGTTATGGGGGGGGGATCTGTGGATGGCATTGTTATGGAGGGGATCTGTGGATGGCACTGTTATGGGGAGGGGGATCTGTGGATGACACTGTTATGAAGGGGATCTGTGGGTGACCATGCTATGGGGGGGGTCTATGGATGACACTATATAGCATCTTATGCTATATGTGTCATCCACAGATCCCCCCCATAACAGCGCCATCCACAGATCCCCCATAACAGCGCCATCCACAGATCCCCCTCCCCATAACAGCACCATCCACAGATCCCCCCATAACAGCGCCATCCACAGATCCACCCCATAACAGCGCCATCCACAGATCCACCCCATAACAGCGCCATCCACAGATCCACCCCATAACAGCGCCATCCACAGATCCCCCTCCCCATAACAGCCCCGGACCGGCAGTAACTTTTACTTTGACTTTAAATCAGGTTCAGCGCATCTTTATTACCTTACAATGAAGCTCCAGTAACAGGCAGAGCAGGCGGCGTAACGTCACTTACTCACATGATGCGCCTGCTCCGCCCACTTTATGAATGTGATGTTACGCCGTCGGCCGCTCTGCCTGTTACTGGAGCTTCATTGTAAGGTAATAAAGATGCGCTGATTTAAAGTTAAAGTAAACCGCCCGCAAAGCAACGAAACGGCCGATTATTCGATAACGGGATTTGTCGACAACGAATCCCGTTATCGAACCTCAGGATTCGAGTCCACAAATCCCACGAATCCAGCAAGATTTGAGGGATTCGTGGATTCTATGGATTCGTAGTCCCACCTCTAGTATATACATATTTATACCAGGGGCGGACACAGGCAGCAGAGGGCCCCTGTGCAAAGAATGTGCCTGGGCCCCCCCCCCAAGCCAAATTCTCAACATAACCTACACCGTCCTAACATTACTTATAGCAACACAAAACATACAGGGTAAGGCTACTTTCACACCTGCGGCACTACGCTCCAGCCACCTGATCCGGCAGAGAATGCAAGGAATTGGCCGGACACAAAATCAGGCATGCAGCGGTTTGTGTCCTGCTGATTCTCTGCATTTTTGCCAGATTCTGGCCGGCAGGCATTCTGTCTGCATCCAGCAGTGCAGGAGCATTCAGGCAGGCTGTTCTCTGCTGGAAGAGCCTGCCAGAATCACTAACTTAGATGTGAAGGTAGCCTAATACAGCGCCACATACCTCTTACATCCAGTGATGTCTCCTCTGATGTAGATGTTCTCGGTCCTCATCTCCTCCTTTCAGACCACACCGCCATGATGATTTCTTACAGCCATCTCTTCTCTCTGTTTGACAGACAGGCATCTTAGTTTCCTAGTTTTCCATCCTCCTCCTACCTTCTGAACATCTCATCCTGCCACCTCTAATATTGTGCCCACTGTGCTCCCTATACTAGTTACACACAGATAGTTCCCATTTAATAATTATTGGCCAGTATAAAATGCCCCCATAATGTGTGCCAGTATGATGCACCTATATAATGACCCCAATAGTGCTCTTATTACCCCCCTTATTCCAGACAAAGGCTTTAGTGTCCAAACAGTGCATTTATTTGGCACTCTTAATGCACAAACAGCAACCAAAACATAAATCAAAACAAATCCTCAGCCGTCTGGCCACTGACTAAACAGTATAGTCCCTCTCTAGCAAGATCCGGGTCTACCACCCAGCTCCCCAAAACACAGCAGTGCTTACCCCACACAGGGTCAGAGGGTCCTAGCTCCTTCCTCAGACTGAGAGCCCCACCCAAGTCCAGCAACAGGATTAAACAGCATCCCTGGACATGGGCATATTCTTAAATCCCGGAGTGGAGCATGGGGAACAGGCACCCACCCAATACATTGCCTGTTCCCAGTAAAAGCCCGCCCTGGACTAGCTGGAGCCAGCTAAGCTAAGTAGCTTGGTGTCCACCAACTAGCTTAGTGGCCACCTATATCTAGGGCCTTTACTCCACCAAGGCCGGGCCCCTTGATGACACACTCCTGGTGCAAACAACACCCCCTTTCCATGCTTTGCCGGGACTTTTCTGTTCTCACCCAGGCTCCTCTGGGTGAGATACACCCTTGCAATGGCCGTCATGTTGCCCTCTGGCAGCTCCACTGCCACATAGTATATAAGATAGAGCCAAAATAGTGCTCCTCCCCCTCCATAGTGCCCCCCATGTGTGCCAGTAAATAAGATGGGGCCCCCCAATCCGAACCGGCTGCACAGGCGGTATGTCCGCCCCTGATTTATACACACAGCGAGGTACAGATGTATGATGTAAGGTAAGAGCCCTATATAGGGAATAGTCATACAATAAGGATTTTAATATGCCCAAAAATGAAAAATTAGTTTTGGGGGGGTGACAGAAGCCCTTTAATGCCCGATGACGTCAGATCTGGACGTGACTAAAAGCACAGTCAAGCAATTTTGTCATAAAAATATCCGGTGTACCGATTAAAAACATAATGGAGGGGGCCAAGAACTAACCAGCATGGATCCAATATAGCATCCCGTTTGGTTAACAGCGCATGTTGGTGCATTGCTTCCGCATTACATAATGAAAAATGTGATGCAATAATAT
The DNA here is from genome assembly GCF_014858855.1 of Bufo gargarizans. Classification (NCBI taxonomy): domain Eukaryota; kingdom Metazoa; phylum Chordata; class Amphibia; order Anura; family Bufonidae; genus Bufo; species Bufo gargarizans. The sequence continues at coordinate 157,347,784 of NC_058086.1, read as the reverse complement.
TATCGCATCGAAGGAGGAACACACACACAGGCCCCTAGTGTCATTAGACAGGGAGTTGACATGATAACAGATCGCGTGTTCGCAACAAAAACTGAACGCGAGCTGAGCCACAAACCCATCCTGTCTATGCGGTCACATGATAGCAAACCTTGGAAATGATACGAATAACTCCCAAAATGGTGACATGGCTTCAAGAATATTATATATACCACAGTTTATATTGAAAAATGAAAAGGTTTGATTCTATAAAAATCTCATGTGAACAGTATAATTTCATAGTTGTCAAGAAGTAACATCAAATAAAAATGCATATATAGATTTATATGTAACAGCGTCCTCGGTGCGACGCTGTCCACCTGCTCGCTGCCATGGTTCCAGCCGCCGTGCTCACCTTTGATCATGATCTGTGCTTCCCTGTCTCTGCGGCTGCTCTGGAGATTCCGCTCCGCAGCTTCCCGTCAACCTGAACGCTGCTTGTGCTCGGCTGCTGTACGCATCATTCTTGGGGCGGGGCTGTGTTGTGTCAGGTGATTCCATTGACCTACCTTGGCTCTTCTGGAGGTATTTAAGTGGCTTAGCCCTCTACCCAAGCGCCTCAGACTCAAAGTTCTATCCTGTGCAATTGAGCTCGCTACCACTTGTGTTCCTGACTACGTGCCTTGTTCCTAGACTACGCTCTTCGTCTGATCCCTGCTTGCTTGCATCGCTCCTCCTGTTGCTGACCTGGATTGTCTGACTTTGTTCCTGTGCCGCCTGCCATGACCCATTGCTTGTCTCGACTACGTCGCTGCCTGGACCAGCTGCTACCGACTCTGGGACTGCCCTGGAGTGGTACCTGGCAGCTACCCTAACGGCCCAAGTCTATCCTCACCACTAGAGGCTCTAGCGAAGACAAGGTAGCTGCTTAGTTACGCCCCTCTAGGGTACAGCCAGTCTGTAGCACAGTAGGTCCACTTCCACTGATTCGTGACATTATACATGTGGCAATAACGCTCCATTTCCAAAATAGGATTACCACACCGATGAGTATAAGGCCAGTTACACCCAACCATGTGGAGAGGTCAACATGGAAGTCAGGCATCCTGTTCAGGGCGACAGATAACACTATGTTTGAACCTAAATCCTGACAAGAAAATTATAAAATAATACAATTTAATTAGGGTCCTCAATCAGTCCTGTATAATGTGATCTTCACAAGACCTTTTGAAAAGGGAAGCCCACACGCGGTCCCCACCTAGTATTATATATATTGGGCAGACTAGATGGGCCAAATGGTTCTCATCTGCTGACACATTCTATGTTTTAGTAGGAACCACACCAGGGCCGCCCAAAACCAAACCAAAATTATAACAGATAAAATAAATAAATAAAAGTTTTTGGGTGAATGAAGCATAACACCACATGATGGTATCTTATTAAAAATAAATTATATATATATATATATATATATATGTAAAGGCCGATTTATTGGCCTGCATTTGTGGGAGGGGTGTAGCTGCCTTTATATCCGGCATACGCCCCTCCCTCAATGAACGTCTCGTCTTGTTTCTACCTAGCACACGTGCAGGCAGGTGACGGCAGCGTTCCTGGCTCACGAGTCTGCGGTCAAAGGTGAGTATGCTGCCTCATCCAGCAGCCATGTCCACGTAGTCCGGCCGGCAGTAGTTTCGGCTCCCCAAGGTGAGGGGGAGCACCACCGCACCTTAACGATCGGCAAGGGAGCTACATGCGGCTCCCCATGCGGCCATTCATCGTAGGGTTACAGGGGACAGCGTGTTCCCAACTTCGACGCAGCCGTAAAGTCTAGCACGGGCCGCTGTGCAGTTAGATAGGAAGGTAGAGAGCCTGAGCTGGAGCAGGCTCGGTGGTCTATTAGTCAGGTCTGCCTGCTCCAGCTCTGCACAGGTCAGAACCCTGCTTGCTGGTGAAGATTAACCTCTTGGTGACCAAGTGTTTTTTCATCAAGGTACTTGTATGAGGTCTTATTTTTTGCAGGACAAGTTATAGTTTTTAATGCACCATTTTAAGTACATGTACTGATTGATTAAAGCAAGCTGTTTTAGCTAAATTCTCCTTTGTTTAAGTCAGTGAAAGGCGTATTAATGGTCACTAAGGGGTTAAAATAAAATATTTAGTATATAAGGGGGGGGGGGTACATATGTGGTTTAGGCAATTATGTTAAGCACCCCTTTTGTAGTTTCTCAGCAGGCTTCTCTTTAAGTTGCAGCACATTGTGTTATATTAAAAAAAAAAAAAAAAAAAAAAAAAAAAAAAAGAGGCTGAGGCTGTTTGTGTAGGTTAATCAGGATTTATTCTCAGTTTGGTACTATATTATAGTACTGCTACACAGCATGGTCTTACGCCGTATGATTCTTTGCACTAGGCTCAGTCGTACACGCAGCGCAGCGTTTGTTCCACTCAGTTTAGTCACTTTTGGTTTCCGCATTACTATTGTTTCGTTTTAATTCCTGTTTACGCTTGTACACTGGTGTTTCATGATTTGACGTTCGTTTCTAGGTCCGTGCTTCCCTTTTCTCGAGTATCGCCAGAGTTTTTCTTTCAGATCAGGGTGTGCTATTTTCTTCCTATCGCAGCTGTCAGTCTTCAAGGCTAATCCAGTTCGGGTAAGCGTTTGGTGTCTGTGTGTGCTAATTTCAGGCAGCGCAGTAGACGCATTGATTAAAGCAGAGTTGGACAAAGGTTTCCTCATTGGTCCCCTTAAAACCCCCCCTTTTCAGCAGTGGCGAGTCAGCCCGGTTGGGGTAGTCACAGGCAAATTCAGCAAGAAAGGAAGACTCATCATTGATTTGTCAGCCCTGCATGGGTCCCATGTAGCTAGTCTCAACTCCCTCATCCCATCGGAGGAGGTTAGCATGAAGTATTCCTCCATTGACCAAGCCATAGCTATCATCATGCACTTAGGTCCTGGAGCAACGTTATCTAAGGCGGATATATCCGACGCCTTTAAGCTTCTCCCGATCATGCCGGCCCTCTGGCAGTGGCATGGCATTAAGTGGAGAGACCAGTATTACTTCTCTTCGAAGCTCACGTTTGGCTCTAAAAGCAGCCCGTGGCTATTTGATCAGTTGGCACAGGCCCTCCACTGGGTGTTAGAGAACAAGGTAAAGTGTGAGCATGTCATCCATTATTTAGACGACTTCTTGCTGATAGAGAGGCCAGGAGTTGCCCCAGTAGGTCTCAAGAAGCTTCTGAATTGTTTCTCTCGGTTAGACGTCCCAGTGTCCCCTAGGAAGGTTGAGGGTCCGTCCACTGTCATCACTTTCCTGGGCATTGTTTTAGACTCGCAAAACATGCTAGTGAAGTTACCCACAGATAAACTGAACAGGATCAGGGAAGTGATACACAGGTTCACGGTTACTACTGTGACCACTAAGGCCGAGTTCCAATCACTGTTGGGCATGCTGAACTTTGCCATGCGTATAATCCCACAAGGCAGGTCATTCATTTCTCGTCTGTTGACACTCCTCCCCTCAGCACCTTGTCAGGACAGCCCGGTGCACTTAGACAGTCTGGCTCTAGCGGATCTTCACATGTGGGATCACTTTCTCCACCAGTGGAATCGAATTTCCCTTTTCATTCCCGCAATATGTAGTAGTTCTCCTGTAATTTTTTCTGACGCAGCTGCAAGTTCAGGGTTTGCAGCCATTTTTGGCACCCATTGGTTGGCAGGCGAATGGCCAGTTGAAGTCAGACAAATCCCGGGTTTCTTGCAGACCTCAGCACTATTTGAGTTGTATCCCATTGTCGCGGCCGCCCGTGTTTGGGGTAGCAATTGGTCTAATTGCTCAGTTTTGTTTGTAACAGATAACGTAGCTGTTATCGATATTTAACCAGCGGTTTGTCTAAGTCCTTACATATTATGAGTCTCCTAAGGTGTCTAGTACAACTTTCATTAATGCATCGTTTCCATTTCAGTTGTGCACACTTGCCTGGTACGCAAAACATGGCAGCGGATGCCTTGTCACGAGCTAATACCTCCCTTTTCTTTCAGATCATGCCAGAAGCGGACATCACAGGTGCCATGATTCCTCCGCACTAGTCACTAGTCCTGGTCTAACTGAACACCTAGCTACTGCTCACATGTTGCTTGCTAAATCTCTCTCACCTAATACGGCCAGAGCTTACCACACAGGGTGGAACACATATTGTAGGTTCCAGGAGCGGTTCCCTCAGGGGCAGTCCAGCTTTGTAGAATACGTTCTTGCTTTCATAGGGTTTTGTCACTCCGAGTTGAAGTTATCCCATAATACGGTTAGGTCCTACCTAGCAGGGGTTCAGCACTTTCTGGCTGTGAGCTACCCGGATCGGGGTTCCTTATTCTCTGTCCACGCTGTTAAGGCCGCTTTGAGGGGTCTGGGTAAATGTAGCGTGAAAGGACGGGTCCGTAGACAAGCTATTTCAGGTCAGGTTTTCCGTGATCTCTCTGACGCCTTAGACAAGGGTCCTTATGGTTTCCTCCTTAGCCTAGTGCTCAAAGCTGCTATTTATTTAGCCTTTTATGGGTTTTTGAGACCTGGTGAGTTCACGAGCTCCTCCAACAGCAGTAAGTTCGTAGCGATTAGCCAACTGGTTCCGAGTGTTGAGGGTTTCTCTTTACTATTGCCAGTGTCGAAAACGTCACAGGTGGGTCCTCCGGCTCAGGTGTCATTCTTCCCCACAGAACACCGTTGGTGCCCCGTCCGTGTACTCAATTAGTTACTGGCAGCATTAGATGGCCTTGGGCCGAGTAGTCCATTATTGCCTTTCGGCCAATCGCCTCTCACAACCCACCAATTTGTGTCCCATATACGTCGTCTGTTGGCCAGCTTAGGTGTGGATCCAGCTTCGGGTCATTCATTCCGCATCAGGGCTGCATCCACAGCTTCAAAAAAATCAGGTGCCGACTCACGTCATCCAAAAGTTAGGTCGCTGGCGGTCATCGTGTTTTAGCAGGTATATTCCTCATCCTAAGGTCGAAATGTCGCTTGCTTTTCAGAATCTGGTTCTGTAATTTTGTGTTGTAATAAAGGAAATCCTGCCTTTAAGTTTGCTGTTTTTGCCCTCTATTCAGGCGTCCCTACATCGCCGCGGTTACGGCATAATTCTAGCTGCTTTAGAGTTGAGGGGGCCGCAGATGGGGTCAGTTCCTTCTCGCCATCATTAACCCCGACCACAAATAAAAAAATAATAATATATATATATATATATATATATATATGTAAATATTGACAATATATGATGAACAGAGCACATGCGCAAAAAATGAAGTATGCACACCATTTTAGGAGAATTCTAATACTCGACAGTTGATAACGTCAAAGGAAAATTAAGTGGTCCAGGATGGTAGTCCTCAGCAGGATCAGGACAGAAAGCAGCAGCAGGTAATTGTTAAGGGTATAGTATAAGGCCTACACCTAGCTAGACCAAACTCAGCAGGAGCAGGACAGACTGCAGCAGGTAAATAGTAACGCTGTAGTGTAAAGCATACACATTCAACAGGAACAGACAGCAGCAGACAAATGGTAACGCTGTAGTATAGGGCATACACATAGCTGGGCCTAACTCAGTAATATCAGGACAGACAGCAACAGCTTGAAAATGCTAAAGCTGTAGTATCAGGTGTACACATATTTTGGCGTAAATCAGCAGGAACAGAACAGACAGCAGCAGAGAAATGGTAGCGTTGTAGTATAAGGCATACACATAGCTGGCCCTAACTCAGCAGGCACAGAACAGACAGCAGCAGGGAAATAGTAACACTGTAGGACAAGGCCAACACATAACTCATAAATATCAGGACAGACAGCAGCAGCAGATAAAGGTAATGGTGGAGTATAATGCCTAGACATAACTTACCATGATCAGGACAGACAGCAGCAGCAGGTACATGTTAATGGTCAAGTCTAAGGCCTACACATAGCTCGGCCTAACTCAGCAGGAACAGACAGCAGCAGGTTCTTTGTTTGCAGCAGGGATGTGTTCCCAAGAATTGGCCCCACCAAACATGGGAAACAAAAATAAACTTAGACACCTCTTACAGCAGCAGGTTTGTCGTCTAGAGCAGGAATGTGCTCCTATGCATACAAAAAATATTTTCCAAAATTGTTTATCGATTGTATTTTAAGTTTGTACAGCCCACAATAAATTAGTACGACATGAGCTCCACGCGCTGCCCGCACCGGTCGGCTCTCAGTTTCCATATCGGGCACATCGAGCCTAGAAAAGAACACTGCGGTAACTGGCGTGGTTTAGCAGCTGCTCTGTCATCCTCCTTTTGTCTGTGAGGAGTCATGGTTACTGACGCTCGCACGACCCATATATGATCAGCGCCACACACACGCCGTGCTCCAGCCATTGGCAGCACCCAGCCGTACTCTCCCCGTCAGAGCACAGAAGCCAGTGAGGAACCTAGCTTGCCTTGGCCTGGGTGTGGAAGTGTCCCTGGCTCTGCCGCCGGGATCAGTTCCCCTTATCTTGGTAATGACTAAGTCAAGGTACCCGGCTGCTGGTAGGCTCCTTGGTTGCTGCCTTCAGTGCGCAGCCCGGATCGTCGATCATAGAAACATAGAATGTGTCGGCAGATAAGAACCATACTTCCTGATATTACTTTTAAACCTTTGCCCCTCTAATTTAAAACTATGTCCTCTTGTAGCAGTTTTTCCTCTTAAATATTCTCTCCTCTTTTCCCTTTATGTATTTAAAAGTTTCTATCATATCCCCTCTGTCTCACCTTTCTTCCAAGCTATACATGTTAAGGTCCTTTAATCTTTCCTGGTAAGTTTTATCCTGCAATCCATGTACTAGTTTAGTAGCTCTTCTCTGAACTCTCTCCACAGTATCAATATCCTTCTGGAGATATGGTCTCCAGTACTGCGCACAATACTCCAAATGAGGTCTCACTAGTGCTCTGTAGAGCGGCATGAGCACCTCCCTCTTTCTACTGGTAATGCCTCTCCCTATACAATCAAGCATTCTGCTAGCATTTTCTGCTGCTCTATGACATTGTCTGCCTACCTTTAAGTCTTCTGAAATAATGACCCCTAAAAATCCCTTTCTTCAGATACTGAGGTTAGGACTGTATCACTGATTTTATATTCTGCTCTTGGGTTTTTACACCCCAGGTGCATTATCTTGCACTTATCAACATTAAATTCAGATATCTGACCATTCCTCTAGTTTTCCTAAATCCTTTTCCATTTGGTGTATCCCTCCAGGAACATCAACCCTGTTACAAATCTTTGTGTCATCAGCAAAAAGACACACCTTACCATCGAGGCCTTCTGCAATTTCGCTGATAAAGATCTTAAACAATATGGGTCCTAGAACAGATCCCTGAGGTACCCCACTGCTAACAAGACCATGGTCTGAATATACTCCATTGACTACAACTCTCTGTTGTCCCTCAGCCACTTCCTAATCCATTCAACAATATGGGAGTCCAAGCCCAAAGACTGCAATTTATTGATAAGCCTTCTATGTGGGACAGTATCAAAAGCCTTACTAAAGTCTAGATAAGTGATCTCTACTGCACCTCTTGTCATCTATTATTTTAGTCACCCAATCAAAAAAAATCAATAAGATTAGTTTGACATGATCTCCCTGAAGTAAACCCATGCTGTTTTTTTTATCTTTCAATCCATGGGATTTTAGATGTTCCACAATCCTCTCCTTAACCACTTCAGCCCCGCTAGCTGAAACCCCCTTCATGACCAGAGCACTTTTTACACTTCGGCACTACACTACTTTCACCGTTTATCGCTCGGTCATGCAACTTACCACCCAAATGAATTTTACCTCCTTTTCTTCTCACTAATAGAGCTTTCATTTGGTGGTATTTTATTGCTGCTGACATTTTAACTTTTTTTGTTATTAATCGAAATGTAACGATTTTTTTGCAAAAAAATGACATTTTTCACTTTCAGCTGTAAAATTTAGCAAAAATTACGACATCCATATATAAATTTTTCGCTAAATTTATAGTTCTACATGTCTTTGATAAAAAAAAAATGTTTGGGCAAAAAAAAAAATGGTTTGGGTAAAAGTTATAGCGTTTACAAACTATGGTACAAAAATGTGAATTTCCGCTTTTTGAAGCAGCTCTGACTTTCTGAGCACCTGTCATGTTTCCTGAGGTTCTACAATGCCCAAACAGTAGAAAACCCCCACAAATGACCCCATTTCGGAAAGTAGACCCCCTAAGGTATTCGCTGATGGGCATAGTGAGTTCATAGAACTTTTTATTTTTTGTCACAAGTTAGCGGAAAATGATGATGATTTTTTATTTTTTTCTTACAAAGTCTCATTTTCCGCTAACTTGTGACAAAAAATAAAAAATTCTAGGAACTCGCTGTGCCCCTCACGGAATACCTTGGGGTGTCTTCTTTCCAAAATGGGGTCACTTGTGGCGTAGTTATACTGCCCTGGCAATTTAGGGGCCCAAATGTGTGAGAAGTACCTTGCAATCAAAATCTGTAAAAAATGGCCTGTGAAATCCGAAAGGTGCACTTTGGAATATGTGCCCCTTTGCCCACCTTGGCTGCAAAAAAGTGTCACACATCTGGTATCGCCGTACTCAGGAGAAGTTGGGCAATGTGTTTTGGGGTGTCATTTTACATATAACCATGCTGGGTGAGAGAAATATCTTGGCAAAAGACAACTTTTCCCATTTTTTTATACAAAGTTGGCATTTGACCAAGATATTTTTCTCACCCAGCATGGGTATATGTAAAATGACACCCCAAAACACATTGCCCAACTTCTCCTGAGTACGGCGATACCAGATGTGTGACACTGTTTTGCAGCCTAGATGCGCAAAGGTGCCCAAATTCCTTTTAGGAGGGCATTTTTAGACATTTGGATCCCAGACTTCTTCTCACACTTTCGGGCCCCTAAAAAGCCAGGGCAGTATAAATACCCCACATGTGACCCCACTTTGGAAAGAAGACACCCCGAGGTATTCAATGAGGGGCCTGGCGAGTTCATAGAATTATTATTTTTTTGCATAAGTTAGTGGATATTGATTTTTTTTGTTTTTTTCCTCACAAAGTCTCACTTTCCGCTAACTTAGGACAAAAATTTCAATCTTTCATGGACTCAATATGCCCCTCACGGAATACCTTGGGGTGTCTTCTTTCCGAAATGGGGTCACATGTGGGGTATTTATACTGCCCTGGCTTTTTAGGGGCCCTAAAGCGTGAGAAGAAGTCTGGAATATAAATGTCTAAAAATGTTTACGCATTTGGATTCCGTGAGGGGTATGGCGAGTTCATGTGAGATTTTATTTTTAGACACAAGTTAGTGGAATATGAGACTTTGTAAGAAAAAACAAAAACAAAAACAAACAAAAAATTTCCACTAAATTTCTGAATGGAGCCTTACAGGGGGGTGATCAATGACAGGGGGGTGATCAATGACAGGGGGGTAATCACCCATATAGACTCCCGGATCACCCCCCTGTCATTGATCACCCCCCTGTAAGGCTCCATTCAGACGTCCGTATGATTTTTACGGATCCATGGATCGGATCCGCAAAACACATGTGGACGTCTGAATGGAGCCTTACAGGGGGGTTATCAATGACAGGGGGTGATCAGGGTGATCACCCCCCTGTCACTGATCACCCCCCCTGTAAGGCTCCATTCAGACGTCCGTATGATTTTTACGGATCCATGGATACATGGATCGGATCCGCAAAACACATGCGGATGTCTGAATGGAGCCTTACAGGGGGGTTATCAATGACAGGGGGTGATCAGGGTGATCACCCCCCTGTCACTGATCACCCCCCCTGTAAGGCTCCATTCAGACGTCCGTATGATTTTTACGGATCCATGGATACATGGATCGGATCCGCAAAACACATGCGGACGTCTGAATGGAGCCTTACAGGGGGGTTATCAATGACAGGGGGTGATCAGGGTGATCACCCCCCTGTCACTGATCACCCCCCCTGTAAGGCTCCATTCAGACGTCCGCATGTGTTTTGCGGATCCGATCCATGTATCCATGGATCCGTAAAAATCATGCGGACGTCTGAATGGAGCCTTACAGGGGGTGATCAATGACAGGGGGTGATCAGGGAGTGTATATGGGTGATCACCCCCCTGTCATTGATCACCCCCCTGGTAAGGCTCCATTCAGACGTCCGTATGATTTTTACGGATCCATAAAACACATGCGGACGTCTGAATGGAGCCTTACAGGGGGGTGATCAATGACAGGGGGGTGATCACCCATATAGACTCCCTTATCACCCCTCTGTCATTGATCACCCCCCTGTAAGGCTCCATTCAGACGTCCGTATGATTTTTACGGATCCATGGATCGGATCCGCAAAACACATGCGGACGTCTGAATGGAGCCTTACAGGGGGGTTATCAATGACAGGGGGTGATCAGGGTGATCACCCCCCTGTCACTGATCACCCCCCCTGTAAGGCTCCATTCAGACGTCCGTATGATTTTTACGGATCCATGGATCGGATCCGCAAAACACATGCGGACGTCTGAATGGAGCCTTACAGGGGGGTTATCAATGACAGGGGGTGATCAGGGTGATCACCCCCCTGTCACTGATCACCCCCCCTGTAAGGCTCCATTCAGACGTCCGCATGTGTTTTGCGGATCCGATCCATGTATCCATGGATCCGTAAAAATCATGCGGACGTCTGAATGGAGCCTTACAGGGGGTGATCAATGACAGGGGGTGATCAGGGAGTGTATATGGGTGATCACCCCCCTGTCATTGATCACCCCCCTGGTAAGGCTCCATTCAGACGTCCGTATGATTTTTACGGATCCATAAAACACATGCGGACGTCTGAATGGAGCCTTACAGGGGGGTGATCAATGACAGGGGGGTGATCACCCATATAGACTCCCTGATCACCCCTCTGTCATTGATCACCCCCCTGTAAGGCTCCATTCAGACGTCCGTATGATTTTTACGGATCCATGGATCCATGGATCGGATCCGCAAAACACATGCGGACGTCTGAATGGAGCCTTACAGGGGGGTTATCAATGACAGGGGGTGATCAGGGTGATCACCCCCCTGTCATTGATCACCCCCCTGTAAGGCTCCATTCAGACGTCCGCATGTGTTTTGCGGATCCGATCCATGTATCCATGGATCCGTAAAAATCATACGGACGTCTGAATGGAGCCTTACAGGGGGGTGATCAATGACAGGGGGTGATCAATGACAGGGGGTGATCAGGGAGTGTATATGGGTGATCACCCCTCTGTCATTGATCACCCCCCTGTAAGGCTCCATTCAGACGTCCGCATGTGTTTTGCGGATCCGATCCATGTATCCATGGATCCGTAAAAATCATACGGACGTCTGAATGGAGCCTTACAGGGGGGTGATCAATGACAGGGGGGTGATCAATGACAGGGGGGTGATCAGGGAGTGTATATGGGTGATCACCCGCCTGTCATTGATCACCCCCCCCTGTAAGGCTCCATTCAGACATCCGCATGTGTTTTGCGGATCCGATCCATGTATCCATGGATCCGTAAAAATCATACGGACGTCTGAACGGAGCCTGACAGGGGGGTGATCAATGACAGGGGGGTGATCAATGACAGGGGGGTGATCAGGGAGTTTATATGGGGTGATCATGGGTGATCAGGGGTTTATAAGGGGTTAATAAGTGACGGGGGGGGGTGTAGTGTAGTGTGGTGTTGGGTGCGACTTTACTGACCTACCTGTGTCCTCTGGTGGTCGATCCTAACAAAAGGGACCACCAGAGGACCAGGTAGCAGGTATATTAGACGCTGTTATCAAAACAGCGTCTAATATACCTGTTAGAGGTTAAAAAATTCGGATCTCCAGCCTGCCAGCGAGCGATCGCCGCTGGCAGGCTGGAGATCCACTCGCTTACCTTCCGTTCCTGTGAGCGCGCGCGCCTGTGTGCGCGCGTTCACAGGAAATCCCGGCCCTCGCGAGATGACGCGTATATGCGTCGTTGAGCGCAGGGCTGCCGCCTCCGGACCGCACATCTGCGTTAGGCGGTCCGGAGGTGGTTAAGTAAGGTTTCCACTATTGATGTCAGGCTTACTAGCCTATAGTTGCCCGATTCCTCCCTACTACCTTTCTTGTGAATAGGCACAACATTTGCTAATTTCCAATCTTTTGGGACGACTCCTGTTACCAGTGATTGGTTAAATAAATCTGTTAATGGTTTTGCTAGTTCACCGCTAAGCGCTTTTAATAGCCCATCAGGCTCCTGTGACTTATTTGTATTAATTTTAGACAGCTGACTTAAACCTCTTACTCTGTAAAGACACATGCATCAAAAGATTAATTAGTCTTCCTTCCTAACTGAGGTCCTTTTTCTTCATTTTCTTTTGTAAAAACTGAACAGAAGTATTCATTGAGGCAGTCAGCTAGTTCTTTATCTTCTTCCATATACCTTCCTTCTTTTGTTTTTAATTTGGTAATTCCTTATTTTAGTTTCCTTTTTTCATTTATGTATCTGAAGAATGTCTTATCGTCTTTTTTCGCTGACTGAGCTAATTTCTCTTCTGCCTGTGCTTTAGAAGCTCTTTTATAACTTGCTTGGCCTCTCTTTGCCTAATCTTATAAATTTGCCCGTCATTCTCTTTTTTTTTTTTTTTTTTATAATTACTAAATGCTATCTTTTTGTACCACAGTGGTCTCTTGCTTTTTTTGCTTTTACTGACAAGCCTAATGCAGTTATCTGTTGCCTTCAATAGTGCCACTTTTAAGTAGTCCCATTTCTCCTGTACTCCATTAAAAATGTTCCAATCTGATAGGGACTCGTATACCACTAATCTAATTTTAGAAAAGTCAGTTTTCCTAAAATCTAAAACTTTTGTTTTTGTGTGGTGTGACTCAGTCACTGTACTTATAGTAAACCACACTGACTGGTGATCACTAGATCCCAAGCTTTCCCCTACAGTAATATCAGATACCAAATTCCCATTTGTGAATACTAAATCTAAAATGGCCTCCTTCCGTGTTGGCTCCTCCACTACTTGCTGTAGAGATAATCCCAGTAGGGAATTTAGAATATCTGTACTCCTGGCAGAACTAGCTATTTTGGTTTTCCAGTTTACATCAGGAAGATTAAAGACTCCCATAATGATGACATTGAAAGGGGAAGTTATTTTATCTATTTCCTCAACTAGTAGATCATCGAATTCTTTGACTTGGCCGGGTGGTCTATATATCACACCTACACGAGTTACCTTATGATTATCATGCTGCAACGTAACCCAAACTGACTGATTGGTCTAGCTAACTTGTATTAAATTAGATTTTATGCTATCTTTTACATACAGAGCCATCCCTCCCCTTTCTTGCCTTACCTGTCTTTCCTATATAGAGAGAACCCTGGTATTGTTATATCCCAGTCATTACTCCCTTTGAACCATGTCTCAGTAGCAGCCACTAAATCTATATTCTCAGATCCAATTATAGACTCAAGTTCATTGATCTTATTCCCTAAACTGCGAGCATTTGTAGACAAGACTCTGAGCTTGTTATTTCTTAACCTATGTGCTACTGGCATCTTCTGGCATTGTTCCGGGGGGCAGTCGGACTGCTGGATTATCACTCTTTTGCCTCTCAAATACTTTGAACTGTTCACTGAGCACATTTGTTCCCTTGAGAGAAAGATGCAAACCATCTTTCTTGTACAGTTCTTTTCCATTCCAGCGAGAGCTAACATGAGACACAAAGCCAAACCCTTGGTTCAGACACCATTCACCAAGCCATACATTGAATTCCTTAATGCGCATCTGCCTGTCATGCTGAAGGTTATGCACAGGCAAAACTGCATAGAATGAAACAGTCGATGCAACCTCCTGTATATCATTACCAAATGTGTGAAAAGCTTCCTTCACCTTTGAAACCTCATTGCAAGCCAGATCATTTATCCCAAGATGGACAATAACATCAACCTCCCTTTCCTGCTTTGCTTGCCTAACAATATTAAGGATACCTTGTCTGTCCCTGCTAGCGGTAGCACCAGGGAGACATCTCACAAAACCATTTTCCTCAAACTTCACACCTCTTATGATGGAATCCCCCACCAACAGCTGCTTACTATCAGTCCTCACCTTATCCTTTTTGTCTTTGGCTGCAGTCTTGCATACTTTAGGCATAGGAGATGCAGGTCCGGCTGCAGAATAAGCCTTTAGCTGCGAGGCTTGGCTACACATTGGGGTAGTGTCACACAGCCCAGGACAGACTTCACCAGAAAGGGGCGTACCTACACTGTCATCCAGCAGAGCAGAGTTCGGAAGGCACCATGTGTTTGGAAGGCACCTGTTTTGAAGGCACCATGTGTTCTAGTGTTACATCGAACAGCCGGTAAACTTACCCCACAAAACGAATACAGCTTCGCTTCATCTTTGTGGACTTGACATAGAAATTCATATTCCTTTAAGTTCATGAAAAACGTACATTATTCCGCTCCTATACAATGCAGAGGTCTGGAGGGGTAGAATAATGCACGGCTTCCAGGGAGAGATGGGGTAGATATATGTTGTCCATCATGCTATAATCTATCTACCCCCATCTTTCCCTGGAAGCCCTGACATTTTCTACCCCTACAGACATCTGCATTGTAGAGGACCAGATTACTGTACGTTTTTCTGGAACCTAAAGGATCTGATTTTCTATGTCGATGGCTGCTGTGTGTGGCGCTGATCATGTATGTGTCGTGCGAGCGTCGGTAAGCATGACTCTTCACAGACAAAAGGAGGATGAGAGAGCCACTGCTAAACCCCACCAGTTCTGCTGCCCTCTGGCTTGGAGGAATCAGCACACGGTGCGGCAGGCTGCGTTACCGCACTGCAGTGTTCTTCTCCAGACTCAGTGTGCCTGATATGGAAACTGAGAGCAGACCGGTGTGGGCAGCGTGTGGAGCGCTGTGTGCCAATTAGTATCTGAGAGGTCTATTTTCCAGTATGGTTTATGTATGGAGGGCATTGTCCAGAGATTACACAGAGGACTAAGGGTTACACTATACTGGGGGCTGAAACGATTAATCAATTTAATCGAGTTATTCGACACAAAAAGCCAAAGTGGCCAAGTTCCCTTGACATTTAAGATCTACTGTTCCTACTAATGTTTATGCACTACTGTTTTAGCGTCCGTCATTCTAACGGCTTAATGTGTAGTGTATATATATATATATATTAATTTTTTTTTTTAAATTTGTTAAATAAATGAATAAATCAATAAGAGGTTTAATAAATTAATGAAAAAAATATAAATAAACTCATTGATTGAGAAAATAAAATAAAAACTGTTTGCAAAAAAATACGTAAAGAAATATATAAATAAAGTCATCAATAAACAAATAAAAAAATAAGAAAAATGCATCCATTAATAAATAAATAAATACATAAATAAATTCACCAATAATCACATAAATAAATTCATCAATACAGAAATATATAAATACAGTTATAAATAAATATGTAAAAAAATTCATCCCTAAATAAATATATAACTAAATTCATCAAGAAAAATATATACAAGTTAAAAAACAACTAAGTTTGGGAGGGAGAGCCAAGGAGAGGGATTGACAAGGGACCCTTCAGGGCCTGGAACCGACGGCGGGGGCTAAGAAGTTGCTGCCGATCCAGGACTCGTTCATTTTGATAAATGTCAGTCGTTCCACGGAGTCAGTGGACAGACGGGTCCGCTTGTCGGTGACCACCCAACCTGCCACGCTAAATGTCCGCTCAGACAGTACACTGGAGGGGGGAAAGACAGTACTTCCAGTGCATACAGAACGAGCTTACAGCAGGTGTCCAGCCTGAAAAACTCCATGGGGTCGCTGGTGCTCATGCTGTTGGAAGCACCGACAAACCCCATGTAGTCTGCCACCATGCGGGCCAGCTGCTGGTGGTGACTGCTGCTGCTACTGGATTGCGCAGACTGGTAGAACAACCTCATCTCACCCATAAGATCACCTACTTGGCTGGAGCTGTTTGGGCCAGCCACCTGTTGGATGAGACGGGCGGTGAGAACTGGAGCATGAGGATGAGGGTTTGCCTGCTCCAGCTGGAGGATCAGACAGGCCCGCAGTTTATTCATACGGGCATCCCTCCGGCTGGCTGGGATGAACTGCTCCAGTTTCCCCTTGCAACGAGGGTCTAAAAGGGTGGCCAACCAAAAATCATCCCTCCCCTTAGTTTTCTTGATCTGGGGGTCCCTCCTGAGGCATCGCAGCATGTGGGTGGCCATGGGGAAGAGGACAGCCTGCTGTGACTCTTCTTGGCAGGCTGCCCAGGACCATGACATCTTGGTCCTCCTGCTGCTGCTGCCTGTGGGAGCCACCCCGCCTCCAGCACTGGCTCTCCCTCCCTCCCAGGCCCAGACTCCTGGACGTCGGAAAACTCCTCAACAAATTCTTCCTCCTCCTTGTCCTGGTCTTCGCGTTCGCATTGTTGCCTCTTCTTGCTCCACCAAGGCACTCTCCCCAGCATTGAGCAGACGATCTAGTGTCCTGTCCAGAATAAACACAATGGGGAGCACGTAATTGAGGCTGACATGCTCCCTGCTGACCATCTTGGTTGCCTGCTCGAATGGGGCCAACATGTGGCAGACCTAGTGTATCTGCCCCCACTCTGCATTGGTGATATAGGGAAGTCGGTGTGATGGCCCAGAAGTGTCTTGGTCCAGCAGGTATTCTTTCACCACCCGTCGCTGCTCCCACAACCTCTCCAGCATATGGAGGGTAGAGTTTCATCGCTATTGTCCTGCTGCAGTTTGGACAGGGATGCGGTGGCGGTTGGGGAGCGTCGGAAGTGGCTGGCAATCCTACGTACATGTTGCACGATGTCGCTCAACCTTGGGTATGTGCGTAGGAACTTCTGTACCACAAGGTTGAGGACATATGCCATGCAGGGTATGTGTGTTAGACAGCCAGCATTGAGGGCAGCAAGGAGGTTGCTGCCGTTGTCACAGACAACCATACCTGCCTGGAGCCTTCGGGGTGTCAGCCACTTGTGGACCTAAGCCTGGAGGGTGGCCAGAACATCAGGTCCAGTGTGTCTACATTCCCCTAAGCTCACAAGCTGGAGCACGGCCTGGCAGCGGACGTGCCCCACACTTACATAGCTACAGGGGCGCTTGCTAGGGGGCTCAGCAGCGGTGGAGACAGTGGCTTGAGGGAGAGCAGCAGTTCTCCCCCAGACACCCCGGGGCAGCACCACAAACTGAGATGCCGCCACATCTGATGATGCCTCCCCGGCACCTCGGAGGGACACCCAATGGGCTGTAAAACTGATGTATCGTCCTTGCCCATGTCTGCTGGTCCAGGCATCCATTGTCAGATTCACCCTGTTGCTGACAGCGTGATCCAGCGACAGGGATACATTCTGCACAATGTGCTGGTGTAGGACAGGGACGCCGGTCCTGGCAAAGAAATGGCGGCTGGGAACAAGCCATCTGGGTTGGGCCTGCTCCAACATCTGCCAAAATGGATTGCAGTCCACACTATTGAAGGGCAGCAGATGTTGGGCGATAACGCTTGCCAGGAGCCCATAGAGTGAACGCACATGTCGGTCCCTGGGGGCGAAAGGCGCTGTGCGTTCAAATGCGCCGGCAACCGCACCCCTGCACACTGTTGCTAACGCTGATGCGACCACCCTGCATCTGTTTACACTCCCACCAGTGGTTGACTCTTAGGTGCTGGGTAAGGGCAGTGGTACCCAGCCAAGCAACAGACCTCCCTCTCCTCACCCTGGCATGGCACAGCTGACAGAAGGCAATTGTCAAATCATCTGCTGCCAGGGTGGAGTAAGCCCAAACAGGCGACTTACGCACCGACCTCCTGTCAGATGGGGTGGTGCTGGCTTGCGCCTGTTTGGGCCACCGCCTCCTGCTGCCATTACCAGTGGAGCCCCAGCCACTGGGCTCCCTGGTGACCTGGCACACCGTTTGCCTCGGGTGCCTACCTTTCTCATCAGTGCTGCTGTCACCTGACAAAGGGGTTGTGGCACCCATTCTAAGTCACCCTCCTCTTCATCCCCTGTAATGTCAGACCCAAGGTCGACCAGAGGTTGACTGAGAAGAACAGCAGATGTGGAGCCCCTGACCTGGCTCCACTGTTCCCCCGCTGACGCCTCGGTCTGACTAGGTGCGGGGGTTCTGTGGCTGAAACCACCTGCACAAGTTGGAAGAGATGTCACTGGGGTACTCACGGGCGGTACCCCCTCCTCCTCTATCCCTTCCAAAAGGTCCTGAGCATCCGGACAAAGCTCTAGCTCACTCTCCTGCATTACCACCCCCAAGATGTCCCTCTCACTGTCGCTGTCAAACAGCAGCAGGGACGAGTCTTGGGGGCTGGTCCTGTAGGAGGTGGAGAGCAGAGGACTCCGTGTCACTAGCTTGTGTCATGAATGACACCACTGCCTCTGCGTATGGATCCGCGTTGTGTGTTTTGCGGTCCGCAAACTGCGGATTTGCTAAAACACGGATGGCGTCCGTGTGCATTCCGCAATTTGCGGAACGGCGCGGGCAGCCATTAATATAACTGCCTATTAAACGGACAAGAATAGAACCGGTTAGATTTTTTGGGCGGACCACGGAACGGAGCAACGGATGCAGACAGCACACGGAGTGCTGTCTGCATCTTTTGCGGCCCCATTGAAGCAAATACAGCGGCTTGGATGCGGACCAAAACAACGGTCATGTGCATGAGGCCTTACAATGATGTTCTTGGTCATAAAATATAAATATTTCACAGATGTTTATGGAAGAACACCATTCATGTTTTATAAATAGGCTTGCATTGCATTTTGCAGGGTTGTTAATGGAGGAGGCTTTCTAAGCTTTTTCTGCGGTTGTCCATTAACCATGGTATAATCCACACATTTTTCTACTTAATTTAAAAGCTATCCATCAAATGCGCCTCTGATAATTAAGAGGCTGTATTTGCAAAAGGGATTTATGGTTCTTAAGTAGAGTTAAAGTACAAAAATGGTGTGTCCCAGCAAGTGCACAGAATAAAGCATTTTTAATAACGAGATACATCACAACGGATAACCTGAGCCTTGCAGCCATCTTCAGTCAATGTGCAGCATTATATATTCTAAAAATTAAGCTCCACATTTTGAGTACAAATTAGCAAATTGAAGTAGCAACTGTATACAGGTCCTTCTAAAAAAATTAGCATATTGTGATAAAGTTCATTATTTTCTGTAATGTACTGATAAACATTAGACTTTCATATATTTTAGATTCATTACACACCAACTGAAGTAGTTCAAGCCTTTTATTGTTTTAATATGGATGATTTTGGCATACAGCTCATGAAAACCCCAAATTCCTATCTAAAAAAATTAGCATATTTCATCCGACCAATAAAAGAAAAGTGTTTTTAATACAAAAAAAGTCAACCTTCAAATAATGATGTTCAGTTCTGCACTCAATACTTGGTCGGGAATCCTTTTGCAGAAATGACTGCTTCAATGCGGCGTGGCATGGAGGCAATCAGCCTGTGGCACTGCTGAGGTGTTATGGAGGCCCAGGATGCTTCGATAGCGGCCTTAAGCTCATCCAGAGTGTTGGGTCTTGCGTCTCTCAACTTTCTCTTCCCAATATCCCACAGATTCTCTATGGGGTTCAGGTCAGGAGAGTTGGCAGGCCAATTGAGCACAGTAATACCATGGTCAGTAAACCATTTACCAGTGGTTTGGGCACTGTGAGCAGGTGCCAGGCCGTGCTGAAAAATGAAATCTTCATCTCCATAAAGCTTTTCAGCAGATGGAAGCATGAAGTGCTCCAAAATCTCCTGATAGCTAGCTGCATTGACCCTGCCCTTGATAAAACACAGTGGACCAACACCAGCAGCTGACATGGCACCCCAGACCATCACTGACTGTGGGTACTTGACACTGGACTTCAGGCATTTTGGCATTTCCCTCTCCCCAGTCTTCCTCCAGACTCTGGCACCTTGATTTCCAAATGAAATGCAAAATTTGCTTTCATCCGAAAAAAGTACTTTGGACCACTGAGCAACAGTCCAGTGCTGCTTCTCTGTAGCCCAGGTCAGGCGCTTCTGCCGCTGTTTCTGGTTCAAAAGTGGCTTGACCTGGGGAATGTGGCACCTGTAGCCCATTTCCTGTACACGGTGGCTCTGGATGTTTCTACTCCAGACTCAGTCCACTGCTTCCGCAGGTCCCCCAAGGTCTGGAATCGGTCCTTCTCCACAATCTTCCTCAGGGTCCGGTCACCTCTTCTCGTTGTGCAGCGTTTTCTGCCACACTTTTTCCTTCCCACAGACTTCCCACTGAGGTGCCTTGATACAGCACTCTGGGAACAGCCTATTCGTTCAGAAATTTCTTTCTGTGTCTTACCCTCTTGCTTGAGGGTGTCAATGATGGCCTTCTGGACAGCAGTCAGGTCGGCAGTCTTACCCATGATTGCGGTTTGGAGTAATGAACCAGGCTGGGAGTTTTTAAAAGCCTCAGGAATCTTTTGCAGGTGTTTAGAGTTAATTAGTTGATTCAGATGATTAGGTTAATGGCTCGTTTAGACAACCTTTTCATGATATGCTAATTTTTTTAGATAGGAATTTGGGTTTTCATGAGCTGTATGCCAAAATCATCAATATTAAAACAATAAAAGGCTTGAACTACTTCAGTTGTGTGTAATGAATCTAAAATATATGAAAGTCTAATGTTTATCAGTACATTACAGAAAATAATTAACTTTATCACAATATGCTAATTTTTATTAGAAGGACCTGTATATACAAACTGAAAAGAATGGCGTGGTATTAAACAGGCAGGAAGTGCTCAAACCCACATACAGTTGTGCATATATATATATATACATACACAAGGGAGCAAATCCTGCACTTGTGGCCCGTTGCTAATGACGATCCCCAGCAAAAATGCATACAGTGGAGGATGCCTGCAGCAGACCACAAGTACCACAATAGACATCCTACACAAGATAGCAATTATGTGGATGTGATAATCAATATAACAAAATAATAGCAAAGACAGGTGCACTCTGCGGTCTTACTAAACCCTCAAACTGATTTTAAAATTGAGAGATTAGCCTACGGTGTAGGACATGTCTGAGCCCGAGCACCGCGCCAAGGTTTCTCAAGTAGCTCGGGACCTTACACTCACCTACCTGTGCCGTATGGGCAATACCAGGGGCCAGTGGGCAAATTACAGGAGCGTGAGGTCCGACTCACAAACAACTCACCAGTTACCTCAAGCATGTAACCATGCTAGCAATGGGAGGAGGGAGGAGTCTGCGAGTCCCACTCAAGACTGGCTGATATGGCCCAGGCCTCACAGGTGCACCTAAATGTAGCCTGTAGATGGAAAACAGGCACATTTAAATTGGAGTTTATACACCTCCAAGCATCTCTATATATACAAACTGAAAAGAATGGCGTGGTATTAAACAGGCAGGAAGTGCTCAAACCCATATGCAGTTGTGTGTGTGTGTGTATATATATATATATATATATATATATATATATATATATATATACACAGGGGAGCAAATCCTGCACTTGGCGCGGTGCTCGGGCTCAGACACCGTAGGACATGTTGGCTATTCTCTCAATTTTAAAATCAGTTTGAGGGTTTAGTAAGACCGCAGAGTGCACCTGGCTTTGCTATTATTTTGTTATGAAGTAGCAACTGATAATGTTTCTAGAGGGGCTGTGTAAAGATATGTACAAATGCCCAATTCATAGGATAGGATATACTGTAAGTATCTGATTGCGGTCTGACTCCTGAGAACGGAGGCCCCAAGTTCCCAGAATGTAGCGGTGGTTGAGCAGGCATGCTGCAGCTCCATTCATTTGGAGAATTGAGGACCTCATTATCATAATTAATGGGGGTTCCAGCAGTCAGAGGAGAATAGCATATACTGTATGTTTATATCTTGTTACAATCCTTAATGTCCCATACAGCTCTATTCCAGATTTTTTTGCAACTTATAGAATAAGCACCTATAGAGGTTTATAAGACAATAATCTACCTAGTACTGTATGTCTCCATATGGAGGGTTTGTTCTGACAGATTTATATGGAACCCAACATAAAAATGTGCCATTGGATACTGTATTTCACTTCTAAATGAGCCCAGTACAATGAATGGATAATGCCTAGATGAAATGCTCCCTTTAGCGTTGTGGTTATTTCAGTAATAGAATGTGCAGCACTCCAGAATAGGGTACTTGCAAATTGTTTTTGTTGTATAATGTTATGTAATGTATTATTCACTCAGTATAAGGGCTCATGCACACAACAGTATTTTGTGTTCAGTATACTGGCCGTTTTTTTAGTTCAGTATGCGGTACATATACTGAACCAGTCATTTCAATGGTTCAGCAAAAAAAAAACTGAAGTGTCTCCGTGTGCATTCCGTTTCAGTATTTCCGCATTTCCGTACCTTGAAAAGATAGAACATGTCCTATTCTTGTCCGCAAATAACGGTGCTTGGCTCCATTCAAGTCAATGGGTCTGCGAAAAAAACTGAACACATACGGAAATGCATCCGTATGTCTTCCGTATCCGTTCCGTTTTTGCGGAACCATCTATTGAAAATGTTATGCCCAGCCCAATTTTTTCTATGTAATTACTGTATACTGTATATGGCATATGGAAAAACGGAACGAAAAACGGAAAGGAAACAAAAAAAAGGAACAACGGATTCATAAAAAATGGACCGCAAAACACTGAAAAAGCCATATGGTCGTGTGCATGAGCCCTAAATTTGTATGGATAGGTCAGGGGTATAGTGCTGATTCTGCCCCTGTAGGAAGCTAGGAGATGGATTTAGGTCCACCTTTAGTTTGTTCTAGTATTTAGCGAGGAAAATAGAAGTGCATGCGCCAACTCCTGCGCTAGTCCTGAGTCCCCGAGAGCCACTTAACCTTGCTTATATCCATATATTTAATTGTTTGGAACTGTGATTTAATACCATTGGCACCTTGACTCTAGCACCATACGCTGGCACCTGTAGCTACATCTCCTGCCTTTCACCCATACCAAACACGTAACATCAAGGGATCCCAATTACAAAGGGTGCACTCTCCTATCACTGCCCGGCTCTGGAGGGCATCATTATGAGGACTGCCGCTGTGATTTATGAGAATAACTGTTGCAGCCAGAGCCACTACCACTCCCATCGTCTTCACTGTTCCTTCCGGGTCTTGTAGCACGTGCAGGGCTATGGGGGATAGCCTCATCACAGGCAGCTGACTGGTCAGCTGTATACGGGCTGGTTTACTGTTTTCTATGAATAGGCTATGGCTATAGGCTTTGTTTTTCTGCTTTTCTAAAACCACGGGCACATTCTGCACTTTCGTTATGCAGTGATCAGGAAATGTTGGCACTAATTAAACGGGTTAAAACACGTCGCTCACACGGCTGTCTAGGCCAGCGTAGGGCAAGTCCTTCCACGGCCGACACTGCGCTTCCTGTTGAATCAGGGTTTCCTGAGACTGTATTACTGGAATTGTTCCTTGTCCTCTTAAGACAGTCAATGCATTCTGATTAAAGTCAAGGCCACATTTGATCTTTAGTAGGATGTAAGATTCTGTCTAAGTATTTTTCAACTATATGCCTTCCCCTGCTTCATGCAGAAAGTGGAGGCCGACTCTGCAGCGAGTCTTACGTGTGCCTGCCATACTGTATATGCATTGGGCACAGGTTAGGCTACTTTCAAACTTGCGTTTTTCTCTGATCCTGCAGGGATGAGCAAAAACGCTTCCGTTACTGATGATACAACAGTCTGCATCTGTTATGAACTGATCCGGTTGTATTATCTTTAACATAGCAAGGAGGGATCTGGCATGAACACTGTTTTCTGTTGTGTCCTAGAAAACGGATCCGGCACTATTGACTTGCATTGTGTGTCATGCCGTATCCATTTTGTTCCGCATCCCATGAGGGAAGGAAAACCGCAGCATGCTCCGGTTTGCTCCCCGGTATGGGAACATAACCAAATGGAATGGAATGCATTTTGGAGCGTTCCATTCTGTTTAGTTTTGTCCCTATTGACAATGAATGGAGACAAAACGGAAGCGTTTTTCTCCGTTATTAAGATCCTATGATGGATCTCAATACCGGAAAATTGAAACGCAAGTGTGAAAATAGCCTTACACCAGAGAGGTAGGAGAAAAAACTGTTAAAGAACATAATATAAGTTGCCTACTCCTGAACCTTCTAAACCATTGAGCACTGCATCCATCAATGTCTCTTGTCTGAAAAGCAGAAATTGAATATAAACATTTAATTACAATTTTTGTAGCAATTTCAAAAGACGAACATACCTCCAGTGCTCCAGACTAAAAAAAATACCTAGTAGCCATTGGCTCCTGAACTGAAAAATTTAGGAGCCAAATCAAATTTTTAGTCGCCAAATCGAGACCGAATCAAAATTTTGGTATCGTGACAACGCTACGCCGATCAGATCTGCATAGGGTTGTTTTGATACCAAAATTTTGATTCGCTTTCGTCACCATAAAAAAGTATTGCGATACTCAATACCGCGCAAAAAAAAACAACACCAAAAAAAGCTGCGTGCATTTCGCATTTTAGGAAACATTCGGCCCATAATAGAACAGTCCTATCCTATTTTTTGGGGTGACAAGGTGACTAAAAAATGGCGAATGCTCACAGCATAGGAGACATTTTTTAATAGTTTGGACAGCGCTATGTAATATGTTTATTTATTTATTTATTGTTTATATATTTTATATGTAAAATTGGGAAAGGGGGGATTTAAACTTAATATTTTAGGGTACTTTCACACTAGTGTTTTTCTTTTCCGGCATAGAGTTCCCTCACAGGGGCTCAATATCGGAAAAGAACTGATCAGGCATATCCCTATGCATTCTGAATGGAGAGTAATCTGTTCAGTTTGCATCAGGATGTCTTCAGTTCAGTCATTTTGACTGATCAGGCAAAAGATAAAACCGCAGCATGCTACGGTTTTATCTCAGACGAAAAAAACTGAAGATTTGCCTGAACGCCGGATCCAGCATTTTTTCCCATAGGAATGTATTAGTGCCGGATCTGGCATTCAAAATACCGGAATGCACCCGCACTAAATCCGGACCCATTCACTTCTATGGGGCTGTGCACATGAGCGATGATTTTCACACATCACTTGTGCGTTGCGTGAAAATCGCAGCATGCTCTATGTTGTGCGTTTTTCACGCAACGCAGGCCCCATAGAAGTGAATGGGGCTGCGTGAAAATCGCAAGCATCCGCAAGCAAGTACGGATGCGGTGCGACTTTCACGCATGGTTGCTAGGATGAAAGTCTATTCACTGTATTATTTTTCCTTATAACATGGTTCTAAGGGAAAATAATAGCATTCTTTAATACAGAATGCATAGTAGAAGGTCAATATAATAAACATTGGTGGCGCAGTGCGCCCCCCCAACACCCCAGTATGATAAACATTGGTGGCGCAGTGTGCCTTCCTAATATAATAAACATTGGTGGCGCAGTGTGCCCCCCTCAATATAATAAACATTGGTGGCGCAGTGCGCACCCCCCCAACACCCTAGTATAGTAAACATTGGTGGCGCAGTGTGCCCCCCTCAATATAATAAACATTACCCCCCCAACACCCCAGTATAATAAACATTGGGGGGCGCAGTGTGCACCCCCCCCAACACCCCAGTATAATAAACATTGGTGGCGCAGTGTGCCCCCCCCTCAAAATAATTAACATTGGTGGCGCAGTGGGGAGTGCCAATGAGGGTTAAAAAATAAAAATTAACTCACCTCCTCCAATTGATCATCTCCTGTTCTTTCTTCAGGACCTGTCAAAGGACCTGTGGTGACATCACTGTGCTCATCACATGATACATCACATGATTCATCACCATAGTAATGGACCATGTGATGAGCTCAGTGACATCACCACAGGTCCTGAAGACAGAACAGGAGACTGACAGCTACGCGATCAACTGGTGGAGGGGAGTTAATTTTTTAAAGTTATTTTTTAACCCTCATTGGCACTTCCCACGGAGCCACCAATGTTTCTTATACTGTGGGGGGGGGGGGGGGGCACACTGTGCCACCAATGTTTCTTATACTGGGGTGTTGGGGGGGCACACTGTGCCACCAATGTTTCTTATACTGGGGTGTTGGGGGGGCACACTGTGCCACCAATGTTTCTTATACTGGGGTGTTGGGAGGGGGCACACTGCCACCAATGTTTCTTATACTGGGGTGTTGGGGGGCACACTGTGCCACCAATGTTTCTTTTACTGGGGTGTTGGGGGGCACACTGTGCCACCAATGTTTCTTATACTGGGGTGTTGGGGGGGGGGAACACTGTGCCACCAATGTTTCTTATACTGGGGTGTTGGGGGGCACACTGTGCCACCAATGTTTCTTATACTGGGGTGTTGGGGGGGGGCACACTGTGCCACCAATGTTTCTTATACTGGGGTGTTGGGGGGCACACTGTGCCACCAATGTTTCTTATACTGGGGTGTTGGGGGGGAATACTGTACAGGGAGTCTAAGAAAGAATCGAATGAGTCACAAGTCGGATCTTTAGTTCTTTTCACCTGTGACTCATTCGATTCTTTCTCCCTGTACTTGTCAGTGACTCAGAGCTGCTAGTGCTCGCCTTGCCTTGCCTCAGCTGATTGGTTGGTGGGCGGGGAGGGGAGGGGCTGGCAGAAGCAGCTTCCACTCTAGGATCAGATTACACTGCTCCCGAGCCCCTCCCCTCCCTGCTGCCAGCGTCTGTGTGCTGTGACCGAGCTGACTCAGGCTGAGAAGAACATCGGCGGCAGAGAACTATCAGCTCCTGTGCCCGCCGCTGTTCAACTGCAGAGCTGCCGCGGAGGGTCTAGTCGCAAATGGCGACAAGACTAAAAAGTCTTGTCGCCATTTGTAAATTCTTAGTCGCATTGGCGACCATTTTGGTCGCCATCTGGAGCCCTGACCTCATTGAAAGAGTAAAGCCTCATTCACACGTCATTGTTAGATCAGAGATTTCCATCAGTGATTGTGAGCCAAAACCAGGATTGGAGGGAAAGATCTGCACCTGTTCTGTGTTTGCAGCCGCACCTGGTTTTGTCTCACAATAACTGATGGAAATCACTGACCAAACACTGATGTGTGAATGAGGCCTAATCCAATATGTAGTAAAACTAGATCTTTCATCGCTGAGTTTTTTGCTGAAGTTTCAGCCTTTACTTTCAGTGCATGAAGATATGGAGAATATGTGGTCAGGGTCATTCGGATTACAGATACAGTGAGGCTCTGTTCTCCCCAGGGTTGGGGTTTATATTCGGAGTACAGCATGTGCAGGGAGCGCATACACTGAATACATTGAAGGACATTTACTAAAGGTTTTACACCATTATTGGCATTGCATTTTTTTAAAGGCATTTTTACCTCTCTTTCACAAGGGAAAAATGCCAGAGGAAAATGCAGTTTACGCAACCATTTAGAAAAAAACTCCACAAAAAATGCCGTAAAAAAACTCAGATGGCCTCAAAAAACACATGTGGTTTATTTGGCATTTTTTTTCGATAGTGATGGAGGAACTCCAGTGCAAAATTCATGTGTGTAAGAATTATAATTAGGAGAAAGCTGTCAATCAGCGGCGGGAGGGCCCTCATAAAGGGTTGTCAACGGAAAGATTAAAAGGCTATAGCTCTTGGAATATGCCTGTGACATAATAAAAAAAAAAAATGGCCTGGTCCTTAAGGTGAAAATGAGCCCGGTCCTTAAGGGGTTAAGGAAATGCTCCTAGCCTGCATCACCTCCCGAAAGATCGAAAGATTCAAACATACCTGCTCCCTGCCGCTCTGGTCCTACATGCTTATTCCTATTCCTCCATCTTCTGATCCGGCGTTTTTCTCCTGGCCAGGAGCACTGCTGCAACCAATGACTGGCTTCAGCGGGGATGTGTCCCCAATTAAAATGCCAGGGAGAGATGTCATAATTTTTTTAAAAATAGGAAAGTCCATTTAATTTTAGGGTGTCATATTATATACAGGTGAAACTCGAAAAATTTGAATATCGTGCAAAAATCCATTTATTTCAGTAAAGCAAATTAAAAGGAATTGCATTAATGCAGCTTAAACTTAGAATTTTTTGAAAAAGTTCAATGTTCTAGGCTCAAAGTGTCACACTCTAGTCAGCTAATTAGTCCATACCCCCTGAGCAAAGGGCACCTGAGATTGTGACTTTGGGGTTTCATAAGCTGTAAGCCATAATCATCCAAATGATAACAAATAAAGGCTTGAAATATCTCGCTTTGCATGTAATGAGTCTCATATGTTAGTTTCACCTTTTAACTTGCATTACTGAAATGAATGAACTTTGCACAATATTCAAATTTTTCGAGTTTCACCTGCAATCTATGGTTAGCAGAACGCTCTTCCTATGTTCAGAACGAAGGAGGACTTTAGCAATGATTCTTTATTAACTATTTCACAAGGCCTGTTTTGCAAATGTTTCCAATTTTTATACCATGCTAGCCACTTTTCTAAAATGA
Source organism: Bufo gargarizans (assembly GCF_014858855.1). Classification (NCBI taxonomy): domain Eukaryota; kingdom Metazoa; phylum Chordata; class Amphibia; order Anura; family Bufonidae; genus Bufo; species Bufo gargarizans. The sequence continues at coordinate 157,319,282 of NC_058086.1, read as the reverse complement.
AGGATGGGGTCAGGGGCGTTGCTAGGGTCTCAAAAGATCCGGGGCCCAATTACCAGTGCATATGGCCCAATTCTCTAAGTTGAACAACCGCACCCCCCCAGCAAACACTAGCACTGAAGACATGTTACTGTACTTACCATACAGCAGCACATACCTCTCACATCCAGGGCCTCCCAGGTGACTTCTCCTCTGATGTAGATCTTCTCTGTCATCATCTTCTCCATTCGGTCCGGACACTTCTCTCAGCCGCCTCGTCTCTGCAGAGTGTGACACACGGACATCTTAGCTTCCTTACTTTTCTGTACCTCCAAATACTATCCTGAAGAAAAAGGAGTGCCCCCCCATAGTAACAGTACACCTCATAGTCCCACCAATAGAAATGCCCTTCTACAACGCTCTCATTAGTAATACTGTGATAGTGCTCCACAAAAGTGCCCTCATTAGTAATACTGCCCCCTACAGTGGCCCAACTGTGATAACGCTCCCCAAGAGTCCCTCCATTAGTAGAAGAGTCCTCCAGTATTAATAATACCCTCACAGAGCCCCCAGTAGAAATAAGGCCCCCCTATTGTCCCCCTAGTGGAAATAAAGCTCTCTACAAACCTTCAGTAGCAATAAGGAACCCCATAGTGCTCTTAGTAGAAATAAGGCGGATCTATAAGTCCCTCCTATAGAGCCCCCAATAGTAATTAGAACGCCTAATGTCCCCTGGATTTAAAGTGCCCCCACAGTGCCCCTAGTATTTATACTGCCCCCTACTGTTATAATGCTCGCCCTGAAGCATCCCAAGTATTTATAATGCCGCCTGCAGTGCCCCCTGTAGTTATATTTCTGTTTAGTGTCCTCACCTCCGCCATACAGTCCCATGGAAATAACACTATTTCCCTCCCTCTGCCATAGAGTCCCATATAAATACCATCACACCATCTCTCCAGCCCCCTCCAATATACAGTCCTATGTAAATAACATCTCTCTATATACAGCCCCCTCTAAAATACAGTCCCATGTAAATAACATCACACCATCTCTCCTGCCGCTTCCAATATACAGTCCCATGTAAATAACATCAAACCCTGCCCAGCCGCCTTCAACATACAGTCCCATGTAAATACCATCACCTCCTCAATATTCAGTCCCATATAAATAACATCACTCCCTCCCCCAGACACCTTCAACATACAGTCCCATGTAAATAAAATCACCCCCTTCCTAGCCACCTCCAACATGCAGCCCCATGTAGATAACATTACCCCTTAACATTCAATCCCATGTAAATAATATCACTCCCTCCCTTAGCTGCCTTCAACATGCAGTCTCATATAAATAACATCACCCTTCAACATACAGTCCCATGTAAATAACATCACCCTACCCCAGCCACTTCCAAATTTCAGTCCCATGTAATTAACATCACTCCATCTCACTGTCCCATGTAAATAACTTTCCCCCCTTCAGCCCTAACATACAGTCCCAGTTAAATAACTACAACTCCCAACATTGCTCTGGCTCTCACACTGAGTAATCTTTACTTACCTCTCCTCATGTAGCAGACCTCACCTCAGCCTCTTCCCAGGGCTTCTCTTCTGAGCCGTCCTCTCCTGCACTGGTCACATAATGGTGACATCATCCCAGGTCCTTTTCAGCTACTGCATTTAGAACTGATCACATGACCTGTGATGTCATCACAGGTCCTTCAGCTCTTGCAGTGAATTAGATTCGATTGTATTGCTGTCCTGAGGACGGCAATACAGTTATATCTAAAGCTGCTTTCACACACGCATTTTGGCTTTCCGTTTGTGAGATCCGTTATGGGCTCTCACAAGCGGTCCAAAATAGATCAGTTTTGCCCTAAGGCATTCTGAATGGAAAAGGATCCGCTCGGAATGCATCAGTTTGCCTCCGATCAGTCTCCATTCCGCTCTGGAGGTGGACGTTTTGCTGTCCACTTGACAAAACTGAGCCAAACGGATCCATCCTGACACACAATGTAAGTCAATGGGGACGGATCTGTTTTCTCTGACGCAATCTGGCACAATAGAAAACTGATCCGTCTCCCATTGACTTTCAATGGTGTTCATGACTGATCCGTCTTGGCTATGTTACAGATAATACAAACGGATCCGTTCATGACGGATGCATGCGGTTGTATTATTGTAACGGATCCGTTTTTGCAGATCCATGACGGATCCGCCCAAAACGCGAGTGTGGAACTAGCCTAATAGGCAGGCAGTACATTCGGGACCTGGGACAAAACATCAGGGGCCCAGGCCCTAAATGTTTTGACCTAGCAACGCCCCTGGATGGGGTGAAGTCTAGGTGGCCCAGCACCCCTATTATTTATGCCAGAACATTGTCCGAGATGTGCCACAATTATTAAGAAGCTTGGGCGTCTTGATAATTGAAAGACTTCTGACACCAGCGCAACTACAAAATAAGGCTACATGCACAAGACCGTATGTGTTTTGCGGTCCGCAAAAAAACAAAAACGGATGACATTCCGTATGCCATTTTTTTTTTTTTTTTGCGGATCCTTTGTAACAATGCCTAAACGGACAAGAATAGGACATGTTGTATTTTTTCTGCGGGGCTACGGAACGGACATACTGATGCGGACAGCACAAGGTGTGCTATCTGCATTTTTTACAGACTCATTGAAATGAATGGGTCTGCATCCTATCTGCAAAAAAAACGGAAGGCACATGGAAACAAACAACGTTCATGTGTATGTAGCCTAAGGCTGGCGTTTTATAAAATAATACATTCCCTGAGTCTAGTCTACTCATTTTGTGACATACTGAATGGATTGTGGAGCAAGAAGCTTAGTGATGTGCTGCCATCTAGTGTAAATATTCTGCACTACATATCCATGCTCCTCATGTACTGACAAAGGAGCAGGAGAGATGCAATTGCTTTTAAGGCCTCATGCACATGACCGTATTTTGTTTCCGTGTCCGTTCCATTTTTTTTGCGGATAGGATGCGGACCCATTCATTTCAATGGGTCCGCAAAAAACACATCAGTGTGTCCGTTCCGTTGCTCCGAAAAAAAAAATTGTGCATGTCCTATTTTTTTCTAGTTTGCGGACAAGGATAGGCATTATTACAATGGATCCGCAAAAAAAAACGGATCCGCAAAAAAACGGATGCCATACGGAACGTCAACGGTCGTGTGCATGTAGCCTTAAGCAGACTATTTTCTGACTAAGGCCTCATGCACACGACCGTTGTTGTGTTCCGTTCTGCAAAATAGGGTTCCGTTGTTCCGTGATCCGTTTCCGTTTGTCTTCCTTTTATTTTTGGAGAATCACCAGACATGAAGGAAAGTAAAAAAAAGTCTAAGTCAAGTTTGCCATGCAAAAACGGACGCGGACGACAATCTTGTGTGCCTCCGCGTTTTTTTACGGTCCCATTGACTTGAATGGGTCCGTGAACCGTTTTCCGTGAAAAAAATAGGACAGGTTATATTTTTTTGACGGACTGGACCCACGGATCACGGAAGCGGATGACAAACGGTGCATTAGCCGAGTTTTCAACGGACCAATTGAAAGTTATTGGGTCCGCAGAAAATCATGAAAAACAGAACAACGGACATGGAATGAAACAACGGTCGTGTGCATGAGGCCTTACACAGTATATGACCCATGGGTTTGTCCAGCCTTTTGTAACTGATGGCCTTTCCTCAGTATAGGCCATCACTAGCTGATTGATGGCGGTCGGACATCCCTCACCCCCGCCAAGCTGTGTAGTTCTGGTGCTGACTTCCAGGGACGGAGCTATACCAGAACAGCAGAGTGGCGGAGGTGATGGGTGTTGGACCACTGCTGATCGGCTAGTGATAGACCATCATTTATAAAAGGCTGGACAACCCCTTTTTAATTAATGTTTTTAATTTTGTGTTTATTTTTTTGTGATCTTCCGGGCTTAAACCTTACACTTTTATCTTTGTTGCTTAAAAGGTTTTTACCCGATAGACATTTATGACAACCAATTAGAAAGTTTACAAGAGTCAGATTGATGAGGTCATAGAAGATGGGATCCTATGGTATTGCATGTTCAAGTCCCCTAGAGAGACTAAAAATGTGTTTAAAAAATAGTTTTCAAAAATATATAAAAAATTCAAATCACCACTCTTTTACATATACACATTAGGGAACTTTCACACTAGAGTTTTTCTTTTGCGGCATAGAGTTCCGTCACAGGGGCTCTATACCGGAAAAGAACTGATCATCCATACCCCCATGCATTCTGAATGGAGAGTAATCCGTTCAGGATGCATCAGGATGTCTTCAGTTCAGTTTTTTGACTGATCAGGCAAAAGATAAAACCGTAGCATTCTACGATTTTATCTCCGGCGGAAAAAACTGAAGCCTTACCTGAATGCCGGATCCGGCATTTTTCCCCATAGGTATGTATTAGTGCCGGAATGCCAGATCCGTCCTTCCGGTCTGCGCTTGCGCAGTCCCGGTAAAAATGTGAAAAAAGATACAAGACGGATCCGTCTGTCCGCATGACAAGCGGAGAGACGGATCCGTTCTTGCAATGCATTTGTGAGATGGATCTGCATCCGGATGCGTCTCACAAATGCTTTCAGTCACATCCAGATCGGGGGACGGCAGGCAGTTCCGACGATGGAACTGCTTGCCGGATCACACTGCCGCAAGTGTGAAAGTAGCCTAAAAGAAAAAAATTAAACATAATTGGTATACATCTGAAAATGTTGGAACTATTAAAGTATAAAATACTTATCCTGCGTGGCGAATACAAATGACCGCTGAGGCCAGTGACTCAGCAGTGGTCATGGGACCACATCCCTTTCTTTCCGGCAGGGACCCAGAACGGACAGCAGTGCAGATGCAGAATGGTTTGACTGTGAACAGGTGAGAGTTTTTTTTTTTTATGTTCTTCATAATTTTTGAACAGCCCACTAGGAGCTCTGTTAATACTGATGCATGCCCTGATCATGAATCTGGTATAGGTAAAAAAAACTCCAGTTTGGACCTTTAACAATGCGTCTCTTAAAAAGTGCTTGGCACCACCCTGAAGCCTCTCTAACTTCATACTCCAGCAAATATGTATGCCAGGAAATGTTAAACAGGTGCTTCATATACTGTATTTTAAACACATATTTTTAATATATTTAAACCAGCTGAGTGCTTATGAATTTATACAGCTAACATTGAACACAATGGAAGTTGTAAAAATCTACATGCACTGAGCTCCCGCTTGTGGGAACTGCAGGAAACAGAAAGTACAATAGTAATTCCCTTACTGAAACCTACCTATGATGTAACAAGTTACCTACCTGATAACTATGATATCACAGTCATTTATCTGATCAAACTAGTTGTCACAGCATGTTGCCTTTACCTACATGTGATGTCACTGTGGTTTAACTTACAATACTTTCACACACTTGTGATGTCACAGTACCTTTTCTGACTGAAACTCACCTGTTGTATAGCAGCAACCTATGTAACTGAAACCCACTTGTGATGTCACAGTATCTTACATGACTGAAAATCACTTGTGATGTCACAGTACCTTACCTGACTGAAACTGACATGTGATGTCACAGTACCTTACCTGACTGAAACTGACATGTGATGTCACAGTATCTTAGGCTTCTTTCACACTGGCGCAGCGTGCTGTAGCTTTCGTCCGGCTGCCTCTCGGCATGTTTGCCGTGCTACGGCCGGACCTGTGGCCCGCCCCTATTATAGTAAATGGGGCCGGAGTGGACTTCCGGAGGCATGGTTGGCTAGCATTAGCACGCATCTGACAAGCTGTTCCCCCGCCGAAACAGCCTGCCGGACCCTTCTGCCACCAGTGTGAAACTCACTTGTGATGTCACAGTATCTTACCGGACTAAAAATTATGATGTCAAAGTAGCTTACTTGACTGAAACTCACTTATGATGTCATAGTAGCATACCTGACATAAAGTGTAATTCCAAGTAAAAGCTAAAAATGAACCCTTTGGCCAAGGTCATGGAGCCAGGGGTGTAACTATTACAATAGCACAGGGGGTGGACTACCAGGAGCCACAAGCTATACATCGCGCAGTTGTGATTTTTACGGCGTTCACTGCATAGGAAATATTTTTTTATATTTTAATAGTTCACACTTTTTCGGGCATGGCAATATGTAATATGTTTAGTTTTTATTGTTTGTAAATTTTATATGTAAAATTGGGAAAGGGAGCGATTAAAACTTTTAGGCCCCTTTCACACGGGCGAGTATTCCGCGCAGGGTCAGGTGCGGTGCATGAGGTGAACGCATTGCACCCGCACTGAATCCGGACCCATTCATTTCTTTGGGGCTGTTCACATGAGCGGTGATTTTCACACATCACTTATGCGTTGCGTGAAAATCGCAGCATGTTCTATATTCTGCGTTTTTCATGTAACGCAGGCCCCATAGAAATGAATAGGGTTGCGTGAAAATCGCAAGCATCCGCAAGCAAGTGCGGATGCGGTGCGATTTTCACGCATGGGTTCTAGGTGACAGTCTATTCACTGTATTATTTTCCCTTATAACATGGTTATAAGGGAAAATAATAGCATTCTGAATACAGAATGCATAGTATAATAGTGCTGGAGGGGTTAAAAAAAAATTAAAAAGTTAACTCACCTTCTCCTCTTGATCGCGTAGTTCCCGGTCTCTTTACTTCTTGAATGATGAGCTGTGGGCTAAATGACCTGTGGTGACGTCAGATCACATGCTCCAATCACATGATCCATCACCGTGGTGATGGAGCATGTGATCTGACATCACCACAGGTCCTTTAGCCCACAGCTCATCATTAAAAAAGTAAAGAGACCGGGAACTACGCGATCAAGAGGAGAAGGTGAGTTAACTTTTTTAATTTTTTTTAACCCCTCCAGAGCTATTATACTATGCATTCTGTATTAAGAATGTTATTATTTTCCCTTATAACCATGTTATAAGGGAAAATAATGCAATCTTCAGAACATCAATCCCAAGCCCGAACTGAAGAAGTTCGGGTTTGGGTACCAAACATACGCCATTTTTCTCACGCGAGTGCAAAACGCATGACAATGTTTTGCACTCGCGCTGAAAAATTGCGCATTTTCCGGCAACGCACCCGCCTCTTATCCGGGCCAAAAATATGACGCCCGTGTGAAAGAGGCCTTAGTATTATTTATTTTTTTTACTTTTAAATTTTTTATTTATTTACTATTAGCCCCCTTAGGGGCTAGAGCCCTTGTCCTATTCACCCTAATAGAGCTCTATTAGGGTGCATAGGACTTCACACTCTCTCTGCTGCCCTGTGCATAGTACACAAAGCAGTAGGGAGCCGACCATGGCAGCCAGGGCTTCAGTAGCGTCCTGGCTGCCATGGTAACAGATCGGAGCCCCAGGATTACACTGCTGGGGCTCCGATCAGAACTGCCACAAATGAAGAGCGGGGGGGACGAGGACGACCCTGTGACCACTGCCACCAATGATACTAATACAATAGTTAGAATTTATAATACTGGGGGGGGGGGGGGGCACACTGCGCCACCAATGAATGTAATTAACACATTAATTCAAGTATAGGAGGCAGCGGGTGTCGGCGGCGGTATCACATACCCGGCTTCAATAGCAGAATTAATGTGTTAATTACATTCATTGGTGGCGCAGTGGCCACAGCTGCTCCCCTTCACCTCCCCGCTATCTCCCCATTGGTGGCAGCTGCAGCCGCGTCACAGTGGAGCGGGAGGGACTCCCTCCTTCTCCACTGTGCTAGTGAAGAGAACATGGTAGGCGCTGAGAGCGGCGCATGCCATGTTCTCTATTAGGCTGCGCAGCTGTTTCTCATCTCCACCGCAAGAGCGCACTTGATGCGGCAAAGAGCCACCCCTGCAATAGCACTTGCTATTGGGCGCAGAGGTGGTGGCGGGGGTGGGGGCTGGCAGTCAGATGCAAGAACATTGGGGCAGATTTATCAAAACTGGTGTAAAATTAACTTTCATTTTTCAGAGCTCCTTTGGATTGGTTGCCGTGGGCAACAAAGCCAGTTTTCATTTACACCAGTTTGATAAATCTCCCCCTTGTATCTTTTTGTAGGAAATAGCATTATGTAATACACAATATGTAATATAATTGTTCTGCAAAGTGGGTTTTCTGATATATGGTTCTATTATACAATAATTATTGTTATTTATTCTGGCGTTTTAATTTCCTTACACTAGGTGGTGGGGGCCCCATCTCATTTTGTTATGGGCCCCTATGAATTATAGTAAAGCCCCTGCATGGAGCTATACGTGCTCCCAAAGTTTCATTCACTTGAATGGTGCCATTATAGTGATCGCCTGCTGTCCATTACTAGGCCGCAGCTGAAGCCTGTGCTGCCATAGTAACAGAGCAGTGATGTCCTCAGCCACTTCACCGCCAGTACAAGAAACACTGTATATGCAGACAGCATGCTATAACGTTACAATGATGGCTGCTCCCCTGACGGATACTAACAGGACGCCATTGATGATGAGGCTTGTAAAATTACCTTACGTTTATGTCAGACGTCATGAAGCATCATTTCTAAGTGACAGTTTTACAGTTTTTACCCAGGTGGGAAGGGCTTAACTGTGTGCGCCGCTCCTTTAGGTCCTGGCCTTGGAGTCATGAAGCCATTGAGACAGCAGACACTTGATGCTGCAATGTGGAAAATATAGGCAGTGACATAGGGGTTAATTTCATGTTACCAAACAAAAATGTTGCGATTTACTGGTAACATATTTTTTTCTCTGCACATGGTTATGAATGGGCAACAAATAGTTAACAGTGGCAGTGTTAGCCTTAGGTTGCCAGGGTGATGGGCTGGTCCCACCCCCTGGTTAGTGAGTCTAAGCTGAGCAGAGCTGGACACAAGACGTACGTGTGTTTGCTCCTACCAAGTAGGCCCAGAGTGAAGCCTTATCCAGGAAAACACCATTCCTGAGATGGGAAAGCTGCCAGGGTACAACTTAACTAAGAGAACTATCCCTGAGAGAAAGAGAGCAGACATCTTTGAAGATTTAAAACTACTTCAGAGGCCGTGCACTGGAGTCAGACACTAGAGTATCTGCTCCAGAGGCGTAGCTAAAGGCTCAAGGGCCCTGATGCAAGAGTTCTGCTTGGGCCCCCCTTCCCTCAAACCTTCGTGCTGCATGAGGCAAAAATTTAAACTGCTCCCCCCCTCCTCCTCCTCCATACCAAATTCTTAACCTAACCCCTTCTGTCCAGCCAGAGGTGTAACTTGCATACACTTTCCATAATACCAGTGTCTTCTTATGTGGCACAAGGGTCTTTGGGCCCCTAAGGCTCCTGGGCCCGGTAGCAACTGCTACCTCTGCACCCCCTATAGCAGTGATGGTGAACCTTTAAGTGACAGAGTGCCCAAACTGCAACCCAAAACCCACTTCTCTATCGCAAAGTGCCAACACGTCAAGTTAACCGGAATACTACAGTCCCGTATAGTATAGCTTCCATGTACTTTATCATTTAGCTATAACAGCCTGCCTACATTCAGTGCGCTGCCTGTGCTGTTCATAGCGCGCCTTGCGCTGATAAATGGCAGCAAATGCCTAAGACATATTGGCACACCATGGACATGGTTGCCCACAGAGAGGGCTCTAAATGTTGCATCTGGCACCCGTGCCCTAGGTTCGCCACCACTGCTCTATAGCTACGCCCCTGATCTACTCGTTTATGGAATAAGATTTTACTGCTGTGGAAAGGGTATCTTGCTTCTGTGCCCGCCACTGTTTGAGAGGGACTGACCATCTGGATCTTAGATCTGCATCCCGCAGACTGAGAATCGCAGAAAGAGTAAACGAGCACAGGATTAAATTCCTTTTATTATTTGGAGAGACTGCAAAGTGTACTTAGAGAGAGACAGGTCTTTCTCTACACCTCCTCCTCTCATCTTGTCTGCTTTCTGTAGGTGGTACTGGGTCCAGGATAAATTGTCAGAAACACACATGTGCTTCCTTCCCCTAGGCCTAGCTAGGCTTTACTAGACTAGACTAGAATTTTTTAGCTCTGTTTATATAGCGGGTGACACGGACCCCATCTAGTGGTGGCTATAAATATGGCCTGTTGTTACCATGTGCACATACATATGCAGGTATTACATATTAAAGCATATACATTTTGTCAATCCTTTGCAGTATACAGCGACTCTTGGATGCTGCAGAATGAAGCAGTAGATATTTGCTTTTGCATGGTGAGTGTATGTACTTATGTCATTTGTCAGCTGATCTGTTTTTTTATTCTTGGATCATGGTCACTACACTGCCCTGAATCCAAAGCTGCATAAAGCTGCAAAACTATTTTCCACATGTAGAACATGAAGATTAGACTGAAACCTCTTTTTGGTCATTTGGTGCCACCTAGTGCAATTTTAAGGCATTACAACTCTAATTGTCTTCAGCTAGGAAACAGATATTACTCCATTTGACAATTGTGTTCTGGATAACATAACCCATACAGTATCAGACAAGGGTCCTCTGTTATCCCACCATAGGATCTGATTCTGAGGGCCACCCCTCCATCTAGATCTCATGAGAAGGCACCATCTTGAAGCCCCCAACATCTGCCGTAGATGTATGGTGGACGCCGTCTAGGGGTCCACTGCATCATTCACTGTGCTGTTATCCATTCATGTGCAGGAAAAATCATCAATAAGATCTAAAAGGTTATTTGTGAAATGACTACAAGACTGGGTTTCCACATTCAGTTTTTTTCTACTGTTTTTGAATCCAAAGCCAGGACTGAAATCAGAAAAGAGAAGACTCTGTCTTCTTTATACGTGTCTATTTATGATATGTTCCTGGCTTTGGCGTTTAAAAACTGCGTCCGTGTAAACACAGCCTGAGAATTAGACCCTAGTTTCAAAATGTAGATTCCTACACTGGGTTCAGATGGGTATCCGAAGTTGGGCTCACTGGAGGATCCTCTGGCCAGTCCAAACCTGAAGCCACCAGTTGTAAGAAAAAATTGAAACCTTTGGAATGATCTGCATTTCTGCTTTGATTAGACAGAGGAGGACCAGAAGGGAGCATACAGTATGTCTCACGAATAAAGCTTCCACTAAGATTACCTGCGGTACTATTTAGAATCATGTTCCTGAGGATACAGATTTTGGTGAGAGGGCTTCTTTAAGTTAGAAGGTGAGTATGGAAAGGCAACTGTCCATTACATAATAAACTATTGCTCCATTATTGTCAGGGCCGGCGCTTCCATAGAGCAAGGGGGGCAATTGCCCCCGGGCCCCCGAGTCCTTAGGGGCCCCTGCGCCGGCCCGTAACTAGACTAGTCTATAATTCTGTTGTTGTGGCGGCCCTGTGCTGTGGCCCTATGCTGCTGCCAAGTGCCACTGGGCCATGGAGGGTGAGAAATGTGCCATGGGGGGAGGGGGAGGAAGAGGGGGAGCGGGTAAGGGCCCCATTTCACCTAGAACCAGCCCCGATTATTGTATTCAATAGATTTTCTACAATTTTAACCAAACCAGGGGCGTAACTGATATGTATCACTGGCATGCAGTACAACATTTCCCCTGTAGTGGCCACTGTTGGAAAAAAAAAAATTATTTTGGTTATTTACCCGGTGGTAACAAGTGGAATTTGGGAGTTTCAGAAGCCATACTTGTATTGATTGCAGAATTATCTTCATTATAAAGGGGGTTGACTTGAAGAGATAACCCTTTAATAGAAAAACAAAACATAGGGTAGTTTAGATTAACCATTTTATATCAAAAGGTTATAAATGGCTACTAAAAGCCACTCACATAATTTATATTTTTCAGTTCTAGAATTGTTTCTTCCCCTTCAGATCAGAGTCTGGGCGTCCTGTGGAGATGTGCGATCCTAATGACTGGGTGCACAGTAAATAGCTGGATAAAGGCCCAATTCACAAGCTGAATTTGCATAATGTTATGTTTATGGTGTTTATTGCTTTCATGTGTGGTTTGCAGCGTATATAAAAAAGAAAATTCCACATATGGTCGCAGGGGCTTATAGCAATAAGTAATCTTACAGCAGATGCTAGCTAATGAGGTTAATGATATTTTAAGTGCTCACAGAATAATTTCTCATTTAGATTGCATGACTTCCACTTAGGACATTTAATCCAACCGTCGTTTTCATGTTTTAGAATTTATTTAGCTCGTCTATTTTTAAATTGCAGACATTAGATTTATGAGTAGACAGCCACAAAACATTGACCTTTTAATGTTGGATTCCTAATGGTCCTCATTCTCTGTCCGTGGCATGTATAACAATCTTCAGATATCATAGTCGGTGGTGGAAGTGGTAAACCAGCTATACTTTATTAGCAATTATGAATGTACGTTGTGTGCCAGTAGTAAATTCTGATTTAAAAAAACAAAAACAAACAATATGCTGGAGATATATTAAAAGGTTCTCTGTGGGGTTTTTTGAGACTGAAACTTATAATTAGAGATGAATGAAGTTTTCAAAAATTCAATTTACCTGCTTTGCTGAATTTTGTCAAGAAAGTCGATTTGTTACAAATTACCTCATAACGAGTTGACTTCGATTGTATGGAGTGGGTGCAATGAGTATATATATATATATATATATATATATATATATATAGTAGGGATTTGCTCTGGTAGGCAGGGTAAGCGGACACAACACAGAGGCAAGACCACGGTTGAAAAACAAAAGTTCAGTGTTTATTCACACCAAAACAAGCAGAAAAGGAAAAACAACACTTTACAGGGTCTTGGTGTTAATTCACACATAAAGATTCCACAAACCTCCTGGCAGTCCACAGCAGGCGGCTCTCATACGGCTCTCAGCCTGGCAGCGTGGCGGGTCACCTCAGCTCCCAAAACACAGAGATTCCACAGGTCCAGTATCACTTGGAGAATCACATCACCCCCAGCTGAGCTGCTGGCTGGGTTTTTAAACCCCAGCCCAAAACCTGGCCTGGACGTGGGGAACAGTCACCCACCCTGCTCTTTGGCTGCTCCCAATAAGAACCGGCCCGGATTGGCTTTACAGCCACACTAAGTACAACAGTGTCAGAGAGTAGAGGTGGCCTTGCGGTTCACCCGGCGGTCGTTTCGCTGCGAACTTTGCATGTTCGCGATTCATGCAAACATGTGGAGAAATTCGCACCCGCCATATTCTTTTACATTGTGAAGAACTTTGACCCATGACACATCCATCAGGTGGTACAGGACAGCCAATTGAAACATTTCAGCACATGAACATACCCCCTACCTTATAAATAAACCTGATCTGGCCGCCATTTTACATCAAACGCTAGCTAATAGGGCCACAAAAGTCATTTTAAGCACTGGTATAGGTGTGCTATCGATAGATGTGATACACAGAGGGGTGCGATATACTTATAATATACTTTTATAATAAGTCAAAAACACATTGATCTATATAGTGATCAACTGGAAGTCAGGGTCCTAGGGGCTAGGGGCTTACTAGGGCCATTTTTATATAGGGTAAGGTCCCGGATGGGGTCGCTATTATCAGGGCGGGTGGTCTGTGGTTAGGCTATCAGGGCCAGAATAGCACCCCCCTGTAGGGCAATATCAGGGACAGTTCTTTGCCCACCCTGTCCTTCAATACCACATCATCATCTAGCCCAGGGATAGATGTTTTTTTGCTTTCCCTCCTGGATTCATCGATGTGCACTGGAACCCCCCGGATTGTGGTAGGACATATGGTTTCTGATTTGGTGTCGCCGAGCACTTGTTATTGCCTACCACATCTATGCTTTTTGCTTAACTTCATTTTGAGGGATATCTTTTCCATTCACACGTCCGCAAAATGGATCTGCATCCGTTCCGCAATTTTGCGGAACGGGTGCAGACCCATTCATTTTCAAAGGGGCCGGAATGCGCTGTCCACATCCGCGAATCTGAACTTTCGCATCTGTGCTTCAGTTTCTGCAAAAAAATAGAACATGTCCTATTCTTGTCCGCAATTGCAGACAAGATTAGACATTTTCTATTATAGTGCCGGCGATGTGCGGTCCACAAATTGCGGAATGCACATTGCCGGTGTCCGTGTTTTGCGGATCCGAAAAACACTTACGGACGTTGAATGGACCCTCATAGTAACATTATTAAAGGTTACGTTTTATCTTTATGTATATTCTAATGAATTGCCTTCCTTGTACAATGTTATAATATACTTTCTATGTTAGAAAGTAGATTATAGTGCATTTGTATTGTGCGGCAGTTGTGTGCGGTTCTGCTGCGATACTGCAGGTATATTGAGGGACAAGAGTTATTGGAACAAATAATTTCTACAGGTGTAATATACCAGTCCCCCCCAAAAAAAACAGATTGAAGCGGGGTGTTATATACCAATATACTTTCTTTACATTCACAAGAAAGGTAGTAGGGAGGAATTGGGCAACTATAGGCCAGTAAGCCTGACATCAATAGTGGGGAAATTAATGGAAACCGTACTTAAGGAGAGGATTGTGGAACATCTAAAATCCCATGGATTAAAAGATAAAAAACAGCATGGGTTTACTTCAGGGAGATCATGTCAAACTAATCTTATTGATTTTTTTGATTGGGTGACTAAAATAATAGATGGAGGAGGTGCAGTAGACATCGCTTATCTAGACTTTAGTAAGGCTTTTGATACTGTCCCACATAAAAGGCTTATAAATGAATTGCAGTCTTTGGGCTTGGACTCCCATATTGTTGAATGGATTAGGCAGTGGCTGAGGGACAGGCAACAGAGGGTTGTAGTCAATGGAGTATATTCAGACCAGGGTTTTGTTACCAGTGGGGTACCTCAGGGATCTGTTCTGGGACCCATATTGTTTAATATCTTTATCAGCGAAATTGCTGAAGGCCTCAATGGTAAGGTGTGTCTTTTTGCTGATGACACAAAGACTTGCAACAGGGTTGATGTTCCTGGAGGGATACACCAAATGGAAAAGGACTTAGGAAAACTAGAGGAATGGTCAAAAATCTGGCAACTAAAATTTAATGTTGATAAGTGCAAGATAATGCACCTGGGGCGTAAAAACCCAAGAGCAGAATATAAAATCAGTGATACAGTCCTAACCTCAGTATCTGAGGAAAGGGATTTAGAGTTCGTTATTTCAGAAGACTTAAAGGTAGGCAGACAATGTCACAGAGCAGCAGGAAATGCTAGCAGAATGCTTGGGTGTATAGGGAGAGGCATTACCAGTAGAAAGAGGAAGGTGCTCATGCCGCTCTACAGAGCACTAGCGAGACCTTATTTGGAGTATTGTGCTCAGTACTGGAGACCATATCTCCAGAAGGATATTGATACTTTGGAGAGAGTTCAGAGAAGAGCTACTGAACTGGTACATGGATTGCAGGATAAAACTTACCAGGAAAGATTAAAGGACCTTAACATGTATAGCTTGGAAGAAAGATGAGACAGAGGGGATATGATAGAAACTTTTAAATACATAAACAGAATCAACAAGGTAAAAGAGGAGAGAATATTTAAAAGAAGAAAAACTGCAAGAGGAGGACATAGTTTTATATTAGAGGGGCAAAGGTTTAAAAGTAATATCAGTAAGTATTACTTTACTGAGAGATTAGTGGATGCATGGAATAGCCTTCCTGCAGAAGTGGTAGCTGCAAATACAGTGGAGGAGTTTAAGCATGCATGGGATAGGCATAAGGCCATCCTTCATATAAGATAGGGCCAAGGGCTATTCATAGTATTCAGCATATTGGACAGACTAGATGGGCCAAATGGTTCTTATCTGCCGACACATTCTATGTTTCTTTATAGTGCATTTGGGTACTGTATAGTGCATTTGCGCATGCGCGTACGCGAAAATTATATTAGTAGTAATTATTTCTTGGCTGCAAATATGAGCTAAAGGTTTTTCAGGTTCGCCTGCCATTAAAATGAATGGGACCCGATGCGAACTTGCAGTTCGCGAACATTTGATCGTGTTCGCGCAATCGCGTTCGCGAACCGGCCTGGCAGATGTTCGTCCATCACTAGCAACGAGCATTAGCTGCGCTGACACACAAGATTACCGGTTCTTATCTCACCGAGGCCAGGAACCTCAGTGACACGTACCTTCCGTCAATGACGGACCCCTGCGAGTTCCTACATACCTCCCCCCTTTGTTCAACCCTGAGGGGGTGAACACACGCCAGACAGTGTACTCGGGACAGGGCATCCGCGTTTCCCTGTAACAGGCCTACCCTGTGTTCTACTGTGAACTTAAAGTTTTGCAGGGACAAGAACCACCTGAGCATTCCTCTCCTTGGCCTGGCTCATCCACTTGAGAAGGGAGTGGTCGGTCACCAGACGGAACTTCCTCCCCAATAGATAATAGCGGAGAGACTCGAGTGCCCACTTGATGGCCAGTCACTCTCTCTCCACTATACTGTACCGGGTTTCCGCTGGAGTGAGCTTATGTCTGAGGAAGACAATGGGATGCTCCTCCCCGTTGACTTCCTGAGACAGTACCGCACCGAGACCTACTTCTGAGGCATTGGTCTGTACCACAAATTTCCTCTTGAAGTCGGGCGTCACCAAAACCGGGGACCCACACAGGGCCGACTTCAAAGCGGAGAAAGCCTCTTCCGCCTGGTCATTCCAGCGGACTATCACGGACTTCCGTCCCTTTAAGAGCCCTGTCAACAGAGCCGCTAAAGTGGCAAAATGGGGGACAAACCTCTTGTAATAGCCCACCATTCCCAGGAACGACTTTGCTTGCCTATAGGTGGCTATAGGTGGCAGGTCGGGGCCCAATTTCATATCGCCTCTATTTTGTCTACTTGGGGTTTGATGACTCTGCGCCCAATGACATACCCAAGGTATTTAGCCTTCTCTAACCCTATCGCACATTTATTTGGGTTAGCTGTTAGTCCTGCCTTTCGAAGGGAGTCCCCTACGGCCTGTACTTTGGGCAGGTGACTTTCCCAGTCGGTACTGTGAATGATAATATCGTCCAGGTAAGCCGAGGCGTACCGCCTATGTGGATGAAGTACAATATCCATTAGACGTTGAAAAGTGGTGGGGGCGCCATGCAGGCCAAAGGGTAATACCTTATATTGGTTCAGCCCTTCTGGTGTGACGAAGGCAGTTTTCTCTTTGGCAGTACCCGTTGGTGAGGTCCAAAACAGAAAAATACCTGGCTTGGCCTAACTTCTCAATTAGTTCATCTACCCGAGGCATGGGATATGCATCGAATTTAGATATTTAGTTTAACTTCCTAAAATCGTTACAAAATCGTAACGTCCCATCTGGCTTAGGAATTAAGACTATAGGACTGGCCCACTCACTTTTAGATTCCTCAATGATGTCTAGCCACAGCATGAACTGCACTTCCTCCGAGATGGCTTTTCGCCGAGCCACGGGCACCCGATTTGGCTTTAAGCGGACTTTTGCCTGAGGCTCAGTGACAATGTAATGTTGGATTACGGAAGTGCGTCCAGGGAGGTCCGAGAACACATCCGTGTTCCGACTAACGAACTCCCTGGTCTCCTGAGTCGGTTTAGAGGGGAGGCTGTCAGCAATTTTTATTGCATCAGACAGAGGAGCCGGAACCTCTTCCCCCTAGAAAACCCGGTCGCGAGCTGTCTTCCGTACAGGTTTCCCTATCCTTCCAAGGTTTTAGTAAATTAACATGGTAAACCTGCCCCGGCTGGTGTACCTTGTAATTAATTTACCTCTCCAATTTTTTCACGTACCTCGTAGGGCCCCTACCACCTGACAAGGAATTTACTCTCCACGGTCGGCACCACCGATCACCCAGGTTAAATATCCGGACCTGGGCCTGCCGATTATAGTTCCGACTCTGAGCTCGCTGAGCGGCCTCCATATGCACCCTGACAAGAGGCAAAACGGTCTCTATCCGCTGTTGGTAACATATTCATGGACGCTTTTATGCGGAGTGGGTTATTGTTCCCATGCCTCTTTGGCTACGTCCAACAAACTACGAGGATGTCTGCCATATAGCAATTCGAAGGGCGAGAACCCAGTAGAGGCCTGGGGCACCTCTTGCACTGCGAACATGAGATAGGGCAGAAGAAGGTCCCAATCCTTTACATCTTTGGACACCACCCTTTTTAACATGGTTTCTAGAGTTTTGTTAAACCTTTCAACCAGTCCGTCCGTTTGTGGATAGTACATGGACGTCCGTAACTGTTTAATACGCAGTAACTTACAGAGTTTCCTCATGACCTTGGACATAAAAGGGGTCCCCTGGTCAGTCAGGACCTCTTTAGGTAGCCCCATCCGGGAGAACATTTCCATTAGCTCTTTAGCTATAAGTCTCGCTGATGTATGTCGCAGTGGCACTGCCTCCGGGTACCGAGTGGCGTAATCAAGGACAACCAAGATGTGTTGGTGTCCCCTAGCGGACTTCAGTACAGGGCCTACTAGGTCCATAGCGATTCGCTCAAATGGTACCTTGATGATCGGGAGAGGTACCAAGGGACTGCAAAAAAGGTGCTTGAGGCTAGTTGCCTGGCAGGTCGGGCAAGACTTACAGAACTCGTCCACCTCTTTAAACACACTGGGCCAATAAAGCCAATGTAGTATCCGGTCCTGTGTTTTGCCGCATTCCCAGATGACCCCCGAGAACATGCTGATGGGCTAACCCTAACACGAGTTTGTGATAAGCCTGGGGCACCACCAACTGTTCAATGGATTCACCTTGCAGCTGATTTACCCGATACAACATATCCTGATGAACCACAAAACGGGGGAACACCGACTCTGTCCCTGGTTGTTGTGGTTCACCATCTATTATTAGTAAATTTTCCCAGGCTCGGGATAAGGTTGGATCCCGGTATTGTGCAGTACCAAAATTATCCCCGGAGACATTGAGGTCTGCCAGCTCCGGCCCCGGCGGCAATTCCTCCATGTCTCCCACCATTACACTTAGCGGGGTTGTTTCCCCCTCTTCCACTGAAGTGGCGGTCACCCCTACCGCTGGCGCTTTGGACTCAGGTTCCCAGGGTTCGGGTCTCCCCCCTGAGCCGGGCCACTCTTCTAGGGTTACCCCTGTCACATGGTTATCAGTCACTCTCGTAGCCGGCCACAGTGCCGGGAAGTCTCTCCCTATTATAGGTTCATAGTGAAGGTTGGTTGCGACAGCCACCTCGTGGGTCCACCTGCCGGAAACCGCGGACAGAGACACCATAGCAGTGGGGTAGTCTTTTAAGTCTCCATGTATACACATGACTCCGACCTTACGGTCGGTGTGCTCACCGGAGCGTACCAGGGAAACCCTTAACAGGGTCACCAGACTCCCTGAGTCCAACAGAGCCTCTGCTGAAGTGTCCCCCACCTCCACCAGGCACAGGTGGTTCAGAGACTCTGGAACACCCACTGCACACAGTTTCGTGGCTTACAATGACAGAAGCCATAGTTCGTGTCCATGGGTTCCCCCTGCTGTGGAGAGTCTGCTAGAACATGGCCAGGCTCCCAACACCGCCAGCAGATTATTGGAGCGGGGTCCACAGGGGTTACATCGCTGGCAGGTTTGGTGGGCACCAGTCGCCGGGTCTGGGGTGGAGGGATACGGGATTTGAGTGCCCCCCTCCCAAAAGAACTCCCCTGTAAGTTCCGGGTAGCCTCATAGCGCTCCACCAAGTCGACCATCTCCAGCGCATTACCTGGAGAGACCTGGCCTATCCATTGCTGGAGAGGGGGTGGCAGAGTTCTCCAGAACCTGTCTGCTAACAACCGGTCCAGCATAGCAGTGGGGCTCAGCACGTCAGGTTGTAGCCACTTTTGCAACAGGTTGAGCAGGTTATAATACTGGGGTCTCATGGGCTCAGCTGGGTTGAACTCCCACTGATGCACCCGCTGGGCCCTGACTAGCAAATTCACCCCCAGTCTTGCCAAAATCTCCCCCTTTACCTTTGGGTAGTCGGCCACTTGATCGTCTGGCAAATCAAAATACACCTGCTGAGATTCTGATGCCAGGAAAGGAGCAACAACCTCAGCCCACTGCGCCTGGGGCAGCCTTTCCCTGGTGGCCACTTTCTCATACATCGCCAGGTAGGTCTCGACATTGAGGTCTGCCAGCTCAGGCCCCGGCGGCAATTCCTCCATGTCTCCCACCATTACACTTAGCGGGGTTGTTTCCCCCTCTTCCACTGAAGTGGCGGTCACCCCTACCGCTGGCTCTTTGGACTCAGGTTCCCAGGGTTCGGGTCTCCCCCCTGAGCCGGGCCACTCTTCTAGGGTTACCCCTGTCACATGGTTATCAGTCACTCTCGTAGCCGGCCACAGTGCCGGGAAGCCTGGGAAGTCTCTCCCTATTATAGGTTCATAGTGAAGGTTGGTTGCGACAGCCACCTCGTGGGTCCACCTGCCGGAAACCGCGGACAGAGACACCATAGCAGTGGGGTAGTCTTTTAAGTCTCCATGTATACACATGACTCCGACCTTACGGTCGGTGTACTCACCGGAGCGTACCAGGGAAACCCTTAACAGGGTCACCAGACTCCCTGAGTCCAACAGAGCCTCCGCTGGAGTGTCCCCCACCTCCACCAGGCACAGGTGGTTCAGAGACTCCGGAACACCCACTGCACACAGTTTCATGGCTTACAATGACAGAAGCCATAGTTCGTGTCCATGGGTTACCCCTGCTGTGGAGAGTCCGCTCGAACATGGCCAGGCTCCCAACACCGCCAGCAGATTATTGGAGCGGGGTCCACAGGGGTTACATCGCTGGCAGGTTTGGTGGGCACCATTCGCCGGGTCTGGGGTGGAGGGATACGGGATTTGAGTGCCCCCCTCCCATCTTAGGGATTGCTGCATGGACTGCCTTCCGGGCATCATGGACGCTTGGGGTTGCTCCTGCTGTTTGCAAAGCCATAATGTGTTGTAGCAGCAACTGGTTGGTCTCTTGCTGCTGCTTGTTAGCCTATCGATGCTGCAGGTTGGTCTATCGCTGCTGCAAATGAGCCTTCATGACATTGAAGCAACTGCCATGTGATTGGTTGACTAGATAATCACAATCATGAGAAATAGAACAGGTGTTCCTAATAATTCTTTAGGTGAGTGTATATATATATACAGTATGTGTGTGTATATATATATATATATATATATATATATATATATATACACACACTCAAATAATTATTAGGAACACCTGTTCTATTTCTCATTAATGAGATTATCTAGTCAACCAATCACATGGCAGTTGCTTCAATGCATGTAGGGTTGTGGTCCTGGTCAAGACAATCTCCTGAACTCCAAACTGAATGTCAGAATGGGAAAGAAAGGTGGGCTACAACAGCAGAAGACCCCACCGGGTACCACTCATCTCCACTACAAATAGGAAAAATAGGCTACAATTTGCACGAGCTCACCAAAATGGGACTGTTGAAGACTGGAAAAATGTTGCCTGGTCTGATGAGTCTCGATTTCTGTTGAGACATTCAAATGGTAGAGTCCAAATTTGGCGTAAACAGAATGAGAACATGTATCCATCATGCCTTGTTACCACTGTGCAGGCTGCTGGTGGTGGTGTAATGGTGTGGGGGATGTTTTCTGGGCACACTTTAGGCCCCTTAGTGCCAATTGGCCATCGTTTAAATGCCACGGGCTACCTGAGCATTGTTTCTGACCATGTCCATCCCTTCATGACCACCATGTACCCATCCTCTGATGGCTACTTCCAGCAGGATAATGCACCATGTCACAAAGCTCAAATCATTTCAAATTGGTTTCTTGAACATGACAATGAGTTCACTGTACTAAAATGGCCCCCCACAGTCACCAAATCTCAACCCAATAGAGCATCTTTGGGATGTGGTGGAATGGGAGCTTCGTGCCCTGGATGTGCATCCCTCAAATCTCCATCAACTGCAAGATGCTATCCTATCAATATGGGCCAACATTTCAAAAGAATGCTATCAGCACCTTGTTGAATCAATGCCACTTAGAATTAAGGCAGTTCTGAAGGCAAAAGGGGGTCCAACACCGTATTAGTATGGTGTTCCTAATAATTCTTTAGGTGAGTGTATATATATATATATATATATATATATAGTGAGGTAGTGACGGGCTTCATGGCTGCTAGGGGAGATTCATGGCAGGAGTTTCCATGTCTTCCCCGTCAGTCATCAGTTCTGAGGCAGCACCAGGTGCCACAATCAATCTGGGATACGAGCCCAGCCCAAACTGTCAGTCAGGGTAAGAGAGTCTTTGTGAAACAGAGGCTCTGTACGAGTGGTCTCAGCCGGGCTTGCTGAGGGGCCACGGGGCTAGGTGCTAGCCGGAACATTGGTGGACGCCGTGACGCCTGGGCGCAAGGGTCATGAGGCCGGAGTCGGGAGGACTACTGGGCCACACTCCCCCATAAAGGTACTGGACTTGAGACCGTGTTTGAACGGTGCTCTGTACAGCCAGGAGGCTGATGGACATTGGGCTGGGAAAGCCGCATGTTATGACCGTGTGTGAACAGTGCTTTAGGTGGGTTAGGGACATGCTATATTTAGTTAGAGCCGAGCTGGGCCAGTGTTTATTATTTAGTATAATTGTTTATGTTTAGGCGGATGTGCTGCAATAAAGCACAGTGTTTGGACCTTGGTATCTGGCGAAGATATCTGTGAGAATGACCCCCGAAAAGGAGCTAATCCCCCACAATTGGTGGAGGATGCGGGCGGGTGTCTGTGCTGAAAAGTATAAAAGCAATGCGGTTGCTAGGGGCAACGGCAACTCAGGAGCCTGTTTGTTTATTGGAGAAGGTGCTGCTGGCGTTAATCTTGATTTTCTTTTCTGTGGTGCAAATGGTGCAGGATTTAAAGGGCCTGAAGCCTGATGAAAGAGGCTGACCTGTGGAAGTGTTTTGGTCAAAATGGCGACCTGGCTGAAAGATGGTCCGGTGTGGCAGAAACCTAAGGTGATGTCAACTGTGGAAAGTGGCCCGGTTTGGCGGAAAAGAGTAGAGTGCCGGAGGAAAAGTGGATGTATGCCGTTGCCAAGGGCAACTGTCGGAAAGACAAAGAGGTAGAGAGTGGTGTGGCTCTCAGGAGTGCCTGCGTGTTCTGTGATTGGGTATAGAGTCCTAAAGTGTGTGGCTGGAGTGACCGTACGGAAGGAGACTGGAGTCGAGGTGTTTCAGATGGCACCTGTACCTGTCCCTTTAAATGTGAATGAAATGAAGGAGCTGCACAATGAGAACAAGGGTGCAGATAAGACGCAAAGTGAAAGTGTCAAGTTACTTGGACAACATAATGACAATGTCTATTTTTGCAAAAGATGTGAATTTGATGTTAAGGTGCTCGCACATGAGGTGAAGTGGGGCCCTGGTTTCCTTTTGGTATGGGGACTGTGGGGAAACACTCCTGCAGCTAGTGGTGAAACTCCTGCAGAAGTGGTTTCAAGCCCTTTAAATGAAGTGACCATTAGAAACAATAGTGCTGATAAAATGCAAAATGTAAATGTGACGGCTTTGTCAAATAGGTGATGATGATGACATGCCTTTTCCGTTGCAGGATGTGGTCGGGGAAATGGCGCCCCCTGGAGGAAAAGTTATAAAAAAGGCAGAAGGGTTGATAAATATTGTGAGCACAGAGTGGAGCAATCCTACTCTGGTGAACATACAAGAAAGGGTGTCAGTCCTAGAGGGTGTACCACACGTACCAGAGGTGGATATGCAGTCTCCACAGTGTTCTATGATCAATAAAGTAATGTCCCAGGTAAGGATTAACTTGTCAGTGCCTCTAGGAGGTCAGCGTTAACAATGACACGAGCGGCATAGGTGACGTATGCGTTGTGACCAATAGCAACTCCGAGAGGGAAGCTATCAGGTGGAAGTCTTGCGAAGTTGAGGTGATGACTAGTAGCGACCAGATGACAGTTGTATCTGACATGACAAGAGTTAAGTGGGGAGAATTCAGTCTAATGTCTGAGAACCATACCCAGGCCATGGTAAATGGTACAGCTGCAAGCAGGAAGATGATTCCTTCCTCTCTATACAGCCCCTAGATCTGATAAAGAAAAGACTAGCTGTCTTCAAAGACTCACTGAAGAAGGCTGCAGAGGGGTCAAGGGAGGAGACCCCGAAAGAAATGAGTGAGATGAAGGGTCTACGGCCTGATATCCAGGGGAAGAGCAAAGGTGCCAAAGAAATACAGAAAACTGCGGTAGACACCGATAAAGTGCTTGAAGGGACACTGGGTGGAACCCCCACAGTGTCTCAAAAAAAGTATGGTGATACTCCTATATCTGCTGCCATAGAATCTAGCGAGGAGCAGTTGGACTGGAAGGCCCAAGAGCGGAGCTCTTCCAACAAACTGGTGCGAAAAACTAAGTAAAAAATGAAAAAGTTTGTATAATTGTTTATGTTTACGCGGATGTGTTTGGACCTTGGTGTCTGGCGAAGATATCTGTGAGAATGCCCCTCGAAAAGGAGCTAATCCCCCACTACATATATATATATATATCTATATATATATATATATATATATATATTATTTATTTATTTATTTATTTTCGGCGAGTCAAATTTTTCCTAACACAACTTATAATGGTTCTCTGCTTTGGACATTCCCTACTTGTTAGATGTGTCCCTTGGCACTAATGAGATGACAAAGTGTCCCCTCACTGGGACCATCGACTATCAGCTGTAGTCTGTGAGGAAATGTGACTGTAAGTGTTTATTTTCCCTGTAGTGCCCCCACAGGAGAATTACACAGTTCCCATTCAAAACAATACGTAATGCAGGACAGGTCCTCCAGAGTGAGAGATGCTCTTTGTAACTCCTCTCCTCTTTGGTCGAGAGATGAGGATCCTGGACAGGGGATTCCATCTTGATTAACTTCGAATTCCCTAACAGGGTGCATGGAAATTAGGTTCTACAGAATTTGTAAGAAAATCTTTTACCCCAAAAGTAGTGTCAACTGTCAAAAATGTCCTTGGGCTATGTCTTGTAGTGTATTTTGACCCCACTCAATTGAATGAGTATGTGCCAGGCATAGCCCATGGTACTGTGTCTTGAATGGTAGATGAGGTGTGGGCAGAAATTTTAAATCTAATTTGCTTAATTTGGGTATTTTTCCTTTCCCTCTGCTGGTTTCCGTAAATCTAAATTCTCTCTCTCTCTCTGTCAGATACTCCTTTTGTTGTGCTATGTGCTGGGACAGTCAGCTGTCTCCCACCCGCTGTTGCATTGAAGCACCGAGTGAGAGACTGCAGCTGCATTTCCCCCCTCCTTGTCTACTTTTTACTGTTTCACATTTTAAAGATTTTGTTTGGTTATTGCCTTTCTTTACAGAGAGAAGATTCATATGAAAGTAGTAAATCAGTCGTCCAGGTTTTTTTTTTTTTTTGCACCCGAGCCAGCTGTACCTGAAGACAAATCTATACTCACCTGTTCCTTGATACTCTGCTCTGGCCTCATGGTTCTCTTCACTGTTCCTCTGGTTCCCTGTCTGTCACCTTCCACATGGATGGGACCTCTGCAATGACTGGCCTCAACATCAACAAGTGGCATGTCACTGCTGAGGCCATTCTTTGGCTGCAGCAGCAGCACATGTGACCCAGTCTGTGAGCTGCTTATCTGATCTGAAAATGCATTAGGGCTGATGGAAGAGTTTAGAAGTTTTGAATAGAATTTAAAGGGCATCTGTCAGCAGTTTTGTCCCTATGACACTGGCTGACCTGTTACATGTGCACTTGGCAGCTGAAGACATCTGTGTTGGTCTCATGTTCATATGTGCCTGCAGGGGCAGACTAGGAACTTAAAGTGGCCCTAAAAAAAACAACTTAAAGTGGCCCCATTTTGTAGACAGGTCCAAATTGACAGAAGGCGGGGCAACACAAGTAGGGGGCCCAACAATATCAAAGTGCAAAATACCATCCCAAAACAGCTTATTGTCTGTCACTGGAACACAGGAAAGCTTAACTCCCACAAAGCCCCGCTCTGTGTTTGGCTTGCAGCTGTCTGCCAATGATATATAGGCAAGTTGTTACTTCAGCAATTCCTTAAAAGGGTTTTGTGAGAATATAACATTGAGGGCGTATGTAGAGAAACCTCTGTAGATTTGGTAGTGACCGTGTCTGGTACCGCAGCTTAGTCTCATTTAAAGGGGTTATTCCACAAATGTCCTCACACATCTGTGTTTCCCAGTATGTTTTGCAATTAGTTCTTGTTAATACCTTCCTCTACTTTAAAGTCCCTAACTAGAGACGAGTGAATAATTGGAAAATTCGATTTGGCTGCTTCGCCGAATTTCACAAATATGTTCGTCATTGTACCCCTCAGATGCCACGTTCATACATGATCCCGGCATCTGATATAAATAGTGTGCAATAAAAAACAAATAATCATACTTATCTGACCTATTTTCTTGCAATGGAATGGACATTTCTACCCATTTACATAAAGGTATGAATGAATAAAAGATGTCTGGACAGCTTCACCTCATTATGAGATCACTAGGAAGGGAGCATAGAAGCTACTGAGCATGTAAGGCTAGTTTCACACTAGCGCTTAACATCTCCAGCCGGCTACTCCCTGCCGGAGATGTCTGGATCTGGCACTGCCAGAAGCTGCCTGAAGGCTCGCTGACCCCATTAACTATAATGGGGGATGGCAGAGATCTGTCTGTAAGCCAGCAAAAATGCAGAGAATCGGACGGACTAAAACCACTGCACGCATATTATGCAATATATTTAATATATATTTATTTAATATTTATGTAATACATTTAATAAAAATATAAATTAGAGGTGGGACAAATCCAATTTTTTTCGAATACGAAAAGGTTCTCGAATATATCAAATCTTTTGAATCTCGAATCCTACAAAACCTGTACATAAGAATTGTGTGAACGGTGTAAGAAACAAAGTGATCTGTGGATGACACACTATTATAGGGGATCTGTGGATGACACAGTTATGGGGGATCTGTGGATGGCGCTGTTGTGGGGGATCTGTGGATGGCGCTGTTGTGGGGGATCTGTGGATGGCGCTGTTGTGGGGGATCTGTGGATGGCGCTGTTATGGAGAGGATCTGTGGATGGCACTGCTATGGGGAGGGGGATCTGTGGATGACACTGTTATGGAGGGGATCTGTGGATGACCATGCTATGGGGGGATCTATGGATGACACTATATATCATCTTATGCTATATGTGTCATCTACAGATCCCCCCATAACAGCGCCATCCACAGATCCCCCATAACAGCGCGATCCACAGATCCCCCATAACAGTGTCATCCACAGATCCCCCATAACAGTGTCATCCACAGATCCCTGCCATAACAGTGTCATCGACAGATCCCCCATAACAGTGTCATCGACAGATCCCCCATAACAGTGTCATCGACAGATCCCCCATAACAGTGTCATCCACAGATCCCCCATAACAGTGTCATCCACAGATCCCCCATAACAGTGTCATCCACAGATCCCCCACAACAGTGTCATCGACAGATCCCCCACAACAGTGTCATCCACAGATCCCCCACAACAGTGTCATCCACAGATCCCCCATAACAGTGCCATCTACAGATCCCCCATAACAGTGCCATTCACAGATCCCCCTCCCCATAACAGCCCTGGCCCGGCAGTAACTGTTACTTTAACTTTAAATCAGGTTCAGCGCATTTTTATTACCTTACAATCAAGCTCCAGTAACAGGAAGAGCGGGCGGTGGCGTAACGTCACTCGCTCACATGACGCACCTGCTCCGCCCACTTTATGAATGAAGCAGGTGGAGCAGGCACGTCACGTGAGTAAGTGACGGTACGCCGCCGCCAGCTCTGCCTGTTACTGGAGCTTCACTGTAAGGTAATAAAGATGCGCTGATTTAAAGTTAAAGTAAACCACCCGCTCCCGCTCGCATAGCAACGAATCGGCCGATTATTCGATAACGGGATTCATTGTCGACGAATCCCACAAATCCAGCAAGATTTGTTTCATCTATAATATAAATATTATTATTAAATATAAAGATATTAATAAATAATGAATTAATATTTATTTAATATATTTATTTATATGTTTAATAAATAATGATGCTATATATTCTTGGCATATTTGCTGGGTTGTGGCAAGGTATCTGCTGGTCCCCATTATAGTTAAAAGGGCCGACAGGCAGCTTCTGGCAATGCTGGATCCAGACATCTCCAGCAGGGAGCAGCCTGCCAGAGATGTTAAGCATTGGTGTAAATCTAGGCTAACATGCTCAGTAGCTTCCTTGCTCCCTTCCCTTTCTCTCAGTGCCAGCCTAGTGATCTCATAAAGATAGCCTTATTCCACCTCTGAATCCAGGACCAGAAGAATAAACAACTGGGGGCGCTACTGAGCAGGAGAAATTGAGCTGTAATTCCAGGCAGCCACTACCAAGTATAAGGTTAGGGCTACACAACAACATGTGTCACGTGACAATAAGTCGTGCGACACTGCAACATAAGTCGCGCGACATTGATGTCGGACCAATGTCGCATGGCAATTTTTATAATGATAGTCATGCTGCGGCTGTGATGCGACAGTAGCAGAAAAATCCATCTTGGATGTGCGACACTATAGACTATCATTATAAAAATTGTCGCGCTACATTGGTGCGACAAAATGTCGTGTGACACATGTCGTCGTGTAGCCCTAGCCTAAATCACTGTGCCTGGTAAACAATGAATGATACAAAGTACTTCCTGTAATCACAGTGATCCCTTCATTTAGCTGATCGGTAAGGGCGCTGGGGGTAGGACCACCAAGAAATCTAATATTGATGGGCTACTTAAAGAATAGGCTATCAATATTACAGTCTCAGAAACCCCCTTTAATACAGTCTGCAAAAAGAGTCTCACTTAAAGCCCCAGTAAAGTAGAAAGGTACTTTTTTGGTTCCTTGAATAAATGGAATTTATATCCTCTGAGAATTCTTTTATGTTTTCTGCTTTAGTAGCAAAGTAATACTTCCTCCTTATAAAGACACTTATAATTATCTGACAATGTACATCGAGTTAGTTTGCTCTATAATAAAATTTCAAAGTGCTGGTGTTTCCTTGTATGTCTGATAGCGGGTTTCAAATTTGAATGATCTTTATCCAGGGAATATTTGCTATAATGGAAACACATATTCCTGTTTGATTTGGTGAATTTCTAATATATTTTAGTGCTAATACTTTATTATACTCTATTTTGAGGCTGGCTTTATTTTGACGGAACACTTTTCTTCAATGAGGATTTTAATAGCTGTATCATTCATCTGATCCTGCATTTCTTACATGAGACAATGAAGTGGTTTTAATGCATTCATTACTGGCATGTAGTGCTGATGTTAATATTCTGCTTTATGATATCGCATCAATTGTACCGTATGCTCACAATTTAGGGCAATCTTTCCAATGCACCGAATTATCATTTTCTTTTACGATACGTAGAATTGTTTGATTCTTAATACATATTAAAAGAGGAGGAAGAACGCCATTTTCATAAACCTGCCGAAAATACTGTTTTCATCCTATTTTTTTATTAGAATAAGGCTATATTACATTATTAACCGCATGCGATTGATGATTGGGAATCCATATCTCATAGATATTTATGGCGATAGCACTGGAGCCGCTGCAGCAATTACTCTCTATTACTCCTCCTGAAAATATATAACAAATTGACAACTCATCCTTAAAAAAGATGTGTGTCTCTACACACTCTAAAACTATCAGCACTGACTGGAAAGTGTCAGATCACTGTAGGGAGACCCTCAGACCATCATCTGTTGTCAATTTATTTATAAATTTTAGGACTAATAACAGCGGAACGGCACAATGTAAAGTGGTAAGGAAAGAATTGTTTTTTGACGACGCACGCTAAAGATATAGAAGATTCTATTTAATAGCAACTTAAGCTTGAAGCACAGTGCAGTTTCAAACAGCCCTGCTGAATGTATATTGAGCAGCATACTTTTATTTGTGTACTCATTGCTGCTGCAGGATCCCAATGTATACTGGTTCATTATGTTTAGATTTGGCATTCAAGGTTGTATATGCAAAACAGAGATTTAAAGGCTATGTACATCTTTGGGGGCAATTTTATTTTATTATTGCATTGTACTCATTTTGAGCAAATTATTTTTTTTTTAATTGGTCTTTATTAAAATATGGCATTCTTTTTTCTGTACCAAGCTGAGATGCTCTAGTAGCCCTCTTTCGATTGTCTTTCTTTTCCGTCAGACCAGGAGCAGACAGACTCCTTATCTCTGCTCTCTGACATTACAAACACTCGTTAGAGCTCAGTCCTTATCTTACTGATAAGAATGTTGCTTAAGTAAGTGTTTGTAACCTCTCAGTAGTTTAGAGATAAGGTTTATTAGATGACCGCACAAAGTAAAAGTAGCAGTCACACAGCTAGAAAAACAGTTAACCCTTTGTGACAGAACAGCTCAATATTTTTAATAAACGCCAATTGAAAAAAATTATTTTTAGGCAAAAATGAGTAATATGCAATCATAAAAAAAATGGCCTCCGAAGGTGTATATAGCCTTTAAGGTCTAAGGAGACATCCATCAGTCTTAATGAAATTAATAAGAAAGTGTTATCAGTTTGTGGTTTCTATTATGTTCTCTTTCACAGTTTTAACATTAATCTCACTTCAAATTTTGAAATACCCAACCCCTTCTCAAATTAACTTGATAATAATTCAGCTTAGGTCACTTTTGCATCTGAGGCAAGAAGATCCGATAAAAATGATGGCTGTCGGCCGGACCTAAAAATCGATGCATGCAATGGTTTGCCAGAGTGAAACCCAGCATTTATGCCTGAAAGGGTCCAGATCATTGGTGGATCCCACTATATTCAATAGGATCTGGTTAACAGCCTGCCAGAAACGTTCACCGGAAATGTGAACATGGGCTTAAATTAGTTTTTACATGCTCTCCGGAATAATAAGGGATAGAGATAGGCTCTGATGAATTTCACTGTGAAGCTGAAAGAGCAGCCTACCGTGTACAGGTCCTTCTAAAAAAATTAGCATATTGTGATAAAGTTCATTATTTTCTGTAATGTACTGATAAACATTAGACTTTCATATATTTTAGATTCATTACACACCAACTGAAGTAGTTCAAGCCTTTTATTGTTTTAATATTGATGATTTTGGCATACAGCTCATGAAAACCCAAAATTCCTATCTAAAAAAATTAGCATATCATGAAAAGGTTCTCTAAACGAGCTATTAACCTAATCATCTGAATCAACTAATTAACTCTAAACACCTGCAAAAGATTCCTGAGGCTTTTAAAAACTCCCAGCCTGGTTCATTACTCAAAACCGCAATCATGGGTAAGACTGCCGACCTGACTGCTGTCCAGAAGGCCATCATTGACACCCTCAAGCAAGAGGGTAAGACACAGAAGAAATTTCTGAACGAATAGGCTGTTCCCAGAGTGCTGTATCAAGGCACCTCAGTGGGAAGTCTGTGGGAAGGAAAAAGTGTGGCAGAAAACGCTGCACAACGAGAAGAGGTGACCGGACCCTGAGGAAGATTGTGGAGAAGGACCGATTCCAGACCTTGGGGGACCTGCGGAAGCAGTGGACTGAAGCTGGAGTAGAAACATCCAGAGCCACCGTGTACAGGCGTGTGCAGGAAATGGGCTACAGGTGCCGCATTCCCCAGGTCCAGCCACTTTTGAACCAGAAACAGCGGCAGAAGCGCCTGACCTGGGCTACAGAGAAGCAGCACTGGACTGTTGCTCAGTGGTCCAAAGTACAAGCAAATTTTGGATGTCATTCGCAAAAAAAAGGTGCCAGAGTCTGGAGGAAGACTGGGGAGAGGGAAATGCCAAAATGCCTGAAGTCCAGTATCAAGTACCCACAGTCAGTGATGGTCTGGGGTGCCATGTCAGCTGCTGGTGTTGGTCCACTGTGTTTTATCAAGGGCAGGGTCAATGCAGCTAGCTATCAGAAGATTTTGGAGCACTTCATGCTTCCATCTGCTGAAAAGCTTTATGGAGATGAAGATTTCATTTTTCAGCACGACCTGGCACCTGCTCACAGTGCAAAAACCACTGGTAAATGGTTTACTGACCATGGTATTACTGTGCTCAATTGGCCTGCCAACTCTCCTGACCTGAACCCCATAGAGAATCTGTGGGATATTGGGAAGAGAAAGTTGAGAGACGCAAGACCCAACACTCTGGATGAGCTTAAGGCCGCTATCGAAGCATCCTGGGCCTCCATAACACCTCAGCAGTGCCACAGGCTGATTGCCTCCATGCCACGCCGCATTGAAGCAGTCATTTCTGCAAAAGGATTCCCGACCAAGTATTGAGTGCAGAACTGAACATAATTATTTGAAGGTTGACTTTTTTTGTATTAAAAACACTTTTCTTTTATTGGTTGGATGAAATATGCTAATTTTTTTAGATAGGAAATTTGGGTTTTCATGAGCTGTATGCCAAAATCATCAATATTAAAACAATAAAAGGCTTGAACTACTTCAGTTGTGTGTAATGAATCTGAAATATATGAAAGTCTAATGTTTATCAGTACATTACAGAAAATAATGAACTTTATCACAATATGCTAATTTTTTTAGAAGGACCTGTATGTGAAAAGTTGTTGACTCAAGAGGTTGAGAAATCTTAATAAAGAGCGAGTGTAATTTTTTTTTTCAGCCTAAATATCTGCAATGAAATAATGAAAGATGCATTTGAAAGTGCTCATAGCCTCTAATAGTATCACCATATAATACCACCAAACAGTGGCTTAATAATATCACCACTATATAATTATCAAATAATACCACCATACTGTGACATCACTATAGAGTAATTGAATAATAGTACCATACTGTGACTTTTATTGAATAATATCACCATACAATGACCAAAAAATGTCATCATATGGTGACTGAATGATATCAGCACACAAGTGGCAAATAATACCGCTACATAGTGACTGAATAATACTACCATACAGTACTCCATAACTCAGTTCTATCTGTACCATGAGGACTGGGAGTTTCCTTTTGGAGCATCCTGGCCGAGGTATTAGCATTAGGAAAAGCTGAGATTTGTTCTATGATGATTGGATGATGGTTTCAGCTACACTATTTCAAACTGTTTGTTTAAAGCGGTTGTCTAGGATAATGGAATACAGTGATTGGCTGCACGTCACTACTGCAATGTGTAAACAAGCGGCAGGAGGACTAGATTGGAGGCGAAGAGGATGGAGCTGGTGAAAAAAGGTAAATGTAGAATAATTTTTTATTTTGCATTATTCAGGGTTTGTCAAAGATTTTTAATTTATCTCGGACAACCCCTTCAAGGCTTCCCACACGTGTTCAGGTGTTCTGGCACAGTTTTGAAGCTAAAACTAGGAATGGAATAAAAAAAAAGTGCAGAAGTAGACCCTGTGCTTTATACTATCTCTCTCCCTTTATGGTCCACTCCTGGCTTTTGTTTCAAAACTGCAACAGAAAACTTAAGGACCCTGGCATTTTCCATTTTTGCTTTTTCGTTTTTCACTCCCTGCCTTCCCATAGTCCTAACTTTTTTATTTTTCCATTCACATAGCCTTATGCAGTGGCGTACATACAGGGGTCGCATTTGCGACCGGGCCCGGCACTCCAGGGGGCCCGGCCGCCTGTGCACTCCCCTGGCCCCTGCAGTCAGTGTTCCCTCAAACTAAGCTGTGCGGGCGGTCGGCCGCGCAGCAATTATTTGTGGCCCCGCTGAAGATGCTGGCAAAATGCCAGGGCCCAGCAGTCACTGTCAGAAAAATCTCCGTCATGCGCCTCCTGCCCCGTCTGCGTGCTCCTCCCACTTTATGAATGAAGCAGGCAGACGGGGCAGGAGGCGCATGACAGAGGATGCTCAGGGAGAGATGCCGGCTCGTGGATTCCCCCCCCCCCCCCCCCCCCCGCAGTGCAGCATGGCACATATGCCCGCCCCGCTGCCCTGACAGCTGCCGCCCCGTGCTCTGGATCTCAGCAGCAGAAGAAGCGCGGGGAGGAGCTGGGCCATGATCGTGGAGCAAAATGTCCTGCAGGCTGGAGCAGAACTTCTAGAAGGTAGGAGCTTCCCCCGGTGTGTGCACAGCGCCGGGCACTGCACCGGCCCTGCCGCCAGTGTCCCCACCTCCTCCCTCCCCACTGATAAATTACTAGAAGCCAGGCACTTATGGGGGATCCGTGGAGGGCACTTATGGGGGATCCGTGGAGGGCACTTATGGGGGACCTGTGAAGGGCACTTATGGGGGCATCTGTGGATGACACATATATAGCACAGATCCCCCATAAGTGCCCTCCACGGATCCCCCATAAGTGCCCTCCACGGATCCCCCATAAGTGCCCTCCACAGATCCCCCATAACAGTGCCCTCCACAGATCCCCCATAACAGTGCCCTCCACAGATCCCCCATAACAGTGCCCTCCACAGATCCCCATAACAGTGCCCTCCACAGATCCCCCATAACAGTGCCCTCCACAGATCCCCCATAACAGTGCCCTCCACAGATCCCCCATAACAGTGCCCTCCACAGATCCCCCATAACAGTGCCCTCCACAGATCCCCCATAACAGTGCCCTCCACAGATCCCCCATAACAGTGCCCTCCACAGATCCCCCATAACAGTGCCCTCCACAGATCCCCCATAACAGTGCCCTCCACAGATCCCCCATAACAGTGCCCTCCACAGATCCCCCATAACAGTGCCCTCCACAGATCCCCCATAACAGTGCCCTCCACAGATCCCCCATAACAGTGCCCTCCACAGATCCCCCATAACAGTGCCCTCCACAGATCCCCCATAACAGTGCCCTCCACAGATCCCCCATAACAGTGCCCTCCACAGATCCCCCATAACAGTGCCCTCCACAGATCCCCCATAACAGTGCCCTCCACAGATCCCCCATAAGTGCCCTCCACAGATCCCCCATAAGTGCCCTCCACAGATACCCCATAACAGTGCCCTCCACAGATACCCCATAACAGTGCCCTCCACAGATATCCCATAACAGTGCCCTCCACAGATATCCCATAACAGTGTCCTCCACAGATATCCCATAACAGTGTCCTCCACAGATATCCCATAACAGTGTCCTCCACAGATATCCCATAACAGTGTCCTCCACAGATATCCCATAACAGTGTCCTCCACAGATATCCCATAACAGTGTCCTCCACAGATATCCCATAACAGTGTCCTCCACAGATATCCCATAACAGTGTCCTCCACAGATATCCCATAACAGTGTCCTCCACAGATATCCCATAACAGTGTCCTCCACAGATATCCCATAACAGTGTCCTCCACAGATATCCCATAACAGTGTCCTCCACAGATATCCCATAACAGTGTCCTCCACAGATATCCCATAACAGTGTCCTCCACAGATATCCCATAACAGTGTCCTCCACAGATATCCCATAACAGTGTCCTCCACAGATATCCCATAACAGTGTCCTCCACAGATATCCCATAACAGTGTCCTCCACAGATATCCCATAACAGTGTCCTCCACAGATATCCCATAACAGTGTCCTCCACAGATATCCCATAACAGTGTCTTCCACAGATATCCCATAACAGTGTCCTCCACAGATATCCCATAACAGTGTCCTCCACAGATATCCCATAACAGTGTCCTCCACAGATATCCCATAACAGTGTCCTCCACAGATATCCCATAACAGTGTCCTCCACAGATATCCCATAACAGTGTCCTCCACAGACGGCAGTACAGCAGGATTGCCATCCAAAATCAGCCTGTCCCGCACAAAATGGTACTGATAGGAGGCATGTTGGGTGAATGGTAGGGGAGGTAGTGGGGATGGGGTGGAGGCAGGTTGGGGGGTGGCGGCAGCGGGTTGGGGGGATGGAGGCAGGTTGGGGGGGTAGCGGCGGCGGGTTGGGGGTGGGGACCGGGGCCCATGGATCAGTTTTGCACCGGGGCCCCATGGATTGTGTGTACGCCACTGGCCTTATGAGGGCTTATTTTTTGCGGGACAAGTACTTTCTAATGGCACCATTTACGGTTGCATACCATGTAGTAGGGAGCAGGAAAAAAATTCCAAATGGAGTAGACTTAGGGAAAAAATGCAATTCTGATAAAGGTTTTTATTTTTTTTACACGGTAAACTATGCTGTAAAATTGACCTGTTATCTGCATTCTCCAAGTCAGTATGGTTCCAACGATACCAAACTTGTATAATTTTTATTGTGTTTTAATACAAAAACCTTAGATTTGCGGGACGATCTATTCTTTTCAGTGATACCAATTTTAAGTGTGTGCCACTTTTTGATCACTTTTTATTTAAAAATTATTGGGTAGTTGAAGTGCAAAAAATTGGCAAATTGGCTGTATTTTTTCTCCCGCTATGCCATTTGCCGTATACCATTAATATTGTTATATTTTAATGGTATGGGCATTTTTGTACGCTGCGATGCCCATGATTTTTTTTTAAATTGGTTAAGTATTTTTATTTTAAGGAAAGGGGGGTGATTTAAACTTTTTTTTTTATATTTGTAAAAACTTTTTTTACCTTTTTTTTTTTACTTTTTCTTTTAAGTCACCTTGGGTGACAATAACTGGCAATCATTTGATTGCCCATAGTATTCAGTGATGGCTAAATAGCCATCATTAAAGACTTCATTTGCACTATATCAATACAAGGCTGCCACCGGTCAATTAGCTCAAGGTAACAGGCCCCCCGATCTAAGCCGGGGAATGCTGTTACCAGACCGGAAGCGCGCGACTTCCGCTTCCGGTCTGCGCAGATGCCGTGCTCACATTTGACCACGGCATCTAAAAGGTAAGATGTATGCGATCAGCCTTTTGGGTGATCGCATACATATGCCACGGGTCTCTGCTATTTAAAATAGCAGAAACCCTGCGGCTAAGGCGCCCGTTGCACGCGCGAGCGGGCGGGCGGGCGCCATGTTTAGGGATCGGACCCATGACGTACAGCTACGTCATGGGTCCTTAAAGGGTTGAAACCCTAATGTGTACAGCCAACCTAAAAGAAAAGCTCAGACTTGCATTCTATATATTATTATTAGTGTTGAGCAAATTGAAGTTCACAAAGTGGACTTTGATCCGATTTTCATGGCAAATTTGATGCGCTGTGAAGCCGAATTTCCTTGTACTTCGTCGTTACGAATCAATAATCCCTGAAATGGCAGTAAAAAAACAAACAAAAAACTCATACTTACCTCATCCATTTGAGTGTGAAAAGCCCGCCATGGCCATCTTACTTGAAGATCCCAGGCGAAATCTTGTGCATCGTAATGTATGTCATCACGCAGGCTGACATTATAACGTCATCATGCGCCATGCGAGATTTCAAACTGGATATGCAAGCAAGACGGCCTCTTCGCGCTCAAATGGATGAGGCAAGTATGATTTCATTTAATATTTTTTATTTTATTTTTTATGAGCAACCCCTAAAATGCTTAAAAGGGCTTCTGTCACCCCCCAAAAGTCATATATATATTTTTTTAGGCTAATTAAAATCCTTATACTGCGATTTTTCAATATATAGTGCTCTTACCCTTTTCTGTTGGCTAGTATCTTTAAAAACTGCACTTTTATAATATGTAAATTACCTCTCTACCAGCAAGTAGGGCGGTTACTTGCTGGTAGCCGCCACATCCTCCTCAAAAAAACGCCCCCTCCTCCTGCTGATTGACAGGGCCAGCGAGTGCTCTCCTCCTCTGGCTGGCCCTGTCTGCAATTCAAATCCCGCGCCTGCACCTCATTCGGCGCAGGCGCTCTAAGAGAAGGACGCTCGCTTCCTCAGCACTTCCTCAGTGCGCCTGCGCTGATGATGTCTTCTCTTTTGGGTTAAGAGAAGTCGTCATCAGCGCAGGCGCACTGAGGGAGTGCTGAGGAAGCGAGCGTCCTTCTCTCAGAGCGCCTGCGCCGAATGAGGTGCAGGCGCGAGATTTGAATTGCAGACAGGGCCAGCCGGAGGAGAGCACTCGCTGCCCCTGTCAATCAGCAGGAGGAGGGGGGCGTTTTTTTGAAAGGAGGATGCGGCGGCTACCAGCAAGTAACTGCCCTACTTGCTGGTCGAGAGGTAATTTACATATTATAAAAGTGCAGTTTTTAAAGAAACTAGCCAACAGAAAAGGGTAAGAGCACTATATATAGAGAAATTGCAGTATAAGGATTTTAATTAGCCTAAAAAAAAATATATTACTTTTGGGGGGTGACAGAAGCCCTTTAATATTGATTTTAGATGCCACGATCAGTGATGAACGCAGCATCTGAAGGGTTCAATGACGAGGGGAGGCACTTGCTACTTACAAAAAATGCGCTTTATGATTTTTTTTTTTTTAATTCGGCAAAAAAGCTGAATAGAATTTTTAAGAACTTTGCTCATCTCTAATTATTATATACACATTCATCTGATTGTGGGAGAAGCTTTAGCTTGCAAAGTATGTGTAGGTGTAAGAAAATGCCTTATTGCTTTTCTCCACTCTAGACATAGCACTGTAGGAATTTTAGCAAACGTTTAAATACCGCCATCTTGTTGACAAAGAGTTAATTCATTTCCTATTGTTGCAAATAACCAGTATTTCATATTTCAAGCACTAGTGGCTTGGTGATTACCAGACACAATGGCCTCTGTAATTACTATATCGCCTGCACGGCGTGGCTGATAGTTGTAGGACTGATCACCTCCTTTACTGCCTTGTTATTCTTCATCTGCAGTGATCCTATACATATTGCTGTTAGACAACTATAAAGAAGTTTTATACAAGCAAATTAACGCTGAGAAGTCCAATTTTCAAGCTCAGTGTCCAGTACTTGGATAAATTGGTGTTTTATGAAGTGTATAGAATCGGCTTCTTAGTGCTTTTATGAAGAAATTGAATCTTGAGAGTATATTGAACACCAGAAAGGCAATCTATTTTTTGAAGTAAACAAACTACAACTTAAAAGGGATTTTTGAAAGTGGCTGTCGGTTGATGTCAAGGAGTTTGAGGACTTTTTACTCATAACATCCATTTATGGCATTAAGTTTTCTGGAAAACTTGCGATGCACAAATCTGAAATTGTCCGTCGACAGTATTCATCTGCAGGTATTTTCCCTACTTGTCAGTGTTGCCAATTCTTCTTGTTCTCTGCATTCCATTATTTATGGGGTTGCTAACTTTTTAGCGTATGTAAAACTACTATAACAAGTATTTGGACTACATTAGATGGGATATACTATATGTAATGAGCTGTATTATCTTTAATTTTCGTGATACATGTTCCCTTTTAGTTTTCTCTACACCACCCATCATCAACACAAGAAGATGTTTAATAGGTAAGGTAAGGTTTATTGGCTTGGAAAGTATAGTTTGTAATTTGATTGAAAACTGGTCGAAGAACCGTGTCCAGAGAGTTGTAGTCAATGATTCCTATTCAGAATGATCCCAGGTTATAAGTGGTGTACCCCAAGGTTCATTGCTGGGCCCTTTATTATTTAATTTATTTATGAATGATATCGAGGACGGGATTAATAGCACCATTTCTATTTTTGAAGATGACACTAAGCCATGTATTACTGTACAATCTATGGAAGATGTACATAAACTACAAGCTGACTTGAACACTCTGAGTGATTGGGCATCAACTTGGCAAATGAGGTTCAATGTGGATAAATGTAAAGTTATGCATCTTGGTAGTAATAATCTCTGTGCTTCATATGTCCTAGGTGATGTAACACTGGGAGAGTCACTTATAGAGAAGGATTTGGGTGTCCTTGTAGATGGTAGATACCCAATACCCAACAGCATACAATGTCAATCAGCTGCTTCTAAGGCCACCAGGATATTGTCATGCATTAAACGAGGCATGGACTTGTGTGGCAGGGAAGTAATATTACCACTTTACAAAGCGTTGGTGTGGCCACGTCTGGAATATGCAGTTCAGTTCTGGGCACCAGTCCATAGGACGCACTGTAGCTGGAAAAAGTACAGAGGAGAGCAACTAAACTTATAAAGGGCATGAAGGGTCTTAGTTATGAAGAAAGATTAAAATAATTGAATTTATTTAGTCTTGAGAAGAGACGTCTAAGGGGGGACATGATTAACTTATACAAATATATAAATGGGCCATACAAAAAATACGGTGAAAAACTGTTCCATGTAAAATACCCTCAAAAGACAAGGGGACACTGCCTCCGACTGGAGAAGAAAAAGTTCAGTCTCCAGAAGTTTAAAAGCTTCTTTACTTTAAGAACTGTGAATCTGTGGAATAGACTTCCTCAGGTCGTGGTCACAGCAGGAACAGTGGACAGTTTTAAAAGGGTTTAGATAATTTCTTAAAAGTAAACCACATTAATGTTTATAAAAACGTGTAAAAATCTGAGACTCACTTCCTTCTGGGATTCGCATCCCCACCTATCGCTTGGTTGAACTTGATGGACTTATGTCTATTTTCAACCGTATTAACTATGTAACTCTCTCCAGCAGTCCAGATGCCACAGTGCAGCACAAAATATCTCCCTAGTAGTACAAACCAAGTACCACAGAGCAGTAAAAAATATCTTCCCAGCACCACAGTTCTGCAACACTGGCAGCAGCATTGTTCTCACTAACCAACCCTTCCCTTGACAGCAGCATTGTTACTTTCATGTGGCCATGATGCCATTATAAATCCTTTAACCCTTCCAACCTCAGAAACTGCATGGTTTGCATTATCAGAGCAGTTTCAGCTTAGGTATATCAGATGGTTCCCTGGCCGACTGGCCACTAGGAATCTGTCCGTAAGTGCATATTACCTGATTAGACCTGGCGATCCCTGTATATGGGTTAAAGGGTGAAAATCAGGGAATCCTTTAGACTTTACACGCCAGTTTAGTCAGGGCAAATTAGATTATGGCTTAAAATGTCCACAGATGGTAGTATTAGTGTAACAACTGTATATTCTGCTCTATGAGAAGGTTGTTTTCATATAACTGCTCATATACACTCACCTAAAGAATTATTAGGAACACCTGTTCTATTTCTCATTAATGAGATTATCTAGTCAACCTGTCACCACCAGACATCTGAGAAGCTCTGACAGATGCCTTTCAGAACCTCCTCGAGCTTTCTTTGTTTTGCTTTCAGTTCCTCATCTCGTTAGCCTCTCTCAGCTGTCATGTAGTTGTACTGATTGCATACCTTTAAATCCCTCCCCATAGTGCATCAGTTTGCGGTTTATATTACTTCCTGGAGTGTGTGTGCATGCTGATCCTACTTCTCAGTCTTCTACAAGATAAGTGTTGTGCATTCATTTGTGTTTTTCTGTTTGCTGGATCCCAGGTGACCCTGACTCCCTCCGTATCTAGTGTAGG
Source organism: Bufo gargarizans (assembly GCF_014858855.1). NCBI lineage: Eukaryota > Metazoa > Chordata > Amphibia > Anura > Bufonidae > Bufo > Bufo gargarizans. The sequence goes on along the minus strand of NC_058086.1, from coordinate 157,278,040 downwards.
GAGCCGGTGGTCGTGTCCCCTCACTATTATAGGGTGTTCAGGTGTTATACAGTCGAGGTACGAGGATATGCGATCATCTACCATTGGGATTTTCGCATAGGCTGAGCAGTAAGGGAGAGAGCCAGGTCTGATGCAGGGGTCTCCCTTTTTGTTCCTTAGTTTTGGATCCAGTGAGTCGTATATTCATTTTGTGTTGTCTTGTTTCCTGTACACCTTCCGTGACACAACCAATCACATGGCAGTTGCTTCAATGCATGCAGGGTTGTGGTCCCGGTCAAGACAATCTCCTGAACTCCAAACTGAATGTCAGAATGGGAAAGAAAGGTGGGCTACCACAGCAGAAGACCCCACTGGGTACCACTCATCTCCACTACAAATAGAAAAAGGGGCTATAATTTGCACGAGCTCACCAAAATTGGACTGTTAAAGACTGGAAAAATGTTGCCTGGTCTGATGAGTCTCGATTTCTGTTGAGACATTCAAATGGTAGAGTCCAAATTTGGTGTAAACAGAATGAGAACATGTATCCATCATGCCTTGTTACCACTGTGCAGGCTGGTGGTGGTGGTGTAATGGTGTGGGGGATGTTTTCTGGGCACACTTTAGGCCCCTTAGTGCCAATTGGCCATCTTTTAAATGCCACGGGCTACCTGAGCATTGTTTCTGACCATGTCCATCCCTTCATGACCACCATGTACCCATCCTCTGATGGCTTCTTCCAGCATGATAATGCACCATGTCACAAAGCTCAAATTATTTCAAATTGGTTTCTTGAACATGACAATAAGTTCACTGTACTAAAATGGCCCCCACAGTCACCAGATCTCAACCCAATAGAGCATCTTTGGGATGTGGTGGAAGGGGAGCTTCGTGCCCTGGATGTGCATCCCTCAAATCTCCATCAACTGCAAGATGCTATCCTATCAATATGGGCCATCATTTCTAAAGAATGCTATCAGCACCTTGTTGAATCAATGCCATGTAGAATTAAGGCAGTTCTGAAGGCAAAAGGGGGTCCAACACTGTATTAGTATGGTGTTCCTAATAATTCTATAGGTGAGTGTATATTAGGAGTGCTGTCCAAAGTAATATTTATTAAACTAGAATTCGTAATTTTATTCTGTGTTATACCTGTTGCCCATTATAATTAGTGCACTTTGCTGCTCTCTAGTGGCTCTTGTTAGATTTAGTTTTATGTAAGTTTTCTATGGTTGTATTTCCTTATGTCATATGACCTTATGTCAATAACTCCTCTTATGTGAGTTGATATACTGTGCACTGCAGGCCTGTCGTGTTTGTCCGACATGCAACACAGAACTGGACATTGGATTTACCTTTGACATATATCACATCATTTCTCAAGGTACGGATGTAGCAGAGTTAACAGTCATAACACGTTAACTAGATGTAATAACTCGCAAAGTGTGACTGTTAACTCTGCTACATCCGTATATACAATAAATTACCTAAAGGCATATCCATTGCATCTCACTCACTAGATTTCTACATGCTGGAGTCGCTATAGGAATGAATATAGCGAGTTTAGTATCTTCCATTGCTTGTTCAAGAGATTACCACTGATCAGAGGCTTCTCTCACATACATCCGTGGCAGAATATTAGGAGTTCAGCCATTATAGAATATATAATTTAGAGACTTTTAGCTACATTTAGCTGCAACAAGCTGACAGCTGACTGGTGTTTCATATGACTCCCCCCCTTCTGGGCAAAATTCTATGTACTTAGTTAAAACCATTAGACACTTAAACCATTACTTTAGACATTAAAACCCATTCGACTCATTTGCCATATTACATGAATCCTCCTTAGAGAATATATTATAATTGGTTCAACTTCAAACCAAAAAAAAGTGATATTTCTCTTTAAATTAGCGCAGTAAAACTTTTTGATCATTTATGTTTTAAATCTGTGAACCTGAGTCGTGGCCACATCTTTTGTACATATATTTCCTTCCCCCATCATATAACTTTTACATCTTTTTCAATGTGTAAAAAAATATCATTCTAGACACTGCTTCTGAATTGTAGGTTTCTGCCTTGATTTGTGACACCGCAGCTGCATCGATGCATACATAAAAAATATTAAAAGTATAAAAGAACTTAATAGACAGATTTAAAGCAAGAGGGTGAATCACACATATTGTGGCTTTTAGGTTTGTATTTGGCATGCAAACATGTAGCATACTGATCGAGCATGAATTATTCAGCACCACGGTTGTCCATAAAATGCATGAACAAAACCGTCTACCTACTAAGTGAGCCCAAGCTATGTGGCTTATAAGCCTACTGATTGTGTGATTAAATTACATTTAGGATTATTAAGCTTTTAAAATTTTAGAATTTATTCAAACTATATAAAATTTATATAAAACATCTAGATATATAATGTAGAAAATATACAGTTAAAACTCAAAAAATTTGAATATCGTGAAAAGTTCATTTATTTCATTAATGCAACTTAAAAGGTAAAACTAATATATGAGATAGACTCATTACATGCTAAGCGAGATATTTCAAGCCTTTATTTGTTATAATTTAGATGACTTTGGCTTACATCTTATGAAAACCCCAAAGTCACAATCTCAGGTACCCTTTGCTCAGGGGGTATGGATTAATTAGCTGAATTAGAGTCTGACACTTTGAGCCTAGACTATTGAACCTTTTAACAAAACTCTAATTTTACGTTGCATTACTGAAATAAATGAACTTTAGCACAATATTCAAATTTTTCGAGTTTTACCTGTACACTGCAATTCTTAGTACTATATGACTCAAAAAGTTCTTCATCTTTTCTCTTGAAGACCCCAGGATTAACTGTAAATCAGCATACATGTACTGCGGAAGTCCAATCTTTAAAGATGATGCTTGCTTGTGAGCACAGTGGGTGCCATACAGGGCTGTGGAGTCGGTAGATAAATGCTCCGACTCCTCAGTTTTTTGTACTTCCGACTCCGACTTCCCGACTCCGAATCCGACTCCACAGCCCTGGTGCCATAAGTGCCATGTTTTTGCTGTTTTTGACAGCAGAGGCCCAGAGGTGATGTCTGCGATCAGCAGTAATGTTGATCACAGACATTTAATCCCTCAGATGCCGTGGTCAAATGTAAAATAAATGTTTTTCCAAAGTTTTTATTTTTTTCACTATTCAAACACAAGAAAAATTATATAAATGTGATATTGCTGTCATCATACTGACCTGGAGAATGAAGGTAACAGGTCATTTTTACTACATAGGGAATGCCGAAAAACAAAACCCATTAAACTGTGGCAGAACTGCAATTTTTTTTCCAATTCCACCCAATTTGGAATTTTTTTCTAGCTTCTCACTACATTGTATGCGATAGTAAATGGTGGTATTAAAATTGCTAACTTGAAAAATAAAAAAATTATGGCTCCGGGAATGCAGGGAGTGAAAAACAAAAATGGAAAATTGTAGGGTACTTAAGGGGTTAAACAGTTTGTGTATTACTTATTTGAGATAACCACAGGATATCACTGATTGTAGTTTGAAGGGTACTTAACCCTTCAAACAAAGCACAGAAAGAGCAGCGGCACTTCTCAGAGTGATCTGCACCTTACACTTGCATCAACTCTACTCTGCATTTGCAGTAGGCAGAGTATGGATGTGCAAAAGCAGAGCAATGCTGGTGCAAGTGGAAGGTGCAGATTGAACTGAGAAGTGCAGCTGCACCTTCCATGCCGTGTGAGAAAGCTTAGGTATCCTTTAAAGGCATATATTTGTTAAATCATCTTTTTCTGCCAATTGGCTCAATATGTAAAATGTATGATTAGCACATAATTAGCATTTTTCTTTAACCCCATTAAGAACCCTCGCCGTACATGTACAGCACTGGTGGATGTGACTTAAGGACCAGCGCCGGCGTATTAACCCCTTGTATGCCACGGTAAAAAACTGACCATGGCATGCAGAGGGTTCACAGAGGGTATGGGTGCCCTCCGCTTCCCCATCGGGTCCCTGCGCTGCAGTGGCGGGGACTCGGTGGCAGAGAAGGCAAGCCCGATGCCTTCCATAGGCATTGGGGCTTGCCTTCTACGGAAGCCTGTGAAATTCAGCCCTTAGGCTGGGTCTCACAGGCAGGCTGTCAGCATAAAAGCTGATAGCCAATGCATTGCAATACAGGTTGTATTGTAATGCATTGCAGAGGGGATCAGACCCCAGAAGTTGAAATCCCAGAGTGGGACAAAAATAAAAAGTAAAAAAAAAAAGTTAAAAAAGTGTCTTTCATAAGAAAAGAAAAATAAAGTTTCAAGTAAAAAAAAAATAATATAATTTCCAAAATAAAACACATAAAATCAAAAAATAAAATCGATAAAAACCCAAAAACTGATTAGGTATTGCTGCATCCGTAACGACCGGCTCTACAAAAATATCACATGATCCACCCCCTCACCTGAATGCCGTAGAAAAAATAAAACCTGTACTAAAACAATCATTTTTTTGTCACTTGCATCACAAAAAGTGCAACACCAAGCGATCAAAAAGGCGTATGCCCCCATAATAGTACCAATCAAACCATCACCTGATCCCACAAAAAATGAGCCCCTACATAAAACAATCAGGCAAAAAATGAAAAAAAACTATGGTTCTCAGAATATGGATACACTAAAACATGATTTTATTTTGTTTCAAAAATGCTTTTATTGTGTTTAAAGTGAAAAAATAAATAAAAAGTAGACATATTAGGTATTGCCATGTCCGTAAAAAACAAGGTCTATTAAAATATCACATGACCTAACCCCTCAGGTGAACACTGTAAAAAAAAAAAAAAAACGGTGTCAAAAAAGCAATTTTTTGTCACCTTACATCACAAAAAGTGTATTACCAAGCGATCAAAAAGTCATATGCACCCTAAAATAGTACCAATCAATCCGTCATCTCATACAAAAAAAATGAGCCCCTACATAAGACAGTCGCCCAAAAAATAAAAAACTATGGCTTTCAGAATATGGAGACACTAAAAAAAATTTTTTTTTTCAAAAATGCTTTATTAGTGTATGTAAAACTGAAACAAACAACCCCAAAAAGTTGTCATATTTGGTATTGTCGCTTCATAACCTGCTCTATAAAAATAGCACATGATCTAACCTGTCAGATGAACACATGCCAAAACAACAATTTTTTGTTACCTTGCCTCACAAAAAGTGTAATATAGAGCACCCAAAAATCATATGTACCCTAAAATAGTACCAGCAAAACTGCCACCTTATCCCGTAGTTTCCAAAATGGGGTCACTATTTTGGAGTTTCTACTCATCAGGGGGTCTTCAAATGTGACATGGCAACTTAAAATTATCCCAGTGAAATCTGCCTTCCAAAAACCACATGGCGTTCCTTTCCTTCTGCGCCCCATACAACAGTTTACAACCACATATGGGGTGTTTCTGTAAACTACAGAATCAGGGTAATAAATATTGTGTTTTGTTTGGCTGTTAACCCTTGCTTTGTTAGCGGAACAAAATTTATTAAAATGGAAAATCTGCCAAAAAAGTGCAATTCTGAAATGTCACCTTTAAAATTGGGGTTTTGGAATTCTTAAAAATTTTAAGATTTGCTTCTAAATTTCTAAGCCTTTTAACATCCCAAAAAAAGAAAATGTAATTTACAAAATGATCCAAACATGAAGTAGACATATGGGAAATGTCAAGTAATAACTATTTTAGGAGGTATCACTATCTGTTTAAAAGCAGAGAAATGTAAAATTTAAAATTGCTAATTCTTCCAATTTTTTTGTCAATTTGGTATTTTTTTTCTAAATAAAAATAAATATTTTCACTCAAATTTACCACTGTCATGAAGTACAATATTTGACGACAAAACAATCTCAGAATGGCCTAGATAAGTAAAAGCGTTTAAAGCTATCACTACATAAAGTGACACATGTCAGATTTGCAAAAAATGAAATGGTCTTTAAGGTGAAAAATGTCAGGGTCCTGAAGGGGTAAATAAGTAGTATTACAGTTCTTTTGGCTTTCATATGTTAAACTAGAAGTAGTTGGGATCCCACAGAACGTACCATTACATTTGTTAACAATCCATGCAGTGCTTGTAGACAAGTTGGTTTAACATTTCACCCACAAGAAAGGGGTGTTACTACGGCCTTGTTTTTAAATGTAAAAGGTCTTTTAAATTTGCATTTCCCTACAGTAAAGTTTTTTGCAAGACCCCTGATATTGGGGAGTAGACTGCTGCAATGAAAACAATGTACATATATTACACTGTGTCCATAGAGATCAATGAAATCTACTGTTTGCAATTACAGGAGTTTTCTGGTACTTAGATATTAATGACCAATGCTCAGGTTAGATCATCAATATCATATCGGTGCGGCTCTGACACCCTGCACCCCCACAATTAGCTGCTTCGGGCAGCTGTGCCAGAAACTATACAGTTGACAGAGCGGAAGCAGGCGGTTCCATTCACTGTGTAGTATCCATGCCAGGGTACTGCAATTGATCCCCCATTCAAGTGACTAGGATCTGAGCTGCAGTGCACTGGCACTGGAAACTACAGAATGACGGAGCCTTCAGCGTCCGCTCTGTAAACTGTATAGTTTCTAGCACCAGCAGCTGTCCAAAACAACTAATCGCTTGGTGAGAGATATTGGACCACCGCCAATGTGATATTGATGACCTATCTTGAACATAGGAAAAACACAATAATGAGAGCAGCACCACCGTTCCCTCCAGACCTTCTCAAGGAATGCACACGCCAGTCAGCAGTCGCAGATCCGCAATGACTGATCCACATCAATAGTTTAAATACAAATTCGACGGCAGTATATCCTCCATTGTTCTTTATTCACATACCTTCTGATATGAATGAAGGTGTGTTATAGAACTGGGGCACGCATAGTTAGATTGTGGAGACACCCGAGACAGTGTCGGACTGGGGTGCCTAGGGCCCTCCCAGCAGGGGCGTCGCTAGGTTAAAACATTCGGGGCCTGGGCCCCGGATGTTTTGTCCATGCCCCGAATGTCCTGCCTGCCTGCTAGATGCAACTGTATTGCCGTACACAGAACGGCAAATACAATTGAATCTTATACTGGGAACAGGCGAAGGACCTTTGGTGACATCACAGGTCATGTGATCAGCAAAACAGGCTGTGATAGGATGACCTGGATGATGTCACCATCCAGGTCATCCTATCACAGCCTGTTTTGCTGATCACATGGCCTGTGATGTCACCAAAGGTCTTTCGCCTCTTCCCAGTTCAGGATTGGACCGGAGTCAAGAGGAGAAGGAGCCTAATAGTGATGTCTGTACAGGCGAGGTAAGTGAAGGGAGAGGTAGAAAAAAACTGGGAGTTGTAGTTATTTAACTGGGATGTATTTTAGGGCTGAAGGGAGGGATGTTATTGACATGGAACTGTGTGCTTGAGGTGGCTGGGGGAGGGAGGGATGTTATTTACATGGGACTGTATGTTGAAAGTGGATGGTGGGGGGGAATGATGTTTATGTACATGGGACTTAATGTTTAGGGTCCGTTCACACTTGCGTTTGGTGATCCGCTTGTGAGATCCGTTTGTCTCTCACAAGCAGCCCCAAATGCATCAGTTTAACCCCAATGCATTCTGAATGGATGCGGATCCATTCAGAATGCATTCGTTCGGCTCCGTGCGGTCCCCCGTTCCATTTTGGAGGCGGACCTCAAAATGCTGCAAGCAGCGTTTTTTGTGTCCGCATGGCCTTGCGGAGCCAAACGGATCCGTCCTGACAATGTAAGTCAATGGGGACGGATCCCTTTGCATTGACACAAAATGGTGCAATTGTAAACGGATCCGTCCCCCATTGACTTTCAATGTAAGTCAGGACGGATCCGTATTGGGACTTAGAAATTAAAATCTAATACAAACAAATTGGTCCTGAACGGATGCATTCGTTTGTATTATCGGTGCGGATCCGTCCTGTACAAGTACATGAACGCAAGTGTGAAAGTAGCCTATGGGGGTGATGTTTACATGGGATTGTGCGTTGGAGGCGGCTGGGGAGGAGGTGATGTTATATACATGGGACTGTATGGTGGAGGGAGGATTATAACTGCAGGGGGCACTGCAAATCCAGGGGACATTATAGGCGTTCTTATTACTACTGGGGGCTCTATAGGAGGGTCTTGTAGATCTGCCTTATTTCTACTAAGCGCACTATGGGGGCCTTATTACTACTGTGGGGTCTGTAGGGAGCTTTATTGCCACTGGGGGAACAATAGGGGGCCTTATTTCTACTAGGGACTCTGTGAGGGTATTATTAATATGGGAGGGCATTGTTGAGGAGCATTATCACGGTTGGGGCAGTGTTACTAATAAGGGCATTCTAGAAGGGAATTACTATTGGTGGGACTATGAGGAGCACTATTACTATGGGGGCAGTAATGTTTCTTTAGGATAGTATTTGGGGGTATGGGGGGGGGGGGGGGGTTGAGGTTTTGGCATAGAAAGCAGCAGGATAACACTGTGGGGACTCCAGTTGGGGGATAATGATAGAAAGTGAGGAAGCTAAGATGTCTGTGTGTCACACTCTGCAGAGACGAGGCGGCTGAGAGAAGTTGTCCAGACCGAGAAGACGATGACAGAGAGGAGACGTCACCTGGAGGCCCTGGATGTGACAGGTAAGTGCCGCTGTATAGCAAGTACAGCATAGTGCGGGGGGGGGGGGGCATATTTATTGGGGCTTGTGCCCCGGATCTTTTGAGACCCTAGCAACGCCCCTGCCTCCCAGTAAAAATTTTTGGGGGGGCCCACCGTATGGACACATTCAAATATTACCTGCTCACACAGCAGCAAGATGGTACCAGATGATTAAATATGGGGGTCCCTGCAGTAACTTTGAGAAGGTAGGTCCTGGGGAGAAGAGGACATTGGCAGCTTTCCTCTATACCTAGAAGTCATCTCAGCTCTGATCGTGTCTATGATAATAAACTGTGGAGTTTCTTTAATAATCTTTCAAGTTTTTTACTTGCATTGGCTGGTTGAGGCGCTGTACATTGAATATATGTATGTAGTGCAGTAAGTCTACTGTGTTATGTGCCACTTGTGCAGGGGGTGGGAGACTAGGGGCCCACCGGGGGATTCACCTGTACCCCTGTGGGCCAGTCCGAGCCTGGCCGTAGACATGTGCGACTAACCGGGAACCTGTACCCCCAACTCTACCTGGATATATTTAGTATTTGTCACAAAGATTGTCCGGATGACACATGGATCATGTAGATACATTGTGGTATTGCTAAGAAAACATCACTCATTTTGATGCTGATTATTTATTCAATGCTGATTGGCCAAGGTGGGATTAGGGTGTTGCTGTCTGACACTATGTATATGTAAGATGTTTACTATTATTATGCTTGAGAAAGACTATGTATTAGTTGAAATGTTGCACTATATTTGCACTGTGTACTTTTTGATGGACCCATGGAGGATATGCTGCCGTCGACTTTGTGTTTGAACTATCCTCCTAATTTTAGTAATTATTAGAATAAAGACTAATATAGGAGGTACATACAGGATGGGGAGCATCCTTTCATTAGGGTATTATGTCCTATTATGGCATTTAAGGTGAGTTGGTTAAGTTCAGCATCACAGCATCTTTTCCCTAATCCTCCAAAGATACCCATAGAACATCTTCAAATAAGAATTTTTTTAACTCTCCTCCCTGCCTATTTTATTCCCTTCCAACATCACATTGCAGAAGGGTTGTAACGAGTGGTTCTAATTCTAGATTAAATAACAGTGGTGACATAGGACACCCCTTCCTTGTACCCCTAACATAATTTAATGGGATCAGAGCAGTGCCTCTAATATCTCCAGAGATCTATACATTGTTTCCACCATACTCAAACATTTCCTAGCATTGAGCACATCTATTTCTGTACCACTTTACCATCTGTCTATGTAATGAATCAGAGGTATTAAAAAAAGCTAATCAAGACTGTAATCACTACATAGGTCTAAAGATATCCAGCATAGAAATTAAAGAAGCATTGTGTGAAGGTTAGCTATGGCTAATTAGCTAATGATTTATGGCAAGCTTAATGATCGGTGTGTATTTTTTTTACAATGCAACATATGATACGTGATCTGCACTGTGTACAACCTCTGTGCCTCTCTTTTAAAGACGTTGTATAAAATTAGAAATAACAGACAGCACCACTCTTCTCCATAGGCTGATTTTGGCATTGCAGTCCCATTCAATAAATCCTGATTCACTCCACTTCATATTATATAAGTACTGTAGAGTTACCTGCATAGTGCAAGGGACCCTGCAACTTGAAGGTGACATGCAGTCTCTTTATTGGAAATCATGCAAGGAGCAACGCGTTTCGGGGATACACCCTTCCCCTTCTTCAGGTCGTAAAGGCATAAACATACATACATTATATAAGTGACCAGCTTACATATACCCAGATTTGAGAGCTAATAAACAGCATAAGCCACAATGAATGAATGGATGCCACTGTTACATCTTGATCCTCCCTAATTCTTATATATTTTTAGATCCCTTAATTGTTGGAGCATCTAATCTCCTTGTTAGTAATCAGACTCCATATAGAACCTCTTAAGAATGCTTCATTATAGAATGAATGTGCTTATAATGACATGTACGCCTCGGCTTAAAATTAGCATTCAAACATGAACAGTACCATTGTTCCCACGACTAACCAATAAGAAAGTTGTGGACAATGTATGGGATTTTAATAGTGCTTATTTTTTTACCATCATAAGCAAATCAATAAGATATTCCATGTTTGTGGTTCTCATGTTTGTCCAGTGACACCTATTCAATGATCCTGGGTTGCTGCACGCGACATAAAGTTACAGAAGTTACAGAAACAGCTCAAGTTGGCTTGTTCACTACATCTGGTGATGGTATTGCTGGTTTCGGAGTAGGTAAGTAAGTCCAAAGTGAGGCAGTATATTTTGTGATAGGGACCCATCTGTGGAAGCCACCTTGTCGCCTGGTAGATGGGCCCAACACGTATGTGCGCTAAGAGCTTCCATTATTCATTTATAGTCGGTATTGTACCACTCTTATCTAGAATGACCCCCATTTCTTAGCTCTATTGTTTGTATATATAACGATGTGCAGCCATTTAGTTTTTTTTGTTTGTCATTTTTTAAACCAGCGCTAGGATCTAAATTCTTTTGTAATTGCCTGTAATTAAAAATTTAGTATAGTCACTTAATTATTCAATAAAATATCTGTATGTGCCACCTGTTTATTTATCCCCTTAGCTGCATCACTGAGGTGGTCGCACGTGCTCAGTTCTACCCTTCAACTGCCACCAGCTGTATCTACTGTTAGAGGATGTGACTGTTATAGGGAGAGAGCTGCAACAGAAAGGACACACCTCATGAGCTGTGATAGGGAGAGTGCGGCCACTGAAAGGACAACACCCCCTGAGAAAGGACACACCTCCTGAGCTGCCAGCTTGGATGCTATATCTAGCAGAGCAGTTGTAGCAATACATTGGGAGATATCTGGCTCCATGTGAAGTACAGGGCTGGTTCTAGCTTTATTAGAAAGAGATTGTCATGTACTACATGTTGTCTGATTGAATTTTTTTTTTACATTAATCATGGACTAACCCCTTTAACTATATTTTCTTATTTTTTAAAGAATGAATATATAGAGAAGCTGATTGGAATAGACATACCTTATCTTGTTTTTCCCTCTAGGTTAGAGAAAAGCATGTGGCAACAGACAAATACAATTACGTTCTATATCATCAAGATGATTTAATTAAAATAGAATCACAGTACAATTGTGGATAATTGTCCTCATGGTGGCTTCCCACTGAATGGATATTCAAGCTTGAGATTGAATGCCATAAAGAGAATAAGTGTAAAAGACTAGGGAGGCATAATTGGTAGCAACCGCAGTACGTATAAATTTAAATACCAACTGAGTAGAATGAAGACTGTTTAGTGGCTGTCCATTAAAATGGGTAGTTTCAAAGAAAATGCTGAGACACAGCCAGTTCCTTTTTTTTCTAAAGCATGTGATCTCATATCCCATTCTCGCCTCTTTGTGTTTTTCTGAAAGATCGATATTGTGGCCTGACAATTAAGCAGATCTTGCGCTGTATGAAGTCACTCGCTTTTGTTAGCTAATTGCATTTTCAAATAAAATATCTGTTGGCCATTGCTTTACAATGGTGATTTGATGCAATGCTTAGTACTAATAACCCTGGAGAGTTTTGATTGTGTGCATTTTAGTGACAATAATGCATCATTTATAACAATGCGATGTGAAAAAAAAATAAACTTTCATGGTCCTATTCTGAAATAAACATTTTTTTAAATCGTTGGTGACTAATAACTTGAAGGGTGTCATGAGTATAGGAATAGGGTAATAGTAAAGTTTTCTGAGCATTAAGGTGTCCATACACCTTCAATAGCTGGGGAAACAGCTATTCTTCCTGAGCCAAACGTCAAATGTTTTCGGTGGGGAGAGGAGAGTTAGCAGCTGTTAGACACCTCTGAAAACGAAAGGATCGGGTGCTGGAATTAAACACAGTGGAAAATTTGGGTCTAAAAGTGCTAATACAGTACATATTAGATGGTCGGCTGGTCCTACTGACATAGGCAGGTTTGGCTAACCTTAATGTAATGGTTATGTGCAGTGTCTTGCTCCAGGGTTGCGGTACACTGCAAAGTGCCAAAGAATGTATTTCCATGTAAAAAATGTTTTTGCTGTACTCATTATGCAAATGGTATTTGATAGGCGGTAGCATCGACCACTAGCCACTTGGTGGAGCTGTTTTTCCTCTACCTGTAAGGCAGAAGACTCTAGAAATAGTTTAGGTCAGTGGGTATCCAGTCTGCAAACAATACAGATGCAAAGCTGCGACTTCAGCCATTTCCTGGACCAAGGTACCAGCCAGGGAGAGTTCAGAAAAACTACAAAAGCAGGCCAGATGTAACAGACATGTGTAGAGAAACCCCAGTAGAGATGACCTGTCTAAAAGCACTTACTGATTCTACAGCATCCATGTTCTGTGCCTGAGCATACCAAATAACAGTTTGGAGCACTTTGAGAAATACCACTTTGAGAAAAGTAGATTCTGTAGACATGTCCTGTAAATACACCAACCTTTTCAAAAAAGGAGCAGAGTTTTTGCCTGCCCTTAGAGGAAACCTTACTGCTGGTTGCATTGCATTGCCTAAAAGCAAAGTGTACCCTCAATGCCTGGATGCTTATGTATATAAGTCAGTAAGCAAGGTGCACACACAGATTACCTTAAGGAGACACTACTTTGGCAGCATTGTCACCTGTAACATCTGTGGAAAGTGCATTTCTGTGTACCATCTGCCAGTCCATTGCATGCTAAATAATTAACCTGATCTATTTGCACTTGAATTCTTCAGTAAAAAACTGTTCTGCTGCACAACTGACTTGTTGGTGTCATGAAATGGGACCCTTCCTCACACCTAAAATCTTTAACATCATGACCACCTCAACTGGCAAAGGTGCGCCCTTCCCATCACTACATGCTGGCCCAGGTAGCATCAGATATTATTAGGTCATTTTTTGATTTCACTGTGACGATTCGCGATCTCAGCAATACGAAGAAATCGCAAATGAGTCCTGTTTTAAAATCCCAGAATCACCAGAACCTTCGCCTGCACACAAAGAGTTAAAATCTTTTTTCATCCCAGAAATAATTAATCTTTTAGTTACTGCTCACAGATCAGAGGTACAATTAGCACCTCCTTGCCAAAGACTCTTCCTGCCCCCATGCCAGGTTAAGTACCCATCAATCTGGTATTCTCCTGACAGAACCTCATAAAAAACTCCCTTTCTGTAGTCGGAGCGGATCCAACCCAGCATGAATCCTGACACCTTAAGCCTCGTCAGAAAGCTTCAAAAGAAAAGGACAGATCTGTATCAGACATTCCATAGATTTCATAATTCTTCCCATATTTCCTCATTTTATAGGATAGGAAAATATGAAATGAATAATCTCTTAAGAGGTTGTTCGGGTTATTCTAACCCACCTTCCAGGAAACCCGGAGGCAAATCAGAGATTCCCGCTCTGAGATATAAAGGTTCTCAGGCACACTGTATTGTCGTCCAGTCATATTCGGTATCAGATGATGTGTAAAATTGTACTGATTATAAATATGAACTCTACTTCTTAATTTGACCTACGGGTACGGAGAAACTGGCACAGCAAAGAATCTGCCAGATTTTCTCTGTTCAGGGCAGAACTGCCCTTCTTCCAATTACACAAGGCGGGACTTGTGCGTTTCACAGCCACTCCCAGCTACAGATTGGGTAAAACACCATGACACTCAGGTCCTAGGTCCTTCATCTATCATCTGACGTTGACTAACATCACGACCGCCCGCTGGACACGGGCACACCGCCATCTTGGATTATTCCTTATAAAGACTTTGTCTTTTACTTGACTCTACCACAGTAATTTAGAACTTTACAGACATTCTATTCCCTTCCACCTCTTACCTATTTCTATCCAACCAATCTGTTCGACTGGCAGGTATATTTATCTGTCAGTTTTAATGTATATGTTTTTGTGTATAGTTTTTAGAATAAAAGCTAACGTTGTAATCGTTCCGGTTTTGCCCTTGTTACTCGATGATCTGTTCAATGCTAAGAACTCTGTCCTCAGAAGAGACATACTACCGCATTGTCTTATTTTAATAAATTGTTGATTGGGTTAGCTAGGTTGAAAATAACAGTTTCTTCACTTTAGGATTAGCTAGCCGGGGTCTCTTCGATCGATTTAATACGAAGAGTGGTGGCAGCAAATTAATTTGATTTCAAGCGCGAAATCGATGATTTTATTTTACCGATTGTACATACAATCACGATTGTATCATGTATGGGCACACCAACCAATCTTAAACGTCTAATGTGCTCACAGTGGATTCGCCTCCAGAAGTCTCTAGTTGACGAAACCTGTATGGCAACTGTGGCATAGTACGACGGGATTGGCGGCTGGTTGTGGCAGACACCTTCCCTTTAAGTGTTTATTCTGTCTCTACTATGGAGAATTAACTGGGAATCCAAAGTTCCAGTATATTTTGACAAAATTACACTGAGCAAAAATATAAACGCAACATTTTCGGTTTTGCTCCCATTTTTCATAAGCTGAACTCAAAGATCTGAAACATTTTCTACATACGCAAAAGACCCAGGGCAACAGCTCTGGTAGACATTCCTAGAGTCAGCATGTAAATTGCATGCTCCCTCAAATGTTGGAACATCTGTGGCATTGTGCTGTGTGATCAAACTGCACATTTCAGAGTGGCCTTTTATTGTGGGCAGTCTAAGGCACACCTGTGCAATATTCATGCTTTCTAATCAGCACATTGACATGCCACACTTATGAGGTGGAATGGATTATCTCGACAAAGGAGAAGTGCTCACTAACACAGATTTAGACAGATTTATGAACAATATTTGAGAGTAATGGGTTTTTTGTATATCGTAATCCAGCAGTTCAGTATAAAAAGGTCTCTAAGGGTTTAGTATATGCAAAACTACTTCCTGCAACTTATATAACCCATTAAAAATGGTATACTTTAATTATATTCCTTAAAAAGTGAAATAAATACAAAAAGGATGATACTAACTGAGGGTCCACTCAGATATATTGCCGCACTAAGCACCGCAAAGTATACCAGGGGATGGAGGGGACTTGCTCAGCCCAGGGACGGCCCCTAATGGTGGGGACTCCCGGTCCTCGAACCTGGGCTGGTCGAAACCTCACACAACCCTGGCACGATGGTCTTCAGAGGGTGGGGAGGTAAAAGGTATGGTGCTTGAAAGTGGGCAGATACAGAAAAAAACTAAAAGTTACAATACCTCATATAGCTACCCTAATGATATAGGGCCTATTGATGAACTGTGTATACAGCCCTCATGCTGCTGGCTATTACAGCCAACTAGGTACACATTGCATCATTATTTCTACATATAAACATCATTAATACCCCAACGTGTTTCCCCCACTCTGTGGGATCATCAGGGGGTCAATACATTATAGATGCCGGATATCTATATGATATCCTATATTCTCAATACATTCATTGTGGATGCCAGATATCTATATGATATTGTGATATCCTATGTTTAATAGATGTGCAAAAAGGCAATAGGGGGACCACTCATTGATAACAAGGGGAGAGATTACAATCAGACAGACTAGGTAAGGCACATGTTAAAATAGTTAGCCAATTTCGCTGGAGTCACGTGTGGGTATCTGTGGAGGAAAAATACAAATGGTATAGAACAAGATATGTCCAATGCATAGTGTAACAGTCCTACAGGCTCACCTGTGTCAGAGGACCGCTGGCTGGACGTAGGAGTGGAGCCCAGTGGCAAGGACCGCAGGCAGGTAGTAAGCGTGGTCAGACAATCCGGATGGCAACGGTGGTAGCAGTTCAGTAGGTAGGGATAAGGCAGAAGAGTAGTCGGTAGGCAGGCGGTGGGTCAGGGCAGGCGGCAGTAAGCGTGGTCAGACAATCCGGATGGCAACGGTGGTAGCAGTTCAGTAGGTAGGGATAAGGTAGAAGAGTAGTCGGTAGGCAATTCCTGGTCAGCAGTGGACTTCCAGCAGTAGCAAGAGCAACAGATGAGGAGAAGCTTGATCAAGGCTCAGGAGCTCAATAATCAGCAAGCTAGAGTGCAAGGGGCTGGACTTATATAGGGAAGTACCAGGTGTGGGGAATCAAGGGTGATGAGCAAGGCTTGGCAAGACTGAGGTTAACTAATAGGTTTCAGGGAGGAATGTCCAGAGAGGATGGTAGCCTAGTAAGCAGGGCTACTGCCTGGGATGTGGCTGGTCACGGGTTCGAATCCCGACACATAGACTCCACCAGTGTCCACAGTTAAAAGGTAGACTAGACGAGGATAGAAATCCCTACTTACAGTTAGTTGTCTGTCTCAGGGTTCAGTCACCCCTCCTCCTCCAAAGGCCCATACATGTTTGCGCCAGGTGCCCCCTTTAAATACACACACTCATCACTCTCAAATTTCCCACCCAGAATCATCAAGACGCGACCGAGTCCACTTCATGGTTCCATCACTTCCGGTCTATGGATATGACCACTTCCGGCCGGTGGAATGCAAAGCAGCACTCAGCTCTGAGCGCGCTGTTACGGTCACATGCTTCCGGTCCATGGAACGCAGTAAGAGAGAAAGCATAGCCATATTGAATACTTATATTCATGTGCACAGATCAGTCCCCCAGACATAGATATAGTCTATAGGTGCCCCAGAGACAAACGTATGTTAGTGAAGATGCCTAATATAGATAATTTAGCATGGTGGAAAACATACTGAGATATATTTGTAAGATGAGGTGATATATGACATCCAGGTATCATATCGCTCGTAACACCCTATAAATTATGTAAAGGGTGTAATAGTTATCAAAGGAAAAGATAATGATCATTGATTTTGATGATATTCAATTTCGGATGCTTCCTGCATCCTGGCCAGTTAAGGGATCTAAAATTATTATTCCTGCAATTTCAGACAGAGAGACAAAAAGGCAACAAAGAGACAAAGAGACAAGGAAAAAGGGGGGCACAGATTGTACTCATCGTAACAGTTAGAGAAAACAGGAGAATGTCAGTCTCTCATTTAGGGATGGCACGTGGAACTGGTTATGCCAATGCCTCCTCATCTTCGTCTCCATCCATCTAAATTATCTATATTAGGCATCTTCACTAACATATGTTTGTCTCTGGGGCACCTATAGACTATATCTATGTCTGGGGGACTGATCTGTGCGCATGAATATAAGTATGCAATATGGCTATGCTTTCTCTCTTACTGCATTCCACTGCGTTCCATGGACCGGAAGCATGTGACCGTAACAGCGCGCTCAGAGCTGAGCACTGCTTTGCGTTCCACCGGCCGGAAGTGGTCATATCCATAGACCGGAAGTCATGGAACCAGGAAGTGGACGCGGTCGCGTCTTGATGATTCTGGGTGGGAAATTTGAGAGTGATGAACGTGTGTATTTAAAGGGGGCACCTGGCGCAAACATGTATGGGCCTTTGGAGGAGAAGAGGTGACTGAACCCTGAGACGGACAACTAACTGTAAGTAAGGATATCTATCCTCGTCTAGTCTTTACTATCTTTAATGTGACTGGTGACTAGGAATTTTTACCCTCTACAGTCTAGGCAATTTACTTGAGGCCATTCAAGAAATTACTGGACTCTTCATGATGGTTCTAAGACTGTGAGTTCTACCTTTTAACTTTGGACACTGGTGGAGGCTATGCATTGGACATATCTTGTTCTATACCATTTGTATTTTTCCTCCACAGATACCTACACGTGACTCCAGTGATATTGGCTAACGATCTTAACATGTGCCTTACCTAGTCCGTCTGATTGTAATCTCTCCCCTTGTTATCAATGAGTGGTCCCCCTATTAACTTTTTGCACATCTATTAAACATAGCTAGGATATCACAATATCATATAGATATCCGGCATCCACAATGAATGTATTGAGAATATAGGATATCATAAGATCATATAGATATCCGGCATCTATAATGTATTGACCCCCTGATGATCCCACAGAGTGGGGGAAACACGTTGGGGTATTAATGACATTTATATGTACAAATAATGATGCACTGTGTACATAGTTGACTTTCAAGCACCATCCCTTTTACCTCCTCACCCTCTCAGGACCATCGTGTCAGGGTTGTGTGAGGTTTCGACCAGCCCAGGTTCGAAGACAGGGTGCCCCCACCATTAGTGGTCGTCCCTGGGCTGAGCAAGACCAGGGTGAGACGACAGGGACAGTTTCCCCTCTAACCCCTGGTATGCTTTGCGGTGCTCAGTGCGGCAATACATCTGAGTGGACCCTCAGTTAGTACTGTCCTTTTTGTATTTATTTTTAACTTTTTAAGGAATATAATTAAAGTATACAATTTTTTATGTCTTTTGTGTATGTTGAAAATGTTTCAGATCTTTGACTTCAGCTCATGCAAAATGGGAGCAAAACTGAAAGGGTTGCGTTTATATTTTTGCTCAGTGTAGATACATCTCTATAAATCCCTTAACAGGGTGAATACACACAAAGATATGTGAAATATCAGTATAGCGATTTAGGCAGCACAAAATATGTTTTAATTAACTAATAACAGACCCATTCACATTCTTTTAATTTAAAAATGAAGAAATAAATATGATTTTAATAGCCTACCACCTGCCCATTCACATGATGTAAAATATATTGAAATTTATCAGACCAAGCCACCTTCTTTCATTGCTCCCTGGTCCAGTTAAAGGGCTTCTGTCACCTCTTTTTACCCTATAGAGATGCGGACATGCGCGGCTAGATCGCCACTAGCATGTCCTCAATATACCTGTCCCATAACTGAGTGGTTTTATTGAGTGTAAAAAAAGATTTTATATATGTAAATCAGCCTGGTAAGGAGCCCAAGGGGCTATACTAACTGTTCTGGAGCCCAGCCATGCCTGAATCCAGGAATGTCCTCCTTGATCACAAAGTTAGATCGCCGTAATTTTGCTGTGCGCGAGCTCGCACATGCGCAGTTACTTCCCTGATGCCAGCACAGAGGAGGAACACTGTGCCGCCACTGCGCATCGCGAGATTACGGCAATCTGACTTTGTGAGCAAGGAGGAGATTCCTGGATACAGGCAGTGCTGGGCTCCTTTACAGGGGGGCGTGGATGGGCTCCAGAACGGTTAGTGTGGATGCTATATATTCCTGTTAGCTATGGGTCTGGGGGTTAGTCTGTTTCCAGTCTTGCTGGGTGCAGAAGCAATGCACCTGACCTGGGTTATTCCATCTGCCCCATCAGTGTAAGACATCAAGGTCACCTTGTCTGATTCCATGTCTGCCTGTCTGTGCAGCTCAGCTTGTGACCACCATATGTCGTTCCGCATGGGGTCCAGGCATTTGTTTGTCTGTTCCGTGTCTTGTCTGTGACCGCCATGTGTCGTCCCGCATGGGGTCCAGACTTCTGCCTGTCTGTACCTTGTGTGCAGCTCTGTCTGTTCGCCCATGGACTAACTCCACATGGGGAACAGGCATCTGCTAGTTCTGTCTATGACTTTGATGAGAGGGCTCCTGGGTTCCCTGGAGGGAGGGCATCTAGCCTATTTGGGCAGCTCTGCCTGTGACCACCATGTGTCATTCTGCATTGGTCCAGGCATCTGTTTGTATGCCTGTTGGGCATCTCTGCCTGTGACCACCATGCATCCATTGCGCATGGGGTCCAGGCAGCTGCTTGTATGCGGGTTCCCGTTTGTCTTGTCTGTACGGTGTCCTATGTGATTATATTTGGGTTCCAGTATGTGTGCCTGGGTTCCAGTCTTTGTTTTGTGTGGGCTGTTGGTGCTTGCAACGTCTGTCTCTGCAGGCAGGTGGCCAAGTGCACCGGGACAATCCTAGAGCCCAGTGAGCCCTTGGCTAAGTTCATACCCATAATCAGGGGCTCTGTGAAGAACTGGGCATACTATGACTCTGCCCTCCGGGTTTTGGCCCCAAGTAAAACCGGTGCATTTGGTTCAGTGGTATTAACTGCCACTAGTCCCTTATTTGCTGATCCAGTTTCCGACCATGTCTGTTCTCTGTAATAAGATTTTGTGTGGGTCCTTGCCTTGTCTGTCTGATTGGTTGCCTCGTTTTTGTTTGCTTGAGGTGTTCTAGTGCTCGGTAGGACCTTTGCTAAAATATGACAGAACTTTAGTACGAACGTTCGTTCTCATTAATATGACCTTGTAAAAGTGCTGCTGATCACCCGATGAATTAGCAAAACACTTGTTCATTGGGTGAAATGATCTGTCATGGAGCACATTAAATCATTGTTTCTGGGTAGCAGATTGTGCTGTGTAACAATGAATCTCTATGAGCGTAAACAATGGCAGTAGGTAATTATTGGGAAGGAACGGTCACTTCCTGATAGTTGCCTGCTTGGTTGAGCAGTGTAAATCTGTCTTTAGACTCTTTAAGACACATCTAGCCCTTTTGACTCATTCACCTCAAAGATAAAAGGGATACTTATAAAGTCAAAGATATTTACCTGAAGCATGACTTCACATCCACAGTGGAAAATCTGCTTTATTTCAATGTGGTTTTGAAAAACACAATTGAAATGTTTTGTACTGTACTTTATTGTGAAATTTCATGGTAGAATCTGTATGACAAGCCAGAACAAGTCTGCTACATCTGAATGTGGTGTAAATGTGGAAAAAATCCTTGTTGTATTTGTTTACTTCATCTTATCTCACCATAATATAACTATCTTTCTTTTTGGGGAACATTTGCTTTCAAGGCAGTATTTGCTTTCAGATGGTCATACCTACTTGCAGAGTTTACTGATCAATATTTCTTTCAGTCATTTCTTTTTAGAAACCAGCAAAGGAAATGTAAATACCTTCTGTTTGGAGAAGTCTCTTACAGCATTGGATAAGTAAAGTAATGTATTGTAACACATTGAGGAGCAAATTACTTGAATCTATCATAACAAAAACATTGCAGGATCAGCACATCGTACACATGTTCAGCGTCTGCTTCCTGTCTTAAGCGTTATGATTATCATTGATGTTTTCTGCTAGGGCCTTATATTTTTTAGTATTTGTGTTTTACATTTATTGTTGCATAAATGTATAATGCAGAGACTTGAAATCCCTTTGGAAAAGTCTACCCTCTCCTAAGTGTTGCAGCCATTATATGTGAGAATGGAGGAGCTATTTCATGCCATTCGTAAGACCAAAGTTAGTGCAATTCACCCAAAGATGAGGACTTTTTGAATATGCAGGGTGTAGAAGCAAAGAGAACTTTTTATTTATTTATATCAAAGCTTTCAATTCTTAAAAAATCTATTGTAACCATATATTTAGAAGCGACAGTTCTATATCTGTCACGGATGTAGTAGGGGAGAACACCAAAAGACAATCAAGAAAGAAGGGGAAAGACACTAGGCCTCACCGTTAGGGAAGGAAAAGGGTCACCACCTATAAAACCCTGCTCCTGGCCCTAACTCCTATACGTGTGGGTACCTCTTGATGGTAGATACCCATACACAGGAACCTAGAAAACCCTGGTGACCCTCAGATACCCTAAAGATAATGACGGGGCAGAGACCACCTGTTCCTTCCCTGGTGAAGGAACTAGCGTCTCACTGAGGCCTAGTAAACAACCGGGGGGGGGGGGGGGGAATACAAAGCACGAAAAGCAGAACACTTAACTTCAGAGGATGAAGGATGAACAGGACTTCAACACGAACCCCACTCCAGCTATTCCAAGACCAAATAAAGCTATCCCAAGCAAGGAGTGATGGGAAAATTCAGACTAAATAGGGCAAGTTAAAGGTCACATGATCCACACCTGAACAGAAGGTGTGGGCATATCAGCAACACACAGACAAAGTGAAGCCAAAAGAGGCTGTCAGATCACTAATGTGTAGATAATCTTTCAGACCTTCTGAGACCTGTCACAGATGTGACAGTACCCCTTCTTCTACAGGTGACCTCCAGGCACCCAGGATCGACCTTATCAGGATGAGCTCTGTGGAATGCTCTCACCAGACGACTAGCATTAACATCGGTCGCTGGAACCCACATCCTCTCCTCTGGTCTGTACCCTCTCCAATGAACGAGATACTGGAGGGATCTCCGGAGAACTCGGGAGTCCACAATCACAATTGCCGTCCACCATGACAGGAGCGGGAGGCAAGGAGGATGGCTCAACAGGTTCGACACATTTCTTTAGCAATGATTTATGAAATACGTTATGGATTTTAAATGCCTGAGGAAGTTCAAGATGGAAGGCTACAGGTTTAACAATGGCAGTGATCTTATATGGACCAATAAATCTTGGGCCCAACTTCCAAGAAGGTACCTTAAGTTTAATGTTTCTTGTAGACAACCACACAGAATCACCCACTCTCAGGTCCGGACCACTCATACGTCTCCTGTCAGCCACACGCTTATACCTGTTGCCCATCTTTTTCAGGTTATTTTGGATTTTCCGCCAAATAGAAGACAAAGAAGAGTTAAATCGTTCCCCCTCAGGAATGCTGGAATTTTAAGCACTAGAAAATGTACAAAACTGTGGATGGAACCCATATGCCCCAAAAAACGACTTATCAGTGGATTCCTGTCTATGGTTATTTATAGCAAACTCAGCTAACGACAAAAATGAAGACCACTCTTCCTGATTCTCTGACACGAAACATCTCAAGTAAGTCTCCAGATTCTGATTAGTGCGCTCCGTCTGTCCGTTCGACTGAGGATGAAAAGCCGAAGAGAAGGACAAGTACAGAACGCTGTATACTCTATTTTATATATACAATTCATATTTATATATACAGTATATAATATATATTATATACATACATATATACTCTAAATTGTATATACTATGAATATATATATATATATTTATACTGTATATATACACAGGTAAAACTCGAAAAATTAGAATATAGTGCAAAAGTTCATTTATTTCCGTAATGCAACTTAGAATTAGAATATTGTGAAAAGGTTCAATATTCTAGGCTCAAAGTGTCACACTCTAGTCAGCTAATTAATGCATATTAATTGTGACTTTGGGGTTTCATAAGCTGTAAGCCATAATCATACAAATTATAACAAATAAAGGCTTGAAATATCTCGCTTTGCATGTAATGAGTCTCTCATGTATTAGTTTCACCTTTTAAGTTGCATTACTGAAATAAATAAACTTTGCATGATATTCGGATTTTTCTAGTTTCACCTGTGTGTGTGTGTGTATATATATATATATATATATATATATATATATATTCCATATACTATGTAATATTTACATATAGTATATATAGGAGAAGAAAGCTTAAGCATTGCAGGACGATCTCATAAAAACAGTATCCTCCTTACTGCAGCATATCCAGAAAGGTGCAGTACAAAATACAGAGAACTAAGACTCGCTTACATGTTTCAGATAAAAAAAAAAACATTAATCATAGCCATAGTCTAGTACAAGTAATGTGCAATTTCAAAACCATGAGAAATCACGTGACCTGGGTATCACCCTCAGGAGGGGTCAGAACCAAATCATGCAAATTGCCCTGGCACATAATTAAAAAGCAGATGGAAAACGCATTCATAGAAATATAGTAATAACATATACAAAGAATTCATTACATCAATAACATTGAATAAGGTTGTGGCGATAATTCATTCTGTAAGGCTGTCTAGTATCTAATACAAAAATCCAATATGATTCTCCTCCAAACAGTTTTTTTCTGTAGATCCATGGACTGGTCTGAACACAAGTTCTATCCCCAAAACAGAAAAAGAGGGCACATCTCCTCCATGGACTTCTCTAAAGTGTTCAGTGCATTTCTATTAATAACGTTGCTCACGTGTTTGCCTATTCTTTTTCGCAGGGGTCAGAAATACATCCTACATAATGTTGTCTGCAAAGTGTACATGCTGCTAGACAGATTACAAATTTTGATCCACAGTTAATATAAGAAGATATTTTGTAAGAAAAACCTGCAGTGTATGAGGTAAATCCCTGACCTATTTGTATCAGGTTACAAAACTTACATCTGGTGCTGCCGCATCCATAGCACCCTACTGTAGACAGCCATGTTTGATTTTGTTTAGACTTAGAAACAGAGGCGGACTGGGAACTTAAAGTGGCCCTGGTAAAAATACTAACAGTGGCCCCGTTTTGTAGTTAGGTCCAAATTGATGAAAGGCAGGGCCAACAATACCATATTGTGGCACATTATACCACCCCAACAGAGCCAAATACCACAGTCCATCACAAAATACTGCCAGCAGCACAAAATACAACACCAAAAACTTGCACTGGCCGGCCATGAGGAGGGCCCAGGCGGCTCCCTGGGCTTTGGCCCACCAGGAAATTTCCTTGTAAGGTATATGGCCAAGGAGTATAGTGTAGTAGCTAGAGTGGGAGCTCTTCTGGCCACCACTCTAATTCTAGGTGTGACCAAATCATGGATCACATTATCATGCATCAATAGTGGAATATACTTGTATATAAGGCTACTTGCACTGAAGAGGAACAGACTTCCGGAGTTCATCATATCCGACATAGCCGGATAGGGCTGCAGAACTGCCAGACCCCATTGTCTATAAAGGGACCCAGCGGATATCTGACCAGTTTCCAAAATGAGTTCTGGCATTCGGCCGGACAAAAAAACTGTGCTTGCATTAGTTTTTGTCCAGCTAAATCTCAGACCTCATGCTAGAAACTGAATGGATCCCTGCCTGGTACCATTGTCGTCAACTGACTCTGGCGGTGAACAGCAGTATTCTGCTATGATGGATACAGTTAACTCCGGCAGGCTATTCCTTTCCCGAAACAGCCTGGCGGATAGCTTAAACACATATGTGAAACTAGCCTTATACTGTGGACATTAGTGAATTGGCTGTTGTGATTTGTTACAAATGTTAATATATTATTCTTGCTTGCTTCCCTTTTAGTATCATATTTCCAGGAGAGGACTGGCCATAGACTCTACAGGGAATTTCCCAGGTGGGCCGATGCCCACCCACAGGGCCACCCCAACCCTCCTCACTGCTAGGTACATACTACTTAGGGTACTTTAGGGGTCATAGAGGAAGTCCAGGCAGCATGCTGAAGGTACGGCTGGCTTGGTTCTGTGGCCCACATCTCACCTCCTAACCTCTCTGCTCTAATATCTTAATTATTGACAATTGTTGTAAAATTAT
This sequence comes from Bufo gargarizans, assembly GCF_014858855.1. Classification (NCBI taxonomy): domain Eukaryota; kingdom Metazoa; phylum Chordata; class Amphibia; order Anura; family Bufonidae; genus Bufo; species Bufo gargarizans. Next base: position 157,252,294 of record NC_058086.1, on the reverse strand, counting down.
TTTTATTGTTTTATGTCAAAGACAAAACGTTAGGATCCAAAACGCATGAACATAATGCTTTTTGGCAATCAAGAGTACTCATAACATTCGGAGATATTACATTGAAAAGTCAGGTTGCACCTAGATGTTCAAGTTTTAACAGGACTGTAATAAGCTGTTTCACAATTCAATAGTGCAATATAATTACATAGAACATATATGAACAGAATAGTGGGTAGAGTGGAACGGGGGGAGGTGGAGGGGGGGAAGGACAACTGGAAATCTGGATGGTCTTAAGGTAAGTTTCAGATGAAGACAGGGTGTTTTGACTGGTATGGTACTGTTACAAGTATGGCCTTACCTAACATATTTCTCATGGAAAAGAAGCATGGTATAACTGTAGTTCAGTAAATAAGTGAAAGTCGCCTGGTGTTGTAATTGTACTTAAATAGGAGATCTATAACATAGATATTACGGACCACCAACTGGAGACCATAATTCCAAGAAAGTCTCTGTCTTTTAGGAAGCAGAGAATTTCCTGTATTTACTCCAGGGCCCCCAAATTTCCTCAAATCTATGGATAGTTCTAGAGTCCCAGTGTGCAATCTGTTCAAGTCGGTATAGCTGATCACACTTCTGAATCCATTGAGGTTTGTAGGGGGATCAGTAGATTTCCAATTAACCACAATCAGTAGTCTAGCAGCCGCGATCAGGATACTGCAGAGGGAGCGGGTGGTTCTTGAGCACTGGGTATCGTTGAATAATCTGAAAAGGCACAATTTCAGGGATACTGTAATTGAAGACCCACTAAGATCTGAAATAGTTTTACATGCAACTTCCCAGTAGAGTTTTATTTTAGGACAGGACCACCATTTGTTATCGTGAGTACCTATTTCGGCTCGACACCTGCAACACTCTGGATTGCAATCTGGGAACATGCGGCTGAGACGGTATGGGGTATAGTACCATTGTGATAGTACCTTGTAGCTATTTTCCTGTAGTTTGTCACATCTTGGTACCCTGGACGGATTCAATAGGGCATTTTTTACTTCATTTGGGGTAAAAGTGATGTTTAGGTCTTTTTCCCATCGTTTAATACAAGATAGGTTATCATATCTTGTTAGCGATAAAAGAAGGTTATATAGCTTCGATATCTTACCTTTTGGTTCCTTTATTTGTAAAGCTAGTTTTTCAAAGGGAGAGTGTTCTGGGAAGTCGGCCAACTGTACAAGATGTTGTTTCATATATTGAGTGAAATGCATCAAGTAAAATGTAGACAAACTAGTCAGTAAAGGGTGTTCTCTTAGTGTCTTGAGCGTCGGGACATCGTTGTCAGGGCATAGGTCGAGGGCTGGAGCAGAGATATTTTTAACTCTTTCCAGGAAGAGTTTCCTGAAAGTGTATAGTAGAATTAAACAACACATCTTTTATTTGCAGTAATATTTGATAATTCAGAGATAGTTGCTTCAACCAATCAGAATTCCTCCACATATGTAATGTGTAGCCTGTGATGGGGCTTAGAGAATGTAATGCTTTATTCATGTGGTGATGTTCTAGAAATAGCAGGGATCTGATTGGCAGAGGAGATAGGCTGTTCTCGACCACTATATCCAGTCTTTTCCTGGCCGGTCTCAGCCAGTCTAAACATCTCGAGCACACAATTGCCTTAGGGTACATGTAGAGATCTGGGACTCCCAGACCACCTGTTGCAGAGCGTTGAATTATTTGTTTATACAGTAATCTGGCTTTCTTTCCTCCCCAAAGGAATCTCAAGATTTTTTTTTGAAGTTTAGTAAAATATTCTTTAGGTATTGGTATAGGCAAAGCTTGGAGGTAATAGAGGATAGTAGGCATAAGAATGGACTTAATTAACACTCTGCGACCAAACCATGAGATAAAGGGAATATCCCATGAACTGATCGTTTGGGGAGTGAGAGAAAGTTTTCATTAAACAAACGTGAAAATTCCGGTGTAAGTTTAACCCCAAGGAAAGTAACTGAATCTGATGTCCACTGAAAGGATGAGAGATTTTTTAGATTGTTTAAATCCGTTTTTGGGATAGACACATTCAAAACTGTAGATTTTGAGATATTTACCGAGAAATTGGAGAATGTATGGAACGTCTGCAGGGTTGCCTTAATGGCTGGGAAAGCAGTCTTGGGATTGGTGATGAGCAGCAAAACATCATCCGCGAACGCAGCCGTTTGGGGAGTTGTGTCTCCCACCAACATACCCACAATGTCAATATTTTGTCTAAATGATTGCAAGAGGGTTTCAATCACCAGTACAAATAGCAATGGTGATAGAGGACACCCTTGTCTCGTGCCATTTGTTATTGGGAATCTTGGAGAAAGGGTACCATTTACTAGGATGCGCTCTGTGGGTTTTTGATACATTGCCATAACACCTGCAATGAAATTGTCCGGAATGCCAAATTTAGTCATAGCCTGAGCCATAAATAACCAGTCTACTCTATCAAAAGCTTTTTCAGCGTCCATACTAAGTATGGCCAGCGGTATTCTTTTCTTGTTTGAAAGCTGCATAAGTTGTATAATTCTGATTATGTTGTTTTTCCCCTCTCTGCCAGGTATGAATCCTACTTTCTCTGATGATATAAGGTCTGGTAAGTATATTTTTAATCTATTAGCCAGTTGTTTGGCATATAGTTGTAGGTCGTTGTTTAAGAGTGAGATTCGTCTATAGTTCGAGCAAAGTGAATGGTCTTTGGTAGGTTTAGGTATAACAGTAATCTGAGCAGACAGCATATCATTGGAAAAGGCTGCTCCATCTCTTGCTTTATTACAGACTTGTAATAATCTGGGTAATAATACTTCTTTAAAGGTGGAATAATAAATGATCGGTAGACTATCAGGGCCGTTGCTCTTATTTAGAGGGGATTTTTTTAAAGCTATTTGTAGTTCAGCCAATGTGAATGAGGAATTTAGCTTGTTTACTTGGGCTGTGTTCAGGAAAGGCAAGTCTAGCGTACTCAGCCATGATTGTATGTGTTGTTTTCTCTCAGCTATCTGATCGGGTGTTACATCCCTTTGAAGATTATAAAGCTGTGTATAGTATTTGCAGAATTGTTCTGCTATAAGGTCGGTTTTGTGGACTAGTTTCGACTCCTGTGTCTTGATACAAGATATGTAGGAAGCCGCTTTCCTTTTTTAAAGTTGAGAGAACATTAGTTTTGAGGCTTTGTTGCCATGAGCGTAGTGTTTATATTGAGTTGAGAGGAAGAGTTTGGCCGTATTGGCATTTAATATGTTCTTTAACTGTCACGGCAGGGAGTAGGGGAAACCCCCCACCGTGCGGTTTCAAAGGGTAAAGGGGATCAGCCTGGCCAAAAGGAGTGATAAGGGAGCAGGTCACCTCCTACCGCGTCCCTAATCCTCTCCCTGACTCCTCACCATATGAGCGGACCCCGATGGTGGGACAGCTCATACACTGGATACCTAATATCCTGAGTTGCCCTGGAAATCACTCACCAAGGAGCAGAGGAGAGACTACCTGTTCATCCACAACACAGAGGAACAGGGGTCTCTAACTAAGGCCAGGCTGCAAGGAGAGGGGAACACTTACAGCTATTGAGATGGCAGGTAAGAAAAACCAGTAACACACTTACCTGCCACAAACACACTGACTGGAACCCGTGCACAAGTGCTAGTGTCCACACCAACATTAAAGGACACAGCACACACCACGAACCACAAAGGAACCCAGGATACCATAGCTGCAATAACTTGAGACAGGGGAATGTCTATTAAACATGACCCCAAACACAACCAGACATGTAACACCAAACTAGACATTCAAACACATTGCACATAACCCACTCCATACAAATAGGGACAGGAAGGGAAGGAGACACCGGGATGACATAGAACATCTTTCATGGTTTGAATCTCTCTGTGACAATGGCCACACCCATCTGCCTCCCAGCCAAGCTCTTGAACTAATCCCTGCTTACCTCATTTGCATAGCCAATCAGAGGGGGTTTTACAATTTACCAATTGAAAGAGGTGTTCCAACTGTTAATATAAATATATGTTATGCATTCAATAAAGAATTTTGTCAGTTTGAACTCACATACAGCCTGACTGGTGTTAGTTCTGTGAGAATTAAAACAACACAAGCGGTCGTTTGAGGCCGGATCATCAATGGCGGAACCAGCAGATATTGTGGTCACATCAGGGAGTGCCGTGAGAGCAGAATAGAGCGAGCAGGGGCTCGTTACATTGGTGGCAGCGGTGGGATTGGCTCTCCAGTTACTGGGACACTCCAAATCACAACTAGGAATGACCAGCTACGCAGCCTGCAGGAGAGACACGCTGAAAGATTTACTTGAGAGCTGAGGAGGGATCGCTGGGACAAAGAACAAAGCCACCTTGATCAGTGAGTTAGCTGAGATGGATCAGAGGGATGGTGATGCTGGACCTCGGTCCGTGGAAGACTTGTTTCAGCAACGAGTTAGAGAGCGGTTGGCATTATATGGTGCCAACCCATCCGAGACCGCCATACAGAATGCCATCAGAGACATCCAGCTGCAGGATGAGCGGCAAGAGAGAGAACTAGAGCGACAAGAGAGAGAATTGGAGCGACAACATGAGTGGAGAATGGCGGAAATACGGCGATCAGAGACAGCACCTAGAGATACAGCACCTGTCCGTAAGTTGCCCTTTCGCGCATTCAAATTATTTAAGGAAGGAGAGGAGGAAATAGAAGAGTTCCTCCATGACTTTGAGAGACTGTGCCAGATACATAAAGTGCCGTCCCAAGATCGGGTCGCCTTACTGGCGAATAACCTAACTGGCAAAGCTGCGGATGCATATCGGGCCATGGAGGATGAGGCCGCCATGGATTATAACCGGGTAAAAGAAGCCCTGCTAGGCCGATTTGCCATTATCCCTGAAGCCAGCCGGATTAAGTTTCGAGAATCCCGGAAACAAGGCAACCTAACCTACGTGGAGTGGACACATCGTCTGCAGCGGAACCTCAAGGGCTGGTTCCAGGGAAGCCATGCTCATACCATAGAGGACATAACCCAGCTAGTTCTCTTAGAGCAGTTCTTTGACCACACCCCTCCGATAGTACGGGATTGGGTGCGAGATAAGCGGCCACAGACGGTACAGCAAGTAGCGACTTTGGCCGATGAATATCTGGACTCTCGGAGATCTATTGGAGGCCAGCGCTATCCACTACCGCGACCCAGTGTACTGACTTTGAGCCCAACTCCAGTATCTCAGTGGGCTGCCTCTAGACCCTTAGCCCGATCAAAACCTTCTACCGGGCCTAAGTACTATACATGTAATCAGACGGGTCATCTGCAGCATTATTGCCCTAACCGATCCCCGAGGTACCAAGAGACTGCCCAGTTATCCAGGTCGGCGACTTATTGCCTCCAGAACGAGGCCAACCCTCTAGATGTTCAGGAAGTTTGGTGAGCTGTTCGAGGCTGATCCCGTCCAGGCCGCAGCTGAAGATAATCGGCCGCACCATCGTCAGGCGGTATGGGTTAATGGGCAGCCGGCCCAGGGACTTTGTGATTCCAGGGCTACGATTACCCTTATTCAGCCTCACATGGTTCCTCAATCGGCCCGAACCGGCCAGACTGTGGCAGTCAGGGTAGCAGGGGGCAAGGTGCTGCGTTTATCCACCACCAGAGTTCACCTGGATTGGGGCTCAGGGAAGCGACAAGTGCGAGTAGGGATACTCTGTGAGTTACCCGCGGAAGTACTTTTGGGGAACGACTTGGAGCATTTAACTTCTTTATTTGCACCAGAGAGCGCCATGGCCGTGACCATCCGACAACAAAGACACCTACAAGGCAACTCCACTCCTATGGGGACCCAGGTAAGACCAAATCCTCCCACGTTACCCCGATTTGACAACCCCATGTCCTGGGATTCTCCTTCCAACGTTAGGCAAGAAACCTGGAAAGACCCTACTTTAGTGTGCTATCGGGACAGGGTGGGCAAGGATCCAGGGGGATTAAGGGAAGACAGAATAGAGTGGGAGGGAGGGCTTCTTTATCGTTACACTGAAGGGGTGGGCAACGGGAAGAGCGAAGGCCCCCACAAACAGCTAGTCGTACCCCAGAAGTACAGACAGGAGCTATTGAGGCTGGCTCACGATATCCCCTTGGCCGGACATTTAGGGATAGCTAAGACCCAGAGTCAGTTGTCTCGTGCTTTCTTCTGGCCTAGGTTACATGCAGAGGTACGAGATACTGCTGGACCTGTGAGACTTGCCAGAGGGTAGGAAAGGCGGGGGATCATCCAAAAGCCTCTCTGCACCCCATGCCGATAATTAGGGAACTCTTTAGCCGGATAGCAGTAGACATTATTGGCCCACTGGCCCGCCCCAGTGCCACTGGGAAGAAGTATATTCTTACAGTGGTGGAATACGACACCCGCTACCCGGAAGCTATTCCCCTATATAATATCCAGGCTGACACGGTAGCTGATGCCTTACTGCAGGTGTTTACTAGGGTAGGATTTCCCCAGGAGATATTGTCTGATCAAGGAAATCAGTTCACCGCCGAGCTGACCCAGCAGCTCTGGCGCCTCTGTGGAATTAAAACCCTACCACCCCCAAACAAACAGGCTGTGCGAGAGATTTAACAGGACCCTAAAACAGCTACTTCGGGCCTTTGTGGAGAGTAGGAAGGATTGGGAGAAATATCTTCCCCACCTACTGTTCGCCTACAGGGAGGTACCTCAAGAGTCCACAGGGTTTTCACCATTTGAGCTGTTGTATGGGCGAAGGGTTAGGGGACTCTTAGACTTAGTGAGGGCCGAGTGGGAAGGGGGAGAGGATCCGGAAGGCCTCCCCATCCTTAGTTACGTCTTGGAACTCAGGGATCGACTGCGGGAACTTACCGAGCTAGTCCATGAGAATATGCAATCAACCCAGAGTCAGCATAAAGTTTGGTATGATCGATCTGCTCGGAATCACACTTTTTGTGTCTGACAGAAGGTCCCATTACTAAAACCCTTGAAGCAAAATAAATAACAGGCCTCCTGGCAGGGCCCCTATCAGGTGGTAAAACAGCTGTGCGACACCACCTACGTGGTCGCCAGCTGTGCAGACACAAGAATTAGGAGGACATTCCATATCAATGTGATGAAGGCCTATCACGAGAGGGCTGAGGCAGTAGCCGCCATATGCGCTCCTGCCACCGGGGACTCTGAATACCTGCAGATGCTGGAGCTTCCTGCAGTCAGTAACCGTTCTGGGGGCGTGGAAGATGTTCAGTTAGGAGATGGGTTAGGACCCCAGGAACAAGAACAGGTCATGGAATTACTCCAGGACCGGAAATAGATGTACTCAACACTCCCTAGATACACTCACTTGGCAGTGCACAAGGTGGAGACCCTCGGGCAGAAGCCCCTGAGACAATCAGCCTATAGGATTCCCGGAGCTGTGCAAGAAGGGATGAGAGCAGAGATTAGGGAGATGCTTGAGTTAGGGGTGATCGAACCATCAGCAAGCCCCTGGGCTTCCCTGTAGTATTAGTCCCAAAATGGGATGCCACGACCCGATTTTGTGTGGACTATAGGCGACTGAATGACTGTACTGTGACAGACGCCTACCCCATGCCCCGAGTGGACTAATTGCTGGACAAAATAGCTCAGGGACATTATCTGATGACTATTGACCTGTGTAAGGGCTACTGGCAGATTCCCCTGGAGGCGGACGCCATTCCAAAGTTGGCCTTTACCAGTTTCGGGTAATGCCATTCGGGATGAAAAATGCTCCGGCTACCTTCCAACGAATGATAGATCAACTCCTCGGTGGTCTGCAGGATTTTGCATGCGCATATCTTGATGACATCGCAATCTATAGCCAGACATGGGAGGAGCATCTCAGACACCTGGGCATAGTGCTAGACAGAATCAGAGTTGCAGTCCTGACCCTGAAGCCAGACAAGTGTAAGATGTCTGAGGTACAATATTTGAGACATAGAGTGGGATGTGGGAAGCAGAGGCCGGAGCCTGCAAAAATCAAGGCCATCCTAAACTGGCCGGTTCCCAGAACCAAGGCCCAGGTACTTGCATTTTTAGGGACAGCCGGGTACTACAGAAAGTTTGTACCCCACTATAGTGACATAGCCAAACCACTGACGGACCTGACTAAAAATAATCTCCCTAGACTGGTCCCGTGGTCCCCGGAGTGCGAAACAGCATTTCAACAGTTGAAAACCACCCTAACACAAGCTCCCATACTGGCAGCACCCGATCCTAACAAACGCTTTGTCGTACATACAGACGCCTCCATGTTCGGACTGGGAGCCGTACTAAGTCAAGTTGGCGACGACGGGAAGGAGCGCCCGGTGGCGTATCTCAGCCGCAAGTTGTTACCCCGTGAAGTTGGATATGCTGCCGTGGAAAAATAATGTTTGGCTTTAGTCTGGGCTTTAAAGAAATTGTAGCCCTACGTCTATGGACGCTCTTTAACCATCATGACGGACCACAATCCCTTGATATGGCTAAACCGGGTAGCAGGAAAGAATGGCCGATTACTAAGGTGGAGCCTGGCTTTGCAACCCTACAATTTCACCATACAATATCGGCCAGGGCCTCAAAACGGGAATGCGGATAGATTATCCCGGCAAACGGACCTGGAATCTTAAGATACTTTCCAACATCCTCGAGTTGACCCGGTGAGGGTCCCACTGTGGCTGTTGGACTGTTTCCCGGGAGGGGGGGTAATGTCATGGTTTGAATCTCTCTGCGACAATGGCAACACCCATGTGCCTCCCAGCCAAGCTCTTGAACTAATCCCTGTTTACCTCATTTGCATAGCCAATCAGAGGGGGTTTTACAATTTACCAATTGAAAGAGGTGTTCAAATTGTCAATATAAATATATGTGATGCATTCAATAAAGAATTTTGTCAGTTTGAACTCACATACAGCCTGACTGGTGTTAGTTCTGTGAGAATTAAAACGACCGCTTGAGGCTGGATCCTCAACAGCGGAACCAGCAGATATTGTGGTCACATCAGGGAGTGCCGTGAGAGAAGAATAGAGCGAGCAGGGGCTCGTTACAACATCTATGACATAGAACATCTATGACAACAAGGGTGGCCCTCACTGGACAGATGGAACAAGCCAGGAACCGTGAACCACCAGCATACACCAAGGCTGGAGGAACCCCCAGCTTCAGGCATCCAGCAGAGGCTAAATAGCCCTAGCAGCCACACCCACAAACACATAAACCCAGTGTTCACAAAACACTAGGAAGGGAGTTAACCCTTCCAACACCAGACAGAGGACGGAAGCCACTTAAAGGGGAAGTGCACACACAAGCAAACTCAGCCACACGTTACCACCGGCAAGAGCATGCGTGGCAACCATGTCACGGCAATCACCCAGAAGGCCGAGACTGCCATCGCATGCTCTCACAGCAACACGTTGCCGCGGGCAGCCGCAAGTATGGCAACAGTTTCACAGCGCAAACCAAAGGCCGTGACATTAACTCTGACCTTCCAGATGTGCCAAATCAGCCGTACTCAATGATCTCTTGTGCTGTTTTTCCCACTTGGAGATTTCTAAAGTAAGATCTGTAATTTTTTCCTGTTTTAGTTTTTTTACATAAGCGCCTAGAGCTATCAAATGACCTCTAATTACCGTTTTATGGGCGTCCCAGCGCGTCATAGGGGATATGTCAGCGGATTCATTCAGTCAGAAGTATTCTTCTATCAGGTCTCTTAATTTTGCTTTGTGGGAGTTACTTAAAAGAGTCTCATTGAGTCTCCATCTAAATTGTACTTTAGACATATTCGGAATAGTGAAGGAGATGGTTACTGGGGCATGATCCGAGAGAAGAACACTTCTGATTTTTGAGGAAACACAATTGCTAAGATGCTGTTGTGGAATGAATATATAATCCAATCTGTGGTATGACTGGTGGGCTGCTGAATACAATGTAAAATCCTTTTCCGTAGAGTGCATTGCCCTCCAGATATCGACCAACCCAAAGTGGGACACAGCAGTTTTAATTTTATTTAAAGCTAATTTTGACAATGTCGATGCACCGGATGATGCATCTAATTGGGGTACCAAGGCGATATTAAAGTCGCCACCAAAAAGGACTAGGCCTTCTGCAAAGTCACCAGATTTATTGATGACATCCAAGAGCCATATAGTCTGCCCAGTGTTGGGCGCATATACATTGCCAAAAGTGAACAGTTGTGGGCCTACTGTCCCCTTCACAAAAATTAATCTACCAGCGTCATCTTTTAACGTATCATGATGAGAAAGGTATTCTTGTGAAAGGCAATACTAACCCCTTTTGAGGCCAACGTGGGGAGGGGTGGGTGGAACCATTGGTTATAGAGTAAATAGGACAACCTAGGAATGTGGTTAGTGCGGAAATGAGTTTCCTGTAACATAGCTACCTGAACCTTTAACTTGTGTAGGTGTTGACATATTTGACATCATTAATTAATGACAATTGGAGAAGGAGGACAGAATCAGTCTGGTAACTAGAACTGACTGGGCCCAAAAATACATTTTTGAATGAGCATCTGCTCAGCAACCCCCTCCTCCCATGCAACTCTCATTTCTGAGAGTCAAAATAGCTCTCTCAGACCAGGCCAGGCAGCCGCTCCATCCATTTCCTACATGTATATAGGGTATGTCATGTCACTGTATATACTGTCACTGAATATAATGTCATTGTATAATACTGTTGAGGGGGCCCTGACAATAAAATCTTCCAGTCCTCCTCCCAGGTGGGCCCCTTCTAAGTTTGGGCCCCATAGCAGTCGCTTCCTTTGTTTCCAGTATAGCTACGCCCCTGGACAGAATGTGGCAGCTATTACTGGCCACTGCAGAGGGACAAGCTTCTGGGAAGGTATTTTGTGCTGTATTGTGGTGTATGTTTCTGTGGGATGGTATTCTGTGCTGCACTATGGTACTGCTGACCCTGCCAACTTGTATTAGCTCCATCTACTTGTGTTGATCTGCCTTCTTTCAATTTGGACCCACCTACAACATGCTGCCACTTTTATGTTTTTTCCAGGGTCACTTTAAGTTCCTTTCCGCCTCTGCATGTTTCTCAGCTAACGTCTTTCTTCAAACTTCACGCTTGGTGTGAATAACCCCTCAACATCAGATTCCTGCAGAGAAGAAGCAATAGCGGAGAAATTCCTCTGCAATTGTGCCATTTCCTTATAGAGGATATTATTTATAACATGACAAAGATGACAAGAAGAATCTAGTAGTGTGGTGTTACTCAAAATCGGTTTTCTGTATGATACAGTAGAAATACTGTCATGTTGGGAAACAAGTCTGATATCTAAAAAGGTAATATTATCCTTCCTGATATCGGCTTTAAATTGCAGGTTCATATTGTTATTAAACAGATATTAGAGAAGGCTCACCTACTGATCAAAAGATGGAGTGGGTGCACCTACAGGGAAGAATTCACCCAATCTTCTGGAAGATAATTGTAAAAAATAGAAAAGTAGTAGGGCACACCTTCACTCAGCTGCACATGGAGAGTTTATAAAGACAATATATTTATTCAGACTAAATTGTATACAAGGTTACATAAAATACACATATAGAGAAATATAGACATATACTAAAATATACTAATAAAAAATATTGATAAAATCATAAGAAGTATAGTCCTAGTGGATCCCTGTGTTTGATCAGCAATCCCTATAAAGTGGTTTTGTATAAATAACGTTATTCGTCCGGTAACTTCACTGACCCAACTGATATCGCAGTGGGGCGTACCTAAGTTAAAAAAGATAGTCAGATGGAATCCTCCGTATAATCGCTTGTATTTACTTGATTAAATCGCTTTAAATATTTGGTATAGTACCTCAGATATCGCTGCCTGCATATACATTTACTCGGCGCTGGTTTACTCACTGTTCTGCTGAGTTTGCCGGTTATGCTGCGTCTATCGTGGAGTCCCACGTGTAGCTCGATTGTTGCAGGCAGTAATCTGGCTTCCAGGAAACTTGTCTGCGGGTTTGGGGATCTTCGGTAGCTGCTTGTAGGTGTGCCGTACTAGTGATTTCCTGATGATATTCTTGTGCAGGTGATTAGTTAAGCGCAAGGTCAGGTTTCACTGAAATTATTGATTTTCCGGCATTTCCTTTACAAATTGCGTTACCGATCCCTCTCCCTTTGTATTACTTGAAGCGCCTCAGTGTTCCGGTCTTGTACTTTGTTTCATGAGATTGTTGATCACCATACGCGTTTCGGAGTTAACTAAGACTCCTTCCTCAGTTGTTCTGAAGAAGGAGTCTTAGTTCAGCGAAGTTACCGGGCGAAAAACGTTATTTATACAGAACCACTTTATAGGGATTGCTGATCAAACACAGGGATCCACTAGGACTATACTTCTTATGATTTTATCAATATTTTTCATTAGTATATTTTAGTATATGTCTATATTTCTCTATATGTGTATTTTATGTAACCTTGTAAATAAATATATTGTCTTTATAAACTGAGTGAAGGTGTGCCCTACTACTTTCATATTGTTATTAGTAACATATGTGAGGAAAGCACCCCTCCCTAAATAATTAACAAATCAATATAACGGTCATCCAAAAAGCAGATGACAAAAATGTTGGAATTATTCAGCAAAAAATGTCCTCCTATCTGGCTACACGCAATGTCAGATGGTCAGTGTCTTATGGAGCCTAGCCAGTTTACTTTACAACATAATTGACATAATGTGAACCTAAGGCTAATTTCACATGTGAGAAAGAAATCCATCAGGCTGTGCCGGCAGAGAACAGCCTGCTGTAGTTCTATGAATCCGGCATAGATGGATAGTGCCGCTAACCGCTGAACCCAGTCAACTGTAATTGGATACGGCAGGGATCTGGCCACTTCCCCGTATATGCCAGGATTTGGCTGGGAAAAAGCCATTGAGTGCAGCAATTTTTCCCCACTTCCTCCCATTATAGTACATGGGGTTCAACGGGCTCGCGGAATATTCAGTTGTGTCGGAAGCGGAGACCTCTGGCCGGCAGTTCTCTGCCAGAACATCCTGCTTGATTCCTTTCATAATTATGTGAAAGTAGCCTAAGATTGTGTGTCAGGAGACATGAATAACACTCGTGATTTATGGCTAATTACCACCTGCACCTGGACTTGCCATGGTTTCATTGTTTATGTGTATTGATCCAATGCGCCACCCGTTGTACTCTGTGCACACTTGGAGCTACCCTCTACTTCGTCATGGCAAATTCAACATAGAAAAATCCAAGGCTTCAATAATATTCCAATATTTTATTTAAGTCATGTTATCCCCTTCCTGATACAGCGATTTTCCATTTTTGCCTGCCTTCTAGTGTTGGGCGAGAATACTCGGCCGAACATCATTTTCACTTGAGCATGCTCGAGTCTCCGCTGCGCCCGTTTGTTGGCTGCTACGCAGCCAATAAATGTGCGGAGAGTACTAGCACTCACTGTAATGCCGTAGCCATGTTGGTTACTGGCATTACAGTGATTGGCTGGCCGGAATGCGTCTATATAGCATCTGATGACACGTGGTTCGGCTCAGTCTTAGTCAGGGAGAGCTGCACAGAAGGGACAGATAGTGTAGGGACAGGAATTGTTTAGTGTTGAAAGGTGTTAGAGACCCAAAAGTCCTTTTAAGGACTATTGTTTTATCTGGCTGCAATATATATTATTAGCGCAACCTGCGCTAAATTGCTTGCAATTGTTTGGACGCTGCTGACAGTGACACTACCTCTGCTACATCTGTTGTGTTACATTAGCGCATCCTAAATATCTGTGACATTCAGGGCAATTGTTTGGTGGATTTGGAGCTCGGCAAACTCACACACATACCATGCCTAGCCCACGTGTACAACTTAGTGGTTCAGCGGTTTCTCAAAACCTACCCCAATTTGCCTGAGCTACTGGTGAAGGTGCGCCGCGTGTGTGCCCATTTCCGAAAGTCATCTACAACTGCTGCCGGTCTGGCAACGCTGCAGCAGCGCTTGCAATTGCCAGGTCACAGAGAGCAGTAGTGGAATACCAGCCGCAACATGGTCGTCGCCTTTCTAGTCAGCTTCCGCTCTTCACAAGTGACGAGTGTGCATGGATGTTTAATGGCTGAACATAAAGGCACTTTAAATGTGGCTTTTATGTTGTATTGAATACACTGTATTCCCATGTACCCCTTCCACCACAAAAAAGGGTATTTGGTTCAATCTCCCTTTTCTCGTCCTCCTCCTCCATCATATCAACATGCTTATTAGGCTGCCCTCGCTCCTAATGTTTTAGAGGGTCAGCTCAGCAACAGACCTTCAACCCTAATGTTTTAGAGGGTCACCAGCAGGCCCTCGCCCATAATGTTTTAGATGGTTAGATCAGCAGCAGGCCCTCGCCCCTAATGTTTTAGAGGGTCAGCTGAGCAGCAGACCCTCACTTCTAATGTTTTAGAGGGTAATATCAGCAGCAGGCCCTCGCCCTAATGTTTTAGAGGGTCAGCTCAGCAGCAGACCCTCACCCCTAATGTTTTAGATGGTCAGATCTGCAGCAGGCACTCGCCCCTAATGTTTTAGAGGGTCAGCTCAGCGGCAGACCCTAACCCCTAATGTTTTACAGGGTCACAAGAAGGCCCTTGCCCATAATGTTTTAGATGGTCAGCTCAGCAGCAGACCCTAACCCCTAATGTTTTAGATGGTCATATCAGCAGCAGGCCCTCACCTCTAATGTTAGAGGGTCACCAGCAGGCCCTCGCCCATAATGTTTTAGATGGTCAGATCAGCAGCCCTTGCTCCTAATGTTTTTGAGGGTCTCCAGCAGGCCATCAATCATCATGTTTCAAGGGTGTGTATAATGCCCTCCTTTATGTGCAATAAAGGGTGTATTCGAGTGCCAGTTCCTTGTAATTTTTGGCAACCCTTTCACTTAGAGCATATACTTTATGAGTGTAGGAGCCCCACTGCCTGAACCATTGTACCACAATGTGAATGAGGCCCTCCTTTATGTGATATACAGGTTGTATAGGAGTACCTCTTCCTTGTCATTTTTGGCAGCACTTGCACTTTATAAGTAAATATACAGGAAAGAATGTTTCCTAATTTTTCCTCTAAAATCGATTTTATCTTCTATTTTGTGCATATTATTGTCAGTCTGTAAAAGTAGCGTACTACTCGGACAACATTGTTCCCAGCAGCGACCTGGGAGTCCAAGATCTATCCAGACATCCTCCCCATGCTGTTCCCGAACCATTTCAGTGGTGTTTCCATCAATTTATGATCTTTTCCTGTGAACCAGACACCCTCCCCTCTTCAGAGCAGGGGGTGCCTGGTTTAATGCTCGGGTTCTCCCATTGACTTCCATTGTGCTCGGGTGCTCTGTAGAGCACCCGAGCATCCCAAAGTGTAGAGCACTTTGGTGCTTGATTAGATCTACTGCCTTCCCAAAGCTATAACCTTTTTATTTTTCTGTTCACATAGCCATATGAGGGCTTGTTTTTTTGCGGGACAAGTTGTACTTTCTAATGCCACCATTTAATATGGCATACAATGTAGTGGGAAGTGGGGGAAAAAATCCCAAATAAGGTGGAATTAAAAAAAAAAAAAAATCGTCATTCTGCCACAGTTTTTGCTTTTATGGCGTTCACTATACAGTAAAACTTACTTTTCATTCTCCAGGTCAGTTTGATTATGGTCATTCAACATATGTATTGTTTTTTTTTTTTTGACTTTTAATACTGAAAAAAAAAAGAGAAACTTTGGAAAATGTATTTTTCATTGCCATATTCTGACCCCCATAACTTTTTAATAGTTATGTCTATGGGAATGTGTCAGGGCTAATTTTTTGCAGGACAATCTGTAGTTTTAGATGATACCATTTTTGTGTGTGTATGACTTCTTGATCACTTCTTGTATCACTTTTTATTCTTTTTTTTGGGAGGTAAAGTGATGAAAAAACAGAGATAGGCCATTTTTCTTTCCATTACGCCATTCACCATATGGGACAATTACGGGTGTTTTTGCATGTGGCAATGCTCATGTTGTAGATTTTTTTTTGTGGAAAGGGGATGATTTGTTTTTATATATTTTAATTTTTTTATATTTTTTAAAACTTTTTACTTTTACTTTTTATGAGGTCCCCAAGTGGACTACAACATTCAATATATCAGAATTTTCTCCATTATCTTATACAAAAATAGGTATAGTACAGTTCAGTGCTGCCACCTGCTGGCCTGAATTGTAATATACATATAATGAGCCTGGAATCCTAGTAGAGTCTCATTACTATAGTGGAACGCCTTTCCTGATCTCCACCAGGGGAATCGCTCTAGCCCGTGAAGGGCTCACTTCCTGGTTTCTGGCTTCTAAGATGTCGTGACAACGACATCTGAGGGGCTAAATGTCTGCGATTGGCATTACCGCTAGTTGCAGACATTAGCTAAGGGTGTCTGCTGTATGAAACTAGCTATGGCTGATCAGGCTGTCTTTCAGCCTCTGAGCCAATCAGGATAAGTTTTTGTTATGATTCAATAGGGATAGTGCACCCCTAAGCTCCACCCTGCAGCTAGCTAGTAGCGCAGGGGCAACACGTGAGGTGCATGGTGGACCGATGAGGGGCCAAATTATAACACACAGTTCATCAGTTTACTCACGGTTAGCAGAAAGCCTCCCTGGGCTGGCAGCACAGTGTTGAGGTGGACAGCAAGAAATCCTCCGGGGCACGCTCTGTGGTAGGGAAGCATCAGCCAAGATGGTGGTTGAGGTGCCCTTGATGCTAGTGGTGCTTAGGGTGCTTGTTGCGGCTGAGTCCCTTGATGGTTTTTGTCGTGACGCCAGTGCCGTTAATGGTGGTACAAGCAATAGTGGTAATAATGAGGTAGACAGTGGTAAAATGCAACTCACAAGTTTTACTGTGGATGACTTTGGTTGCAGCAGTACAAAAATACAGTCTCTTGATGTTAACAGAGTTGATTCTGCAAATCCACGGTTTCTAGGCTTTTTAGGTTTGACTTGGAGCTTAGCCAGATATTTTCTATATCAGTGTAATTTGGTGAGGTGGCCGGAGGCTATGGTATCCTTCACCTAAATATCCCAAAGGTCCTTGATGCCAGATTTGTGGCTTTTATCCTTTGGATAGATAAGTCCCTTTTCCTTGTCCCTTTCTGGACTAAACTTTCATCAGAGCATAAGTGCTAGATCTGCACTCTCTCACTCTCAGCATCAGTCTACTACTCACTGATCTCCACACTGATCTGTCTCCACTCCAACTGACTAACTAGGCCTGACCTAGGTATATATATGACCTAAGTTTTATCCCCATCTAGTGGTGGGATGTATAAATTACACCTAATCTGCCTGGTAACAGGGATTTTGCAGATACATTAGTACAAAGTCATACAATACCGCACAATACAATTGTTAAGACAAAGACGCTGCAACCCACTCCACTATCCCTACCTACTTGCATGGTCCATCCTAACGGTGTGCAACTGGACGGCAGTCCCTAGCTTAAGTACGTGCAGGGATCTACAGGGAGGGAACAAGGTGGGAGAAAACAAAAGACTAAGACAGAAACGTAAGCTACCAGACTGGGTAGTAACCAAACAAGCAAATAACCAACCATAAGCAAAACCAGAATAAAATGAAAGGTGAGGTCAAGTACCAGGAGGTCACGTCAGTACAAAGGAATAACACAGGATCAAGGTCAAATACAAGCCAAGGTCAGGAGCTAGGAGATCACGTCAGTACAAAAGCATTACACAGGATTGAGGTCAAAATACAAGCCGATGTCGAGTTCACAAATCACACATGCAGGAAAACGCTAGTGGAGTAGTAAGACCAATCACAGGCAACTTGTGGCCAGCAAGTTGCCTATTAAATAGGCCAGGTTAACTTAATTGCTGATAGTAGATTTACTTACTGATTATACTAAATATTAACTGCGAACAAAGTAGGTTAAAAAACACTTTATTGAATTGATGATTAAAAGATAGGTTCTCCACCAGACATAGCAATCAAGCTGGGGGTGAGAATCGGAGTGTAGAAATTGTACCTATATACTACCTCCTCTGCTCACACCACCATGAATCATCTCCCTTTTGATATGTGGGAGCACAGTTAAAACCCACAAGGGTAGTGGGGCAACTTCAGTGTAGTCCACACCAGGTTATATGAGGTCTGTCTTACTAGTCTAGTGCCTCCAGCAATGCAAACCTGGAGTCGAAGACTAGACCCCTGGTGTTGCCTAAATAGACACCTAACTGAATCCCCCATCCACTGAATTAGTGGCTCTTCACTGGTTTATATCTATAGACACTGAACATAAGAGGGCACATTTTTTAGCTCAATGCGTTTCTCTGCTGATATCAGTCGGTCTTTCCTCAGGGGCACACAGCACCCAAACAAAGAAAGTGTTGTTCAGAAGATGTACTACATCATTCTGATGGTTTGTGTGTAGTAGTGAGATCATATATCAAGCCTGCTTGCCTCTGATATCGTGCAAGCAGACCTTATAAATCTTAATCTAATAGACGCTGCACACCTCTGATGGCATGCGAGCAGCAAGGTAGAGCCTCCGGCACTATGTTAAATAGGCCAGGCTGAATGATCACGTGACGTGGCCAGCGTCATGTGACCCTGTGTCAGCCCCAGCCAAAACCCTGAGCGCCAATTCATATCGTTACCTAGTGGATGGAGGACGCCGGCCATGCTGAGGAAGCGTGCGCCACCGGGGCCTCCCCCCCTCTTGTTGCCAGGGAGATGAGGATGTCGGCTCCTCCACTCTCTTTATCAGCGGGACTCCGGCGGTTCTGCAAGGAGGGAGCGCACCGCCGGTTCCCTGTTACAGTTTTCCTACACACCCTCCTAGTGTCCTGTCATTCTCCTCCTGCTTCTTCCTCCCTTATGGTTTTCCCTGCCAAATCTTCACAGTAAAATGGCACTGGGCACCATTTTTGTGCCATTTGACTGAAGCAAGTTGCAAAAACTTCGGATTAATTTGGCAAACAAGTTTTTGGAAAATTCGTAACGAATCTGATTAGTATAGAATTGATTCGTTCATCTGTACTTCTAACTAAAATGTTTAAGGGGCCAGAGGCTTACAAACAAAGTGATTATTGTAAGTTTCATGTACAAAACTCACTACAGTAAGTAGATGAAATACAGATTCCAAATATGAATAAAATATTGATTTCATTACAACTTTTAGGGCTTTTTAATTCAGAAACATTGTATATGTTTGCATATTTTTCTGCTTATTTGCATACATGTTTGCATATATCCTGAGAAGATGAGCATTAATTAGACTTTAAAATCAATTTCAAAATGATACTAAGGATGTTTCTTGCATTTTAACAAGGTAACGAAGACTTTTTCTTTTGTATGCTATCTTTGAGGAAAAAACAGACATGAAATCAACAGTATTATGAGCAGATTAAAAAGGAAATAATCTGTCTTTACTGCCTATTAGGAAGAGGATACACGTCAGAATTTCTTCTTAGGTGGTTAACCCTTCAAATTCTATTCTAGTTCTGTATAAACTGCCAGTCCGGATGCAAAAAAAAATCTTTATTTCAAAGAGATATCATGTGACGAAGAAGACAATTTATATTGTGGTTTTACGTTAAAGGAATGCTAAACTTATAAATGTATGACAAAAGCAAACAAGAGAGAAAGCTTCCCAAGAATTTTGTAAGTATGCAAGATTTTCTGAATGTTGCTGAAACAGCTTGTAGAAATCCTGCAGAGAGCAGTAAGTTTTCCACTGATCTGTTCCAATTTCAGTTAGTGAACATTTAAGGGGCAGAGCTTAACGGGGTTTTCCGAGATTTTTTTTATTGATGACCTATCCAGGACCCCCGTTAATAAGCTATTTGAGAAGGCACCGGCGCTTGTATGAATGAATGGGGCTGAGTGGGATGCTAAGCAGAGCTGCTATACAATGTACAAAAAATGAATGAAGAATCCCAGCGGACGTGACTTGAATGCTCATAAGGAATTTATTCCAAAGTAACAATATGTCCCATATTCTAGGACGCGTTTCGGCTAGACAGCCTTTTTCAACAGAAAAAGACTGCCTAGCCGAAACGCATTCTAGAATATGGGACATATTGTTACTTTGGAATAAATTCCTTATGAGCATTTAAATCACGTCTGCTGGGATTCTTCATTTTTTGCACGTGGAATTGGTCCTATCCCTTGCGGCGTGCATCAAGCGAGTGCTGGCCAACTCATCCTTATAGCTATACAATGTACGGCGCTTTGCTTGGTAAGCTGCAAGAAGGCATGGACACTCACAGGATGCTGCTGCCTTCTCAAAACGTCTGATAGGTGGGGATCCTGGATGTCGGACCCCTACCGATCAGATTCTGATGACTAATCCTGAGGATAGCTCATAAGTATCAAAATCCTGGAAAACACTTTTAATCAAGAAGGTGAGAAGTAAATGGGTTGTGTGGTGGGTTAATATTTATGACCTCTTCAAATTTACTTGTGAGCTGACTCACTTATAGCGGTGGCACAGTAAATGGGAACAGTTGTAATTACACTGCGTCGCCTCTACAAGCAAAATGATGCACAGATAATTTTGAAGAGAAAGCAGTGCTCGCACAAGCACCACTATCTCTTCAAATAGCTGACCAGTGGGAGTACTGGGAGTTGGATCCCTACCAATCTGATAGGTCATCGATATTAACCCACCGCACAGCCCCTTTAATGATATTTTTGTTCTACTGTGCATACTGCACAGAAGGGGGACTGCAACTGGTTTCCTCCCCAACTGTGGGGAGAAGAAGGAGGACATCTCCTTGGACACAGAGCGTAGATTTCTTTATCTAGTTGGATTTCTTTATATTCTTGGATTTAAAAAAACTTTTCTTGGCTGAAATGTCACGTGACAAATTAAGACATTTGTATATGATTCTTTGTATTTCTTATATTCATGCCTAATGTTTCAAAGGGTTAATGGCAAAATTTTAGTGTTTTGGCCATAAGGACCCCCTGCTATTAATGGCCTCACATTCCTTCTAAGACTGGGCAAGGAAGATGAGGAATTATGGAATGGCAGGGCACCATATTGCCTTTGTTTTGAAGGGAGTGAAGATGAAGCTCAAACCCATTTAGCTTTGGTCACTAAATGGATTAGCTGAAGGGCAGGATACATCAGATAACATTCTGTGTTAACCATATGACTAGTTAAAGCCAAAGTCTGTGTGTGTGGGGCCATGGGACAACATCAGGACACTGCTCCCTGCATGAAAGGACAAAGAACTGAATGCCAGGCTCCACGGTAGGAATACATGAACCGCATCTTTAGGAATGTGAATTTAGTTTTTTGTTTTTTTAAATAAATATAATATTTTTTTCCCCCTATCTTTGTATCGTCTGTCTGTAACTTGTGTGCACTGTTATTAAGTTATATTAAACCGTTTAACAGCCATTTAAATTATATTAAACCATTTATCAACCGCTGTGTCTTCCTGTTGATGAAACTAGGTTATATTTAGTATTCTAATCTACTGTGTACAGCAGTGTATTGGCTTGGCTGCCGTTGACTCTATACCTGTACGGCAGGTGTTGGGTTAAAAATAGGATAGGGGATAACTATTAGATTGGTGGGGGTCCTACCACTGGGACCCCTATTGATCACAAGAACGGCACAACCTCCCTTGAAATGAATGGAAAAGATGGCCAGATATGAACCCTATCCATTCATTGGAGCGGCCAAACGAATATGCGACCAGCCACACTGTTCTTTTCAGGGGGGCTGCAGGGGGTATGGGGCCCCCATTCTTGTGAATGGTGGGGGTCCCAGTTTTAGGATCCTCACTGATCTAATAGTTATCCTTTGACCAACTGAAATACCCCTTTACCTGTACATATTACATTGTTTTACCTGCTAGTAATGCATTACTGCATCATACCATGTAGTTCAAAGACATTTTACTACAAAAATTGCATTGTTATACCTGTGATAATGAACACATCACTGCAAGATAACGTTTAATTCAACAATATTTTACAGTAAAAATTGTATTCTTATAAGCATGTTAGTGAGCACATCTGGAGAGAGGCAACAAAATAGCCATACTTGCTGTTCCTTTACCTGCAGCAGCAAGCACGGCTATTTCTCTGCCTCTCTCAATCCCTCTCCAGATGGGACAGGAGTAAAATGATATGAGAAAAAAACTTGATTCATTGTTTATTTGATGAACTGAAAAGTAATGATCATTGCATTCCAATGCTTTCTGAGTGGGCACTGGATGTTATAGAATGGCCCGATCGGGGTGCTGAGAAGAAGGTAACATCAGAGGGGATAACACAGGTAACACAGGAGGATAGTGGTGGCCACAGCAATAAAGAGCAGAGGTAATGTATAGCCAGAACCTCCGAAAAAACAGCCAGGGGGCGAGATCTGCTTCTGTTATGGTCAGATCGGGAACTGGTGATGCTGCCAATACTGTCTGCACAGGCTCAAAACGTGCCAGTTGTAAGCTAAGTTCAGCTGCTGTTAGGCTACTTTCACATTAGTGACAGCCTTCTTCCGGCGGGTGAACAGCTGCCAGGTCCGTGCTGCCGCTAGTGCAAGCATGCCACTGGAAGTCCTCTCCGGTCCCAGTCACTATAATGAGGGTGGTCCGGAGATCCGGCCGCAGCACGGCAAACATGCCGAGAAGCGAACGGAATAAAACTATGACGTCACACTGCCGGAGAAGGCTGCCTCTAATGTGAAAGTAGCCGTAGATCTGTGCGGAGAATGCGAGTATCTTTCATCCGGCAGTTTTTCTTCACAGTGCCGGAAGAACAAAAGCATTGTTGTGTGCAAGATACGCAGGATTAAAATAAACCGTGGGAGTTCTAACATAAACGTAAGTACCACGGCTCTATTGCAGCATGATGCAGCATTACAAGGTACTGTGGGAAAATAGAAGTGGCCACCAGCTAGTGGAACAAGAGTGTCCTTCTTCTTCTGGTCTCCTTTGCAGCAGCCAGGCCATATGCATTTGCTATATAGTGTCCTTGCTCAGACTACTCCTCTTACCCAGCTCTGTCATCAGCCATTTATAATGGAATGCTTGGCCAGGAAATAACTGCAAGTTCCATCAATCTACTAATGCGCAAGCTTAACTCCCACCTGACCAAGTGGTTGGCGGCGCAGTTGCTGCAGTACCACTTGATGGATTCTGCTGCCTTTAGGGAGCTGATGGAATGCGCTTAGCCTCACAGGAAGATACCTAGTAGGCATTATTTATCCAAAAAAGCCATCCAGACGTTGTACTGTTCTGTGGTGGAGAACAAGGGCCGATCCTTGTAATTCTCACTGTGTGGAAAGGTTCACATGATGGTGGACACCTGGAGCAGCAATTACAGGCAGGGACAGTGCATGTCTATCAAGGCCCACTTGCTCAAATTTTCTTTTTCAGCAGAGACAACGTAGCACAGCAACAACAAGGCCAGGACCTATTTAGACCCCCACATTTCTGTCGATCTGGTTCCCACATCAAGCTTATATCTGCCTTCTCCACATCCTGCTGTCCCCAACAGCACCAGGGCAGAAACGTAGCTCCCATTCTTTCCTCCTATCATATGTGTAAAGTGAAGCATTGCCATGCTGTGTTAGAGCTGACCAGCCTGGGCGAGAGTAGCCACACAGTCAATCATTTGCTAAAGTTCATGAAGCTGCAAACATCCACTTCCTGTCTCCTCACTAATTCCTACTGAGCAAGGTGGTCAGCGACAACGGCTGGAACATTGTGGCCTTTTGCATTTGTGGGAAATAACACATGCTCCTTGCATGGCACACATGATAAATTTTGTCATGCAATGCTATTTGAAAAAGTACAGTGGCTTGCAGAGGGTTCTGGACATGTTTACGAGACTATCCTCTCATTTCAGCGATTTTTATGCACCAAAGGACTCCCTTCTGGACTTGCAGTAACATAACAGTCTACCATTGCAGAAGGTGTTCAGTGTGAAAGGGGGCATTGTAAAATGGACCAAATTGTCCTCCACCAGTGTACAAAACATCACTTTTGTCAAAATGAATGAGGCATAGACCCGTGAAGATTTTCACATACCTCTGTCTTAGGCAATTAACCCTTTCATGACCAAGGGTCATTGATGCCCCAGTGTCCAGGTCAAAATTTACAAATCTGACATGCGTCACTTTATGTGGTAATAGCTTTGGAACACTTTTACTTATTCACGCCATTCTGAGATTGTTTTCTCGTGACACATTGTACTTCATGATAGTCATATATTTGAGTCAATATATATTACCTTTATTTATGAAAAAATCCCAAATTTACCAAAAATTTTGAAAAATTCACAATTTTCCAAATTTCTATTTCTCTGCTTCTAAAACAAAGTCATACCTAATAAAATATTTATTACTTAAAGGGAACCTGTCACCAGGATTTTTTGCATAGAGCTGGGGACATGGGCTGCTAGATGGCCACTAGCACATCTGCAATACCCAGTCCCCATAGCTCTCTCTGCTTTTATTGTGCTAAAAAAACGTTTTGATCGATATGCAAATGAACCCGATATGTGTCCTGATATGCGTAGTTCATTCCCTGTGCTGGCATCAGCACAGGGAATGAACATGATGTCGACACTGCGCATGCGCTAGCTCGCGCATCGTGAGATTTCGGCGCTCCAGCTCTGTGACGTCAGCCAGCAAGGAGGAGATTCGGAGGACGCGGGGCGGTGCTGGGCTCCTTTCCGCTGGACTAATCTCCGGATTCAGGACACATATCAGGTTCATTTGCATATCGATCAAAACCTATTTTAGCACAATAAAAGCACAGAGCGCTATGGGGACTGGGTACTGCAGATGTGCTAGTGGCCATCTAGCAGCCCATGTCCCCAGCTCTATGCAAAAAATCCTGGTGACAGGTTTCCTTTAACATTCCCCATATGTCTACTTTATGTTGGCATCATTTTGGAAATGTCATTTTATTTTTTTAGGACGTTAGAAGGCTTAGAAGTAATTCTTACAGTTTTTAAGAAAATTTCCAAAACCCACTTTTTAAGGACCAGTTCAGGTCTGAAGTCACTTTGTGGGGCTTACATAGTGGAAACCCCCATAAATGACCCCATTGTAGAAACTAAAGCCCTCAAGTTACTCAAAACAGATTTTACAAACTTTGTTAACCCTTTAGGCGTTCCACAAGAATTAAAGGAAAATGGAGATGAAATTTCTAAATTTCACTTTTTTGGCAGATTTTCCATTTTATATATTTTTTTTCTTTAACACATTGCGGGTTAACAGCCAAACAAAACTCAATATTTATTACCCTGATTCCACGGTTTACATAAACACCCCACATGTGGTCGTAAACTTCTGTACGGGCACACGGCAGGGCGCAGAAGGAAAGTAATGCCATACGGTTTTTGGAAGGCAGATTGTGCTGGATTGGTTTTCTGAACGCCATATGTTTTTTATTTTTCTGCCGATCGTCTTGTGCAGGGGCTCGTTTTTTGCAGAAAGTGTTGAGGTTTTTATTTGTACCATTTTTGGGTACATAGGATTTTTTGATCATTCATTATTACACTTTATGGGGCAAGGTGACCCAAAAATTGGCTGTTTTGGAACAGTTTTCATTTATTTATAATAGTTAGGTCATGTAATAGTTTTATAGAGAAGATCGTTACGGACGTGGCAATACCTAATATATATACTTTTTCTTATTTATTTAAGTTTTACACAATAATAGCATTTCCGAAACCCAAAAAATGATGTTTTAATGTCTCTATAGTCTGAGAGCCATAGCTTTTTTTATTTTTTGGGCGATTGTCTTAAATAGGGTATAATTTTTTGTGGGACGAGGTGACGGTTTGATTGGTACTATTTTGGGGGTCATACGCCTTTTTGATCGCTTGCTGTTGCACTTTTTGTGATGTAAGGTGACAAAAATGGCTTTTTTTTACACAGTTTTTATTTTTATTTTTTTATGGTGTTTATCGGACGGGGTCTATCATGTGATATCTTTATAGAGACGGTCGTTACGGACGCGGTGATACCTAATATGTGTAGTTTTTTAATTTTTTATTTTTTATAGTAAAAGGCAATTTATTTTTTTAATTTTACATTTTTATTTATATATTTTTACTTTCATTTTTTTCACATTTTTTTTTATCAAGTCCCTCTTGGATCTTGAAGATCCAGTGGGGCTGATGGCTGTACTATACTTTGCAATGCTCTTGCATTGCAAAGTGTAATACAATCAGATGCCCTGTAGGTGGCAACAGAGGACGCTTTTGCAAAGCGTCCGGTTGCCATGGCAACCATTGGGGCTGCCATCGCAGCGCAGCAGCCCTGATGGTGGAGAGAGGGAGTCCCCTCCCTCTATTGACCCCATGGATGCCGCTGCCGCGGCATCTATGTGGTTACAGAACTTACAGCAGAGTGTCAGCATAGAGCTGACACTCTGATGATGGCGGCGGCTCAGGAATGGAGCCACCGCCATCAAACACAGCAGGGGGGCAGACCGAGCGGGGGGCAGCGCTGGAAGGTGGGGGGAGAGGGTGTCATGGCCAGCAGGAGGAATGGAGGGGGCGGACTCAAGGAGGGGCACTGTCTGTGGACACAAGATGGGGCACAGATGGAGGGGGCACAGATGGGGGGGCTGCACAGATCGGGGTGGGAGCCTGCACAGATTGGGGGGGGCTGCACGGATCGGGGGGGGGGGGGCTGCACGGATCGGGGGGGGGGGGGGCACGAGGACACTGTGATTTCAGGCTCTTATCTGCAAAGCGCAGATCAGAGCCTGAAACCGGCATTTTTTCACTGCCGCAATCTGATTGGTTAGTCTGCACAGACTAACCAATCGGATCAGTTGCCGGCAAGGGGCCACTCTGATTGGTCCCTTGCTGGCATTACTGCACTGTATGCTGTCCGTAGCATACAGGGCAGGTGCAGAAGCTTTAATCCAAGCGATTTGCAGCGCTTGGATTAAAGAGCTGCCAGAACGTTTATATACGTGGTAGCTGCACGGGGTATGTGCAGCTATCACGTATATATACAGATTGCGGTCGGGAAGGGGTTAATATACCTGCTGCTGCTTGCCTACCACCATATTCTGTATTGTAAGGGCTGCTGCTGTCATCATGCCAAAGCTACTGTCCGCCTGCCTACCATCATGGCCCACAACATATGGCTACTGCTGTTACCATCATACAATTGCCTGCTGCTATCTGCTTGCCTACCATCATGTTCATACCTTATAGCTGCTGCTGTGATCATGCCACTCCCACTGTCTGCCTACCATCTTGTTCTGTACCATATGACTGCTGCTGCCACCATCATGCCTCTTCTGCTGTCTGCCTGGCTACATCATGTTCTGTACCTTATGGCTGCTGCTGCTACTGCAGCCACCATCGTGCCACTGCTGCTGTCTGCCTGCATATTATCAAGTTCTATACCACATGGCTGCTGCTACTGCTGCCCCCATCATGCTATTGCTGCTGTATGCCTGCCTTCTATTATGTTCCATACTGCATGGCTGCTTTTGCTTCCAATGCAGCTGCTACTCCCCAATGCTACTTTCCCTACTCACAATACCATTACCACTACTACTGCTAGTACCCCAACACTGTCATATCTGTTCCATGCTGTGCTGCTACTGTTAGTGCGACTATTTCTGCCACTGTTACCCCTACACACCGAGGGAGAATTTTTCAATGATTGTCCAACTTCAGAACTAGCCACCCTTTCTTCTGACTATTAACACCTTGGGTGTGTAAATACAGGCAGATATTCTGCCCCTGTTAACACATAGTTTGTGGATGCTTGTGCAGAACAAACTACTTTTTCTTCTGAAATTAATGTGTTTGTACAAATTGGGTCAGGGATCAACCCCCATTAAGGCATCATTTTTGAACGCTTGGTCCCAACAAACTACTGTTTTTAGCTCATAACACGGTTTGTGTTTAAACACCACCTGCCCCCAATAAGGGAACTTTTTTGGAGTTTGGGTTCAAGAGCTTAAAAGGGGGGGGGGGGGAAATTTCATGCAAATTGGTGCAGAGTTGATATGTGTAGAATTGATTCGGACACAAATCACAAGAATTGAACACAAAACAAAATTCAAGGAATTCAATAATATTTAGTTAGAAGCTATGTTTTTTAATTAAAATTCCCATCCAAAATTATTTTCTTATTTAACCTACTTCTTCATATATATATAATAATCCCAGTGATTGCACACGATCCGGTCCGCAAAACACAGGTGGCGTCCGTGTGTGTTCACCAATTT
Organism: Bufo gargarizans; assembly: GCF_014858855.1. Taxonomy (NCBI): domain Eukaryota; kingdom Metazoa; phylum Chordata; class Amphibia; order Anura; family Bufonidae; genus Bufo; species Bufo gargarizans. Next base: position 157,224,089 of record NC_058086.1, on the reverse strand, counting down.
GCAGAACGGCACAGACAGCCATTGATATACAGTAACTGCCTATTCTTGTCCGCAAAAGGAAAACAATAGGACAGGTTATAATTTTTTTGCGGACCACGGATTGGAGCAACGGATAAGAACAGAACACGGAGTGCTGTCCACATCTTTTGCGGCCCCATTGAAGTGAAAACAAAAAATGCGGCTCAGATGCTGTCACGGACGGTGTACAGGAAACAAGGCAAAGCAACATGTATAAATGACTCGCTGGATCCAAAAGCTAAGGAACCAAGGGAGACCCCTGCAGAAGACCTGGCACTTTCCCTGGCTGCTCAGCCTATGCAAAGATCCTAATGGTGGAGGTTTGCATATCCACGAACCTTGACTATAAAGCCCTGAGCACCCTACAATAGTGAGGGGACACGACCACCGGCTCCCTACACAAGATACGGAGGGAGTCAGGGTCACCTGGGATCCAGCAAACAGAAAATAACAGATAAAGGTACAACACTTAGCTTTGAAGCAAACAGGAGAACAAAGTCAGCATGCACACACACTCCAGGAAGTAGTATAAGCCGCCCAGAAAAGCATTCTGGGGAGGAATTTAAAGGGAAGCAATTAGTCCAACACATGACAGCTGAGAGAGGCTAACGAGAGGAGGAACTGAATACCACAACACAGAAACTCAAGGAGGAGGTTCTGAAAGGCCTCTGTCAGAGCTTCTCAGCTGTCTGGTTGTGACAGTACCCCTCCCTCTACGAGTGGACTCCGGACACTCAGAACCCACCTTCTCAGGATGGGACCTATGGACAGCCCTGATGAGACGAGAGGCCTTAATGTCCGTCACTGGGACCCACATCCTCTCCTCAGGACCATAACCCTCCCAATGAACAAGGTACTGAAGAGAACCGCGGACAAGACGAGAATCCACAATCCTAGAGACCTGAAATTCAAGATTCCCATCAACCATAATCGGAGGAGGAGGCAAAGGCGAGGGTACAATGGGTTGAACATAAGGTTTCAATAAGGACTTATGAAAAACATTATGGATCTTCCAAGTCTGAGGAAGATCAAGACGGTATGCAACAGGATTGATGACAGACAGGATTTTGTAAGGCCCAATAAACCTAGGACCCAACTTCCAGGAGGGAACCTTCAATTTGATATTCTTGGTAGACAACCACACCAGATCACCAACATTCAGGTCCGGACCAAGCACACGTCTCTTATCTGCCACACGCTTATATCTCTCACTCATGCTCTTTAGATTATCCTGAATCTTTTGCCAAATAGATGACAAAGAGGAGGAGAATCTGTCCTCATCAGGTAAACCAGAAGACCCCTCTCCCGAGAAAGTCCCAAACTGCGGATGAAACCCATATGCACCAAAAAATGGTGACTTATCAGAGGACTCCTGATGACGGTTATTTAGAGCAAACTCAGCAAGGGACAAAAAAGAACACCAATCCTCTTGATTCTCCGCCACAAAACAGCGCAGATATGTCTCCAGATTCTGATTGACGCGCTCTGTCTGGCCATTCGACTGCGGGTGGAAAGCAGAAGAGAATGACAACCGAACCCCCAAGCGAGAACAGAAAGCCTTCCAGAATCTGGAAACAAACTGCGTGCCCCTATCAGAGACTATGTCTGAAGGAATACCGTGCAATTTGACAATGTGATCAATAAATGCCTGCGCCAGCGTCTTAGCATTGGGCAAACCAGGAAAAGGGATGAAATGCACCATTTTGCTAAAACGGTCCACCACCACCAGAATCACGGTCTTACCCCGAGGAACGAGGCAGGTCCGTTATGAAGTCCATGGACAGATGTGTCCAAGGACGGGAAGGAATGGGTAAGGGAAGGAGAGGACCTGATGGCCGTGAATGAGGGACTTTGGCACGAGCGCAAGTCTCGCAGGCTGCCACAAAACCCTCAACCGACTTACGAAGCGCAGGCCACCAGAATCTCCGAGCGATGAGATCCAGTGTGGCTCTTACCCCCGGGTGCCCAGCAAGGACCGTATCGTGGTGTTCTTTAAAAATCTTGTGTCTTAAAGCGAGAGGCACAAACAACCTCCCAGGAGGACAAAGATCAGGAGCCTCTGACTGGGCTGCCTGCACCTCTGCCTCCAATTCAGGAAAAAGAGCAGAGACCACCACACCTTCAGCCAAAATGGGACCCGGGTCTTCAAAATTCCCGCCTCCCGGAAAACAACGTGACAGGGCATCTGCCTTCACATTCTTAACTCCAGGGCGGAACGTGACAACAAAATTAAACCTAGAAAAGAACAAAGACCATCTGGCCTGTCTCGGGTTCAGACGCTTGGCTGACTCCAAGTAGGCCAGATTTTTATGGTCAGTAAATACGGTAATAGGGTGTCTGGCTCCCTCTAGCCAATGGCGCCATTCCTCAAAAGCCAACTTGATGGCCAACAATTCCCTATCTCCCACATCGTAATTTCTCTCTGCGGAGGAGAGTTTTCTTGAGAAAAAGGCACACGGTCGCCAATTGGCAGGAGAGGAACCCTGAGACAAGACCGCCCCCACACCCACCTCAGAAGCATCAACCTCAACTATGAAGGGTAAAGAAACATCAGGTTGCACCAAGATGGGAGCGGAAGCAAAACTCTCCTTGATATCAGAAAAAGCCTTACGCGCCTCTACTGACCAAGAAGAAAAATCTACCCCCTTTCTGGTCATATCAGTGAGTGGTTTAACAATAGAAGAATAATTCAAAATGAACTTCCTGTAATAATTGGCAAAGCCCAAAAAACGCATCAGCGCCTTCTGATTCTCAGGAAGCTCCCACTCAAGCACAGCGCGGACCTTCTCGGGGTCCATGCGAAAACCAGAAGCGGAGAGAAGAAACCCCAGAAATTGAATTTCTGGAACCGCAAACACACATTTTTCCAGTTTCGCATATAATTTATTCTCCCGCAGGATGAGCAAGACCTGACGTAAATGTTCCTTATGAGTTTTGAAATCGGGAGAAAAAATCAAAATGTCATCCAAATACACCAATACAAATTTTCCCATCAAATGATAAAAAATGCTGTTCACGAAATGCTGAAAAACGGCTGGGGCATTCATCAAACCAAAAGGCATAACCAAATTTTCAAAATGGCCCTCAGGGGTATTGAAGGCCGTCTTCCATTCGTCCCCTTCTCTGACCCTGACCAGGTTGTATGCCCCTCTTAGATCTAATTTGGAAAAGACTTTAGCCCCAACAACCTGGTTAAACAGGTCCGGGATCAGAGGAAGCGGATAAGGGTCACGAATTGTGATATTGTTCAGCTCCCTGAAATCCAGACAAGGTCTTAAAGAACCATCTTTTTTCTTAACAAAGAAAAAACCAGCGGCAACAGGTGACTTCGAGGGTCGTATGTGTCCCTTTCTCAGACTCTCAGAGATATAAGCACGCATAGCGATCCTCTCAGGTTGGGAAAGATTGTATAAACGAGATTTAGGCAGCTTGGCGTCTGGGATGAGATTAATAGGGCAATCGTACTCCCTGTGCGGGGGCAAATCCTGAACTCCACTCTCAGAGAAGACATCCGAAAATTCAGAGAGAAAAGATGGTACAGTCTTAGTAGCAACCTCAGAAACAGATGTCATGAGGCAATTCTCTCTGCAAAAGTCACTCCAACCATTTATTTGCCTCGCTTGCCAATCAATGGTGGGGTTATGCTTAGTGAGCCAGGGCAGCCCCAACACCAGAGGGGTAGGGTAAACCGCTAAGGACGAAACATGACACATCCTCAACATGAGCATCACTCACAATTAAACGGATATTGTGAACTATGCCCTTTAATGATTTTTGAGAAAGTGGAGCGGAATCGATAGCAAAAACAGGAATATCCTTTCCCAAAGTGCGCACCTGGAAACCATGAGTTATCGCAAATTGATTATCAATGAGATTACCGCTGCTCCACTATCCACAAAATCTCACAAAAATGTTCTTGCTCTCTAGCGCCACCCTAGCCGGCAGGACAAAACGGGAACTACAAGCAAATGGAAAACCTTCAATTTCCGCCTCAACCCTGCCAATAGTAACAGACGGAACATTTTTAAAAGATTTTTTCCTGTTTGTTTCTTTATTACTCCCAGAAAACTGCCTGAATCTCCTAGAGGGACAAATATTTGCCAAATGATTTATACCTCCACAACAAAAACAAACCCTCCCATGCGAGCTGAATCTTCTATTGTCAGAAGCAATCAACCCCAGCTGCATGGGCTCCTGCTCAGAAGGGGCTGACGGCGACTGAGACCCCTGCGCACAGAACTGGGACCGCTGCACTGTCCTGGGACTGCGTATGACAGGAAGGAGACATCTCTCCTCTCTCTCTAAGACGCCTGTCAATACGAACGGCCTGAGACATAGCAGAGTCCAAAGAAATAGGCCTCTCATGAAAGGCAAATGCATCTTTCAATCCCTCTGAAAGACCATGGCAAAATTGACTTCGGAGCGCAGCATCATTCCAACCAGTATCAACTGCCCATCTCCGAAATTCTGAGCAGTATATTTCTGCGGATTGTTTACCCTGGCATAATAGACGTAGTTTAGACTCAGCCAGAGCAATACGATCCGGATCATCATATATCTGACCCAGGGCTAAAAAGAATTCATCCACTGAACGGAGAGGCCGTGCCCCCTCCGGCAGCGAAAAGGCCCAGGACTGAGCGTTACCTCTGAGCAGCGATATAATGATCCCCACCCTCCGTTCCTCATCACCAGAGGAGTGGGGAAGAAGGCGAAAATGGAGTTTGCAAGCCTCTCTAAAACGCACAAAATTCTCACTACCCCCGGAGAACATATCCGGGAGCGAGATCTTAGGCTCAGAACAAACTCCATGAACGCAAGCTGAACCGGTCACTTGAAGCTGAGAAAAAGTCTTACGGAGATCAGCTACCTCCAATGAAAGACCCTGGAAGCGTTCAGCCAAAAGTGAAACCGGATCCATGCTTGAGACGGTTATGGCGGCTTATAATGTCACGGACGGCGTACAGGAAACAAGGCAAAGCAACATGTATAAATGACTCGCTGGATCCAAAAGCTAAGGAACCAAGGGAGACCCCTGCAGAAGACCTGGCACTTTCCCTGGCTGCTCAGCCTATGTAAAGATCCGAATGGTGGAGGTTTGCATATCCACAAACCTTGACTATAAAGCCCTGAGCACCCTACAATAGTGAGGGGACACGACCACCGGCTCCCTACACAAGATACGGAGGGAGTCAGGGTCACCTGGGATCCAGCAAACAGATAATAACAGATAAAGGTACAACACTTAGCTTTGAAGCAAACAGGAGGACAGAGTCAGCGTGCACACACACTCCAGGAAGTAGTATAAGCCGCCCAGAAAAGCCTTCTGGGAAGAATTTAAAGGGAAGCAATTAGTCCAACACATGACAGCTGAGAGAGGCTGACGAGAGGAGGAGCTGAATACCACAACACAGAAACTCAAGGAGGAGGTTCTGAAAGGCCTCTGTCAGAGCTTCTCAGCTGTCTGGTTGTGACAGGTGTCTTCTTTCCAAAATGGGGTCACTTGTGGGGTAGTTATACTGCCCTGGCATTTTAGGGGCCCTAATGCGTGAAATCAAAATGTGTAAAAAATGCCCTGTGAAATCCTAAAGCCTCATTCACACGTCAGTGTTTGGTCAGTGATTTCCATCAGTGATTGTGAGCCAAAACCAGGAGTAGAGCCTCCACAGACATAAGTTATAAGGGAAAGATCTGCACCTCTTCTGTGTTTAGAGTCACACCTGGTTTTGGCTCACAGTCACTGATTGAAATCACTGACCAAACACTGACTGTGTGAATGAGGCATAAAGGTGCTCTTTGGAATATGGGCCCCTTTGCCCTCCTAGGCTGCAAAAAAGTGTCACACATATGGTATCGCTGTACTTAGGAGAAGTCGGGCAATGTGTTTTGGGGTGTCTTTTTACACTTGCCCATGCTGGGTGAGATAAATATCTCTGTCAAATGACAACTTTGTATAAAAAAATGGGAAAAGTTGTCTTTTAGAGAGATATTTCTCTCACCCAGCATGGGTATATGTAAAAAGACACCCCAAAACACATTGCCCAACTTCTCCTGAGTACGGCGATACCACATCTGTGACACTTTTTTGCAGCCTAGGTGGGCAAAGGGGCACACATTCCAAAGAGCACCTTTATGATTTCACAGGGTATTTTTTACACATTTTGATTTCAAACTACTTCTCACGCATTAGGGCCCCTAAAATGCCAGGGCAGTATAACTACCCCACAAGTGACCCCATTTTGGAAAGACGACACCCCAAGATATTTCGTGATGGGCATAGTGAGTTCATGGAAGTTTTTATTTTTTCTCACAAGTTAGTGGAATATGAGACTTTGTAAGAAAAAAAAAATTCATAATTTTCCGCTAACTTTTGACATTTTAGGGGCCCTAATGCGTGAGAAGTAGTTTGAAATCAAAATGTGTAAAAAATGCCCTGTGAAATCCTAAAGGTGCTCTTTAGAATGTGGGCCCCTTTGCCCACCTAGGCTGCAAAAAAGTGTCACACATGTGGTATTGCCGTACTCGAAAGAAGTAGGGCAATGTGTTTTGGGGTGTATTTGTCATGGAACCATGAACCAGATGTACAACAAGAGATAAGTGGGAATAAGAAGGCTTTATTGAAAATCAAGCTGTAAGCAAAAGTCCAAACGGATGGCTAAACCGAAGCAGGGTCTTGCGTAGACAGAGGTCAGGAACCAGAAGGGTGGTCAGACGAAGCCTGGATCAGGAACCAGCAGGGTAGTCAGACGAAGCCAGGATCAGGAACCAACGGGGTAGTCAGACGAAGCCAGGATCAGGAACCAACGGGGTAGTCAGACGAGGCCAGGATCAGGAACCAGAAGCAGCAGCAGTCTTAGAAGCATGTGAACACAGGAGGACCAAGCAAGGAACTGAAGCCACAGACCTCCTATATATATGAGCTAGGCATCCAGCTCCTCCCAGTGGGAAGGAGAAGCCGCAGGGTGGGAGGCTACAAGAAACCCAGAAACCAAGATGGCCGCCAGCACATGTCAAACGAAGGAGAACAGTAAGAAGGTAAGACCATGACAGTACCTCCCCCTCAAGGGCCCCTCCTCCGCGGAGTAAGGAACGGTTTCTGAGGGAAGCGTGCGTGGAAGGCTCGGAGCAAAGCAGGAGCATGGACATCTGCGGAGGGAACCCAGGAACGCTCCTCTGGACCATAACCACGCCAATGGACCAAAAACTGCAACCGACCGCGGACCAGGCGTGAGTCCAGGATATTGCTCACCTCATATTCCTCACGATTGCCCACTTGGACCGGACGGGGCCGAGGAACCGAGGAAGTGAAACGATTACACACCAATGGCTTCAACAGGGAGACATGAAACACGTTGGAGATCCGCATGCCAGGAGGAAGCGCAAGGGCATAGGCTACCGGGTTTATCCTGCGAAGCACTCGGAAGGGACCAACAAAGCGAGGCGCCAGCTTGGGAGTGGGCACTCGAAGGTTGAGGTTGCGGGTGGACAACCATACACGGTCTCCGACCTGGTAGGAAGGAGCGGGCGCTCGTCTGCGATCAGCCTGGAGTCTCTGGCGCTGCGCAGAGACCTCAAGGGACCTCTGGATCTGTACCCAAGAAGCACGTAGGACGGAAAGGTGATCCTCCACAGCCGGAATATCCTGGGGAGAGAACACGGCAGGTTGGAACCCATAATTGGCCATGAAGGGAGACGTCCCAGAGGAAGAGTTCACCGCCGTGTTCCTGGCAAACTCAGCCCAAGGCAGGAGGTCAACCCAATTGTCTTGGTGATCGGAGACATAGCAACGAAGGAATTGCTCCAAGGCCTGATTGGATCGTTCTGCGGCCCCATTGGACTGAGGGTGGTAGGCCGAGGAGAAAGAGAGATGAATCCCCAACTGGGAGCAAAAGGCGCGCCAGAACCTGGACACAAACTGACTCCCCCGATCCGACACAATCTCCTTGGGCAAACCGTGCAACCGGAAGACCTCCCTGGCGAAAATCGTGGCCAACTCTTGTGCAGAGGGTAACTTCTTGAGAGGAACACAGTGGCACATTTTGGAAAACCGATCCACAATCATGAGAATGACCGTATGGCCTCGGGATGCAGGGAGGTCCACAATGAAATCCATCCCCAGGTGTGACCATGGGCGCTCCCCGGTGGCTATGGGTTGCAAAAGGCCCAACGGAAGGTGCCGAGGGGACTTACTCTGGGCACAAACGGAGCATGCCGCTACATATGCGGCGATGTCGGAACGTAGAGAAGGCCACCAGAACAGACGTGAAACAGCCCAGGACAGCTGATTCTTTCCAGGATGCCCCGCGGCCTTGGAGTTATGGTAGGTTCGCAACAACCGAGTGCGCAACTCCTCAGGCACAAAACACCTGCCGTTGGGTCTCCCAGAGGGAGCACCAGATTGAGCCGCCAAAATCTGCTCACCCAGGGGAGAGGTCAGGCTGGTGCGAATGGCGGCCAGGATCTGATTCGGAGGTATGACCGAAGTCGGAATCGACTCCTCCCCGGACAGCTCGGAGTACTGCCGTGATAAGGCATCCGCTCTGATGTTCTTGGAACCGGGTAGGTAGGAGACCACGTAATTAAAACGTGACAAGAACAGAGCCCATCTGGCCTGACGTGGTGTCAATCTCTTGGCCTCAGAAAGGTAGGTCAGATTCTTGTGGTCCGTCAGGATGAGAACCGGAACCACCGAACCCTCGAGCAAGTGCCTCCATTCTTTAAGGGCCTGCACGATGGCCAATAACTCCCTGTCACCAATCTGATAGTTGCACTCCGCGGAAGACAGTTTCCGGGAGTAAAACCCACAAGGAAGCAGAGGACCCTCTGGTGTTCTACGCTGAGACAGAAGGGCGCCTACTCCCGTCTCAGACGCGTCCACCTCGAGGACAAAGGGCAACCCAGGGTTGGGATGCGACAGAATCGGAGCCGACACAAAGGCGGACTTTAGAGCCTCAAAAGCTCGGATGGCCTCGAGCGGCCAGACCTGGAAATTACTGCCCTTCCTGGTCAGATCCGTGAGAGGCTTGGCTAGCATAGAAAAGTCCCTGATGAACTTCCGATAATAATTGGCGAAGCCCAAAAAGCGCTGCAGGGCACGGAGACCACTGGGCTGGGGCCACTGTAAGACAGCCGAAACCTTCTCAGGATCCATGGAGAACCCCTCAGCGGAAATGATGTAACCTAAGAAGGTTACCTGGGATCGGTGAAATTCGCATTTCTCAAGCTTACCGAACAGCCTGTTCTCTCGTAACCGTTGCAACACTCGTCTGACATCCATAATGTGGGCCTCCATGGATTCAGAATATACCAAGATGTCATCCAAATAGACCACCACACACTGCTGCAACAGGTCACGGAAAACATCGTTGATGAATTCCTGGAAGACTGCGGGCGCATTGCACAACCCAAAGGGCATAACCAAGGATTCATAATGACCGGTCCTGGTGTTAAACGCGGTCTTCCACTCATCAGCCCGCCTTGATCCTTACCAGGTTATATGCCGCCCTCAGGTCGAGTTTGGTAAAGACCGTGGCCCCTTTGAGGCGATCGAACAGCTCGGAAATCAAGGGTATCGGGTAAGCGTTCTTGATCGTGATGCGATTGAGACCCCTGTAATCGATGCAAGGCCTCAACTCACCGCCCTTCTTTTTCACAAAGAAAAATCCAGCCCCTGCCGGGGACGAGGATTTGCGAATGTGTCCGCGTGAAAGCGCCTCCCTCACGTACTCCTCCATGGCCTCATTCTCCGCTACCGACAGTGGATAGACTTTGCCACGAGGAGGAACGGCACCAGATTGTAACTCTATGGCACAATCGTATGGGCGGTGCGGAGGTAGGGCAACCGCGCGCACCTTATCGAATACATCCCGGTACTCTTCGTATTCAGGAGGCAACAGAGAGTCCGAGGAAGTACACAGCAACTTGACAGGCCCATGGATGCAACTAGCCCCACACTGCGGTGACCACGAGAGGATCTCGGCCGATCTCCAATCGAAAGTCGGATTATGCTTCTGGAGCCAGGGGTACCCCAAGACCACCGAGTAGTGTGGAGACGAAATCACCTGGAGACAGACCGACTCTCTGTGAACGGCACCAATGGCTATCCCCACTGGAAGGGTCTCATGAGTCACGTGTGGCGGCAGAAGGGGTCTGCCGTCTATCGCCTCAAGAGCCAGTGGGGAACCTCGAGGCTGCAGAGGAATGGAATTGGCGGCAGCGAACACACTATCAATGAACAAACCACCAGCACCAGAGTCCACCAACGCCTGGGTCGTCACCGAGCCCCCGACCCAGGAGAGGACAACAGTGATCAGTGGTTTGTCAACACGGGAAACCGGGGACGAGGAGACTCCACCCAAGATCTGCCCCCGACAGGATCTCAGGTGCGAGCGTTTCCCGGACGGTTCGGACATGCCAACCGAAAATGCCCACCGAGACCACAGTACATGCATCGGCCCTCGCGTCTCCGGAGTACCCTCTCCCCCTCGGACAGGCGAGCAAACCCCAGCTGCATGGGTTCACCCCCAGACAAGTCATCCCCAGGAGGCGTGGGAGGAGAGGGAGGCACGGGTGGGACAGCAAACGTAGGCGCCAATCTGTTAGAAGACCTCCGCAGGCTCTCCTTAAAGGAAGGTCTCTCCCTGAGTCTGGTGTCAATCAAAATCAGGAAAGAAATAAGAGACTCGAGCTCCACTGGTAGGTCCTTAGCTGCAACCTCATCCTTCAAGGCATCCGAGAGACCATGAGAGAAAGCAGCGACCAGAGCCTCATTATTCCAGCCCACCTCTGCTGCCAGGGTACGAAACTCAATGGCGTATTCAGCTACGGATCGTGAACCCTGTCTGATGGACATAAGGAGCTTCGCAGCAGAGGCAGCACGAGCCGGCACATCGAATACCTTCCGAAGAGAAGCAACAAAACCGGAAAACTCGGCAACCACCGGATTGTTGTTCTCCCATAAAGGGCTGGCCCAGGCCAAGGCCTTGTCCGAGAGCAGCGAGATCAAGAAGCCCACCTTTGATCTCTCAGTAGGAAAGGCATGTGGCAGCAACTCGAAATAAATGCCCACCTGGTTAAGGAAACCTCGGCACTGAGTTGGCTCTCCCCCAAAGCGCTGTGGAAGGGGGGCAGAACCGGTCATACCCCGAGACACCGCAGGCGCAGCAACAGGTGTCGGGGTAGACTCTGGCGCAACAACCGGAGCGGCAGTAGGAGCGGGCCCAGGAGCGACAACCGACCCATCGGCAACGGAAGCGAAATGAGCCGTGCGTTCAAGCAGGGTTTGCAACGCCACAGCGAACCGACCCAACAGGTGATCCTGCTGATCAAGTCTGGCAACCAGCGTAGGTAGCGAGGATGGCCCTGTACCGTCAAAATTCATGGCTTGGTCCTAATGTCATGGAACCATGAACCAGACGTACAACAAGAGATAAGTGGAAATAAGAAGGCTTTATTGAAAATCAAGCTGTAAGCAAAAGTCCAAACGGATGGCTAAACCGAAGCAGGGTCTTGCGTAGACAGAGGTCAGGAACCAGAAGGGTAGGTCAGACGAAGCCTGGATCAGGAACCAGCAGGGTAGTCAGACGAAGCCAGGATCAGGAACCAACGGGGTAGTCAGACGAAGCCAGGATCAGGAACCAACGGGGTAGTCAGACGAGGCCAGGATCAGGAACCAGAAGCAGCAGCAGTCTTAGAAGCATGTGAACACAGGAGGACCAAGCAAGGAACTGAAGCCACAGACCTCCTATATATATGAGCTAGGCATCCAGCTCCTCCCAGTGGGAAGGAGAAGCCGCAGGGTGGGAGGCTACAAGAAACCCAGAAACCAAGATGGCCGCCAGCACATGTCAAACGAAGGAGAACAGTAAGAAGGTAAGACCATGACAGTATTTTTACATATACCCATGCTGGGTGAGAGAAATCTCTCTCTAAAAGTCAACTTTTCCCATTTTTTTATACAAAGTTGTCATTATAGAGAGATATATTTTTCTCACCCAGCATGGGTATATGTAAAAAGACACCCCAAAACACATTGCCCAACTTCTCCTGAGTACGGCGATACCACATGTGTGACACTTTTTTTGCAGCCTAGATGCGCAAAGGGGCCCAAATTCTTTTTAGGAGGGCATTTTTAGACATTTGGATCCCAGACTTCTTCTCACGCTTTTGGGCCCCTAAAATGCTAGTGCAAAATAAATACCCCACATGTGACCCCATTTTGGAAATAAGACACCCCAAGGTATTCAATGAGGGGAATGGCGAGTTCATAGAAGATTTTTTTTGGCACAAGTTAGCGGAAATTGATTTTTTTTATTTTTTTTCTCACAAAGTCTCCCTTTCCGCTAACTTGGGACAAAAAGTTCAATCTTTCATGGACTCAATATACCCCTCAGCGAATACCTTGGGGTGTCTTCTTTCCGAAATGGGGTCACATGTGGGGTATTTATACTGCCATGGCATTTTAGGGGCCCTAAAGCGTGAGAAGAAGTCTGGAAATAAATGTCTAAAGAATTTTACGCATTTGGATTCCGTGAGGGGTATGGTGAGTTCATGTGAGATTTTATTTTGTGTCACAAGTTAGTGGAATATGAGACTTTGATTTTATTTATTTTTTGTTTTTTCTTACAATTTCCGCTAACTTGTGCCAACAAAATGTCTGAATGGAGCCTTACAGGGGGGTGATCAATGACAGGGGGGTGATCAGGGAGTCTATATGGGGTGATCACCACCCTGTCATTGATCACCCCCCTGTAAGGCTCCATTCAGATGTCCGTATGTGTTTTGCCGATCCGCGGTGTCCGTGTTTTGCGGATCCACAGATCGGCAAAACACATACGGACGTCTGAATGGAGCCTTACAGGGGGGTGATCAATGACACGGGGGTGATCACCCCATATAGACTACATGATCACCCCCCTGTCATTGATCACCCCTCTGTAAGGCTCCATTCAGACATCCGTATGTGTTTTGCCGATCCACGGATCCATGGATCGGATCCGCAAAACACATACAGATGTCTGAATGGAGCCTTACAGGGGGGTGATCAATGACAGGGGGGTGATCAGGGAGTCTATATGGGGTGATCACCCCTGTGTCATTGATCACCCCCCTGTAAGGCTCCATTCAGACATCCGTATGTGTTTTGCGGATCCGATCTATGGATCCGTGGATCCGTAAAACACATACGCCCGTCTGAATGGAGCCTTACAGGGGGGTGATCAATGACAGGGGGGTGATCAATGACAGGGGGTTGATCAGGGAGTCTATATGGGGTGATCACCCCCCTGTCATTGATCACCCCCCTGTAAGGCTCTGAATGGAGCCTTACAGGGGGGTGATCAAGGAGTCTATATGGGGTGATCACCCCCCTCTAAGGCTCCATTCTGACGTCCATATGTGTTTTAAGGATCCGCGGATCCATGGATCGGATCCGCAAAACACATACGGACGTCTGAATGGAGCCTTACAGGGGGGTTATCAATGACAGGGGGGTGATCAGGGAGTCTATATGGGGTGATCACCCACCTATCATTGATCACCCCCCTGTAAGGCTCCATTCATCACTCCATTCTATATGGGGTGATCCGATCCACGGATCAGGGAGTCTATATGGGGTGATCACCCCCCTGTCATTGATCACCCCCCTGTAAGGCTCCATTCAGATGTCCGTATGTGTTTTGCGGATCCGATCCATGGATACGTGGATCCGTAAAACACATACGGACATCTGAATGGAGCCTTACAGGGGGGGTGATCAATGACAGGTGGGTGATCAATGACAGGGGGGTGATCAGGGAGTCTATATGGGGTGATCACCCCCCTGTCATTGATCACCCCCCTGTAAGGCTCCATTCAGAGGTCTGTATGTGTTTTGCGGATCCACAGATCCATGGATCGGATCCGCAAAACACATACGGACGTCTGAATGAAGCCTTACAGGGGGGTGATCAATGACAGGGGGGTGATCAGGGAGTCTATATGGGGTGATCACCCACCTGTCATTGATCACCCCCCTGTAAGGCTCCATTCAGACGTCCGTATGTGTTTTGCGGATCCGATCCATGGATCCGTGGATCCGCAAAACACATACGGACCTCTGAATGGAGCCTTACAGGGGGGTGATCAAGGAGTCTATATGGGGTGATCACCCCCCTCTAAGGCTCCATTCAGACGTCCATATGTGTTTTGAGGATCCGTGGATCCATGGATCGGATCCGCAAAACACATACGGACATCTGAATGGAGCCTTACAGTGGGGTGATCAATGACAGGGGGGTGATCAGGGAGTTTATATGGGGTGATCACCCACCTGTCATTGATCACCCCCCTGTAAGGCTCCATTCAGACGTCCGTATGAGTTTTGCGGATCCGCGGATCCGCAAAACACGGACACCGCGGATCCGCAAAACACATATGGACTTCTGAATAGAGCCTTCCAGGGGGGTAATCAATGACAGGGGGGTGATCAATGACAGGGGGTGATCAGGGACTCTATATGGGGTGATCAGGGGGTTAATAAGGGGTTAATAAGTGACAGGGGGGGTGTAGTGTAATGGTGTTTGGTGCTACTTTACAGAGCTGCCTGTGTCCTCTGGTGGTCGATCCAAGCAAAAGGGACCACCAGAGGACCAGGTAGCAGGTATATTAGACGCTGTTATCAAAACAATAGTTTACCTGCACTTCCTGTGAACGCGCACGCTTGTGTGCCGAAAATATGGCAACGGAGGGGCAACGAGCCCTTAGATCAGTATGGGTCTGACAGCTGGCACTCCCACCAATCAGCTGGTTTGGGCTGCCACGGTGCTGGATGCTAAGTGAGTGTAAGCATAAGGCTCAGTACATTGTGCAGTTTCCTGCGCTGACATACTGAAACTGTGTTTCCATGGGAGCTGAGCTGCAGTACCTCAGCATGGCCACTACAAAGTGTACAGCGCTGTCTCCCTCCAGCTCCGTAGGCTGTATAGTTTCTGGCATTGTCCCAGCCCAAAACAGCAGGTCAGTAGGGGTGTTAGGTGTCAGATCCCCATCGATCTGATCTTGATCACCTATCCTTAGGACAGGGATTTATTATCTGCGGCCTGGAGAACTCCTTTAGCTATTCAGACTGTCTCTCTGGCTTTCTGTATTAAAATAAATACAGATCATTAACTGTATGTATAGTTATATATTTTTTTCTTTGTTTCATTTTGCTTGTTTATTACATTGATCATCATTTTTTTTCTACAATTGTTTAATATGTTATTGTGTAAATGAGTTATGGAGACACAAGAAATTAAGTTTTTTAGATTCTAACATAGCAATTAACTTAATATATAATACTTATGTATTCTCCTTGAAATGCATTTTTGTTTATTATGATACCATATGTTTTTATCTTATTCATTTTGTCACATTTTGTTGAACACAACAAGGAAGAAAGTTACAAAATACCTGTACATTGCAACCAGCTGTGTCCCTTCGTCACCTGCACTGGCTGCATAACATAAAAAAAAAATGCTCCCCTCACCAACAAAGAAATAAAGAAAAATAAAAAACAAAAGTTGTTCTAAGCTGTTTTCGCCTTTGATTTCACAGTCAATCAAACGTATTTAAAGACTTTCTCCTTAAATTGCAATACCATCCTTTCAAAAAGGTGTTTTTATTAGATTTTATTCAGATTCCATCATATTCCGTTACTAAAAGAATAAAAACAAATACAATAATGATCAAGCCTGAATTAGACAGTGTGGATGGGAAAGAGAAGCAAAAAAGAAAGACAGAAGGCAGCTATATAGCACAGTTTATCCATCCAAATAAAGTTCAACTCCATCACCTTTTCCATCTTTTATGGGAAATATCTTTTGCCCCAAATTGTAAACCTTTGCAATTGTAAATTTCTCCATTATCTGGGGCTTCACTTGACTTCCATTTCACAATAATTGAACAATGAGTAGAGCCCAAGCTGCGGGCCACAACCCAGCATCCCTCCCTGGGAATCTGCTCCATTCCTGTATTCGGTAAGGATATTTCTGAATTTGGTTCCACTCTGAATTTATCCACTTGCAAGATCAACTCATACCTTCTCCCAGAAGCTTTCAGGGGGTCATTTGTGATCATAAATACGCCTTTATAGGCGCTTTCCTTGTGCAGTTTGCGGCGCGAAGGTTATTTGTGCCGCAATCTGTGACTTTTCCCCGCTCACATCAGGTCTAAAAAAGTGGTTGTGGCGTGGACAGGGAAGGGGACAGGCCATCAGGCTACCTGTTTTAGGTGTAGAAAATGGTCTAAATTTAAGCCAGCAAGAAAGCTGTCCTACATTTAGACGGTGGATATGCCGAAGTTATGCAGAGGCCGGCTCCTCTACATAACTTCGGTGGATCTACCTCCAGCGGAGGGGTTTATTAAGACCGGCGACTAAAACGTCGGTCTTAATAAATGACCTCCTTAGTTTTTACACACTTCCAAAGCTCCAAGACGTGTTTATTAATCCTCATCTTCCGTTCAGGGGTAAGATATGCCCGCATATACATTTTTGAGAAATCATGTTCTCCCAAAAAAGATTGGTTTAGGAGGATTCATGCTGTAATCAATGAGCTCAAAACTAAGGATTTAAAGGAAGATCTAAAATGATAAAAAAATTAAACTTTTGAAGTTTCTATGCTGTGATCGGTCATGGATCCGTATATGGATTTTGCCCTATTCCGTGGACCTAATCCACGTGCTTTCCGCACAAATTTCATAGCTACATGAGCAGCTGTGCCAATTCTCCTTGAAAACAGTGGGATATGGATTTTGCAAAGTTTCTGCCATTTAAACATGCCCTCAGGCACCAAGTTGTACGCGGAAATAGGGGGCACCATTTCAGTGTTCACCTCAGACAGCGGAGAGGCTAGGCTGGCCCCCCCCTGTCAATCAAATTTGAGAATTTGAAACTGTATTCATTAATGACATACACAACCTACTTTACTGAGCTTTCAGATGCACACGGTCTCACCATATGATTTACACAGTGTCTAATTTAATTAATGGATCGGTTATCCGCTTTGTCCTTTGGGTAATGCATACTACGAGTGAGCCAAACCTGGTCATGCTTCTCATATAGTCAATCAGCACCAATTTCTTCACCCTGAGCAGATGGCAGAGATAATGTTTAATAAAGAGCGAGGATTACTCCGAGCAGGAATATGACTCAAGAAGGGTATCATTTTATTGAAATGCAGGCTCCCTAACGCATTATTTATTCAGACTGTGTCAATATTAGAAAACATGCCACTGTCACCTTTCCCAAACTTTGACCCTTTTTTTTTATGAACTCACATAACTTGCGCATGGCATATTATTTAGCAGTTTTCTAGACTAAACTGGGTACCTCGGCTGTACAACAGGTCATATGTATTAATAAGCAAGCGCCACCAATATGTAGATAGGAGGAAAATAAATGTCCTACTTGTGCTTGTGCATATGAATACCGTGGATAAAATGAATATGACTCAATTGTGCTACAGAAAGGAATCACTTGTGTGTATGCATACATCTCCGAGGAAGCTGATTCATTCATTAATATGTCCGTTGATCTATCCTGGTGTTGATATGTGGTCAAAAAAGAGACCTGACGAAAATCACGGAAAAGGATACAAAACTTCCTGCACGATAACTGAATATGCGGATGCGCCTAGCTATATTTATAAAAGAAAAATCATGGAAAAAATTGCACTAAAACAATAGATGAGATCTGGCCGAGCTATAACAGTTACTATAGGAATAATATTAGTTTAGCTCAGAAAATGGAGCCCTTCAAATTCTGAATGCTGGGGTTAGAGAGAAGTGAAGCCATACCATTCTAGTGATCATGCTCTATACTAAAGATAGTCTATCAATGTTTAAAACCCCTTTGGGCAGTGAGAGTGTAAGGTCTGTTATCTTCACCCTGAGGGTCCATTCACACGTCTGCAATTTTGTTCCGCATTTTGCGTAAGGTAATTGCGGACTCATTCATTCCTATGGGGCAGCATGATGTGCTGCCCGGACACGGAATTGCGGACCCGCACTTCCGGGTCCGCAATTCGGTTCCCTAAAAAAATAGAACATGTCCTATTCTTGTTCGCAATTTCGGACAAGAATAGGCATATTCTATTAGTGCCGGCAATGTACGGTCCGCAAAATGCGGAACGCACATTGCTGCTGTCCGTGTTTTGCGGATCCGTTAATCCGCAAAACACGTTGTGGACATGTGAATGAACCTTTAAGGCTCGTTCACACGAAAGTTCTTTTGCGCTCCGTATACGGGCCGTTTTTTGCAGTTCTGTATACGGTCCATTCATTTCAATGGTTCCGCAAAAAAAAGGTATGTACTTTGCATGCATTCCGTTTCCGTATTTCCGTTTTTGCGTTCTGTTGAAAGATAGAACATGTCCTATTATTGCCCGCAAATCACGTTCCGTGGCTCTATTCAAGTCAATGGGTCCGCCCAAAAAACGGAACACATACTGGAAATGCATCCGTATGTCTTCCGTATCCGTTACGTTTTTGCGGAACCATCTATTAAAAATGTTATGCCCAGCCAAATTTTTTCTATTTAATTACTGTATACTGTATATGCCATACAGAAAAACGGAACAGAAATGGAAACAGCAACGGAAACAAAAAACGGAACAAAGGATCCTGTGAAAAACGGCCCGCAAAACACTGAAAAAGACATATGGTCATGTCGTCTAAAATGGCAGCTACATGTGTGAGGACATGGGTCAAGGAACTCTGGGAAGGCGGGATGACCCATAATGCCATGCATGCAGCCAATCAGCAGCCAGTCAGCCAGGTGATGTCTCAGCCCTATAAATATGGCGGCCATCTTAGATGCTGCCATTCACCTTCGTACATTGGTCAGGGACAGACGTGTATGCAGGCGCTAGGGAGAGTGAAAGAAAATCGAATTGTAAAAAAAAAAAAACATTTACTAATGTAGTGAAAGGATAGTGAGAGGAGTCATTTCATGGGCAGGGAGAAACGTGTGCAGATGCTGGTAGGGAGAGTCATCGGAATTTCCTCATTGTGAAAACCAGCGATTTACAAGGGAAACATTACATGGGGATCCAGATAGTCTTATAATACCTCTCTGTTATTCCAGCAATTAGTTATTGGGGTGCAAGTGCTATGTTGAAAAGCCTTTAGTGGCTTTTATCTGTGGAAAAAGATAAATATATACGCAGGTCACTTTTGCTGTTAACGGCGCTGATATCATTTAGTGGCCTATTTCAATACAATACAAGAAATATATACGCGGGTCACTTTTGTTGTTATTTACGCTAAAATAATTTGCAGTCATTTCTGGTGAAAGAGTATAAGGCAGTATTTCAGTAATACACTAAATATTTAAACGCACTGCACGGTTGCATTCATTTCCGGTGAAAGAGTATAGGGGCTTATTTCATAAAAAAAATATATATATATACACACTGCTGGTGAAAGCATATAGTAGCCTATTTCAGTCCAACAAGAAATATATTTGTTCAGGTCACTTCAGCAGTAATTTCTGGTGAAAGAGTATAAGGCTGTATTTCAGTAATACCATAAAAATATATACCCACTGCACTGTTGCATTTATTATTGTTGAAAGCGTATAGGGCAGTATTTCAGTAATACAAGAAAAATACAGTCAGGTCCATAAATATTGGGACATCAACACAATTCTAACTTTTTTGGCTCTATACACCACCACAATGGATTTGAAATGAAACGAACAAGATGTGTTTTAACTGCAGACGGTCAGCTTTAATTTGAGGGTATTTACATCCAAATCAGGTGAACGGTGTAGGAATTACAGCAGTTTGCATATGTGCCTCCCACTTGTTAAGGGGCCAAAAGTAATGGGACAATTGGCTTCTCAGCTCTTCCATGGCCAGGTGTGTGTTATTTCCTCATTATCCCAATTACAAAGAGCATATAAAAGGTCCAGAGTTCATATCAAGTGTGCTATTTGCATTTGGAATCTGTTGCTGTCAACTTTCAAGATGAGATCCAAAGAGCTGTCACTTTCAGTGAAGCAAGCCATCATTAAGCTGAAAAAACAAAACAAACCCATCAGAAAGATAGCAAAAACATTAGGCGTGGCCAAAACAACTGTTTGGAACATTCTTAAAAAGAAGGAACGCATCGGTGAGCTCAGCAACACCAAAAGACCCGGAAGACCACGGAACACAACTGTGGTGGATGACCAAAGAATTATTTCCCTGGAGAAGAAAACACCCTTCACAAAGGTTGGCCAGATGAAGAACACTCTCCAGGAGGTAGGTGTATGTGTGTCAAAGTCAACAATCAAGAGAAGACTTAACCAGAGTGAATACAGATGGTTCACCACAAGATGTAAACCATTGGTGAGCCTCAAAAACAGGAAGGCCAGATTAGCGTTTGCCAAACGACATCTAAGAAAGCCTTCATAGTTCTGGAACAACATCCTATGGACAGATGAGACGAAGATCAACTTGTACCAGAGTGATGGGAAGAGAAGAGTATGGAGAAGGAAAGGAACTGCTCATGATCCTAAGCATACCACCTCATCAGTGAAGCATGGTGGTGGTAGTGTCATGGCGTGGGCATGTATGGCTGCCAATAGAACTGGTTCTCTTGTATTTATTGATGATGTGACTGCTGACAAAAGCAGCAGGATGAATTCTGAAGTGTTTCGGGCAATATTATCAGCTTATATTCAGCCAAATGCTTCAGAATGCATTTTTTTTTTTTTACGGCGTTCACCGTAGGGGATACATTATTTGATATTTATGTAGTCTGGGTCGTTATGGACACAGAAATACAAAACATATGGGGGAGATTTTTTTTGCATTTTTTTTTAATGAAAAGCAGGAGACCTGTGCAGCACTTAGACTGGGCCGCCCAGGCGGCCCAGCCTAAGACCCCTTAGTGACCGCTGTAAAAATGTATGTAGACTGTATGTACACTTTTGGTGGCAATGTTTTATTATTGCATTGTATTCATTTTGAGCTACAAATCAATTTTTCAATTATTAAAATGTATTGAAAATTATGAGCCGATTTCCCTGCACAGCTTTGAGTTTATCTACTGGCAGGATCTCTATTTTCTTTGTGCCCCATCAGGCAGAGAGCTGACGAGCTCCTTATCTATGATCTCTGACATTATAGACACTCATTAAAACTAAATTCTTATCTTACTGATAAGAATATGGCTTAAATAAGTGTTTATGACTTTTTAGCAATTTAGAAATAAGGGTTTTAGATTACTGGCACAAAGTGAAAGTGAAAGTACCATTCACATAGCTAGAAAAACACTTAACCCTTTGTGACAGAACTACTCAATATTTTTAATAAATACAAATTGAAAAATTATTTTTAGCCTAATATTAATGAAATGCAATCATTAAAAAAATTGTCCCTGAAGGTTCTAAATGCTGTTAAGGACAGCTAAGGGAAGATTGCCGCCCCCATAATCATGTTCAGGAAATAGAATAAATAAATCTTCAATAAAAAAAAAAAAACTAATTAGAAAAACAAAAGGATATGTGTCGCCATCTGGTATTAACTGGCACAAAACTATTTTGGTGACACATTCCCTTTAAACTTGTGGTTGTATATAGTAACATAGTAACATAGTACATAAGGCCGAAAAAAGAAATTTGTCCATCCAGTTCGGCCTTTCATCCTGCAAGTTGATCCAGAGGAAGGCAAAAAAAAAACTGTGAGGTAGAAGCCAATTTTCCTCACTTTAGGGGAATTGATGTTTTTTCCATCAAAAGAAAACAAACGTTCATCATTTTCCCCACAATGGTGATTGGGGTTTAAGAAAACAAATTCCAATACGTCCTGTGATAATTCAGACTTTTATAATAACAAATACTATTTTAGAATTTTGTGTTTTTCTATAGGATTTTGTGGCCCCTTCAGTGCGCAAGGAAAAAATGTTTATATTAATGGAATTTTCCAAATACCAAACACTTATCATAGTCGTGTGTTCTAACTAAATATACACCAGCTATGACAGAACAGCATGTAGAACAGAAAGTAGGCCATTAGATGACTAACCCTTGACCCTAGCACAATTCTTCATGGCTAGGGTGTTCCATCATGTATGGTCAGCTTGCTAAATGGTCATATATATTATAGGATACATCTCAAGGAATAAAATGGCATAATGGGAGCATGCATACAGTCCATGTAAACATTGTAACTCACTGTAAACCCATGCAAAGGCATACATAAAAGGTTCTCAAAGTTTTTTCAGATGTGTTTCTCCGAAAGCTGGGTCATAATACTATATATATAGTAAAATTTGCTGCTTCCATAGAGGTCAACAACTGTTATTACTATTATTTATTTGAAAGCGCCAATTATTCCATGGCGCTGAACATCAAGAGGAGGCTACACATACATAATATAAAACACAAATGCAATGAGCATAAAACTATTAACAGACTTGAAGGACCCTGCCTGCGAGAGCTTACAAGGAAGGGGGGAAAAACACAATAGGTGAGGTTAAAAGCTACTCATCTGGCTGTGGTCAAGCTCATTGCAGATGGTGGCTTTCTTGAAGAGGTGGGTTTTCAGATTGCTTTTGAAGGTTTGGATGTTGGGGGAGAATCTGATGTACTGGGGTAGTCAGTTCCAGAGTAGTGAGAGACACATGTGAAATCTTGTGTAAAAAAACTGACTACAGAACAAAGAAGGAGGTCCTGTGAGGATTGGAGACTATGTGTGGAGATGTATCTGGAAAGTACAGTCAGGTCCATAAATATTGGGACATTTACACAATTCTAACATTTTTGGCTATATACACCACCGCAATGGATTTGAAACAAACAAGATGTGCTTTAACTGCAGACTGTCAGCTTTAATTTGAGGGTATTTACATCCAAATCAGGTGAACGGTGTAGGAATTACAACAGTTTGCATATGTGCCTCCCACTTGTTAAGGGACCAACAGTAATGGGACATAATAATAATCATACATCAAACTTTCACTTTTTAATACTTAGTTGCAGATTCTTTGCAGTCAATTACAGCCTGAAGTCTGGAACGCATAGACATCACCAGATGCTGGGTTTCATCCCTGGTGATGCTCTGTCAGGCCTCTACTGCAACTGTCTTCAGTTCCTGTTTGTTCTTGGGGCATTTTCCCTTCAGTTTTGTCTTCAGCAAGTGAAATGCATGCTCAATCGGATTCAGGTCAGGTGATTGACTTGGCCATTGCATAACATTCCACTTCTTTCCCTTAAAAAACTCTTTGGTTGCTTTTGCAGTATCCTTTGGGTCATTGTCCATCTGCACTGTGAAGCGCAGTCCAATGAGTTCTGAAGCATTTGGCTGAATATGAGCAGATAATATTGCCCGAAACACTTCAGAATTCATCCTGCTGCTTTTGTCAGCAGTCACATCATCAATAAATACAAGAGAACCAGTTCCATTGGCAGCCATAAATGCCCACGCCATGACACTACCATCAGTATGCTTCACTGATGAAGTGGTATGCTTAGGATCATGAGCAGTTCCTTTCCTTCTCCATACTCTTCTCTTCCCATCACTCTGGTACAAGTTGATCTTGGTCTCATCTGTCCATTGGATGTTGTTCCAGAACTGTGAAGGCTTTTTTAGATGTCGTTTGGCAAACTCTAATCTGGCTTCCTGTTTTTGAGGCTCACCAATGGTTTACATCTTGTGGTGAACCCTTTATATTCACTCTGGTGAAGTATTCTCTTGATTGTTGACTTTGACACACATATACCTATCTCCTGGAGAGTGTTCTTGATCTAGCCAACTGTTGTGAAGGGTGTTTTCTTTACCAGGGAAAGAATTCTTTGGTCATTTACCACAGTTGTTTTCTGTGGTCTTCCGGGTCTTTTGGTGTTGCTGAGATAACCGGTGCGTTCCTTCTTTTTACAAATGTTCCAAACAGTTGTTTTGGCCACACCTAATGTTTTTGATATCTCTCTGATGGGTTTGTTTTTTCAGCCTAATGATGGCTTGCTTCACTGATAGTGACAGCTCTTTGGATCTCATCTTGAGAGTTGACAACAACAGATTCCAAATGCAAATAGCACACTTGATAAACTCTGGACCTTTTATCTGCTCATTGTAATTGGGATAATGAGGGAATAACACACACCTGGCCATGGAACAGCTGAGAAGCCAATTGTCCCATTACTTTTGGTCCCTTAACAAGTGGGAGGCAGATATGAAAACTGTTGTAATTATTACACTGTTCACCTGATTTGGATGTAAATACCCTCAAATTATTGCTGACAGCCTGCAGTTAAAGCACATCTTGTTCGTTTCATTTCAAATCCATTGTGGTGGTGTATATAGCCAAAAATGTTAGAATTGTGTAGATGTCCCAATATTTTTGGACCTGACTGTAAGTCAGAGATGTAAGGAGGAGATGGCACGTTGTTGTTGGCATTTTAAATTGAGTTCGCTAGGCGATGGGGAGCCAGTGAAGGGATAGGTAGAAGGAGGAGGCAGAGGAGAAATAAGGGGAGGGGTGGATTAATCAGGCACCAGAGTTTAGGATAGATTGAAGGAAAGTTAGAGTGTTAGATGAGAGGCCACAGAGGAGGATGTTGTAGTAGTCCAGGTGGCAGATGACAAGGGTGTGCACTAGCATTTTAGTTGAGGAAGAAGCAAATACGAAAGATGTTCTTGAGTTGAAAGTGTCAGGTGGTGGTAAGTGTTTGGATGTTTGCCTAGAAGGGCAGGGCAGAATCAAATGTTTTCTCCAGGCAGCAGACCTGTGGGACTGGAGAACGCATGGTGCTATTAACTGTAATGACTAGGTCTGGTAGGGGGGCTGAGTGGGGGAATGATGATAAATTCTGTTTTCTCCATGTTGAGTTTTAAGAAGTGGGAGGAAAAAGCATGAAGATATAGCTGATAGATATGCAGGGATTCTAGAGAGAAGAGAAGTGACATCAGGGCCAGACAGGTATATTTGAGTTTCATCAACATTAAGGTGGTATTGGAAGCTGTGGGACACCATAAGATGTCCCAGGCTGAATAAATAAATGGAGAAAGGTAGGGAACGCAGAACTCAGGCTTAAGGGACACCAACAGAGAAAGGGCATGATAAGGAGGTGGTGTATGAATGGGAAAAGCTGAAAGTTCTATTGGTGAGGTAAGAGGAGATCCAGGAGGTCTCTGATGCTTAGGTATGAGAGGGTTTGTAACAGGAGAGAATTATTGACAGCACCAAAGCAGAAATGAGGTGAAGACGGAGGACCATGGAGTAGTGATATTTAGCTTTAGCAGCTAGCAAATCATTTGCAACTTTGGTTAGGGCTGTTTCCATGGAATGATTAGGTCTAAAGACAGATTGTAGTTGATCAAAAAGTGAGTTGGATGACGAGTGGGAAGACAGTTCAAGGTGGACATATTCTTGAAGTTTTGATGCAATCAGGAGTAGTCAGTTGGGACGATAGCTGGTTAAAGAGGATGGGTCCAAGGGAGGCTTTTCTTAACCTACCCCTTTGCCACAAAGAAAGCGCTCATTTCCCATGGCCCTTCCGCTGCCCCCTCTTGCACCTACCTGGTGCTTCCTGAGACGATCGCCTCACCTGGCCTCGTTGGTGGTGTACCCCCGGTGATAGGTTGAAAAGGTGGGTTAGGGCAGGGATAACTATGGTGGTGAGATTAGTGATGAGGTGGGATCTTCAAAGGGGTTGTCTCAGTTCTGAAAAAAAAAAATATAGCACTGTATATATAACTGAGCTAAGCAGGTTTTAGGTAAAAAAAATATATATTTGCTCATTTCCCTGGTTCTCTTCTGGCCCTTTGTTTACCTGCAATAACAACAATCTCTGCCCCTCCCCCTGCTCTGCAAAGGGAGTGAATATAAGTGCTGCCCTCAGTGACATGTCTGCCTGCTGGGAGACTCAGCAGCATGTTGTATGTGTAGGACTACAGGTCCCAGCTGTATAATGACACTGCTGATATACACAGGATCTTCTCCCTACCTGTTCTTGTGCAGAACTCCTCTAGTCGGTGAACTCCTGTGCCCAGCATTTGTCTCCTCACTGCCTGCAGCTACTCAGTAAAGCCTTCAGCCCTGAGTCTGTGCCCCTAAAGGGGTTAATCTTTCCTGAAGTATCCAGTGGGAGGGAAACACAGGGCAGAGACCAGCAGCAGCAGACCGCAGAGCAGGGGGGGCATGACCAGCCCAGTGACATCTCATGTACAGACTCATATCTGATCTCTCAGGCTTTGTGCACGAAACATCATCAGAGCAGGGACCCTCAGTGAAATCTGAGAAACCAGCAACTGGAGATAAAGTAAGTCAATTGTAAAGTCCTTTCATTTGCCTAGGTAGACACATACAGAGAACAAAAAAATAACTCGGACAACCCCTTTAATGGCAAATCTATCTAATTAAACAATGATACATTAGCAAGGGTGTATAATTACATTAATGGGCAGATTAGGATTTTGGAAGACAATAGATTTATATTTTTGCTTGCTTTTTTTACATTTCAGAATTGAAGAGTTGATAATTATAGCATACATTTACTGTAACTAACTCAAATTAGGTCATACAAATAAAAAACAAAGTAATATAATAAAAAGTTAAATAGTATGAACCCCTTAAGGACACAGCCATTTTTACCTTCCTAACAGACCCTTTTTTTTTGCAAATCTGACATTTAACTTTTAGAGATGAGCGAAGTTTTAAAAAATTCAATTCGGTAGCTTCGCCAAACTTCATCAAGAAGTTTGATTTGTTACGAATTACTTTGTCACAAATCACTTTTCATTGTATGGAGCAGGCACAATGATGGGAAACGATGATTGTGCCACCCCCCACTATTTAACAGCTCAGATGCCACATTCAACGCTGATCGTGGCAACTGAGACTCACATTTATCTCCTCAGGGATTAATCCGGTGTTAAAAAAATATACTCAGCTAATCCACTTGATTTCAGAGAGGCCGTCCACACCGTCTTGATTGAAGAAAATTTCCCAAAGGACCTACGGCGAGTGTGATGATGCCATCACATAATCACGCTGGCCGTTTGCGGTCACCACGCATGGCCAGCGTGATCATGTGGTGACATCTTCAAGCTTGGGGCAGGTCCTTTGGCAGGTTTTCTTTAATCAAGAAGGGAGCAGATGGGATCTCCGCGAACAAGTGGATGAGGTGAGTATCATTTTTTTATTTTCAGCCACCAAAATTGATTTGAAGGTTTTCTGAGAGATGCTATGTTAGAGCATCTTAACGGAAATAAGCAAATAACGCAAGGCTTCGTGAGGGATCGGTCATGTCAAACAAATTTAATCAGTTTCTATGAGGAGGTAAGTTCTAGACTTGACAGCGGCGAATCAATGGATGTCTTGTATCTGGACTTCTCTAAAGCATTTGACACTGTACCACATAAAAGGTTAGTATATAAAATGAGAATGCTCGGACTGGGAGAAAACGTATGTAAGTAACTGGCTCAATGATAGAAAACAGAGGGTGGTTATTAATGGTACATACTCAGATTGGGTCACTGTCACTAGTGGAGTACCTCAGGGGTCAGTATTGGGCCCTATTCTCTTCAATATATTTATTAATGATCTTGTAGAAGGCTTGCATAGTAAAATATTAATTTTCGCAGATGACACTAAACTGTGTAAAGTAATTAACACTGATGAGGACAGTATACTACTACAGATGGATCTGGATAGACTGGAGGCTTGGGCAGATAAGTGGCAGATGAGGTTTAACACTGACAAATGTAAAGTTATGCACATGGGAAGGAATAACGCAAGTCACCCGTACTTATTAAATGGTAAAACACTCGGTAACACTGACATGGAAAAGGATCTAGGAATTTTAATAAACAGCAAACTAAGCTGCAAAAACCAGTGTCAGGCAGCTGCTGCCAAGGCCAATAAGATAATGGGTTGCATCAAAAGGGGCATAGATGCCCGTGATGAGAACATAGTTCTACCACTTTACAAATTGCTAGTCAGACCACACATGGAGTACTGTGTACAGTTCTGGGCTCCTGTAAACAAGGCAGACATAGCAGAGCTGGAGAGGGTCCAGAGGAGGGCAACTAAAGTAATAAATGGAATGGGGCAACTACAGTACCCTGAAAGATTATCAAAATTGGGGTAATTCACTTTAGAAAAAAGACGACTGAGGGGAGATCTAATTATTATGTATAAATATATCAGGGGACAGTACAGAGATCTATCCCATCATCTATTTATCCCCAGGACTGTGACTGTGACGAGGGGACATCCTCTGCGCCTGGAGGAAAGAAGGTTTGTACACAAACATAGAAGAGGATTCTTTATGGTAAGAGCAGTGAGACTATGGAACTCTCTGCCTGAGGAGGTGGTGATGGTGAGTACAATAAAGGAATTCAAGAGGGGCCTGGATGTATTTCTGGAGTGTAATAATATTACAGGCTATAGCTACTAGAGAGAGATCGTTGATCCAGGGATTTATTCTGATTGCCTGATTGGAGTCGGGAAGGAATTTTTATTCCCCTAAAGTGAGGAAAATTGGCTTCTACCTCACAGTTTTTTTTTGCCTTCCTCTGGATCAACTTGCAGGATAACAGGCCGAACTGGATGGACA
Organism: Bufo gargarizans; assembly: GCF_014858855.1. NCBI lineage: Eukaryota > Metazoa > Chordata > Amphibia > Anura > Bufonidae > Bufo > Bufo gargarizans. The sequence continues at coordinate 157,195,513 of NC_058086.1, read as the reverse complement.
AATGTATTTTTTCGGCCTTATGTACTATGTTACTTTGTTACGACAAAATGCAGTTTCGTGGCAAATAACTTTTTTCCTGAATTTCGTATTGAAGTCTGGATTTGGATTTGATTCACTCAACAATAGTCACTTTATGTGGTAATAAATTAGGAATGCTTTTAGTTATCCCAGCGACTGTTTAAGTGTGATACAATGTACTTTATGTTTAAGGTAAATTTGAGTAAATATGTAAAATTAGCTATTTTCTGAATTTGAATTTCTTTGCTTTTAAGATGGATAGTGATTAGAGATGATCGAATCGATTTCGGATGAAACATCCGAAGTCGTTTCGCATAAAACTTTGTTCTAATACTATACGGAACAGGAGCTCCATACAGTATTGGAATGTATTGGCTCCGATGAGCCGAAGTTATTGCTTCGCGAACTCCCGCAAAACTTCACGCAATAGCTTCATAAATTAATTTGTACTGTAAAAAAACATTTCCCGAGTGGTACCTTGGAACCGAACCCAAGTTCAAGAAATGTTTTTTACAGTACAAATTAATTTATGAAGTTATTGCGCAAAGTCATGCGAGAGTTCACAAAACAATAACTTCGGCTCATCGGAGCTAATACATTCTAATACTGTACGAAGCTCCTGCTCAGTACAGTATTGAAACAAAGTTTTATGCAAATCGACTTTGGATGTTTCATCTGAAGTCGATTCGCTAACCCCTAATAGTGATACCTCATTAAATAGTTATTAACCTTCACCATATGTCTAGTTTATGTTGGCATCATTTTGTTAATGCCATTTTATTTTTTTAATGTTTTTATGTTAGGAGGCTTAGAATTTTAGAAGCAATTTTCAGATTCTTAAAAGAAATTCCAAAAGCCTATTTTTTAAGGACCAGTTCAGTATTGAAGTCACTTTGTGGATCTTATTCTGTAGAAACTACTCATGACCACATTTTACAAACTACACCCCTCAAGTTATTCAAAACTTATTTTCCAAACTTTGTTAACCCTTTACATGTTTCACAAGAGTTAAAGGAGAATTTTTATTTTTTTGCAGATTTTTCATTACATTTTTTTTCTGTAAAATAGCAAGGGTTAACAGCAAAACAAACCACTATATTTATTATCCCGATTCTGTAGTTTACAGAAACACCCTGTATGTGGTCGTAAACTACTGTCTGGGCACACAGCAGAGCTGAAAAGGAAAGGAGTGATTTTTTAGAGTGGATTTTGCTGAAGTGGCTTTTAAGCATCATGTCACATCTGAAGGCACAGTAAGGTACAGTACAGTAAACCCCCCCCTTCCCAAAAAAAGTGACCCCATTTTCGAAACTACACCCCTCAAGGAATTTATTGAGTCATGTACTGACCACTTTGACCACACAGGCGTTTCATAGAATTTGAACACTTTGACATTTTTTATTTATTCGAATAAAATGTTGCATAAGCCCTTCATTTTTCATTTTCACAAGGGGTAACAGGAGAAAAAGCACCACAAATATTGTTAAGCATTTTCTCCTGAACATAGCAGCACCCCATATGTAGTTGTAAATTGCTGTTTGAGCACACGGCAAGGATCAGAAGAGAAGGTGTTATATTGTATATGGTTTTTGGAGGGCAGATTTTGGTGGAATGGTTTACGGGTTCCATGTTTGCTATTGACCAGCCTCTGGAGACCAGTACAGCCATTTTCTCACAGCCATACATTTTATTTTTCTCTCAATGGAACATAGTCATTGGTTCTATTTTGGGGTACATATGAATTTTTAATCGCTTTTTATTTAGCTTTTTGGGAAGCAAGATGAAGAAAAGGCAGCAACTCTGCCATTGCTTTGGGTTTTGTTATTGCGGTGAACACAGTGCAGGAAAAATGACATGTTAGCTTTGTTCTGCTGGCCAGTACGATTACAGAGAATTTTATTTAGTGTGGATAAATAGAACTGTAAAGAAGGCAATAAATGACAAAAAGAAAACATTTAAATCATTAAAACAGGAGGGTGGTGAGGAAGCACTGAAAAACTATAAGGAAAAAAATTGAATATGTAAAAAACAAATAAAAGCGGCCAAACTAGAGACCGAGAGATTAATTGCCAAAGAGAGCAAAACTAACCCTAAAATGTTCTTCAATTATATAAATGGTAAAAAGTATAAATCTGAAGGTTTCGACCCTTTACAGAGTGATAAGGGGGGAGTCGCAGAGAGCCATGAGGAGAAAGCAAAGCTATTAAATATTTTTTTATCCACTGTATTCACTGAAGAAAATAAACTGTCAGATGAAATGCAGAATGTAAAAGTAAATTCCCCATTAAAAGTGTCCTGTCTGACCCAGGAAGAAGTACAGCGGCGTCTTAAAAAGATTAAAATAGACAAATCGCCAGGACCGGATGGTACCCCCCTCCTCATATCCTAAGAGAATTAAGTAATGTCATAGCCAGACCCTTATTTCTGATATTTAAGGACTCTATACTGATAGGGAGTGTTCCACAGGATTGGCGCATAGCAAATGTGGTGCCAATATTCAAAAGGGTCCAAAAACAGAGCCCGGAAACTATAGGCTGGTAAGTAACATCTATCGTGGGAAAACTGTTTTAAGGTTTTCTAAGAGATGCTATCTTGGATCACCTCAATGAAAATAAGCAAATAATGCCATATCAGCATGGCTTCATGAGGGATTGGTCATGTCAAACTAATTTAATCAGTTTCTATGAGGAGGTAAGTTCTAGACATGACAGCGGCGAATCAATGGATGTCGTATATCTGGACTTCTCCAAAGCATTTGACACTGTACCGCATAAAAGGTTTGTATATAAAATGCTTGGACTGGGAGAAAATGTCTGTATGTGGGTCAGTAACTGGCTGAGTGATAGAAAACAGAGGGTGGTTATTAATGGTACACACTCAGATTGGGTCACTGTCACTAGTGGAGTACCTCAGGGGTCATTACTGGGCATCTATCCTATTTGATTGCTTGCTACTACAATTTTTGTAAGGCAAACTGAACAAAAAAAAGGCTATTTTGGAACAGTTTTCACAGCATTCATCTGAAAGGGTAGGTCATGTAATATTTTCATAGAGCCTGTCATTATGGATGTGGTGATTATATATGAGTGAATCAAAGCTGACAATGTGGAATTCGATTCGAATTTCAGGAAAAATTCGATTTGCATTGAAGCCTAATTTCCTCGCGCTTCGTGGTAATGAATCACATTTTTTCCTAAAATGGCTGCTGCACATGGAGAAAGGTACTCTGGGAAGGCTGGATCAACCCATAATGCCATGCATGCAGTCGATCAGCAGCCAGCCCTGTGATGTCACAGCCCTATAAATAGCGTCATCCATCTTAGATTCTGCCATTTACTAGTGTACTTAGTGCAGGGAGAGACATCAGCAGGCACTGGGGGTAGTGCTAGGAAAAACTCCATTGTGCTAAAAAAAAATATTTGCAAGTGCAGGGAAAGATTATTCAAGGTGTAGGGAAAGGATAAGGCGGAATCATTCCACAGCATTTATGTTGAACTAGGTTTAGTAAGGGAGGTTACAGCATGGGTAATAGGAACAATCCTATTACACCTTGCTGCATTGACTGTGGGTCCAAATTGCCATTATACAGCTCTGCAATTTCAGCAAACCGTATAAGTGGAAAAAGAAAAAATATATTTGCCGGTCAGCAGTGTAGTTATATGTTCTAAAGCCTTTTGTGGCGTGTATAGTGAAAAAAGAAAAAAAATATTTGCCGTTCAGGAGTGCAGTTATCTGTCCTAAAGCCTTTTGTGGCGTGTATTAGTGGCAGAATAAAAATATATTTGCCCATCAGCGGTGCAGTTACAGTATCTGTTCTAAAGCCTTTTGTGGCGTGTATTAGTGGAAAAAGAAAAAATATATTTGCAGTTTAGCGGTCCAGTTATCTGTTCTAAAGCCTTTTGTGGAGTGTATTAGTGGAGAAAAAAAAAGATATTTGCCGTTCAGCGGTGCAGTTATCTGTTCTAAAGCCTTTTGTGGTGTGTATTAGTGACAAAATAATAATATGTTTGCCGGTCAGCGGTGCAGCTATATGTTATAAAGCTTTTTGTGGTGTGTATTAATAGAAAAAGAAAAAATATATTTGCCGATCAGCAGTGCTGTTATCTGTTTTACAGCCTTTTGTGGCGTGTATTAGTGGAAAAAGAAAAAAATATATTTGCCGGTCAGCGGTGCAGTTATATATTATAAAGCCTTTGTGGCATGTATTAGTGGAAAAATAAAAAAAAATATTTGCCGTCCAGGAGTGCAGTTATCTGTTCTAAAGCCTTTTGTGGCGCGTATTAGTGGCAGAATTAAAATATATTTGCCGGTCAGCGGTGGTGCAGTTATATTGTTCTAAAGACCTTTTTGTAGTGTATTTGTGGCACAAAAAAGGGCTTATTAGCAGTTGTGTGAAAAGTGAGAAAATTTTTGTTTTTTGGGGTGTTTTAATTTCCTTTTTATTTATTTATTTGATCTAACAGTACAGTATGCCAGACAGAGACGTGCCAGGCCCTGCACAGGGGAGTGGCAGAGGCCTAAATGTTTCTGGCGCAGGCAGAAGTCCCAGCAGAGTAAGGGGCCGTGGCAGCAGGGGTCTCCGTGAGAGGCCTGAGCAACCGGTGTCATCTAGCGGTTGTGTCTTGACCAGCAACCCAGCGGTTCTTGAATAGTTAACTCGGTCATCCACTTCATCCCAAGTGATATCAGACACCCCCAGCCAAGAGTTGGTGGGTTCGTCTGACACAACGCTTAATTGGCATGGCCCAGAAGCAGGCCCTGTTCCCCTACCTGTCTTGAACCTGCCTCTTTCATTTCTTGTTCCCTCAGCGCGAGAAGTATTATATGCCGTAGGCTCGGCTCCACTTTTAGGCAAGGAAGAGCTACTAGAGGACAGTCAGCAGCTACTGCCCAGCCAAGATTTGGAGGAGACATCCGCTGCTTCCTCCGGTAGGCCTGCAAATAGTGATGAGGAGTGTGGCGTGGGAACTGGTGTTGCGAGCGGTCAGGCTTCTGACCCAGAGACCGTTGAGGAGGATATCAGTGATGTGCAGACAGTACTCGATGATGATGATGTAGCTGATCGCATTTGGGAGCCAGGTGATGAAGGGGCTTCATCATCATCTGGAGAAGAGTGTGGCAGCTTGCCCGTGAGCCAGCGGCGGAGCCAGGAAGTCGCTAGCGTGGCCGGGAGTTAGCAGGGCGACAGCAGTGGGAGGTTGGGAGCCAAACGTGCCCGAGGTAGACCACCCACTTTGCAGAAGAGTTCCTGCCTGGGAAATAGCAATGCACGGGTTCACGGACGTAGCGGCGGGCGGTAGCAATCAGTCAGTGCATAGTGTTGGGGGTAAAATCACCTACTCAGCGGTGTGGCAGTTTTTTGTTAAGCCGTCGGAGGAGGTGAACATGGCAATATGTAGAATTTGTGGGTAGAAGGTGAAGCATGGCCAGGGTGCCAATGTTGGCACCATGGCCCTGCGTCAACATATGCAGCGTCACCATAAAGTGGCCCGGGAAAATCGCGGCTCCCAACCACTGCATCACCCAGGGGCACGCACCCGGTTTCAGGCAGTCAGGGCTCTACCACCTCAGCCAAAGGGAGCTGTTTGTCCTTCCCATCATCTGTTGGTTCTGATGCTCCTGTTCCTCCTCCTACTCCTCGTCAGTCATTCCATCAGCAATCGATCACCGAAGCGATTGCCAAGAGACAACAGTATGCGTGCACTCATCCAACGGCGCAGATGCTGAATGTGCTCCTGTCTTAATGATCGAAGCAGACAGGAGTACTCCTCTGTGTAACTTCGATGTCAGCCAGTGGCAGCTTATGCGTGACACCTGCCGTTTGCTCAGGCTATTTTAAGTGATGCCACGTTATTTGTCAGTTGCTAAGACTACGGGATGAACGATGTTATTCCTCTGCTTTATGTCCTGCAACAGATGCTGGTAAATCTGGCTGGTCAGGGGACTGGAGACGTGGAGCCTAGATCTCACGGCCACATGAGCCCGGTGGCGGCTGAACTGGAGGAGGACATTGGAGCACAAGCAATGTGTAGCAAAATGGGTGGTTTTTTGACACAGGTGACAGGAGAGGAGGAGCAGGAGCAGCCAGAAGAGCTACAGGACGATGAGGAAGATAAGGCAGAGGACCCAGACACACTGTGGCAGTATGCAGTGGAGATGGAGACAGGTAGTCCCTTCGAGTCACTTGCACAAATGGCCCTATGCATGCTCACTTGTCACCATTCAGCAGAGAAATAACTTCTGGCTCTCCACCTTGTTGGAACCTCGCTACCGGTCCAAAATGGGGACCTTTCTTACACCTGCTGAGAGGGAGGACAAACTAAACTGCTATAGAGACATCAGATTTATATGTAATCAGTTGGCCGCAGCACCATCGTCCATTCTCTCACACGTCTGACCGGGGGGCCTTCTGTGCTCACGTTCCACTGCCATGGCTGCTGGGGAGGGGTGGGGTGGCAGGAGCAGTACCAGCTCCATCATCATTAGCAGCCTGAGTCTTGAGTCGCTAATGAGCAGCTTTCTTTACCCGCATTGTGAAGAAACTACTCACCAGCAGCTAGACGCAGAGCAGAACCTGAACCAGCAGATGGTGGCATACTTGGAGTGCACCCCACCAGCTGTTATTGAAGATCCACTGGACTACTGGGCAGCCAAACTGGATTTGTGGCCGCAACTGGCAGAGTTTGCCCTGCACGGCCAGTAGTGTGGGATCAGAGTGGGTGTTTAGTGCGGCAGGGGCCATAGTTACCCCAAGAAGAACTCGCCTGTCTACACAAAATGTGGAGAGTCTGACCTTTGTCAAGATGAATCAGGCATGGATCAGCCAGGATTTCCACCCACCAATGCGTGATACATCAGACTAGATCATCCATGGTGCCACACCAACACTTTGAGAAAAGTGACTGGTTTCTTCTGGCTACCTGCCTCAGCTACTATTTTGATGCTCTCACCCGCCTGATGCCACACATCTTATGCCAAGTGCTCCTTCTTTCACCCACCATCTTCAGCTAGTACTGGTATTGCCACACACCTCCTCACTCTGTCACTGGGTCACTCTGTGGTCTCCTGATGCTGCTGCCACCTCCACACTCTGTTATTGTGCCACTCGGTGGCCTCCTGATGCTGCTGCCACCTTTACACTCTGTCATTGGGCCACTCTGTGGTCTCCTCATGCTGCTTTCACCTCACCACTATGTCATAGGGCCACTCTTTGGACTTTTCATGCTGATCCCACCGACCCACTTCATGACTGGGCCACTATTTAGCCTTTCTGGCTTGGCTGACATCATCATTCATTTGACCCTTCTTCTGATATGTCAGAAGGAAGGAAAAATTTGATGCACAATGGATCCTCTCTGTGTACCAACTATAAGGCCTGTATCAGAATAAGCTTATGATTTGGTAGCCAAAAGCAGGAGTGGGTACAAAACACACAAGACATGCAAATATTAATTTCACATGTCATCTCTGTTTTGGATCCACTCCAGTTTTTTTGGGCATTAGCAATACTGATGGATTGCTGACCGAGTGAAGGCGGATGCTCCACAGACAGAAACTGTTTTTTGTGGGTTATTTTTCTAAAAGATCAGAGGAAGGGCAAAATAATCAGTGACGTCAACACAAACTTACTGCTGACACCCTCTCCACTCTGTCGGGGGGCTCTACTTGTATAAGCGTTTAATAGAACAGGTTCTGCAGACATCTATGTGGAATCAGCTGACGACGGTGTAAAAGGAGTACGCTTCTTCTTGGCGCTAACATCGACCTGTAAGGCTGAGTTCATACTTGAGTTATTTGGTCAGTTTTGGCCTGTAACTGCCCAAATAAGTGAAGTGTGCAGTGGATCTAAGAGCGATGCCTGTCATCTGCATGTCATACTGACTCACAGTATTATTTGACTACCACAGCAGACTCCCTATGCGTGTTACTGCAAGGCACAATGTTCTACACCACTATAAAGGCTCTCTGCAGCCAGGAAATAGCTGTTTTTTTTTAAACTAAATTCGCCGGAAATATTTATGACTTCATATGGGGAAATGGCATTTAGTTTTACTTTAAACTTAAATTTTTTTGTATTGACTGTCATAGTAATATACAGACAGTGTGGCTATAAGACCCAGCTTCTACAGGCATCGGGCTACCATACAGCCATTGGGTCCCCATCACCACAGCGCGGGGACCTGATTAGGAGATTCTCTGGAAGTGAATTTTCAGCCAGCTAAGCAGTGTGCATCCGAAACATATAGATGACACAAAGGGCAAAAAACAGACACATAGACCAAACACAAATTCTTCATGGACATTTTCGTGGATGAAACTCGTCAAACAGACTTAAAAATGTGAAGGAGGCCTGAGGTGAAGCTATTGGTGGTGCATTTTCCCTAGTTGCTGTTACTATTGGGTCAGATAAGCAATTCCTCACATCCTACGAAAATTACAAAATTAATCAAAATATCAAAAATATGGGTAAGTGAACAAAAAAATAATATTAATGTGCTGCAGTCTCTCACACAGAACATAGAAATGTGCCAAGTATGAACCTAGTGTTCTCTGCCCATTTGTTATTATTTTATTTAGCACTTTTCTGCATGATTAATTGTTATGATTAATCTTTACAATGAGTTGCATGCATAAATAATAGTCAGAAGTCTATCTTAATTAATTTTAGCATATCTTAAAATGTTAATGAATTCTGGATTTACCATTTTGTTCTTTAAATACTGATGATCTGCCAAAGTTGTTTAAATGTTTCTTCCTACAAGCCATATGAACAGCATGTGTCACTTGGGTACACTTATGTTATACAATGTGCTTAAAAGACGAGGGGGAAACTTATGTAGATAATGGCTTCAACCTCACCCCTTTTTAATTAAAACTAGAGATCTTTTTCATGCAAAAATGGTGGTGTTTACTGATGTTATAATAGTGGTGACGTATTAACTGCAAAAAGTGGAATAAATATTCTATAAAATATGCTGACTTTTTACTTCTGCAGGTCCTATAGGCCAGCTGTGCTATTACAAATATAGCAAGCTCCAGTCATTTAACTCCATTTAGTAACAGCTCAGACCACACCTAAGGAGCTATTACATGTTCATGTTAGCGGGCGCAGGTAACACTGGCAATTTACGCTAATTCCCGGCTGCACCTGGGGTTTCCCCTATTTTGGGTTACAAGTAAAAGTGCAACCCAAAAATTGCAATGCTAGAGCAGTACTCCAGAGCAGGGGGTATCTGAAAATGGTTTGTTATATATTGTTAAATATTGTTATGTGTTGTTATGTTATGTATTGCACCCAATATAGCCGCGTATGGATGGAACAGCCAGAGTGAACAATCCTGGCTCAGTCCTTGAAGAAAGCTAGACTGGCTGGCTCTGCCCCTTGCTTTGGAGTATATAGGGAGAGTTCAGAGAGAGAGAGAGAGAGAGAGAGGAAGTTGTTGCCTCATGCTCTTTCTTTTTAGGCCCAGGAAAATTCTGAGATTAAAAGATCTGGCAAGATCTACAGAAATAGAAGGAAAGAAAGACAAGGGAGAGAATTGGAGAAGTCGAATATGCATGGTCAAACATAGGAGTCAGGAAGGAAACCTGCTACAACAGCCATTCACACTTTACTACTGTGAGGGACAACGTTAATACAACCTTCACGCTTAGACATATCCTGGCCAGATATGCCTTCAAAACCCTGTGAACACTGTAGCCATTATTGCCAAGGTACTGGTCCAGCTATAGAGTCTACTGAAAGAGACTTTAGGAAGGTAGAGAGAGAAGAGGGCTGTAACTCCCATCATTGCTTAAATTCATACATCCCTATCTGGGAGAGAATTACACTGTGTACAGTTGGAACTGTGTCTGCTATAGTTGGATGTACTGGGACTTTTGCATAGCCAAGCATAGGATTCATTAAGGTAACCTGTTACTATAGCTAATCGATCTTGGTTGCTTGTGAGGGACTATGATTAAGATACCTGTCACGCTTACCTACGTCCTGTCCAGGTGTGCCTCTAATTCCTTTTTTCCTGCAGTGGACACTACAGTCACAATTGCCAGATTACAGTTTGCTATTCAGAAATAGCATACCTAGAGTGCCATTAATTGCCACTTTGCCAGCCTTTATACCTCACCATCTGGGAAAAGGATTTGCACAGTGCGCAGATTATTATTGGATGAACTACAACTTATATTCTTTTTCAAGGTTGCCTGAGTACAGGTGGATCAATCTGAATAATCTAATGCTTGAACGGTCAATTAAACTCAGCAATCACTCTCAACTGAGCTGACAACTTCAGAGCAATATTGTGCTTAGCCTCTGCATACATCGGGTGCCCGTTTTTAAGGAATCTACAGTATGTCCCAGACATGCAGCTTGCCTTTGTTCCCCACAGCTTCTTCACTTATGGGTTCTCTTGAGCACCACATGCCACCAGCCGCTCTAGTATCCAATTGGTTTTAACATTTTGCTGCCAGTAGTCTGCAGGGGGACCATGAGCCATTTCATCTCTGGTTCTCTATTCTGTCTGCTTAGATACCTGGGCCCAGGCACTGAATTACACACCTGATTTCTGCACACATGTGCACACACTGAAACAGTATTCCCTGACCACTTCCTGGCTGTCTTGATCTGGTATCCTCTACGAGATTTAGATAATACAGCCGAACCTCAGTGTGCTACACGCTCACAAAGCTCTGCAACGTCTCTTTATTGAATTCCCTTAGACTCAGTTCTCATTTTTTTCAGATTAAAACTTGCAAATACCAACACAAATGAGATTGCATCTTTCAGAATTAATCCTATACAGGCTGTGCCACATTTATGATGAAGAGGCAGAGCAGATGTGGGATAGTAACTAATTTTACTTGTTCAAACTTTCATAAGCCACATTATGATAAACAGTGTTGTGATGTGTACATTTTCCATGATTAACAGCTATGTAATCTTCCAAGTCCTTGATTAGAGGTACCCATATGCACAAGGGTATTTCCAAAATCATAATCATTTTTGGGGGCCTGTCTGTTCAGTCATCATGGAGGTTTCAGAATTATTATACATATTTCTTGAAGATGCACTTTGGATCTGTTATTTTCATTTCTTTCTAGCAAAGGCATGAACATGTGTAATGCTCCTAATGTTTAAACCAATCACTTGACCAATTTGACTTTTTTATGACTTTGTTTCAGATCTTATATTATTTGACTGTATTTGGTGGTCAGAAGATTATTAATCAGCCTAGAGGTAGAGTTGAGCGAACACCTGGATGTTCGGGTTCGAGAAGTTCGGCCGAACATCCCGGAAATGTTCGGGTTCGGGATCCGAACCCGATCCGAACTTCGTCCCGAACCCGAACCCCATTGAAGTCAATGGGGACCCGAACTTTTCGGCACTAAAACGGCTGTAAAACAGCCCAGGAAAGGGCTAGAGGGCTGCAAAAGGCAGCAACATGTAGGTAAATCCCCTGCAAACAAATGTGGATAGGGAAATTAATTAAAATAAAAATTAAATAAATAAAAATTAACCAAAATCAATTGGAGAGAGGTTCCATAGCAGAGAATCTGGCTTCCCGTCACCCACCACTGGAACAGTCCATTCTCAGATATTTAGGCCCCGGCACCCAGGCAGAGGAGAGAGGTCCCGTAACAGAGAATCTGTCTTCATGTCAGCAGAGAATTAGTCTGCATGTCATAGCAGAGAATGAGGCTTCACGTCAGCCACCACTGCAACAGTCCATTGGCATATATTTAGGCCTAGCACACAGGCAGAGGAGAGAGGTCCCGTAACAGAGAATCTGGCTTCATGTCAGCAGAGAATCAGTCTGCATGTCATAGCAGAGAATGAGGCTTCACGTCAGCCACCACTGCAACAGTCCATTGGCATATATTTAGGCCCAGCACACACACAGGCAGAGGAGAGAGGTCCCGTAACAGAGAATCTGGCTTCATGTCAGCAGAGAATCAGTCTGCATGTCATAGCAGAGAATGAGGCTTCACGTCAGCCACCACTGCAACAGTCCATTGGCATATATTTAGGCCCAGCACACACACAGGCAGAGGAGAGAGGTCCCGTAACAGAGAATCTGGCTTCATGTCAGCAGAGAATCAGTCTGCATGTCATAGCAGAGAATGAGGCTTCACGTCAGCCACCACTGCAACAGTCCATTGGCATATATTTAGGCCCAGCACACACACAGGCAGAGGAGAGAGGTCCCGTAACAGAGAATCTGGCTTCATGTCAGCAGAGAATCAGTCTGCATGTCATAGCAGAGAATGAGGCTTCACGTCAGCCACCACTGCAACAGTCCATTGGCATATATTTAGGCCCAGCACACACACAGGCAGAGGAGAGAGGTCCCGTAACAGAGAATCTGTCTTCATGTCAGCAGAGAATTAGTCTGCATGTCATAGCAGAGAATGAGGCTTCACGTCACCCACCACTGCAACAGTCCATTGGCATATATTTAGGCCTAGCACACAGGCAGAGCAGAGAGGTCCCGTAACAGACAATCTGGCTTCATGACAGCAGAGAATCAGTCTGCATGTCATAGCAGAGAATGAGGCTTCACGTCACCCACCACTGCAACAGTCCATTGGCATATATTTAGGCCTAGCACACAGGCAGAGCAGAGAGGTCCCGTAACAGACAATCTGGCTTCATGACAGCAGAGAATCAGTCTGCATGTCATAGCAGAGAATGAGGCTTCACGTCACCCACCACTGCAACAGTCCATTGGCATATATTTAGGCCTAGCACACAGGCAGAGCAGAGAGGTCCCGTAACAGACAATCTGGCTTCATGTCAGCAGAGAATCAGTCTGCATGTCATAGCAGAGAATGAGGCTTCACGTCACCCACCACTGCAACAGTCCATTGGCATATATTTAGGCCTAGCACACAGGCAGAGCAGAGAGGTCCCGTAACAGACGATCTGGCTTCATGTCAGCAGAGAATCAGTCTGCATGTCATAGCAGAGAATCAGGCTTCACGTCAGCCACCACTGCAACAGTCCATTGTCATAAATTTAGGCCCAGCACCCAGGCAGAGGAGAGAGGTCCCGTAACAGACAATCTGGCTTCATGTCAGCAGAGAATTAGTCTGCATGTCATAGCAGAGAATCAGGCTTCATGTCAGCCACCACTGCAACAGTCCATTGGCATATATTTAGGCCTAGCACACAGGCAGAGGAGAGGTTCATTCAACTTTGGGTAGCATCGCAATATAATGGTAAAATGAAAATAAAAATAGGATTGAATGAGGAAGTGCCCTGGAGTCCAATAATATATGGTTATGGGGAGGTAGTTAATGTCTAATCTGGACAAGGGACGGACAGGTCCTGTGGGATCCATGCCTGGTTCATTTTTATGAACGTCAGCTTGTCCACATTGGCTGTAGACAGGCGGCTGCGTTTGTCTGTAATGACGCCCCCTGCCGTGCTGAATACACGTTCAGACAAAACGCTGGCTGCCGGGCAGGCCAGCACCTCCAAGGCATAAAAGGCTAGCTCTGGCCACGTGGACAATTTAGAGACCCAGAAGTTGAATGGGGCCGAACCATCAGTCAGTACGTGGAGGGGTGTGCACACGTACTGTTCCACCATGTTAGTGAAATGTTGCCTCCTGCTAACACGTTGCGTATCAGGTGGTGGTGCAGTTAGCTGTGGCGTGTTGACAAAAGTTTTCCACATCTCTGCCATGCTAACCCTGCCCTCAGAGGAGCTGGCCGTGACACAGCTGCCTTGGCGACCTCTTGCTCCTCCTCTGCCTTGGCCTTGGGCTTCCACTTGTTCCCCTGTGACATTTGGGAATGCTCTCAGTAGCGCGTCTACCAACGTGCGCTTGTACTCGCGCATCTTCCTATCACGCTCCAGTGCAGGAAGTAAGGTGGGCACATTGTCTTTGTAGCGTGGATCCAGCAGGGTGGCAACCCAGTAGTCCGCACAGGTTAAAATGTGGGCAACTCTGCTGTCGTTGCGCAGGCACTGCAGCATGTAGTCGCTCATGTGTGCCAGGCTGCCCAGGGGTAAGGACAAGCTGTCCTCTGTGGGAGGCGTATCGTCATCGTCCTGCCTTTCCCCCCAGCCACGCACCAGTGATGGACCCGAGCTGCGTTGGGTGCCACCCCGCTGTGACCATGCTTCATCCTCATCCTCCTCCACCTCCTCCTCATCCTCGTCCTCCTCGTCCTCCAGTAGTGGGCCCTGGCTGGCCACATTTGTACCTGGCCTCTGCTGTTGCAAAAAACCTCCCTCTGAGTCACTTCGAAGAGACTGGCCTGAAAGTGCTAAAAATGACCCCTCTTCCTCATCCTCCTCCTCCTCCTCCTGGGCCACCTCCTGTTCCATCATCGCCCTAAGTGTTTTCTCAAGGAGACATAGAAGTGGTATTGTAACGCTGATAACGGTGTCATCGCCACTGGCCATGTTGGTGGAGTACTCGAAACAGCGCAACAGGGCACACAGGTCTCGCATGGAGGCCCAGTCATTGGTGGTGAAGTGGTGCTGTTCTGTAGTGCGACTGACCCGTGCGTGCTGCAGCTGAAACTCCACTATGGCCTGCTGCTGCTCGCACAGTCTGTCCAGCATGTGCAAGGTGGAGTTCCACCTGGTGGGCACGTCGCATATGAGGCGGTGAGCGGGAAGGCCGAAGTTACGCTGTAGCGCAGACAGGCGAGCAGCGGCAGGATGTGAACGCCGGAAGCGCGAACAGACGGCCCGCACTTTATGCAGCAGCTCTGACATGTCGGGGTAGTTGTGAATGAACTTCTGCACCACCAAATTCAGCACATGCGCCAAGCAAGGGATGTGCGTCAAATTGGCTAGTCCCAGAGCTGCAACGAGATTTCGCCCATTATCACACACCACCAGGCCGGGCTTGAGGCTCACCGGCAGCAACCACTCGTCGGTCTGTTGTTCAATACCCCGCCACAACTCCTGTGCGGTGTGGGGCCTGTCCCCCAAACATATGAGTTTCAGAATGGCCTGCTGACGTTTACCCCGGGCTGTGCTGAAGTTGGTGGTGAAGGTGTGTGGCTGACTGGATGAGCAGGTGGAAGAAGAGGAGGAGGAAGCCGAGAAGGAGGAGGTGGCAACAGGAGGCAAAGAATGTTGCCCTGCGATCCTTGGCGGCGGCAGGACGTGCGCCAAACAGCTCTCCGCCTGGGGCCCAGCTGCCACTACATTTACCCAGTGTGCAGTTAGGGAGATATAGCGTCCCTGGCCGTGCTTACTGGTCCACGTATCTGTGGTTAGGTGGACCTTGCTACAGATGGCGTTGCGCAGTGCACACTTGATTTTATCGGATACTTGGTTGTGCAGGGAAGGCACGGCTCTCTTGGAGAAGTAGTGCCGGCTGGGAACAACATACTGTGGGACAGCAAGCGACATGAGCTGTTTGAAGCTGTCTGTGTCCACCAGCCTAAATGACAGCATTTCATAGGCCAGTAGTTTAGAAATGCTGGCATTCAGGGCCAGGGATCGAGGGTGGCTAGGTGGGAATTTACGCTTTCTATCAAATGTTTGTGAGATGGAGAGCTGAACGCTGGCGTGTGACATGGTTGAGACGCTTGGTGACGGAGGTGGTGGTGGTGGTGTTGGTGGTACATCCCCTGTTTGCTGGGCGGCAGGTGCCAACGTTCCTCCAGAGGCGGAGGAAGAGGCCGAGGCGGCAGCAGCAGAATAGGCCGAGGCGGCAGCAGCAGAAGAGGTAGCAGGGGGAGCCTGAGTGACTTCCTTGGTTTTAAGGTGTTTACTCCACTGCAGTTCATGCTTTGCATGCAGGTGCCTGGTCATGCAGGTTGTGCTCAGGTTCAGAACGTTAATGCCTCGCTTCAGGCTCTGATGGCACAGCGTGCAAACCACTCGGGTCTTGTCGTCAGCACATTGTTTGAAGAAGTGCCATGCCAGGGAACTCCTTGAAGCTGCCTTTGGGGTGCTCGGTCCCAGATGGCGGCGGTCAGTAGCAGGCGGAGTCTCTTGGCGGCGGGTGTTCTGCTTTTGCCCACTGCTCCCTCTTTTGCTACGCTGTTGGCTCGGTCTCACCACTGCCTCTTCCTCCGAACTGTGAAAGTCAGTGGCACGACCTTCATTCCATGTGGGGTCTAGGACCTCATCGTCCCCTGCATCGTCTTCCACCCAGTCTTGATCCCTGACCTCCTGTTCAGTCTGCACACTGCAGAAAGACGCAGCAGTTGGCACCTGTGTTTCGTCATCATCAGAGACATGCTGAGGTGGTATTCCCATGTCCTCATCATCAGGAAACATAAGTGGTTGTGCGTCAGTGCATTCTATGTCTTTCACCGCTGGGGAAGGGCTAGGTGGATGCCCTTGGGAAACCCTGCCAGCGGAGTCTTCAAACAGCATAAGAGACTGCTGCATAACTTGAGGCTGAGACAGTTTCCCTGGTATGCATGGGGGTGATGTGACAGACTGATGGGGTTGGTTTTCAGGCGCCATCTGTGCGCTTTCTGCAGAAGACTGGGTGGGAGATAATGTGAACGTGCTGGATCCACTGTCGGCCACCCAATTGACTAATGCCTGTACCTGCTCAGGCCTTACCATCCTTAGAACGGCATTGGGCCCCACCATATATCGCTGTAAATTCTGGCGGCTACTGGGACCTGAGGTAGTTGGTACACTAGGACGTGTGGATGTGGCAGAACGGCCACGTCCTCTCCCAGCACCAGAGGGTCCACTAACACCACCACGACCATGTCCACGTCCGCGTCCCTTACTAGATGTTTTTCTCATTGTTATGGTTCACCACAACAACAAATATATTATTTGGCCCAATGTATTGTATTCAAATTCAGCGGGATATAAATTTGAGGCCTAGTATTTAGGCGCTGGGTGACCGGTATGGATTTAGTGACAGAATTAGACTTGGAAATGCACAGAAGCGTGTGTGTGAAGTTATTCTGAATGACCCAATGTGCACCTTGAATATTATATACCCTTTTTGGGATAGATTTCAAATAGCTCTGATATAGCAGGAACCACTAAATTATGAAATTGCTAAATTGGGAATTGTACTTCAACCCAGAACAAAAAATGTGCTTTGACGGACACTAAATATCTTGCCCAGCAACAACAGTACAGCGGTGGGTAACGAGAGATTTAGAGGGATTTAAATTTGAGGCCTAGTATTTAGGCGCTGGGTGACAGGTATGGGTTTAGTGACAGAATTAGACTTGGAAATACACAGTAGCGGGTGTGTGTGAAGTTATTCTGAATGACCCAATGTGCACCTTCAATATTATATACCCTTTTTGGGATAGATTTCAAATAGCTCTGATATAGCAGGAACCACTAAATTATGAAATTGCTAAATTGGGAATTGTACTTCAACCCAGAACAAAAAATGTGCTTTGACGGACACTAAATATCTTGCCCAGCAACAACAGTACAGCGGTGGGTAACGAGAGATTTAGAGGGATTTAAATTTGAGGCCTAGTATTTAGGCGCTGGGTCACCGGTATGGATTTAGTGACAGAATTAGACTTGGAAATGCACAGAAGCGTGTGTGTGAAGTTATTCTGAATGACCCTATGTGCACCTTCAATATTATATACCCTTTTAGGGATAGATTTCAAATAGCTCTGATATAGCAGAAACCACTAAATTATGAAATTGCTAAATTGGGAATTGTACTTCAACCCAGAACAAAAAATGTGCTTTGACGGACACTAAATATCTTGCCCAGCAACAACAGTACAGCGGTGGGTAACGAGAGATTTAGAGGGATTTAAATTTGAGGCCTAGTATTTAGGCGCTGGGTCACCGGTATGGATTTAGTGACAGAATTAGACTTGGAAATGCACAGAAGCGTGTGTGTGAAGTTATTCTGAATGACCCTATGTGCACCTTCAATATTATATACCCTTTTAGGGATAGATTTCAAATAGCTCTGATATAGCAGAAACCACTAAATTATGAAATTGCTAAATTGGGAATTGTACTTCAACCCAGAACAAAAAATGTGCTTTGACGGACACTAAATATCTTGCCCAGCAACAACAGTACAGTGGTGGGTAACGAGAGATTTAGAGGGATTTAAATTTGAGGCCTAGTATTTAGGCGCTGGGTCACCGGTATGGATTTAGTGACAGAATTAGACTTGGAAATGCACAGAAGCGTGTGTGTGAAGTTATTCTGAATGACCCTATGTGCACCTTCAATATTATATACCCTTTTAGGGATAGATTTCAAATAGCTCTGATATAGCAGAAACCACTAAATTATGAAATTGCTAAATTGGGAATTGTACTTCAACCCAGAACAAAAAATGTGCTTTGACGGACACTAAATATCTTGCCCAGCAACAACAGTACAGTGGTGGGTAACGAGAGATTTAGAGGGATTTAAATTTGAGGCCTAGTATTTAGGCGCTGGGTCACCGGTATGGATTTAGTGACAGAATTAGACTTGGAAATGCACAGAAGCGTGTGTGTGAAGTTATTCTGAATGACCCTATGTGCACCTTCAATATTATATACCCTTTTAGGGATAGATTTCAAATAGCTCTGATATAGCAGAAACCACTAAATTATGAAATTGCTAAATTGGGAATTGTACTTCAACCCAGAACAAAAAATGTGCTTTGACGGACACTAAATATCTTGTCCAGCAACAACAGTACAGCGGTGGGTAACGAGAGATTTAGAGGGATTTAAATTTGAGGCCTAGTATTTAGGCGCTGGGTCACCGGTATGGATTTAGTGACAGAATTAGACTTGGAAATGCACAGAAGCGTGTGTGTGAAGTTATTCTGAATGACCCTATGTGCACCTTCAATATTATATACCCTTTTAGGGATAGATTTCAAATAGCTCTGATATAGCAGAAACCACTAAATTATGAAATTGCTAAATTGGGAATTGTACTTCAACCCAGAACAAAAAATGTGCTTTGACGGACACTAAATATCTTGCCCAGCAACAACAGTACAGCGGTGGGTAACGAGAGATTTAGAGGGATTTAAATTTGAGGCCTAGTATTTAGGCGCTGGGTGACAGGTATGGGTTTAGTGACAGAATTAGACTTGGAAATACACAGTAGCGGGTGTGTGTGAAGTTATTCTGAATGACCCAATGTGCACCTTCAATATTATATACCCTTTTTGGGATAGATTTCAAATAGCTCTGATATAGCAGGAACCACTAAATTATGAAATTGCTAAATTGGGAATTGTATTTCAACCCAGAACAAGAAATGTGCTTGAACGGACACTAAATAACTCGCCCAGCTACAGCACTAGGGACAGATTTAGCTGGATATAAATTTGAGGCCTAGTATTTAGGCGCTGGGTGACCGGTATGGATTTAGTGACAGAATTAGACTGGGATATGGCCAAAAAATGAACAGACTATTGCTGGTTAAATGCACTTGGTGTGACAGCTTCACCCTGATGTAGGCTTTAGCCAAAAAACAACCACACCATTGAGGGTTAAATGCACTTGGTGACAGGCGCAGCTTGCCCCTGATTTTGTATATGGCCAAAAAATGAACAGACTATTGCTGGTTAAATGCACTTGGTGTGACAGCTTCACCCTGATGTAGGCTTTAGCCAAAAAACAACCACACCATTGAGGGTTAAATGCACTTGGTGACAGGCGCAGCTTGCCCCTGATTTTGTATATGGCCAAAAAATGAACAGACTATTGCTGGTTAAATGCACTTGGTGTGACAGCTTCACCCTGATGTAGGCTTTAGCCAAAAAACAACCACACCATTGAGGGTTAAATGCACTTGGTGACAGGCGCAGCTTGCCCCTGATTTTGTATATGGCCAAAAAATGAACAGACTATTGCTGGTTAAATGCACTTGGTGTGACAGCTTCACCCTGATGTAGGCTTTAGCCAAAAAACAACCACACCATTGAGGGTTAAATGCACTTGGTCGCAGCTTGTGCTGGCGCACCACAAGACACAAAATGGCCGCCGATCACCCCAGAAAAATGAGACTGACAAACGGTCTGTGCAGCCTAAAAACAGTGAGCAATTGAGGATCAGCAGCTCAATGATCCACAGCTGCAGATCGATCAGTTAATCAAGTCCTTTGGAGGAGTTAATCTGCCTAATCTCGCCCTACTGTCGCAGCCGCAACCTCTCCCTACGCTAATCAGAGCAGAGTGACGGGCGGCGCTATGTGACTCCAGCTTAAATAGAGGCTGGGTCACATGGTGCTCTGGCCAATCACAGCCATGCCAATAGTAGGCATGGCTGTGATGGCCTCTTGGGGCAAGTAGTATGACGCTTGTTGATTGGCTGCTTTGCAGCCTTTCAAAAAGCGCCAAGAAAGCGTCACAAAAGCGCGAAGAAAGCGACGAACACCGAACCCGAACCCGGACTTTTACGAAAATGTCCGGGTTCGGGTCCGTGTCACGGACACCCCAAAATTCGGTACGAACCCGAACTATACAGTTCGAGTTCGCTCATCCCTACCTAGAGGGTTTTATTAGTTTGTACAGAGTTCCATAATTTAATGATATGAACAGGCTAACGTTGGGCGTTAATTGAAGTAGAAACAAAGTCATCTTTGGTTTATACCGGATGATCTGACACAAAAATAGAGGAAAATTGATGATTTGCACCATCTTGGCTGACTGTTAGACTATTGCTCTCAGTTTGTGCTCCCCTAATTAATGCTCCAAGGTTGCCAACTCAACAACCCCCAGCATGTCCTGTGGATACTCCCTGCATATGCTCCATCAGTCACTTCGACAGACCCATCTGGGCTTATATGGGGATATTTTTAAACCCATCTTTGTACTTTAGTTTTGTTTGAATATAGTAATTTTACATTTGACATGCTTTTTTGTGGTAAAATGAAAGATTTAAAGATTTTTAACCAAATGTAATGGTATTATTACAGAGAAACCATAACTTATGGCTCATATCTCATTATGGCTCATTATTTCCTGGTTACACCGTACTGGATTTGTTGTGATTTCACATCTGGATTTTCTAGTAATTTTCAGTTTTACTTCTAACCAACTTCTTCCAAGAATGTCAGTCTTAGTTGACACAAATTGCTATCTAACATAAGTTGTTGTTTTTTTATTGTCGGAGCACCTTTCAAAGTAGTTCTTTTTTCATACTGAAACTACTTCAAAGCAGATAGATGAACCTACTAAAATCACCTGGTATGTCATAGGTCTGTGCAGTATTCAGTAGGCTATTCTCCTTTAACCTAATTAGGCCTCTTTTGACATCCAGGCAGACTGTGGAGAGGGTTGTACGAAGGACAGAGAGGCTCCATGGTAAACGACAAAATGTGGTTGGTTTAAGCTATCAACTACCTCCCCCCCCTCTAATTTTAAACCGGCGTTCCTTGAAAATGTTTGTCTTTCCTTCACCAGTTTTCCATCTATTACTTTATTGATTTCTCTCAATCACTTGTTTGCTAATTTTGCTGTATTAGTAGAAGAAATATAGGGCTTCTGCACGTTTACACAGCTCATAGGAGACAGACTTAGACAGACTTAGCTGAGCCTTTATCTTATGGGAACTAATAGTAGCTGCATAGATAACCCCTAGGGTACATAGGCACACCCTCCGATGCTGAACATTTAAAAAACCTTAGCCCATATGCCTCACAATACTTTACTGAGTAGTAATGATCTTACAACAGGTTATAGCTAGTCTATAAAGCTGGGTTCATATCACGTTTTTCCCATCCATTTAACTCATACAAAAAACGTACACGTTAAACGGATGCCTCAGACTGAAAAGTAAAGTTCTATTGTAAAAAAAACTATACTTTTTTAACATTGTAAAAAAACATATACTTTTTTTACCTGACTTTTTGCTGGATACAAGAATGCGGTGTGCTGCATTTTTGTATCCTTTTTTTTCTAACTTATACGTCAAACAGAGGGATAAAACATTGTGTGAACCCACCCTAACCTGCTAATAACTTAAAGGGTATGTACACCTTTGGGGACAATTTTTCTTTTTAGTGCATTGTATTCATAATGAGCAAAAAAATTTTTTTTTCAATTGATCTTTATTAAAAATATGGAACATTTTTCTCTGTACAGAGTTGATATGCTCTACTAGCAGGATCTGAATTTCCTATCTGCTCTATCAGACAGCTAGCTGACTGACTCCTTACCTCTGCTCTCAGACCTTATAAACACTCATCAAAGCTCAATCCTTATCGTACTGATAAGATTGTGGGCTTAAATAAGTGTTTATGATCTCTTAAGGGTGTACTAGATGGGAAGCTCGTTCATTGGGTAATCCAGATCTTTCAGCATGCTAAAAAATCTGTTTTTGCCGGCGGCAGATTGTGCTGTCTAATTATGATCTGCTGCCGGCAAACCCCTGTAGAGTAGGGAACGAGTGATGGCATAGTAATCACTCCTCCCTATGTTGTTGAGGAGTTTACTGCATGTATTAGAGGCTGTCTCAGCCGGTGCTTCCCTCCCGACAATCGTCTGCGTGATCTGGGTGTCTAATATGCTCTTTAGTAATTTAGAGATAAGGGTTATTCGATGACTGGCACAAAGGGAAATTAGGATGCGCACAGCTAGATAATCAGTTAACCCTTTGTGACAGAATTGCTGAATATTTTTAATAAAGACCAATTGAAAATTATTATTTTTTTAACCCCAAAAAAGTAAAATGCAATCATTTAAAAAAATTGCTCCTGAAAGTCTACATAACCTTTAAAGAAGACCTCTAACCTCTCCTGACATGTCTATTTTATTAACTACTTGCATCCCCCTTGTAATAACAATTCTGGAGCATTTATTCTTTGGACTCTATGTTGTTCCATTTCATTATCAATCATTGCTGTCAGTGTCAGATTGTGCAGGGACACCCCCCAATTGGTAACACCCATCTGGACCTTCACTGCAAACTGCTAGTAATTTATTTATAACGTCTAGCAGGAATAATAAAGGAATGACCCAGCAAAGAGTCATAAAAATCGATGCTCCAAATTTGATATTACATAGGGGATGCTAGTAGTTGCTGAAACAGACATGTCAGAGAGATTCTGAGTACTATTTAAGTTACTATCAGTAGGGTGTGTGAAAGACTAGATGAATATAATATAATATTTCCCAGATCTCATCCAGTTGACTAAATGAAGCAGTATATTTTAATAGTAGATGTGTACAACGTAACCACGTTGCAACACATTGTGGGCCTATAGCTGAACCAACAACATCAGAAAAAGGATTATTAGAAGATGTCACTTCTTTTAATGTAACGTTCATGTAATCATGGTGGGCAGAGCTCTACAAATGAATACATTTGCATTTCACCATTATTAATGGGACATAAAGTTGTGTGCAGTTAGGTAAAAGGCCAAGGTAAACTATGCACCTACAGTAGACCCAGAGCATTTCAGCTATACCTCTGCTAGGCGTAGGTTGCGCATTAATATAATCAATTGAAGGCAGTGGTGGCTATAAAGGTGTTAACAGCTCATTTTAATGAAGCATAATATTGAATTTCCAATAGACATAGTAATTATATTACAGAAATTTTTTCCGGCAATATATTTTGTTCCAATATTTTACATTCGCTTCTATTGTTTGTTTTTCAATGAAATGGCTCAAGAGGAAATATTGTCTTTTTTTTCTAAAAGGTAATTAGAAAGATGCACAAAATAGGTTTTCAGGTAATGTTAATATTAAATATGTTAATCCACAACTCAGTACACACATTTAATAAAAAGTGTAATTTTCCATTTGCTCTCTAGTTGTCTATTAATAAGACGGAGGCCTCGTTCCATTGGGAGACGGTTTCTGCAAGTGTTTGGTTACGGGCTATCTTGTAGAGAGAAATTAGAACAAAATTGAACTGCGAGAGGTTATGTAATTTTATTATGAATGTAAAATCTTAGATTTTTTAATAATTTCAGTTAAATAAGTCGGCTAATGGAACTTTATGAGAATCTTTTACTTTTTTCACAGTTTTAATTTGGATTGGATAAACATATATTTATCCTATGATAGAAATAAAAAGGAAAAATATAAGGGTGTAAAGGAAATAACATGAAAGCAATCTTCTATATTTCAATGAAGGTTACTTTCATAGAGCTTAGTGGATTAAAGAGATATATAATATATATATATATATATATATATATATATATATAGAGCTGTGCCTCACACAGTCCCTAAGTTGAAGGGGTTGTCCCACGAAAAATATTCTACAGTTTTCAAATCAGCACCTGGATCTGAATAATTTAGTAATTGCATGTAAGTAAAAATGTTGCATAGCCACTGCGTTGTTCAGTGAAATGTATCTGTATAGCACCACCTCCTGTTTGTTTTTTTCGTATTTCTATGTCCTGCTCACTGAGAAGGCCGCACATGCTCAGTTTTCATCCTTCAACTGCCTTCAACTGCCTCCTGAGCTGTAATAGGGAGAGCATGGACATGCCTCCTGAGCTGTGATAGGGAGAGCATGGACACGCCCCCTTCGCTGCAGCAGAAAAGACACTCCCCCTGAGCTGCCAGCTTGATATAAAGCTAGCCGAGCAATGAATGCATCCATTCGATCCATTCAAGGTACAGGGGTGGTTCTAGCTTTGTTAGAGAGAGATGGTCATATACTATATGATTTTCATTTTTTAGAATAATCATGGGATAATCCCTTTTAAAGCGGTTGTGCAGTGCTTTATATTGATGACCCATCCTCACAATAGGTCATCAATATCTGAATGGCAGGGGTCTGACACCAAGGACCCCTGCCAATCAGCAGTTTGATGAGGAGGTGGCGCTCCATGTGAGCGTCAACTGCTGGTCTTTACACTATGCGTCGACTCCTGAATGGAGCGGGTACTTGTATTACATTGCACTTCCGAAACTAAGTGCAGTGTAATGAAGAGGAAGTAACACTTTCATGGAGTCTCGCCTCCTCTTCAAACTGATTGGCGATAGTGCTGTGTGTCAGACCACAGCTGATCTGATATTGATGACCTATCCTGACAATAGGTCTTCATTATAAATTGCTGCACAATCCCTTTAAGAAGATGGGTTGTGCTTTATGACTGCTTGCACACTGGAATGAATGCTTATATAATGTATATATGGTATTATGGATGCTCAGTTTTACATACCTCCTTCCTGGATTTTGAAATCTTAAGCATGTGAATGCTGTCAGCAGATTTTCATGCAATGAATAGTATGATATTTGCTGCAAAGCTTTAAGCAAATCAGTAACAAAATGTGCATGTAACACATCTTGCTGTGAAGTCATAGGTACATGGTGATCCTTTTTTTGGTGTTATCTCTGCACTGTATAATGATGTGTATTTTGTATGTTTGTATAATTTTTGTCCTGTAACATTACTGAGTAGATGATTACTGTATTACTTATCTTACTATTGTGACTTCACTGTGAGCATATCACACTATTGTGACATCACTGTGCACATTATTACATTATTATTACATCATTCTGAGCATTATTCCCATACTCTGACATTACCATAATTATCATACCTGTACTTTGACAATTGACATCACCACGAGCATTATACCTGTACAGTGACATCACCATAGACGTTAAAGGGAAATTTCCTGGTGGGCCGATGCCCAGGGGGTCGTCTGAGTCCTCCTCATGGCTGGCCAGTGGAAGTTTTTGGGGGTGGTATTTTGTGATAGACTGTGTATTTTAGTTTTTTAGGGGTGGCATAATATGTCACAACATGGTATTGCTGGCCCTGTTAACTTGTGTTAGCACTGTCTTCCATCAATTTGGACCCGACTAGAAAACTGGGCCACTTTTAGTAATTTTTCAGGGCCACTTTAAGTTCCCAGTCCGTCCCTGGACATCACCTTGAATGGTGATATCACTGTCTGCATTATCAATATGTGCATTACGAGACCAAAATAACCATTAACCTTTCCATATTCTGAATTTGCTGCTAAAGTTGGTCATGGTGTAGTGGAGCTCCATTCCAAGTTTTGCTATGAGGCCCCATGGTTACTTTTTACACCCCTGATCCACCATATAGGACATTGTCCACATGGACGATTTCAGAATTTCTGTAACGTGTACATGAGAATTTTATGATCTCATCTACTTACACTGTGGATTTCCCACACACAAATCCATGGAGCAAATCCACATGTAATGCACAATGTGGTCAGGTGATGCAATGTATCAGAGAAATAAGATCACTGCATGTAGTGGTACTGTGAAGCAGTAATGCGGGAATTCTATGGAATTCAAAAAGTTAGTATACAGAATTATGATTCATATAAGAATATTTAAAGGGGTGTTTCCATATCTCGACTTTTATGGTATATTCACAAGATATAAACAGGTTTTGTACTCATACGTTGCAGGGATAAGCTCATTTTTGTGCTTAAAGAGGACCTTTCACTTGTATAAGCTATGTGAACGGAGTATGCTGCCATATAGAGCGACGCCCGGGGATCTCACTGCACTTACTATTATCCCCGGGCGCCGCTCCGTTCTCCCGTTATAGGCTCCGGTACCTTTGCTCCTTAAGTTATAGTAGGCGGGTCTTCCCTTGTCCTGTGGGCGTCTCCTTCTCCTAGGCTGCAGCGCTGGCCAATCGCAGCGCACAGCTCACAGCCTGGGAGAAAAAAACCTGGCAGCATACTCAGTTCACATAGTTTATACAAGTGAAAGGTCCTCTTTAAAAGGAAATTAACTCTTGGTCATATTGTTTCCCAGATTAGAAATTTGTATGCAATTTAGAAGTGGAGGGTCTCAGAATGATATTTTTAGGCAGTCTTCCTTGTGTAGGACACAATGTAGTCTTCATGCAGTTTTTCTTAGTAACACCAGCTGTGCATTGTAGGTCACTAATAGAAATACATGACTTCCAGGTTTCCTGGTGGCTCTCATGATTTGGTTTTCAATCAAAGCTGGATGGTGGCCCTGAATTAAAAATGTTCTCTTAAGATGGTTTAAGTATAGATATTCGGACTTTGATTGTTGTAATAGCGATTTATCCCTAGTGAGACATCTATGCCTGGCCTGTATAAGCAGATATAATCACTGCGGACAATTCTTATCAGATAGCTTGAACTCACCAACACCGAGTTTATCCGTGTAAGTTGCTTTATTCTGAAAGCCAGAAAACAGAGTACAGCAGAACAGATGGATTCCGGTATTGTGCGGTCAAAAGACGATGCTTTCATAAGCGTACATGAGAATACATGTGTACCTGTACATATGGCAGAGCAGTATGAAGATACAGGAAGTGAAGTACACAGAAGAAGGGGTGGAGCAAAGAAAGGAAATGAGTCACAGATATCAAGAACATAAAAACAAGAGCATTACCAGAAACGGACACTAGATGGGAGCATATAACCAAATATAGAATATCATATGAATTAAACTATATAGATTTTAACTGCTTGGCAGCAGACTCCCCATCTGGCATTGAAAATGTCACTATTTAAACCATAATGGAAGTTATTCACAAAAAATGTTGGACAAATGCAATAGAGAGGTATCAAACATTGACAGAAATTCATTATTAACTATTAATGTGAAAAAACATAGTCACAATATCAGAGAGACATTGAACCATGAAAGAAAAAATATCTTTGTAACACAATATAGCAAAGAATACACCCAAATTTGCAATATTGTAAAAAAACACTTTCCGGTTTTGGCCTGCGACAAGGCATGGGCAGCAATGGCACAAAAAGGTGTAAAATGTGCAGCTAAAAAAGCACCTACCATAGCTAGCTCAATAAGTCCCTCCCTTTTTAGAAATGACAAATCTTGCTCTATTCAGAGCACTTGGTTATCCACAAAGGGGAACTACAAATGTGGTCATTCCATTTGTATTTGTTGCAAATACATGAAAATCTGCCAGAATTTTGAATCTACTGTTAATGGCCAGACTTTTAAGATTCACTCCTTTCTCAATTGCAATACCACCTTTGCCATTTATTGCATAACATGCACCAAATGCAAGCTGCAATATGTAGGATGTACAACAAATGCCATAAAAACGCGCATTAGAAAACATATATCAGACATACCGCACCATGCAAACCGTAATGTATCTGCGGCAAGTCTCCATTTTGCCACAGTGCATGGTGGGGATGTCTCATATATGTCAGCACAAGGTATCGAAAAAGTCAAAAAACCTTTAAGAGGTGGTGACAGAAAACGTAAACTTCTGAATAGAGAATCCTACTGGATTTTCCAGTTAGAAAGTCGCCAACCCCATGGTCTGAATAAAAAACTTGACCTCATCCTACAATATTGATTTTCAAACTATTGACCATATAGTATTCCTCCTTTCTCATCATTTTTTTCACCCAGATCCGTTATTATTACTATATAATTTTTTTCTGAATATGTCATTGCTATTTCTTTTTATGTTTTTATAAATCACATAAATTTATGGTATGCTTTTAATTGAGTGTTGATTTGTGGATGGGACGGGAGTGGCTGAACCTCAGCCTGATTACCTCAGGTGAGAAAGTCGGTCCCTCCCTCCTCTCTATAAAAACTTTCTGCAGTGTACTGGAAAATGTCATGAGTAAGGGCTAGGATTTTATTGAGCCTGAAACATGTAGACCTGCATTCCTGTACCTGGATTTTACAGAATTTTGAATAAAGCTTTGGATTACCACGAATACAAGCTGGACCAATCAATCCCTTTTTTTCTCCATATCTACATTTCTCCTGCTTCGGGTGAGGGAGCTGGTCCGCGCTATATTAGTGGAATCCTTGGCAGGTGAGAGCTGCTCAAACCCCTGATTTTTACATAATGGAAGTTATATAATAGCAATAAACAACTGCTTGATGTCCGAGGACCTGAAAAGCATAAAGAGAACAGGCATATAATGCAACAACTAAAATGTAAGGCTTCAAGTGCATCAATTAGCTAGCTTTTGGTGTCCCAAACAGTCTGTCCCTGCTCCACACAGCAACCTCTCTCTACACTGGCAAAAGACTGAATGTAAAATGGTAGCCAGATCAGGTTTATTTATAAGGTAGGGGGTATGTACATGTGCTGAAATGTCTCAATTGGCTGTCCTGTACCACCTAAAAGATGTGTCATGGGTCTCAGTAGCCAGGAGTCTGATCCACACAATCCTCACCCTGATCCTCCTTTCTTCCACCACTTACAGTCTGGACAAACAAGTGATCCCACACTCGGATATTCCGAGGACCTCTTTGCATCGCCATTAATTGATTTGGCCCTCTCGCCAAGCATGCTTGAAGAGGGACCTGAGATCTTGTGCCCCGATTCCCAACCTCTTAAGCAAGAACATGACGCTGGGGAACAGCAATTAGTGTTTAATGCAGTGGATGATGATGAGACACAGTTGCCAATGACTCAACCGCAATTACTGTCTCAAGAGGTTGAGGAAGAGGATGACACACAGTTTTCAATTACCGAGGTTGTGGTTAGGTCAACAAATCAGGAGGATGATCAGAGTGGGGAAGTTGATGACGAGGTTACTGACCCAACCTGGGAAGGTGGCAACAAGCAAGGAGAGCAGTACAGAGGGAGAGGGGTCTTCAGCACTGCAACATGCTGGAAGAGGCAGTGGGGTGGCAAAATATAGAAGGCGGGCACCACCGAACAGGCCTGCAACTTTTTCACGGAGCACCCACTTGCGTAAATCTCCCTTGCCAAGGGGTAGGTGTTCGGCACGGTCAGTCATGATTCGTTAGCTAGAAGCAGTGTAGCACTGCAGTGGGAAATCGGCAACAGGCCATGCTGAAGCTGATCTGCCTAGGTGAAAAATAGCACACTGCCGCAGAGCTGTGGCAGGGGATAAGACACCAGACTGAGCTGTGGCTCTCGCATGGTTGTGTCTGATAATGGCTGTAACTTGGTGGCGGCTTTGGAGCTGGGCAACCTTACACATATCCCATGCCTTGCCCACATTTTTAACCCTGTGGTTCAGCGGTTTCTAAAAACATCCCCCAATTTGCCTAAGCTACTGGTGAAGGTGCGCTGTGTGTGTGCACATTTCCACAAGTCAACGGCAGCCTCAGCCGGTCTATCAACGCTGCAGCAGTGCTTGAAATTGCCAGCTCACAGGCTGTTGTGCGACGTGAGCACGCGCTGGAACTCCACGTTCCACATTTTGGCCAGGCTTTGTGAGCAGCAGAGGGCAGTTGTGGAATACCAGCTGCAACATGGTCGTCGCCTTTCCAGTCAGCTTCCGCTATTCACAAGTGAGGAGTGGGCATGGATGTCTGACCTCTGTAAAGCTTTACACAACTTTGAGGAATTAACACAGATTGTGAGCGGCGATAACGCTATTATCAACTGAAAATGCTGACAGGTTGACTTTACATGTGTTGTTTTTAATGTAGTTAAGAGAGTGTATTCCCATGCACCCCTTCCGCCACAAACAAGGGTATATGGTTGAATCTTCCTTTTCTCATCCTCTTCCATCACATCATTCATGCATTGCTTATAATGCCCTCACATATATGGGCTTCGACTATAATTTTTTAGAGGGTCCGCTCACCAGCAGGCCCTCACATCTAATTTTTTACAGGGTCCACTCCCCAGCAGGCCCTTACATAAAAATTGAGTGAGTGTCCGCTCACCTGCAGGACCGCAACTCAAATCTTTATACAGGGTCAGCTCACCTGCAGGCCCAAACCTAAAATCTTTTACAGGGTCAGCTCACCTGCAGGCCCACAACTTAAAATTTTTACAGTGTCAGCTCACCTGCAGGCCCGCATCTCAATATGAATGAGGCCCTCCTTTATGTGATATACACGTTGTATTGGAGTGCCTCTTCCTTGTAATTTTTGGCAGCACTTGCACTTTATATACAAGTAAATATACAGGAAAGAATGTTTTCAATAAATTTTTCCTATAAAATCGATTTTTTACTTTGGTTTTGTGGGTAAAACCTTAATTAGATTGTGGGCCTGGTGATCCGTTTAAGGCCTTTTAAGCAGCATCAGCAGCAGCATGGTGATAAAAATGAGTGGCTAGGTGACATACTGTGGAGATGGCAGCATGAGGAGCATGAGGAGGCCACATAGTGGCACAATTACTGAGTCTGGATAATTTTGACTAAGGCCACAGATTGTTTAGAAACATGCAGATGGAAAGTAATCTGTGGAGTTGTATGAAGGTCACCTGCAGATTAATGCAGACCAGGGGTGTAGCTATAGGGGAAGCAGGGGAAGCTGAAGCTTTAAAGGTCCTGACCCAGAAGGGGCCCATCCAGGAGGAGGAGGAGGACTAAAGGATTTGGTCAGGCCCCCCTCAACAGTATTACACAATGAAATTATATACAGTGAC
This sequence comes from Bufo gargarizans, assembly GCF_014858855.1. Classification (NCBI taxonomy): domain Eukaryota; kingdom Metazoa; phylum Chordata; class Amphibia; order Anura; family Bufonidae; genus Bufo; species Bufo gargarizans. Next base: position 157,164,267 of record NC_058086.1, on the reverse strand, counting down.
AGTATAGACAGTGTATAAAATGGATGGAACAGCTGCCGACCCTGGTCTGAGAGAGAGATCTTTACTAGCCACAAGAATGGGGGCGGCATGAAAGGAAGCGGTCGCTAAAAAATTACTGTGGGATGGAGCCCCATTCAAAAAAATTTCTGTGGGACCCAGTCTTTTCTAGCTACGCCACTGATGCAGCCTACAAAAGCAAGTTGGGTTTATCGGTTCCAAAACCTTAATTAAATTGGGGGCCTGGTGATCAGTTTAAGTCCTTTTAAGCAGCATCAGTAGCAGCATGGTGATAAAAATGAGCGGCATGGTGTGGAGATGGCAGCATGAGGAGGCCACATAATGGCACAATGACAGAGTCTGGATTAAAGACTGAGACCACAGATTGTTGAGAAAGATGCAGGTAGAAAGAAATCTGTAGAGCTGTATGACGGTCACCTGCAGATTAATGCAGCCATAAAAATCAAGTTGGGTTTGTCAGTTCCACTTCAGCTCACCAACAGGCCCGCACCTAAAATCTTTTACTGGGTCAGCTCACCCGCAGGCCCGCAACTCAAATCTTTTACAGGTTCAGCTCAGCTGCAGGCTCACAACTCAAATCTTTTAGTGGGTCAGCTCACATGCAGGCCCGCAACTCAAATCTTTTACAGGGTCAGCTCACATGCAGAAGAATGTTTTGGAGGGTCAACTCAGCTGCAGGCCCTCACATATAATGTTTTACAGGGTCAGCTCACCTGCAGGCCTGCAACTCTGCTGCCTTTCTTTGAAGTAGTAGCCGTAGCTGTTTATCAGGCTCCCTCTCCGAAATAGAACAATGATTCCCCGTTACCGGTGGTCACCATGTTAGGCGCATAAAAGAACATCGAACGTTGATAGGGAAGATATCCAAATAAATTGTGGACGTCATGGGGATGTGTGATCAGGCAGAAGTTATCTAGAGTCTACAAAGCGGCAGCAGGGCCTCTCCTATATAACGTTTCCTCATCCAAAATACCGCAGTGACATTCCGTTTCATTTTTTATTACTCATTCCAATAACAGGGCATCTTAAGAGTCCTGTATTGTTATTCATCGTCACTACCTCCACGAGTTGAGAGTGTGTGATTTGCACGCAATCCGCTTGCCTTCCTTGGATGTAGTAGCCGTTTCTCAGGCTCCCTCTCTGGAATCAAACACTGATTCCCCATTACCCGTAGTTTACAATGGTTTTGAGCTGACAATTACATCGAAAGTTGACAGGCCAGACATCCGAATGGATCGTCGCCGTCACGGGGACGTGCCATCGGCCCCAGGTTAACTAGAGTCACCAAAGCGGCAGCAGGCCACCGCCCATAATGTTTTAGATGGTCAGGTCAGAAGGCCCTTGCTCCTAATGTTTTTGAGGGTCACCAGCAGGCCATCAATCATAATTTTTAAAGGGTGTGTATGATGCCCTCCTTTATGTGTAACTAAAGGGTTATCAGAGTGCCTCTTCCTTGTAAGTTTTGGCAGCACTTGCACTTTATATACAAGTAAATATTTAGGAAAGAATGTTTTCCATGAATTTTTCCTCTAAAATAGATTTATTTTTCCCCTTGGTTTTGGGCGTATTATTGCCATTATATCTGGTAATTTGGTAAAGCCTTTACTGGCGTATTGCAGTATAAAAAGAAATATCCATTTGCTGGTGCACTTATATGTAGAAAAATCTATATTGACGTATATCAGTAGAAAAAGAAATATACAGACGTGGACAAAATTGTTGGTACCCTTTGGTCAATGAAAGAAAAAGTCACAATGGTCACAGAAATAACTTTAATCTGACAAAAGTAATAATAAATTAAAATTCTATAAATGTTAACCAATGAAAGTCAGACATTGTTTTTCAACCATGCTTCAACAGAATTATGTAAAAAAATAAACTCATGAAACAGGCATGGACAAAAATGATGGTACCCCTAGAAAACACAGAACATAATGTGACCAAAGGGACATGTTAATTCAAGGTGTGTCCACTAATTAGCATCACAGGTGTCTACAACCTTGTAATCAGCCATTGGGCCTATATATATGGCTCCAGGTAATCACTGTGTTGTTTGGTGATATGGTGTGTACCACACTCGACATGGACCAGAGGAAGCAAAGGAAAGAGCTGTCTCAAGAGATCAGAAAGAAAATTATAGACAAGCATGTTAAAGGTAAAGGCTATAAGACCATCTCCAAGCAACTAGATGTTCCTGTGAGTACAGTTGCACATATTATTCATAAGTTTAAGATCCATGGGACTGTAGCCAACCTCCCTGGACGTGGCCGCAGGAGGAAAATTGATGACAAATCTAAGAGACGGATAATCCGAATGGTAACAAAAGAGCCTAGAAAGACTTCTAAAGAGATTCAAGGTGAACTTCATGCTCAAGGAACATCAGTGTCAGATCGCACCATCCGTCGTTGTTTGAGCCAAAGTGGACTACATGGGAGACGACCAAGGAGGACACCATTGTTGAAAACGAATCATAAAAAAGCAAGACTGGAATATGCCAAACTACATGTTGACAAGCCACAAAGCTTCTGGGAGAATGTCCTGTGGACAGATGAGACAAAAATCGAAGTTTTTGCCAAGGCACATCAGCTGTATGTTCACAGACGAAAAAATGAAGCATATCAAGAAAAGAACACTGTCCCTACTGTGAAACATGGAGGAGGCTCTGTTATGTTCTGGGGCTGCTTTGCTGCGTCTGGCACAGGGTGTCTTGAATCTGTGCAGGGTACAATGAAATCTCAAGACTATCAAGGAATTCTAGAGAGAAATGTACTAGCCAGTGTCAGAAAGCTTGGTCTCAGTCGCAGGTCATGGGTCTTGCAACAGGACAATGACCCAAAACACACCGCTAAAAACACCCAAGAATGGCTAAGAGGAAAAAATTGGACTATTCTAAAGTGGCCTTCTATGAGCCCTGACCTCAATCCTATTGAGCATCTTTGGAAGGAGCTGAAACATGCAGTCTGGAAAAGGCACCCTTCAAACCGGACACAACTGGAGCAGTTTGCTCATGAGGAGTGGGCCAAAATACCTGCTGAGAGGTGCAGATGTCTCATTGACAGTTACAGGAAGCGTTTGATTGCAGTGATTGCCTCAAAAGGTTGCGCAACAAAATATTAAGTTAGGGGTACCATCATTTTTGTCCATGCCTGTTTCATGAGTTTATTTTTTTACATAATTCTGTTGAAGCATGGTTGAAAAACAATGTCTGACTTTCATTGGTTAACATTTATAGAATTTTAATTTATTATTACTTTTGTCAGATTAAAGTTATTTCTGTGACCATTGTGACTTTTTCTTTCATTGACCAAAGGGTACCAACAATTTTGTCCACGTCTGTACATTCGCCATTCGCTGCTGCACTTATATCTTGAAAAAACTTTATTCATATATAGTAGTAGAAATAGAAATATAGATTCGCTATTCGCTGCTGGACTTATATCTTGAAAAACATTTATTGACGTATATCAGTAGAAAACAAAAAATATATTCAGCTTTCACTGTTGCAGTTACATGAGGTAAAGCCTTTAGTGGCGTATTTCTGTACAGAAATCAAGATATATTCAGCGTTCAGCGCTGCAGTTATATGTGGGAAAGTCCATTTTGCGGTATGGACTGAATTATGTTGTGTTAAAATTGTGTATTTACGTTTCACACACTGCACACTTACATGACGACGTCCATAAGAGTGGATTTGAATTAGGCATTTGAAATACAGCCATTTGAAATACAGGCTTTTTGTGCAAAGATATATTTACTGCAGGCCTACACTGGTTCAGGGCGTGTGTGATTCCCCCCTATACATACAGGGGTTTGAATTAGGCATTTGAAATACAGCCATTTTGTGCAAAGATATATTTACTGCAGGCCTACACTGGTTCAGGGCGTGTGTGATCCCCCCTATACATACAGGTGTTTAAATTAGGCATTTGAAATTCAGCCATTTGAAATACAGCCATTTTGTGCAAAGATATATTTACTTCAGGCCTACAGAGGTTCAGGCACTCTGAGATACCACCTCTACATACAGGGGTTTGAATTAGGCATTTGAAATACAGCCATTTGAAATACAGGCTTTTTGTGCAAAGATATATTTACTGCAGGCCTACACTGGTTCAGGGCGTGTGTGATCCCCCCTATACATACAGGGGTTTGAATCAGGCATTTGAAATACAGCCATTTCAAATACAGCCATTTTGTGCAAAGATATATTTACTGCAGGCCTACACTGGTTCATGGCGTGTGTGATCCCCCCTATACATACAGCTGTTTGAATTAGGCATTTGAAATACAGCCATTTTAAATACACTACGTGCAGAATTATTAGGCAAATGAGTATTTTGACCACATCATCCTCTTTATGCATGTTGTCTTACTCCAAGCTGTATAGGCTCGAAAGCCTACTACCAATTAAGCATATTAGGTGATGTGCATCTCTGTAATGAGAAGGGGTGTGGTCTAATGACATCAACACCCTATATCAGGTGTGCATAATTATTAGGCAACTTCCTTTCCTTTGGCAAAATGGGTCAAAAGAAGGACTTGACAGGCTCAGAAAAGTCAAAAATAGTGAGATATCTTGCAGAGGGATGCAGCACTCTTAAAATTGCAAAGCTTCTGAAGCGTGATCATCGAACAATCAAGCGTTTCATTCAAAATAGTCAACAGGGTCGCAAGAAGCGTGTGGAAAAACCAAGGCGCAAAATAACTGCCCATGAACTGAGAAAAGTCAAGCGTGCAGCTGCCAAGATGCCACTTGCCACCAGTTTGGCCATATTTCAGAGCTGCAACATCACTGGAGTGCCCAAAAGCACAAGGTGTGCAATACTCAGAGACATGGCCAAGGTAAGAAAGGCTGAAAGACGACCACCACTGAACAAGACACACAAGCTGAAACGTCAAGACTGGGCCAAGAAATATCTCAAGACTGATTTTTCTAAGGTTTTATGGACTGATGAAATGAGAGTGAGTCTTGATGGGCCAGATGGCTGGATTGGTAAAGGGCAGAGAGCTCCAGTCCGACTCAGACGCCAGCAAGGTGGAGGTGGAGTACTGGTTTGGGCTGGTATTATCAAAGATGAGCTTGTGGGGCCTTTTTGGGTTGAGGATGGAGTCAAGCTCAACTCCCAGTCCTACTGCCAGTTTCTGGAAGACACATTCTTCAAGCAGTGGTACAGGAAGAAGTCTGCAAGGTAAGAAAAACATGATTTTTATGCAGGACAATGCTCCATCACACGCGTCCAAGTACTCCACAACGTGGCTGGCAAGAAAGGGTATAAAAGAAGAAAATCTAATGACATGGCCTCCTTGTTCACCTGATCTGAACCCCATTGAGAACCTGTGGTCCATCATCAAATGTGAGATTTACAAGGAGGGAAAACAGTACACCTCTCTGAACAGTGTCTGGGAGGCTGTGGTTGCTGCTGCACGCAATGTTGATGGTGAACAGATCAAAACACTGACAGAATCCATGGATGGCAGGCTTTTGAGTGTCCTTGCAAAGAAAGGTGGCTATATTGGTCACTGATTTGTTTTTGTTTTGTTTTTGAATGTCAGAAATGTATATTTGTGAATGTTGAGATGTTATATTGGTTTCACTGGTAAAAATAAATAATTGAAATGGGTATATATTTGTTTTTTGTTAAGTTGCCTAATAATTATGTACAGCAATAGTCACCTGCACACACAGATATCCCCCTAAAATAGCTAAAACTAAAAACAAACTAAAAACTACTTCCAAAAATATTCAGCTTTGATATTAATGAGTTTTTTGGGTTCATTGAGAACATGGTTGTTGTTCAATAATAAAATTAATCCTCAAAAATACAACTTGCCTAATAATTCTGCACTCCCTGTACAGCCATTTTGTGCAAAGATATATTTACTTCAGGCCTACACTGGTTCAGGGCGTGTGTGATCCCCCTATACATACAGGGGTTTGAATTAGGCATTTTAAATACAGCCTTTTGAAATACAGCCATTTTGTGCAAAGATATATTTACTTCAGGCCTACAGAGGTTCAGGCCCTCTGAGATACCACCTCTACATACAGGGGTTTGAATTAGGCATTTGAAATACAGCCATTTTGTGCAAAGAAATCTTTAATTGAGGCCGAGTCTGGTTCAGGCCGTGTGAGATACACCCTTTACATACTGTTGTTCTTTTCTACTATTAATTAAACACCCATTAAGGGCAAGATCCTAAATTCAAAAAATATGAGGAGAGCGTCAAATAAGGGACGTGGCCCAGGTCGTAGTGCTGCTGGTGGAGCTCCTGTTGCAGGGAGAGGACGTGGTCGATCTGTGCCAGCTACACGCACAAGTGAAACCCCTTCTTCAGGTGCGAGTAGGCGACAAAACCTGCAGCGGTATTTGGTCAGGCCTAATGCTGCTCTACGAATGGTGAGGCCTGAGCAAGTACAGGCGATAGTAGATTGGGTTGCTGACAGTGGATCCAGTTCCTTCAGATTGTCTCCCACCCAGTCTCCTGCTGAAAGACCACAGTTGGCACCTGCAGCCGATGTCCATCAGTCACCTCACCCCCTTGCAAATCAGCCAAGCAGCCTGAGCCCCAAGTCATGCAGCAGTCTCTTCTGCTTTTTGATGACTCTGTTAGCAGGGTTTCCCAGGGCCATCCACCTAACCCTGCCCCAGAAGTGGAAGAGATTGAGTGCACGATGCCTAACCACTTATTTTTCAAGATGAGTACATGGGAGGACCATCGCATCACGTCTCGGATGAGGACGAAACACAGGTGCCAACTGCTGGGGCTTTCGAAAGTGTGCAGACCGACAAGGAAGTCAGGGGTGAAGACTGGGTGGAAGATGATGTGGAGGATGATGAGGTCCTCGACCCCACATGGAATCAAGGTCGTGCGAGTGACCGATGTAGTTCGGAGGAAGAGGCAGTGGTCGCACAGAGCCACCAGCACAGCAGAAGAGGGAGCAGGGTGCAAAAGCGGAGCAGCCCACTTCTAGACAGTACGCCTGCTACTGCCAACCGCTGCAAGGGACCGAGCACACCAAAGCCAGCTCCAAAGAGTTCCCTGGCGTGGCAGTTCTTACGACAATGTGCTGACGACAAGACATGAGTGGTTTGCACGCTGTGCAATCAGAGCCTGAAGCGAGGCATAAACGCTTTCAACCTGAGCACAACCTGCATGACCAAGCATTTAAGTGCAAAGCATGAGCTACAGTGGAGTAGACACCTCAAAAACCAAGAAAGGTCTCTGGCTCCTCCTGCTTCCTCTTCTGCTGCAGTCGCTGCCTCTTCATCCACCTCTAGAGTGACAGTGCCACCTGGCACCCCACAAACAGAGGATCTGCCAGGAACACCAACACCTGGGTCACCAAGCATCTCCACAATGTCCCACGCAAGCGTTCAGCTCTCCATATCCCAAAAGCTGGAGAGGAAGAGGAAGTACCCCCCTACCCACCCGTGATCCCTAGCCCTGAATACTGGCATTTGAAATGCTGTCATTCCGTCTGGTGGAGACGGAAAGTTTTAAAGGCCTTAAGGTGGTGGCTGTCCCACAGTACGTCGTGCCCAGCCGCCACTACTTTTCAAGGCGAGCCATCCCTTCCCTGCACAACCAAGTAGGGGACAAAATCAGGTGTGCACTGCGCAACGCCATCTGTGGCAAGGTGCACCTGACTACTGATACGTGGACCAGTAAGCACGGTCAGGGACGTTATATCTCCATAACAGCACACTGGGTAAATGCAGTGGCGGCTGGGCCTGAGGCGGATAGCAGTTTGGCGCATGTCCTTCCACCACCGAGGATTGCAGGGCGCTTCAGTTTGTCTCCTGTTGCTTCCTCCTCCTACTCTGCTTCCTCATCCTCTACCAGCTCCTCATCCGGTCAGCGTAACACCTTCACCACCAACTTCAGCACAGCCAGGGGTAAACGACAGCAGGCAGTTTTAAAACTGCGCAGGAGCAGTGTGGGGTTGAACAACAGACTGATGAGTGGTTTGTGCCAGTCAGCCTCAAGCCCGGCCTGGTGGTGTGCGATAATGGGTGAAATCTCGTAGCTCTGGGACTAGCCGGTTTGACGCACATCCCTTGCCTGGCGCATGTGCTGAATTTGGTGGTGCAGAGAATCCTTAAAAATTACCCCGATATGTCAGAGCTGCTGCATAAATTGCGGGCAATCTGTGCGCGCTTTAGGCGTTCCCACCCTGCTGCTGCTCGCCTGTCAGCGCTGCAGCGTAACTTTGGCCTTCCCGCTCACTGCCTCATATGCGATGTGCCCACAAGGTGGAACTCCACCTTGCACATGCTGGCCAGACTGTGTGAGCAGCAGCAGGCGATAGTGGAGTTTCAGCTGCAGCACGCACGGGCGGAACAGCACCACTTCACCACCAATGACTGGGCCTCAATGCGAGACCTGTGTTCCTTGTTACGCTGTTTTGAGTACTCCACCAACATGGCCAGTGTCGATAACGCAGTTCTCAGCGTTACTATCCCACTTCTATGCCTCTTTGAAAAAACGCTGCTTGCGATGATGGAAGAGGATGTGACACAGGAGGAGGAGTAGGAAGAGGGATCATTTCATAGGGTTTCCGGCCAGTCATTCCCAAGTGGCTCCGAGGGTGGGTCCCTGCACCCACAAACCCAAGGTACACAATTGTCCAGCCAGGGCACTGTTCTGGAAGATGAGGAGGTGGAGGATGAGGAGGAGGTGATGGAGGAGGAGGAACCATGTTCACAGCAGGGTGGCACCCAGACCAGCTCATGGCCATTACTGATGCGTGGATGGGGGCATATAGAGGACACAGACGATACACCTCCCAAAGAGGACAGCTTTTTGTTGCCTCTGGGCAGCCTGGCACACATGAGCGATTACATGCTGCAGTGTCTCCGCAACGACCGCCGAGTTGCCCACATTCTAACTTGTGCTGATTACTGGGTGGCCACGCTGCTGGATCCCCGTTACAAGGACAACGTACAGTCCTTAATTCCCTTTACTGGAGCATGATTGTAAGATCCGCAAATACAAGCGCACGCTGGTAGACGCGCTGCTGGTGGCATTCCTACCTGACAGCGGGGGCACAGTGGAAGCACAAGGCGAAAGCAGAGGACGAGGAAGAGGTCGCCAACACAGCTGGGGCACTTCCAGCACCTCAGAAGGCAGGGTTATCCCCCTTCAACTTCTGGGTCTCAAAATTGGGCACATGGCCTGAGCTTGCCCTTTACGCCTTGGAGGTGCTGCCCTGCCCTGCAGCCAGTGTATTATCTGAACGGGTGTCATCACAGACAAGCGCAGCCGCCTGTCCACAGCCAATGTGGACAAGCTCATGTTCATTAAAATGAACCAGGCATGGATCCCTCAGGACTTGTCCATACCTTGTCCAGAATAGACATGTATACCGGCACTAACCAGCCATTGTTATACTGCAGCGCAATTGCTCATGTTTGTATTTTGGATATTTCACACTCTTTTGGAGTGTACCTTAATTTTTAAAAATTAAATTAAAACCAAAAACCTGTGTTGGCTATCTCGTCCTCCTCCACCGCCGCTTACACCTACTCCGCTATGTCCGCTGCCTCCTAAAACTCCGACTCCACATGGAACTCCACCTCATAAATCCGCTCTTTTTTTTGTACGTGTTCTATTTTATATCATTTCACTACTTTGTCATTTACAATTTCGGGTGAAATTCACAAATCTTTGGGTGTATAGTACCACTGCTATACCTAGTAGGCCGGTTAACAGACAAAATATATTTGTCAGTTACATTTGCAGTTGAAATTCAACAATTTTTGGATGTGAAGTACCAGTGCTATACCTAGTAGACAGGTTAAACAATAAAAAAATTGGTCTCTTACGTTTTATGGTGAAATTTACAAATTTTTGGGTGTGATGTACCACTGCTCTACCTAGTAGGCCGGTTAAAAAAATAAATAAATCGTCATTAACATTTTCTGGTGAAATTCACAAATTTTTGGGTGTATAGTACCACTGCTATATCTAGTAGGCCGGTTACAAAAAAATAAAAAAATAAAAATTGTCATTAACATTTTCGGGTTAAATTCACAAATTTTTGGGTGCATAGTGCCACTGCTATACCTAGTAGACGAGTTAAACAGTAAAAAAAAATTGTCTCTTACATTTTATCGTGAAATACACTAATTTTTGGGTGTGATGTACCACTGCTATACCTGGTAGGCCGGTTAACAAAAAAATAAAATTTGTCAGTTACATTTTCTGGTGAAATTTAAGCTTCAATACTTTGTCCCACATTTCCGCTATACTCTTTTGGCCAACATTTGTGCCTCAATAGCTTTTCCCACAATTCTGCTTGACTCTGTCTTAAATTTGGTCTCTTTTTCTCACGCTCCCTCTCCGGCCTGGAACCCTGATTCCGCGCCACCCGTAATCACCATGGTAGGCGCATAAAAGAACATTGAAAGTTGATAGAGCAGATATCAAATTGGATCGTGAACATCACGGGGACGTGCGACATGTTGGGTAGGGCAGTAAGTATGCACACGCCTACACGAACTAACTGACAGGGGTCAGCCCCTGCAACTTCTGGGTCTCCAAATTGGGCACATGGCCTGAGCTTGCCCATTACGCCTTGGAGGTGCTGGCCTGCCCTGCAGCCGGCGTATTATCTGAACGTGTGTTTAGCACGACTGGAAGGTTATATTTCCCAATGTTTTGGGGTGTACCCTAATTTAAAAAAATATAAATAAATTTAAAACAAAAAAGCAGTGTAGGCTACCTCCTCCTCCTCCACCACCACTTCCACCTACACCGCCACATCCACCGCCTCCTCAACCTCCTTCTCCATATTGACCTGGTTCTCCTAGATCAAGATTATTATTTTTTATTTTTACGTATTTTATGTTATTTGAAGTCATTTCCCTATCCACATTTGTTTGCAGAGCACTTGACATGCTCTTAACCACATTTTGACGACATTTGCAGCCCTCTAGCCCTTTCCATGACTTTTTACAGCCATTTTAGTGCTCAAAAGTTCGGGTCCCCATTGACTTCACTGGGGTTCGGGGTCAAGTTCGGTTCGGGACTCGAACTTTTTTCTGAAGTACGGCCGAACCTGTCGAACCCGATCATCCAGGTGTCCGCTCAACTCTAATAGCAATATAGCGAATATATTCGCTATTTAGAATATTAGATTTTTTTTTTATCAATGTGTACTGTTATTCCACTTCAGCATACTCCTGCCCATGGGAACGCCTGTCACCATGGGAACGCCTGTGGGTTAAAAAATACCATTGAATCTGAGTTTTCCCTGAGATTGTGAAAACTCAGATCCGGTGGTATATTCTAACCTACAGGCGTTCCCATGGTGATGGGGATGCTTGTCGGGGAGGAGTATGCCAAAGTGGAATAACAGTACACATTGAAAAAAAAAAAGACGAATATTCTAAATATATATTGAATATATTCATTATATTGCTATAACTTAGTTTTTTAAGAATATTCGTCATATTCTAAAACAAAAATATATAGCAATATAGTGAATGTTTTCGTAAAATACACATATAGACTGCAATTTAGGTAATATAGTGCTATAAACTTTTTTTCATAGTCATAATTTTTTTTCTCTTACGGACTTCAGATTTAAAGAAAAATTACAACTTTGAAAAAAAAAGGTTATAGCACTATATTAGCTAAATTGCAGTCTATATGTGTATGTTACAAATATTCGCTATATTGCTATATATTTGTTTTTTAGAATATTCGTCATATTCTAAAACAAGAATATATAGCAATATAGCGAATATTCGCTAAATACAATTATAGAGCAATTTAGCTAATATAGTGCTTTTTTATAGTCTTATTTTTTTTTCACTTCTGAACTTCAGATTTGAAAAAAATTTACACTATTTAAAAAAAATATTATAGCACTATATATTCGCTTAGCTAAATTGCTCTGCTTGTATTTTCTCGAATATTCACTATATTGCTATACTGTATATTCTTGACGAATATTCTTAAAACGAATATATAGCACTATATTTACTGCTTTATATTTTTTTTTTAACAACTTCGCATTACGCAATTTTTACAATTTAGATTAATCGCAATCTCAAAAAAATAATCTCGAATGCGAATATGAAACGAATATTCTAGAAAATATTCGCAAAAGCTGTTAACTGGCTTTTTGGACATGGCATTTTTTATACTGTAGAAGTAAAGTTATGTTTTTGTCTGCAGTGTGTTCACCCTCCTTCCACGCACGCCATGGGACCTTTGGCATTCAGTTAACAGGGTTACGTGACATCTATGGACTACTGCAATCTTCTCCCGCATACAGTTCTATTGATTATTGGCAGAACATCCTGATTATAAAAGGAGATGTGCTGCTGATAATCGTGCATCTTGATAAAAGATGCCAATCAGTCAAGAAACAAGCATTTGGTCATTCATGGGCTGATCAGATGCACGATTATAAAGGCCAATTATTGTGAATGAACGTTCCTATAAATGCCTGGCCTGAATATCTTTTAATAGGGCCTCAAGTGTAGGCCTTAAGCACTGATATAAAAACTTAATCGGCGCTCGTTAAAAGATCTGTTACCTGTAAATTGGGAAAATCTTGTGGGTCTATGGCTGTATGAATGATCACTCTTAATTTATGATCATTCTTGTGGCCTTTTGTTTCCATTATTCCATGGTTACATAGTCTCCCTATTTGCTGGTGACAAATAATTTTTTATTGCTGTATATAAGATGCAAACAGCTGACAAACAAGCGTTTGCTTGTTTTGTTGGCTGACCAAAGAACCTTTTACAAAATACAATTTTCAGAAAAGCAAGTTTCTAAAAATGGCTTATGTGAAGCATCCTAGGGACTGTAATAAACTTGAATTTCTCAAATCATTCTGGCTCTTCAGAATTTGAAATTACCTTTCAATTTAATGACATTTAAAGAAAAATTTCCAGCTGTGGGTAAATGTGTGTTTTTATATCTCCATTCTGTCCCGTTTCTCGAACATAGAACATTTTATGCACTAACTCAGATGCACAACATTGGATGAAGAACATGTGACTGTCCCAGGAAGTTTGTAGTTTATCTTGTCTGTTGTCATTGCCATAAGAAATGAGCAAATTGATTCATACAGTATGACTCGATTCGTCTCATTAACAAGTGTTCTTCTGAGGGGCTGTCCCTGCTGCTGAAGAAGCAAAAAGAGCAGCGAATGAGCATGCTGACTTCTTTGTAGTGGCCCATGAACAGTTGCTGCTCCAGAAGTGGAAGCAGAGCCTCTGTGCTTGCACCACTACTTAGGGCAGCGGTGCAGGCACAAGATTGTCAGTGCTGGCCGAGATGTCCCACCCTATCAATCAAGCGGCAGAGGGGCAATTCTTTATCAATGGGGACAGCCCTTTGCAGGTGAAGAATTCTTGTTGATGAGATGAATCGATCCATATGAGATGATTTGCTCAGCTCTAATTGACATTTTGACTAAGAAGGAACATGGCATTTTACTGCAGGTTCTTTAGTTACTGCAGAGGCTGGTACTTTAGAAAACATAGTTGGCAAAAGGAATTTTTTTATTGTATACTTTTCTAAGGTTAGGTCCACATTTGTTGTGGAGGATTTTGACAGGAAAGAAAAAGCAAAAAGTAAGGACAAAGTACTAGTGCATGCAGAAGTGTTTTGTCTGGCAGAAGGCCAGTATTCATTGCAAAAATCGAACGCATCCATTATAATAAATTGGATTCCATCAGTGTCTAGCAAATGCCAGATCTGCCGATTTAGTCTGTTCCTATACGGCATATCATAATACAATACTGGAATTGGGCACATATACAAACCTAGCCTAACTTTTGCCATATGATTTTAGAAGAGATACAGACTAAAATGTTACCTTCAACCGTTAGAATATTTGTCCTTCTATTTGTGGATGTTTTAAAAAAGATCATATTGGATAAACTCTCTAGGGTAAATTTGTGAAAGTGTTCACAAAAATATTACCATGTGTGTAAAGCTGTCTGCCAAGTATGCAGCGTCTTAATTACTAGTTTGCATTAAAATAATGTAAAGCATAATTATTAAAACACACACATAAGGAATTTCAAGTGTAAAGCATGTTTTTAGTAAAAAATTAATTTAATTAGAAAATGTTAGTATTACACTTGACATATGGAGAAAAATGTTGACTCGCTTCTGCCTACACACATGTGGGTGTTAGTTTTTGACAATCAGGTGCTGAAAGCATCATAGGATCCTCAAGGCTCTTGAGAAGAAACCACATGTTATAATAAAGAGAATTTTTATAATAAAGAAAAAGAATAGACAGGATATATCAAGATTTGCACATACCATCTTGACGCTTAACTCCTACAGCCTTATAAGATGCTGTAGGAGTTGAAAAAGTCCTTAACCCCTTCACGACCCTGCCATTTTTCACTTTAAGGACCAGGCCATTCTTTGCAAATCTGATCTGTCACTTTATGTGGTGATAACTTTAAAACGCTTTTACTTATCCAGGCAATTCTGAGATTGTTTTTTCATCACATATAGTACTTCATGAGAGTGGTAAAATTGAGTTAAAAAAAGTATTTTTATTTATAAAAAAATGCCAAGTTTACCAAAAAATTTGAAAAATTAGAAAATTTCCAAATTTCTATTTCTCTACTTTTATAATAGATAGTAATACCTCAAAAAATAGTTATTACTTTACATTCCCTGTATGTTTACTTCATGTTTGGATCATTTTGTGAATTCCATTTTATTTTCTGGGGACATTAGAAGGCTTAGAAGTTTAGAAGAAAATCTTGACATTTTCAGAAAATTTCCAAAACCCACTTTTTAAGGACCAGTTCAGGTCTGAAGTCACTTTGTGAGGCTTACATAATAGAAACCACCCAAAAATGACCCATTTTAGAAACTACAGCCCTCAAGGTATTCAAAACTGATTTTACAAACTTTGTTAACCCTTTAGATGTTCCACAAGAATTAATGGAAAATAGAGATGACATTTCAGAATTTCACTTTTTGGGCAGATTTTCCATTTTAATCCATTTTTTTTCCACTAACAAAGCAAGGATTAACAGCCAAACAAAACTCAATATTTATTTCCCTGATTTAGTGCCCTGAGCACAGTTTGTATTTCATTTTTTTGATGGTGTTCATTTGAGGGGTTAGGTCATGTGATATTTTTATAGAGCCAGTCGACTCGGACGCGACGATACCTAATTTGTCTACTTTTTTTTCCTATTTTTTCCTATTTTTTTAAGTTTATTTTGGGAAAAGGATTCTTTTTTTACTTAAAACTTTTAATTTTTTAGTAAAACTTTTTTAAACTTTTTTTCACACTTTATTTTTTGTCCCACTCTGGTACTTCAACTTTTGGGGGTCTGATCCCCTTTACAATGTATTACAATACTTCTGTATTGTGATGCATTGGCTTTAAGTGTATTACACACTGTCATACACTTACAGACGTCCTGCCTGTGAGATCCAAGGAGCTGGATCTCACAGGCTCTCCCGAAAGGCAGCCACAATGCCTAAGGAAGGTATTGGGCTGTCTTCCCTTCCATCGGGTCTCCGTCACAGCAGCACGAGGACCCGATGGAAGCTCCGATCCCCGCACGGACATTGCACGTGCCGCGGTCAGCGCTGACCTCGGCACATCATGCAGCAGGGGTCTGGCTATCAGTGACTGCACTCGCCCGATCACAGTGCTGTACGGTGCTGGTCCTTAAGTCACGGACATCTGCGCCGTAACCTCTACGGATTAAAAATACATGCAACTTTCCCATTAACCTCTCTCATCATGAGATTTCCTTTCACTGATCTACATCTTAACTGTCTTTGCTTATTGTGATATTCTATGTGGCACTTCTATTCTATTCTATTCTACCTAAGTCCTCATATTTTTATTTCTATTGAGTTTTATGTGGATTTCTTTTAAAATATAAGATATCAGTGAATTTCTTGAAATTTGTTTTGGGACCAATTTGCTGAATTGCTCCAATGATTCAATTGGGGTCCAAATCGATTCTACCTTAATCAAAAGTTCTCTAATTGGTCTAAAAATTGGCATATTACATTCTGAGGTCTCCTAGGAGTCATATTTCTTTCTTATCCTTCTATCTTTTTTAAATTCCACTGCCCCCCTTTAAGCTCCTTAACGCAATGACAGCAATAGTAAATAATGTCAGAGTGACACTAACATATAATGCTTTGGGTAAATGCTTGGTTGATGGTGTTTAAAAAACACTCTGTTTAAAAGCACTCTGTGGTGTCTAATTTATAGGTTTTAAAATTAAAAACATTAAAAAAATTGCCCCTTATTGATGGCAGATGGTGTTTAAACAATTAGTGTTATCGGAAAAAAACGAGGCTTGTTGTGAATATGCTGTCCAAAAATGATGCCTTAATGGAAGCAGATGCTTGCCCATCTTTATACACACTCGATAGTGTTGGAAGAAGCAGTCTCTTGTTCTGAACAAACATGTAAAAAGTATGCCTTAACAGGGGCAGCTGCCTGCTCCTGTTTATACACATGAATGTTAGGCCTATTGCACACGACCGTATGGCTTTTTCAGTGTTTTGCGGTCCGTTTTTCATGGATCCGTTGTTCCGTTTTTTGTTTCCGCTGTGTTTCCGTTTCTGTTCCGTTTTTCCGTTCCGTTTTTCCGTATGGCATATACAGTATACAGTAATTACATAGATAAAATTGGGCTGGGCATAACATTTTCAATAGATGGTTCAGGAAAAAACGGAACGGAAACGGAAGACATACGGATGCATTTCCGTATGTGTTCCATTTTTTTTGCGGATCCATTGACTTGAATGGAGCCACGGACTGTGATTTGCGGGCAATAATAGCACATGTTCTATGTTAAAACGGAACGGAAAAATGGAAATACGGAAACGGAATGCATATGGAGTACATTCCGTTTTTTTTGCGGAACCATTGAAATGAATGGTTCCGTATACGGACCGTATACGGAACGCAAAAAACGGCCAGTAAACGGGAAAAAAAACGGCCGTGTGCAATAGGCTTTAATGTTAGAATAAACAGTGACTTGTCTGAACAAGCCTAAAAAAAATCCTCCCTTTTTCTTTGGGAGTAGCTGTAGTACAGTGTGGATTTAGAAGGGGTAAGCTGTGTTGTAGCAGCATTAGTAGCAGCAGCAGTAGCAGCACAGCATGGAATAGGCAAGGCATTATATGTATGACCGTATAGGTGCAATAGTAGTAATAGTGGCAAGGTAGTAGATGAGCGGCTGTGTAAGGGTAATGGTAAAGGAAGTAGAGGGAGTAGCACCATGGTTGCAGCAGCCATACAGTATGGAACATGATTGCAGGCAGACAGGAGCAGTGGCATAATCAAGCCTGTGGTAAATAGTCATTATCAGCAATGACAGATGTATTGATTGGCCTCAGTGGCAGGTGTGTATAAATGTGTATTTTATGAATATTCGCTATATTGCTATATATTCTTGTCTTAGAATATGACGAAAATTCTAAAAAACGAAGTTATTGCAATATAGAGAATATATTCGTTATTTTGAATATTCGTCTTTTTTTTTAAATCTTTGCTGTTATTCCACTTTGGCAGACTCCACCCGACAAGCGTCCCAGTCACCATGGGAATGCCTGTGGGTTAGAATATACCATCGGATCTGAGTTTTCTCAGGGAAAACTCAGATCCAATGGTATTTGCTAACCCACAGGCGTTCCCATGGTGACGGGGACGCTTGTCGGGGAGGAGTATGTGAACAACTGCACTCATATGAACACAGGACTATAGTTCCATGGGCGGACGATGTGGAGAGTATTATAGTAACCTCTGCTGCTGTGCGCTCCCATGTGCACAATGTATGCCGCTCCGGGACATATGGCATGCTCATGGACCGTATGTCTCGAAGGGCACACGGTCGTGTGAAAGTGGCGTAAGTATATAAACTACCCCAAAAAATAACATTAAACTGTATCCGAACTATCTCTAATCCAAAAAACACTATAATGACCATAAACCATGTGTAACTTCTGGATTTTGATGTAAATCTGAAGGAATTATACACCTACTCCACACAATGCACTAATTGTCTGCTAAACAAAATTGCATTAATATTTTATTTTATTTTAAACATACAGTAATCTATAAATGCCATAAACGAATGGCCAAGTTCCAGAAGGAGGATCTAAAGGATCAATTGGCTCTCCATAAGCTGCTGCAGCGTGTTTCGAGGAAGGTTCGGAAGATGGATAAGAGGAATCGTCAAATAATGAAAGATATTGTGGATTTCCCTGACAAACTAACAAAGTAGCCCAAAAGGACAGTTATTGTTAAAATCTTGTAAATGGTTATTGTTAAAATGTTATTAAAAATATTTATCTGCCACAGACTCGATGTGCCCGATCTTGAAAGTTCTAGCAGTCGGAGGAACGCGTCATGCCGTGTGTAGCTAATTTTGTACTTCTTTTTCTTGTTGTTCAAAAAATGAATTATTTATTTAAAAAAAAATAATTGAAAGTCAAATAGTGTATTTTTTTTCCATGTTAGCCCATTCCTGCTGCACACTTACAACATGATGCTGTCAGATGTGTCTTGGTTTATTTTTGGTGCTGTCCTGGTCTGGTGGGGACCTATTCCTGAAAACAAATTCCTGCTGCACACTTCGAACCTGCTGCTGGCTGTCGTGCTGAGTTAGGCTGAGCTATGTGTAGGTCTTATACTGGACCCTTAACATCTACCTGCTGCTAATGCTGAAATATGTTCTGACCCTGATGACTTATGTGTAGGCCTTATACTACACCGTTACCGATACTTGCTGTTGTAGGTCCTGACACTGCTGAGTTATGTGTGGACCTTATACTCCACCGTTACCGATACTTGCTGTTGTAGGTCCTGACACTGCTGAGTTATGTGTGGACCTTAGACTCCACCGTTACCGATACTTGCTGTTGTAGGTCCTGACACTGCTGAGTTATGTGTGGACCTTAGACTCCACCGTTACCGATACTTGCTGTTGTAGGTCCTGACACTGTTTGTTTTTCAAATAAGTGGTACAGTTTATAGGTCACATTAAAGGTGGAAAAAGTTCTGAAATGAATTATCTTTGTATAATTTTTTACAGCACAGAAACCTGACATTTTAACAGGGGTGTGTAGACTTTTTATATCCACTATATACAGATAAAACAGGATCCACCATTCACAACGGGTGATTGTCAAAGCATATCAGCTCTCTCCTGACCTCAGCACAGGTCACAGAGCATGCCTAGAAAACTCTCCCATAGAAGTCAATGAAGTCCGCTTCTGTCCATTGTGTCTATGACATGTATAGTTGCTGTAAGGCAACAGCTCAGGTAAGATGACTGCCCCCATCGTCATGTTCAGGAAATAGAATAAAAAATCTGCAATCAGAAAATAAAAACTGATTAGAAAAAAGTATATGTGTCACTATCTGGTTTTAACTGGCAGAAAAAATGTTCAGTAATATATTTTGCTTAATTTTGGGTGAAGGTGCGGAACTGATCCACGGAAGCAACTGCACCACCGGCAACCTGGCCAGATGGGAGTTTATCTTGCACACAAGCCA
Source organism: Bufo gargarizans (assembly GCF_014858855.1). Taxonomy (NCBI): domain Eukaryota; kingdom Metazoa; phylum Chordata; class Amphibia; order Anura; family Bufonidae; genus Bufo; species Bufo gargarizans. Next base: position 157,144,715 of record NC_058086.1, on the reverse strand, counting down.
ATTGCTGGTCATTAATAGGATTCTCATGGCCACATATTCTGTTATGGATATCTCAAGATGGAGTAGAGTACAAGGTGAAAGAGGAGTCTGAGCAGGAGTACAAGTAAATGACGATGATGACAAAAAAAACTGTACTGCTTGGGGATGCGGCTGGCTGCCACAAAGAAGACCGGGAGAAGAAGGACAGTCTTCTTCCGAATGCTGGCCTGTTTTATTTTCCCACTGGATGCCGTGATGCTACCTCGTGTGCTGCAATAGTACCCGGGTACCTATGTTTGTGTTTGAATACCCACTGCTTATTTTCATTCTGCCGATCTTGCAAACGGCAGTGGTTTCATGCGCCAGCCTTGTGGAGAAAAACTGTCATATGGGAGATACTTGCAAAGAGCTAGCAGCAGCCAAGTTTGACTTAAGTCCAGCATGTTTTGAGCCTGTGCTTACAGTATTAGTGGCATCACCAGTTTCATACTGTAGCTGACTATAATAAAAAGATCTGGCTCGTGATGTTTTTCTTTTGTTTTGGCCATATGTTGCCTCTGCTCTTTATTGCCACTGCCATGGCAACCACCCTCCTCCTCTGATGTCACCCTAATTTGGCTTCCGGGTCCTGTTCAACACACAATTATCCTCATTGTTCTCACCCTCCCTTCCACTTTTATCCCACTGTGATATGTCATTGTGGGCTTATTGGCCCCCTCATAATTCTCTCCTCTGTATTTGCCCCAAGTAACACTACTACCACCACCGACACTACTACCACTATGCATGGATTCCTTTAAAACTGGACATTATAATGACATAACAATAAGTTTTGTTGATTGAAACTGGTATATTGTTGCAGTACAATGAATGAAATAAAATTGAATGGTATATTGATATGAAGCAATACATTGAGTGAAAGTGGTATATTGATGTGCAGTAGTGAAAGTGGTATATTGATGTGCAGAAATGTGCTGAAATGCCCAATTACAAATGGTAGCTAAATAGGAACAATTTTTTTCAGTAACTAAAAGAAGCACAATTAAATGTGCCCTGCTATGAACACACTGGTATTGATACACTGAAACAATCTGAATTGCTTGATTATAAAGGGTAGCAAAATTAAACCAATTTTTATTTTATTTTTAAAAGGAAGGCAAGTTTGCAGCATTTGCAGCAAGAAAAAAGCCTGTAAAACACAATTTTTTTACATTTAGACCATTTTTTAAGCCTAATCTAGGCATTGAAATAATAAATGAGATGGCCCTGCTGACCTTCCCCTCCTATATCACCACCCCTTTTTTAGACCTGGCGTGAGTGGGAAGAAGTCACAGATTCTGCCCCAACATGGCATACAACAGAATCTGCACCAGATATACACCACAAAATGTTGTATATCTGTTCGGAAGTGACCCCCTAAATACATTATTTTAATCTGTTATTATAACTAAGACCCTCCATGCCCCTTATTAGTTTAGTTGCTCTTCTTTGTTCTTTTTGCAGCTCCAGGGCATGATTTTTATGGATTGGTGCCCAGAACTGAACAGCATATTACAGATGAGGCTGCACCAAAGCTTTGTAAAGTGGTAATATTACATCCCTGTCCTGCTAGCCCATGCTACATTTAATACACAACAATATCCTGCTTGCCTTAGAAGCAGCTGATTGACTTTGCATGCTGTTATGACAGGGATCAGCAACCTCCAGCACTCCAGGTGTTCTGATACTACAACTCCAAGAGTTCTCCATTAACTTCTATGATATTTAGAAGAACAGTCAAGCATGTTTTCATGATAGGAGTTATAGTTTTGCATCAGCTGGAGTGCTGTGGGTTGCTAATCCCTGGTCCAGGAGCTATAAGTACACCCAAAGTTATCTCTAAGCTTTTCTACAGCTGAATGACCAAGATCTAATGTGGATGGAGTCTACCTGACTGTTCCTGGATGCTTGCTCTTAAGGGAAAGAAGGGTTAAACATTATGAATTTCTGTATGCCTGTAGGAGATAAACCAGTGTCAGAGGAGTGTGAACGGCTTACACCCCTCTCCCCAACTTATATGCTTTACTAAGTGACTTTAGGAGATGGCATTTTACGCCTAAGGCCACCTTAATATCATACTACCATAATAAAAGAATCATATTTTTCTCAAGATATTTAAGTGATTAAAGTGCATCTGTCAGCAGTTTTGTACCTATGACACTGGCTGACCTGTTGCATGTGCACTTGGCAGCTGAAGACACCTGTGTTGGTCCCATGGTCATGTGTGCCCGCATTGCTGAGATAAAAGATGTTTTATTATATGCAAATAAGCCTCTAGGAGCAACGGGGGTGTTGTCATTACACCTAGAGGCTCTGTCCTGTCAATCAAAGTGGATCAAGCGCAGCAGTTGAAGAGAAAGTTGAACCTCTAGGTGCAACAGTAATGACCCCATTTCTCCAAGAAACTCATTTGCATGTATTAAAACATAATTTTTCTCACCAATATGGACACATTTAAACATGGGACCAGCACAGATGCCTTCAGCTGCCAAGTGCACATGTAACAGGTTCATAGATACAAATCTGCTCACAGATGCCCTTTAATCCTTCAGTATCTGCACAGTTTTAGTTGTAAATCTCAGGTCAACTGGATCAATATCATTTTCTTGTCTTTGTAAAGCGATTGTGATTTATTAATGTATTGACTGTTACTCATTATTTTTGTGATTACTGCAATGTCCAAGATGGAAGGAAGCATCTGTTCAGTTATGCATGGACAGAGGGTCTAGTTCTGGGTGACTCCTGAGCTTGGAGGTTAAATTGCTCCAATGCATGGACTCTGGCCAATGGCAAAGCCTCTATTGCAGCACTACTTCCCAATTACAGCAACATTAAAGCTTAGAAAAGCTCATTATAGTAATCATGGATCATGTAAAAACCATGCCAAAAAACGCTCTCAGGCGTTGCGGATTTAAAAAGCAATGTCACATTTGTAAATATTAACATATTCTGTGACTCTGCTGCTTGATCTCTTGTTTTCCCAAAACCCAAGCGGGTTATATTTTAATTGCTATCTTGCCATTTTGACCAACACTGCCTATTCCTCATGTGATTAAAAAAGCAATCAGCGAGGGCATTGACTTTTTTAAAAGCAAGAAGCAGTCCGCCTGCTGTTATAAGGCAAAAAACGTTCAGGGAAGAAGCGGTTAATGACAGCATTAATTGCTATTTAAGTTTAGTTATTTCCTTCTGGGCCCCACAACTCAGTTAGAGACAGTGCCTGCAGCAGCAGCTGTCACCAAGACCGGAGAAGATAGAAGCGACAGCTATGGGATAGGGTAAATACAATGGGAGAGAGATGGGAAGGAAATTCAGCTCAGAGTTAAGAAGGAACCAAAAGGAGGAGGGCTGCACACCTGGGGGGCGAGTAGTAGGGGGAAGAAAGCAGGGGGTGCTTGGAGACCAAAAAAGGGCCTCCTGACTGCCGCTGCAGTCCTCGGTGTGGTTAATCACGTTCTCCCCTCTCAGTACTGATTTGCAAGAGCAGATTAATCAGGGAGCTCAGCTTGATGAAATTTCATGTTATTGTACTCATTTTAGCAACATCTTTTATTATCTTCATTATTCATTTACAGGGGACTGGCATCAATTATGCAAATGAGTTCACAGACTTTGCAGATTACTTCATTTGCTACTATTGTTTGCGGAAATTTAATTATTAAATATTATTAAGCTTGCGTTTTCTTCAATTTTCAAGGCTCAGCTTCATTTGATTTTTTTTTTGCTCCAGCTGCTCTTCTTCCTGTTCAGTGCCAAAATAAAAAAAAAAGTAAAAGAAAAAAAGCAGCAGCTCCCCCCCCCATCAAAGCAGCTCTGGCATGATATGAAGACCAAATAAAAATCTCCTCAATTTAATAATTTTGATGTTAGTCCCCTTGTTCTCAGCTGCTTGCTCAAAGCTAGGCAGAAAGAAAAGCAGAGCACATTCAATTTAATGAGCAGAAATTGAATTCAAGTTTGTTCGGAATTGACTTCAATTAAGGAGAGTCTTAATGATAAATTAATCTCTTTTCTTTTTTCTCTACATTTTTTTTTATTACAAGAGATTGGACAGTGAAAGACCAAATGAAGAATGCCAATTTCTACTAGATAAGAAGACTGATAGAAAAATGCAGTATTCTGTATAAAGAAATGTCGTGGACAAATAGCAAGTAACTCAGCGGTGCCTATTATAATTCCAATTCAGTATTGCTACTTGTGTATCCATTGAGAGAATTACCGATGCTGTGATAGATTTAATACTTTTAATCTTTCTTTAAATGAATGCATAATTAGTTTTCTCTTTACAAGTGCAGGGTAGATATACAATAAAACTGAATTATTGCTGGATTATTACATTGTAACTGTTCAGTTATCTTCTAATGCAATGGTACGAGTAGTCTATACTAAGTTGTTTTGCCATATTACACTGGAAGGACTCCTCCAGGGTTATATTTTGTGAAATAATATGCAAAAGGAGAGCGTCTAAATGATTCAAAAGCTGTAAGGGATAATGTTCAATGGGAAGGAATGTCAAAAGTTGAATTCTTTACAGATATCAGGTAGGGCATCAAAACATAATGGTTGCAAATACACACGAGGTGGCTCGTGGCTCTTTACTTAGATCATTAGGGCACTTTCACACTAGTGTTTTTCTTTTCCAGCACTGAGTTCCGTCCTAGGGGCTCTATACCAGAAAAGAACTGATCAGTTTTATCCCCATGCATTCTGAATAGAGAGAAATCCGATGTCATCAGTCCAGTCACTAAACTGCGTTTTGGACAGAGGATATACCGCAGCATGCTGCGGTATTATCTCCGTCCAAAATTCCGGATCAGTTGCTGGAATGCCAGATCCGGCATTCATTTACATAGAATTTACATTAAAAATACCGCAATGCTGGATCCTACCTTCCGGTCTGCGCATGCGCAGACCGGTAAAAATGGGAAAAACAATAGAAACTGATCCATGCTGTCCATTTGAATGCAGATTGCCTGATACAGCAGGCAGTTCCGGCGATGGAATTGCTTGCCGGATCACTCTGCCACAAGTGTGAAAGTAGCCTTAGAAAGTTGGAATGAACAGGATACGTATAACAAGAACAATGAAGCAAACATCTCTGATTCCCAAATACTTCACAGGAGTCTCATCAAATGATTGTGTAACTTAACAAAAGCTTGACCATTCCCCAAACTGCCATTGACTGTCAACTGATTGTCATTCTGCTCAGTTTAAGGAACGGACTTACATAGCTTCCTCTATTCTCCCCCAAACACCACTTTGCTCAAGTAGGATATTAAATTAATTAATTTTGGTCAGTTGTGTAGCTGAACTAGTCTGACTGTTCTTTCAATCTCTAGTCAATGCTACTCTAGCTCCTCCATATTGTCCTCAGAGTTAGCACATTTCACAACTCTGAATAGACCCACTAATAGCCTCTCACAAGTCTGAGCTAAGCCCTGTGGTCACTCCTTTCGGGTTCCATACCTTTAATATGCACCCGAATACTCCCAGCATGAGGCATGGTGTGTTAGGACTAGGTCTTTCCTACCACATGGAACTGGTATGGATCAATTTTCAGTTGGTTTCTCTTGTGTTGCTCACCCATCTCAGCTACAGCACTTCTTGGCCTCTTCTCCTGCTGCTGCAGATGTTTGCCGCTTTAAGCGGTGCCACTTCCACTTTTGCCAGAAATCTCAATCTCAGCTCTCTTTCTCAGTGGTTTTGGGTTGCCAGGTTGTAATGGCACCCGGCACCTAAAGATGACATCATGGGCGGCATGTTTAAATCCAGTCTCAGCCTCCAAACACTGTTTTAATATAGGCATCCCTCAGCTACTCTTATTTGACTTGCTTGGTACTTGAAGTTCCACAGATCTGACTTGACTCGTTCTGGACTTCACTTCTCTTTACACCCCTGGTTATCCTGCTGTCTATCTGTTGCCAATCTTTGCCTTATTCTGGATTAAACTTCTGCCACTTATTCATCCCAGTTTATAATTCTAGACTACTCCTGGGGATACTCTGCAGAAAATTCCATCCCTCCACACATTGGGCTTAATCCCCTACACTCTACATTCGATTTAGTCTATGTCTATCAGAATATAGCTTAGACGATCCACGGCTGCACCAGTACCATAACACCTCTGTAAGATAAGGAAAGTATAATTTGGAAATGCATGAAAAATTACATTTTTAATATATTCTAATGAAAATTTTCCTTTAGATTTGATGGCTTTTAAAGTCAGGTGATCTTTTTTATGTATAACCCCCAATCAAAAACTGTTTTTGTATGACGTATTAACCATCACATACAGTGGTGCTTTAAAGATTGTGAACACTTCAGAATTTTGGTATATTTTGCATAAAATTGACCTACAACTTCATAATATTTTTACACAGTTTTTTAAAGTTCTAAAAGTACATAAAGATAAACAAATGAGTCCAAAATTTTAGACTTGGTCATTTATTGAGGAAAATGATCCAATAGCATGTCTGTGAGCGGCAAAAGTATGTGAAATTGTGAACCTTTGTTTTTAGTATCTGGTGTGACATTCTTGTGCAGATTTACAGTAACTGCAACTATATGGTTCTATTAATTGTATATTAGTCCTGCACATCAGCTTGGAGAAACATTAGCCTTTTGCTCCATCTTCAACTCTGTTATGTTGGTGATTTTCCAATAAGTTTTTTGTTTGTTCAGTGATCTTTAGCAAACTTCAGATGGGCATCAATGTTCTTTTTGAAGAGCAGCTTTCTCCTTGCAAACCTGCCATGCACTCCATAGTTGTTCAGTGTCCTCCTGATGCTGGACTCATGAACATTAACATTAGCTAATGTGAAAATGGCTTTTAGTTGTATAGAGGTTACCCTGAGTTCCTTTGTGACCTTGTAGATTATTACACTCCATGCTTTTGGCATGATCTTTGTTGGGAGGTTAAAGGTATTCTGTCACCACATTTTACCCCCTACAGTAAAACATAGCTACTTGTAGGTCTCCCTGACCTGTATTAAATGATGCCCTTATTAACTAATAGTCTTGATTTATTTCTTTATAAAATTGATTTTAGTGATATGCTAATTACTTACATAAGGTGCCCAAGGGGATGTCCTTTCCTAACTTTGTGCCTAGCCACACCCCTCGGTCCGGTGCCCAGTGCCGCCTTTCTGAGTTCAGCGCCGCCTCTAATATAATATATTCAAGAGCCGGCGCGCTGACGTAATCCCTGAGCCTGTTTAAAATCCCGCGCGTGCGCACTACACACTGTAGTCTGCGCCGGTGTGGACTACAGGTAAGGGTATCGTCGAGCAAAGTGCGCAGTTATATGTGGTAAAGCCCTTTTTGCGTTATGGACAGAATTACTTAGTGGTGAAATATTTATGTGAAACAGGCTTTTTTCTGGAAAATTTATGGGTGATTGTAGACCTCCTTTTGCTGTATGGACTGAATTACGCAGTGGTGAAATATTTTTATGTGAAACAGGCTTTTTGGGGGGAAAATTGATGGGTGATTGTAGACTTTGTTCTGTATGAACCAAATTCCATTATCCTTTCATTGGTGACATTTTTTATTTCAAACATGTTTTTTTTTCTGGAAAATTGATGGGTGAATGTAGACTTGGTTCTTTATGAAGCGAATTCCATTATCCCTTCATTGGTGAAATGTTTTATTTCGAACATTTTTTTGGGGGAAAATTGATGGGTGATTGTAGACCTCCTTTTGCTGTATGGACCAATTTACGTTGTCGTGGGTCCTGCAGTAAACATAATGAAGACGCTGATGACAACACACCAGCAGACTTTGCCTTTACCATCTATTCACAAATCAAGCAGCTTCAGTAAGTTGAAAATATTCATGTGTTTTATCTGCTCTGTCTGCATTCGATCTCCACAGCACACAAGACATGACAGGAGAACCTGTGCTTTGGAGTCCAAGTCCAGTTTCTTAAGATCAGGAGTTCCATCCAGATTGTATGTAACATTCTTGCTCCCTGTGCAAAGCCATAACAAAAGGACTCTGTAGGCAAAATAAAAATATATTCGCCGTTTAGCATTGTACTTATGTGTTGAAAAGCCTTGTGTAGTGTAAAAGTGGGAAAAAAGGGCCTATTTGCTGCTTAGCGGTGCAGTTATGAGGTAAAGCCCTTTTTGCGGTGAAATATTTTATGTGAAACAGGCTTTTTGGGGAAAATTGATGGGTGATTGTAGACACTGTTCTGTATGAAGCGAATTCCATTATCCTTTCATTGGTGAATTTTTTAATTCTAAACATTTTTTTTTCAGAAAAATTGATGGGTGATTGTACACCTCCCTTTGCTATATGGACCGAATTAAGTAGTGGTGAATTTTTTCATTTCAAACATGTTTTTTGGGTAAAATTGATGGGTGAATGTACACCTCCTTTTGCTGTAAAGACCAAATTAAGTAGAGGTGAAATTTTTTGTGTGAAACAGGCTTTTTTGGGGGAAAATTGATGGGTGATTGTACACCTCCTATTGCTGTATGGACCGAATTACGTAGTGGTGAAATTTTTTATTTCAAACATGTTTTTTTCGGGAAAATTGATGGGTGAATGTACACCTCCTTTTGCTGTTTCTACCGAATTACGTAGAGGTGAAATTTTTTATGTGAAACAGGCTTTTTGGGGGGAAAATTGATGTGTGATTGTACACCTCCTTTTGCTGTATGGATCAAATTACGTAATGGTTAAATTTTTTATGTGAAACAGCCTTTTTGGGGAAAAATTGATAGGTGATTGTACACCTCCTAATGCTGTATGGTTTGAATTACGTAGTGGGGAATTTTTTTATTTAAAACATGTCTTTTTCAGAATTGATGGGTGATTGTACACCTTCTTTTGCTATATAGACTGAATGCAGTAGTGGTGATATTTTTTATTTCAAACATGTTTTTTGGGGGAAAATTGATGGGTGAATGTACACCTCCTTTTGCTGTAAGGACCGAGTTACGTAGAGGTGAAAATTTTTATGTGAAACAGGCTTTTTTAGGGAAAATTGATGGGTGATTGTACACCTCCTATTGCTGTATGGACCGAATTACGAAGAGGTGAAATTTTTTTTTTCAAACATGTTTTTTTCGCGAAAATTGTTGGGTGATTGTACAGCTCCCTTTGGCTGTATAGACCGAATTACGTAGTGGTGAAATTTTTTATTTCAAACATTTTTTTTTCGGGAAAATTGATGGGTGAATGTACACCTCCTTTTGCTATATATACCAAATTATGCAGAGGTGAAATTTTTTATGTGAAACAGGCTTTTTGGGGGAAAATTGATGGGTGATTGTACACCTACTATTGCTGTATGGACCGAATTATGTAGTGGTGAAATTTTTTATTTCAAACTTTTTTTTTTCGAGAAAATTGATGGGTCATTGTACACCTCCTTTATGGGTCCATACATTGTAAACTAACTATCATGATATGTAGCGCGGCGCCCAGGGATCTCACTGCACTTACTATTATTCCTGGGTGCTGCTCCATTCACCCGCTGTGGCCCCCGGTATATTATCCCGCTCTGTATGCTAATTGCTAGCATCAAAGCAAAGGGGAGGAGACTGTCCTTTTTCTCCACGGCTGTAGCGTTGTTTAATCAAAGTGCAGAGCGTCACAGCCAGGGAGAAAAAAAACTCACCTTCTCCCTGGCTGTGACACTCTGTGCTGCGATTGGACAGCTCTGCAGCCAGAGAGAAGGAACGCCCATTGAGAAAAAGGGCAGTCTCTTTCCCATTGCTCTGATGCTAGCAATTAGCATACAGAGTGGGAGAATATACCGGGGGCCGCAGAGGGCAAACGAGTGGCACCCAGGAATAATAGTAAGTGCAGTGATATCACTGTGCGCCACGCTACATATCCTGATAGTTAGTTACAATGTTTGGACCCATGAAAGGTCCTCTTTAAGCCACATTCTTATCATTAAGGTAAGTATTAAGCATTCATGAGTGTTTATAAGGTCTAAAAGCAGAGATAAGGAGCCCGTCAGCTCCCTCACTGACGGAGCAGAGAGATAATTCAGATGTTGCTAGTAGAGCAACTCAGCTCTGTACAGAGAAAAGGACTCTATATTTTGAAAAAATAAATATTTTTAAGCTCATAATGAGTACAATGCACTAATAAACAAAAATGCCACCAAAGGTTTATATAGCCTTTAAGAAAAAGGGTATTTAATGTGCTCAAGTGATGATTAAAAATTACTTGTAATAACAAAGCAAGCATACAGAAGTAAGGAAGTCACTTAGATTCGATCCATAGGTGATTCCAATCTTGGGAGATGTTTCCTGGCCCAAGAGTTTTATCTGAAATTCGTTGATGGTAGCGAACCCTGCAGGCTGAATTTAAATGCCCCTTGATGACGCACCACAAAAAGCTTTACACCCCCCTTGTTTCCCGATATTTCTGTATTAGCAGAACTCACCACTGCAAAACCTGGGACCCCTAAGGGTCGTGGTAAACAGGTGCAGAAGAACTGCACATACTGTAAACTTCTGCAGATATGTATGCGGCCTAGTGCTATCTGTATAAGGCTGTTAGCTGCATTAGTTGGTCTTAAAGGGAAAAAAAAAACATGAAATTAACCCTTCTGATTACACATGTGATATTGGATTATTTTCCTCAATTAATAAATAACTGTGTTTAATATTTTGACTCATTTGTTTGATTTGGTTATCTCTATCTACCTTTTGATGTAATATTAGGTCAAATGTATGCAACAATATAAAAAATGTCTGAAGGGTTCACAACTTCACACATTTTTAAGCACCACTATATCTTGGATATAGTATATAGTACAGAATATAGTCATGTTGTTTCTCAAATTAACTTAATCTCTTCATTTATTTTTCTAAATCATGTATTACATTATATCCTGTTGATTTATCTGGTATTGGTCATTTCTTGGACATTTTACCAGCAATTGGGCACGTCAATGAGCCATTTCAATTTGCATTCAGAAGGTATAAAACATTATAGCAGGGCTGTAACAGTTGCTGTTTGTTAGCAAATGAACTTACCAGCAAAATGTCAACAATTTATGTTAGGCTATATTGCCTTTATGATGGTGAACAGTATAATCGTTATGGGAGCAACAATCCAATGATACTGAAACAAATGGGATACTCGAATGTGTCATTATGTTTTCATTTAGATTTTGTTAGTGAAGTATAGAGCTGATCCACGAAATCGAGTAATGTGTATCTGTATTAGTTTTCTTTTAACTCTTCTGTGCACTGTTTGGCAATACCTTGCAATACCTGCATGCTTTATCAGCATAAATAAAATGCAAAATCTAAAAAAGTGGTAAATAGCCTTTTTTACATGAAAAGTAGAAGTTGTCCGTTTTATCCAATCAATTGTGAGAAGTTATTTGACACAAATTGACTCAGTATTTAGCTTATTTCTTCTTCCATGGTCCTTTTAACATGAGTTGATACATGGCTAAAATAAGCTACAATCAACAATATAACTAGTTGTCCGGCACCCAGTTAAAGGTGTAAGGCTACTTTCACACTAGCGTTCGATCGGATCCGTTCTGAACGGATCCGATCATAATAATGCAGACGGAGGCTCCGTTCAGAACGGATCCGTCCGCATTATTTTAGCATATAACAGCCAAGTGTGAAAATAGCCTCGTACGGATCCGTCCAGACTTTCAATGTAAAGTCAATGGGGGACGGATCCGCCTGAAGATTGAGCCATATTGTGGCATCTTCAAACGGATCCGTCCCCATTGACTTACATTGTAAGTCTGGACGGATCCGCACGCCTCCGCACGGCCAGGCGGACACCCGAACGCTGCAAGCAGCGTTCAGCTGTCCGCCTGTCCGTGCGGAGGCGAGCGGAGCGGAGGCTGAACGCCGCCAGACTGATGCAGTCTGAGCGGATCCGCTCCATTCAGACTGCATCAGGGCTGGACGGCTGCGTTCGGGTCCGCTCGTGAGCCCCTTCAAACGGAGCTCACGAGCTGACCGACGAACGCTAGTGTGAAAGTAGCCTTAACATACTGCTCACTGCAAACCGTATGGGGACAAACACCGTCCATCCAACGTTTCGTGGAAAAACATGGACGTCCGAATACACTTATAGAATTTGATGCATCCGTGTGCTGCCCATGGAGAACACGGACAGCACACAGATGTGAATCACTGACCTGGGAATAAACCCTAACCCCAATTTTTTTTCTCTTTTTTTACTTAAATTGGTTATGTATTGCAACAAGTTATTCTATAAAAATGTATTTCTCTCAAAAATCATCTTTCGAAAAGCTAAGGCATACATTGGTATACAGCCTTTAGGGGCCTTGTGCACAGAACCTCTATGATAGCACACAGAGGGGGAGGTTTATCAAAACTGGAGTAAAGTAGAACTGGCTTAGTTGCCCATAACAACCAATCAGATTTCACCTTTTTCACAGCTCTTTTGGTAACGGAAAGAATCAATCTGATTGGTTTCTGTGGATAACTTTCACCACTTTTTCTAAATCTTCCAAATTTTCTCTATGGGTCTGTAATCTGTGGTTTACCTAGAAATAACAGGGCCCCACAGCAAATTTTTGAACGGGTTCCCCAGCAAATTCTTCTCAACCCCCTCCTCCCGCGCAACCCCCACTCCTTTGGCCACTTAAGATTGCGCTCTCAGATGAGGCCCGGCTGTCGCTCCATTTCCTATAGTGTTTCTTTCATTGTATTAAACTGTTCAGGGAACCCTGACAATAAGATCTTTCAGTCCTCATCCTAGGTGGGCCCCTTCCGAGTTCAGGCCCCAAAACAGATACTTTCTCTGCTTCCCCCTGATTGGTATGAATGATTAGTAAGTATTTGTGTGCCATCTTATGGACCATTCATGAGCCACCATAATCTCTCTTAGAAACTATTCATCTAGGGGATAATACTGTACCTGTATAACCTGTATAATATAACATGACTTGAGAGATATCATGATTTTTCCCTACAGATTTCACCAGTCTAGAGTAAAGCCTCTGTCAGCCTCTGTATGAAGTTTGAGACAGAAGTATGGTATGGTTTCATAATAGGTTATGGATGTCAGGTACATGTGCAGAACAGGATCCATAATATGGTTCTGTACATGCATCCCTACAGTGACGTTCTTTTGTATGTTCAATAAATACATTTGCATGAACAGAAATATTTTGCATATGTGCATTTACTATTCACACACTAGTCATTTGTAATGAATAGCACACATATTTTCTGGAGTATGGCTATTTTGAGCACTAACTGCATTTCCTACAGAGAAGGCAGGGTAACTTTGGCTAGAATATTTGGTTCACATCCTGAGACAGAAATTACCTTCTGTTCACATGATGAACCTGGCCCTTGTTATAAACAGCGCTGGTCCATGACAATCTGGTGCATTTACTGGTTATAGACATATAAAAGCTTACTGGAGTGTGCAATATTAAAGCGAACTCATCACATTGAACATACAGTGACAAAAAGCAAAAACAGAGCTAATTGCAGTTGCTGGAAAAAGTAAGTGAACCCCTTTGAAATATTTGGATTTTTGCATTCTGCACAATTCCAGGCAAACACAATCCAGCTAAACTAATAGTGTGCAAACATTTTACTTTTCAACATCCACAGTAAACGGAGGAATAAGTAAGTGAACCCTTGGATTTAATAACCTTTAGTCACCCCCTTCCCCCTTAGCAGCAATTTTTTTTCCAGTAACTGCACATAAGACTTGCACAATATTGAGGAGGAATTTTGGACCATTCCTCCTTGCAAATGTGTTTTAGCTCATCAATATTTCTGGGATGTCTTGCTTACACAGCCCTCTTCAGGTCATGGTACTGCATCTCAATAGGATCAGGTCAGGGCCCTGTCTTGGCCATTCCAGAACACAAATCTTTGTCTTTTTTAACCTTGCTTTAGTTGATTTACTTGTGTGCTTTGGATTATTGTATTGTTGCATAACTGAAAATCTCTTCAGCTTGAGGTCATAGACTGCTGCTCTTACATTCTTTTGTAAAATGTTTTTGAACCAAATTTATTGTTCCCTCAGTGATCACAAGATGTCCATGCCCAGAGACAGCAAAGCAGCCTGAAGCCATGATGCTACCACCACCATGCTTCACAGTTGGGAGTAGGTTTAGGTGTTGTCCAAACTCTGAGGGACAGAGGAAGAAATGAAGGAGGTTGTTTCAAATTTGTCAAGTACCACCTGGAAGTTCCACAATGCTTCAAAAAAAATGCTCTACAGATGAGACAAAAGTGGAAGCTTTTAGCACAACTGCACAAAGCTGGATGTAAGAATTTTTGGACAATAGCTTCTCTAAAAAGGGGTTGTTTAGACATCCCCTTTATTGTAAAAACTGTTGCTACTTAGGATGAGTGTGAACCATCAAACATTTAATTAATCAGACAAACTAAACGTAATGTATTTGACCAGCTTTACCCAATATTCAAATATTATGTAATATGATGTACTCCTATTTCAATCACACAATATCAGTAATTAGTGGGTATAGTAACAATAGTTTCCAAATGTACCTACACATTATCTTAATATATTGTCTCTTAAGCAAACCAGCTAAACTAGTAACCTACTAAAGGTGTAAAACAATGAAATGGTTAAATCTTAATTTTTATGTACAACTGCTTCCAGTACATTGGGAGATTAGATTTAGATATCTTTCTTCGCTGGCATCCTCGTAGCTGTTTTTTCTAATTATCTGGCATAGATTCCTCAGCATACTGTACACCAGATTTCATAAACCACAGGAAAACAGGCACACAATTTAAATATGCCACTGCATAGAAATAAGATGCTGTTTTTCCAGGTTCAGTAATGTATCTAAAGCAAAACTTGTCAAACAATTTTCGTATTAAAAAGTTTGCAGAAAATAAGTACAAAAAGTTTAAGGAAGCAATTTGGGATTTTTTTCTTTGCCTATATAATACAGAATATGCAATTATTAAAGAATAAGATTGAGTCTCTTGTGTATAACTGTTTTATTTCATATGTCATTTGTGAGTTGTCTGCCATCTTGATTCCTTCTTTGCTCAGATATAGTTTCCCTAATGAATCCTACATTTTCCATCATGCCAGGCTTTGCAGAGACAGAAGGAGCAGAGTCTTTCCCCACTGCAATGCTCTGTGTAAAGGCAGCCATGACAGATCAGTGACACAGAACTGTTGACACTTCACGCTGCAGGATCTCCATGTTTTCCTATACTTTATGCTGCAGCTTGAGGCTACCTCCCTTCTCTGCCCTGTCATCTCTCCCCTCTCAGCTCTTGGGTGAAGCAAGCAGGAAAACCAGAGTAAAGCTACATTTGGAGAGTCAGCACACACAGATGGTACAGACTGTGTGAGACAGGAGGTTAATATAACTGCAGTTAATTACTGTATACACTTACCTACTTATATCTGTACTCCTGTTCATTTAGATAGAGGACATGTTATTTTGTCAACAGAATACAGTGATATACAGAAAAACCTGGAGGGTGGAGAGGGGCCTGGGGGCTGCCAGGAGGGATTTGATAGGTAATAATGTCATCCTGTAGTTTACAGGAAGTCAGCCTCACAGGAGTGACAGAGTTCCTATTTACACATTAGATCAAGGTATCAGACTTGGGATCATATGATCAGATTCCCATAATGAAAAGGTTCAAAATGTATGCATGCAAATGAGCTAGGGTGTAACAAATTACAGTGCTAGAATATATTCTTTAAACCCTTCCCGACATCCGCTGTACATATACTGTGCATGTTACGTCTTTAAAGATTGCGCCCACTCCAGAGCAGAGTGGGCACCTTGCAACCGGGTGCCTGCTGTTTCCCATGGCAGGCACCCACAGCTAAGCTCCACAATAGGCAGTAATGCCGACCACAGACATTTAACCACTCAGATGCCATGGTCAAAAGTGACAACAACATCTGAGAGTGTTAAAAACCAGAAGCTCATGCTTCTAGGTCGGGGGTGCTTTACCCCGCAGGAGATTGAGAAAAGCACCCTGTTATATCCCAGTTCAGGCCATAGGTGGTAGCACTGAACTGTGATAAAGTGATAAATAATGCAATTTCCATTATTTTGTATAAGTTGCAATCTGATGATTGCAAGCTGTGGTCCACTTGGGGACCAAACAAAAAGTAAAAAAAATATATATAAAGAATTTAAAAAAATATTAAAATTCTAATCACCCCACTTTCCACAAAAAAATCTAAAAAACAAAAACAATATCATGTGCATCGTCATATGTTTCATCACTTTATCTCCCAAAAATTATATAAAAAATGAACAAAAAGTCATACACACCCCAAAATGGTATTGTCAAAAACTACAGATCATCCTGCAAAAAATAAGCCTCCACACATCTCCTAGACATAACTATGAGAATATGGCGATGAAAAGAAAAAAAAAAAATTCCAAAGTTTTTTTTCCCCAGTATTAAAATGCAAGAAAAACTATACATATGACCTGAAGAATGAAGAGCACAAGTCAGCTTTACCGTATAGTGAACGCAGTAAAAAAAAAAACTATAAAACTGTGTTGGATTTTTTTTTCTTCCAATTAAACCCCATTTGACAGTTTTATTCCCGATTCCCACTAATTACTATGTAATATTAAATGGTGGCATTAGAAAGTACAACCTTTCCCACAAAAAACCCTCATATGGCTATGTGAATAGAAAAATTAAAAGATTATGGTTCTGGGAAGGAAGGGAGCAAAAAACGAAAGCAGATAAAAGGAAAATCGGCACCTCAGGAAAGGGTTAAAAGTAGAGTTGAGCGAACACCTGGATGTTCGGGTTCGAGAAGTTCGGCCGAACATCCCGGAAATGTTCGGGTTCGGGATCCGAACCCGATCCGAACTTCGTCCCGAACCCGAACCCCATTGAAGTCAATGGGGACCCGAACTTTTCGGCACTAAAACGGCTGTAAAACAGCCCAGGAAAGGGCTAGAGGGCTGCAAAAGGCAGCAACATGTAGGTAAATCCCCTGCAAACAAATGTGGATAGGGAAATTAATTAAAATAAAAATTAAATAAATAAAAATTAACCAAAATCAATTGGAGAGAGGTTCCATAGCAGAGAATCTGGCTTCCCGTCACCCACCACTGGAACAGTCCATTCTCAGATATTTAGGCCCCGGCACCCAGGCAGAGGAGAGAGGTCCCGTAACAGAGAATCTGTCTTCATGTCAGCAGAGAATTAGTCTGCATGTCATAGCAGAGAATGAGGCTTCACGTCAGCCACCACTGCAACAGTCCATTGGCATATATTTAGGCCTAGCACACAGGCAGAGGAGAGAGGTCCCGTAACAGAGAATCTGGCTTCATGTCAGCAGAGAATCAGTCTGCATGTCATAGCAGAGAATGAGGCTTCACGTCAGCCACCACTGCAACAGTCCATTGGCATATATTTAGGCCCAGCACACACACAGGCAGAGGAGAGAGGTCCCGTAACAGAGAATCTGGCTTCATGTCAGCAGAGAATCAGTCTGCATGTCATAGCAGAGAATGAGGCTTCACGTCAGCCACCACTGCAACAGTCCATTGGCATATATTTAGGCCCAGCACACACACAGGCAGAGGAGAGAGGTCCCGTAACAGAGAATCTGGCTTCATGTCAGCAGAGAATCAGTCTGCATGTCATAGCAGAGAATGAGGCTTCACGTCAGCCACCACTGCAACAGTCCATTGGCATATATTTAGGCCCAGCACACACACAGGCAGAGGAGAGAGGTCCCGTAACAGAGAATCTGTCTTCATGTCAGCAGAGAATTAGTCTGCATGTCATAGCAGAGAATGAGGCTTCACGTCACCCACCACTGCAACAGTCCATTGGCATATATTTAGGCCTAGCACACAGGCAGAGCAGAGAGGTCCCGTAACAGACAATCTGGCTTCATGACAGCAGAGAATCAGTCTGCATGTCATAGCAGAGAATGAGGCTTCACGTCACCCACCACTGCAACAGTCCATTGGCATATATTTAGGCCTAGCACACAGGCAGAGCAGAGAGGTCCCGTAACAGACAATCTGGCTTCATGTCAGCAGAGAATCAGTCTGCATGTCATAGCAGAGAATGAGGCTTCACGTCACCCACCACTGCAACAGTCCATTGGCATATATTTAGGCCTAGCACACAGGCAGAGCAGAGAGGTCCCGTAACAGACAATCTGGCTTCATGACAGCAGAGAATCAGTCTGCATGTCATAGCAGAGAATGAGGCTTCACGTCACCCACCACTGCAACAGTCCATTGGCATATATTTAGGCCTAGCACACAGGCAGAGCAGAGAGGTCCCGTAACAGACAATCTGGCTTCATGTCAGCAGAGAATCAGTCTGCATGTCATAGCAGAGAATGAGGCTTCACGTCACCCACCACTGCAACAGTCCATTGGCATATATTTAGGCCTAGCACACAGGCAGAGCAGAGAGGTCCCGTAACAGACGATCTGGCTTCATGTCAGCAGAGAATCAGTCTGCATGTCATAGCAGAGAATCAGGCTTCACGTCAGCCACCACTGCAACAGTCCATTGTCATAAATTTAGGCCCAGCACCCAGGCAGAGGAGAGAGGTCCCGTAACAGACAATCTGGCTTCATGTCAGCAGAGAATTAGTCTGCATGTCATAGCAGAGAATCAGGCTTCATGTCAGCCACCACTGCAACAGTCCATTGGCATATATTTAGGCCTAGCACACAGGCAGAGGAGAGGTTCATTCAACTTTGGGTAGCATCGCAATATAATGGTAAAATGAAAATAAAAATAGGATTGAATGAGGAAGTGCCCTGGAGTCCAATAATATATGGTTATGGGGAGGTAGTTAATGTCTAATCTGGACAAGGGACGGACAGGTCCTGTGGGATCCATGCCTGGTTCATTTTTATGAACGTCAGCTTGTCCACATTGGCTGTAGACAGGCGGCTGCGTTTGTCTGTAATGACGCCCCCTGCCGTGCTGAATACACGTTCAGACAAAACGCTGGCTGCCGGGCAGGCCAGCACCTCCAAGGCATAAAAGGCTAGCTCTGGCCACGTGGACAATTTAGAGACCCAGAAGTTGAATGGGGCCGAACCATCAGTCAGTACGTGGAGGGGTGTGCACACGTACTGTTCCACCATGTTAGTGAAATGTTGCCTCCTGCTAACACGTTGCGTATCAGGTGGTGGTGCAGTTAGCTGTGGCGTGTTGACAAAAGTTTTCCACATCTCTGCCATGCTAACCCTGCCCTCAGAGGAGCTGGCCGTGACACAGCTGCCTTGGCGACCTCTTGCTCCTCCTCTGCCTTGGCCTTGGGCTTCCACTTGTTCCCCTGTGACATTTGGGAATGCTCTCAGTAGCGCGTCTACCAACGTGCGCTTGTACTCGCGCATCTTCCTATCACGCTCCAGTGCAGGAAGTAAGGTGGGCACATTGTCTTTGTAGCGTGGATCCAGCAGGGTGGCAACCCAGTAGTCCGCACAGGTTAAAATGTGGGCAACTCTGCTGTCGTTGCGCAGGCACTGCAGCATGTAGTCGCTCATGTGTGCCAGGCTGCCCAGGGGTAAGGACAAGCTGTCCTCTGTGGGAGGCGTATCGTCATCGTCCTGCCTTTCCCCCCAGCCACGCACCAGTGATGGACCCGAGCTGCGTTGGGTGCCACCCCGCTGTGACCATGCTTCATCCTCATCCTCCTCCACCTCCTCCTCATCCTCGTCCTCCTCGTCCTCCAGTAGTGGGCCCTGGCTGGCCACATTTGTACCTGGCCTCTGCTGTTGCAAAAAACCTCCCTCTGAGTCACTTCGAAGAGACTGGCCTGAAAGTGCTAAAAATGACCCCTCTTCCTCATCCTCCTCCTCCTCCTCCTGGGCCACCTCCTGTTCCATCATCGCCCTAAGTGTTTTCTCAAGGAGACATAGAAGTGGTATTGTAACGCTGATAACGGTGTCATCGCCACTGGCCATGTTGGTGGAGTACTCGAAACAGCGCAACAGGGCACACAGGTCTCGCATGGAGGCCCAGTCATTGGTGGTGAAGTGGTGCTGTTCTGTAGTGCGACTGACCCGTGCGTGCTGCAGCTGAAACTCCACTATGGCCTGCTGCTGCTCGCACAGTCTGTCCAGCATGTGCAAGGTGGAGTTCCACCTGGTGGGCACGTCGCATATGAGGCGGTGAGCGGGAAGGCCGAAGTTACGCTGTAGCGCAGACAGGCGAGCAGCGGCAGGATGTGAACGCCGGAAGCGCGAACAGACGGCCCGCACTTTATGCAGCAGCTCTGACATGTCGGGGTAGTTGTGAATGAACTTCTGCACCACCAAATTCAGCACATGCGCCAAGCAAGGGATGTGCGTCAAATTGGCTAGTCCCAGAGCTGCAACGAGATTTCGCCCATTATCACACACCACCAGGCCGGGCTTGAGGCTCACCGGCAGCAACCACTCGTCGGTCTGTTGTTCAATACCCCGCCACAACTCCTGTGCGGTGTGGGGCCTGTCCCCCAAACATATGAGTTTCAGAATGGCCTGCTGACGTTTACCCCGGGCTGTGCTGAAGTTGGTGGTGAAGGTGTGTGGCTGACTGGATGAGCAGGTGGAAGAAGAGGAGGAGGAAGCCGAGAAGGAGGAGGTGGCAACAGGAGGCAAAGAATGTTGCCCTGCGATCCTTGGCGGCGGCAGGACGTGCGCCAAACAGCTCTCCGCCTGGGGCCCAGCTGCCACTACATTTACCCAGTGTGCAGTTAGGGAGATATAGCGTCCCTGGCCGTGCTTACTGGTCCACGTATCTGTGGTTAGGTGGACCTTGCTACAGATGGCGTTGCGCAGTGCACACTTGATTTTATCGGATACTTGGTTGTGCAGGGAAGGCACGGCTCTCTTGGAGAAGTAGTGCCGGCTGGGAACAACATACTGTGGGACAGCAAGCGACATGAGCTGTTTGAAGCTGTCTGTGTCCACCAGCCTAAATGACAGCATTTCATAGGCCAGTAGTTTAGAAATGCTGGCATTCAGGGCCAGGGATCGAGGGTGGCTAGGTGGGAATTTACGCTTTCTATCAAATGTTTGTGAGATGGAGAGCTGAACGCTGGCGTGTGACATGGTTGAGACGCTTGGTGACGGAGGTGGTGGTGGTGGTGTTGGTGGTACATCCCCTGTTTGCTGGGCGGCAGGTGCCAACGTTCCTCCAGAGGCGGAGGAAGAGGCCGAGGCGGCAGCAGCAGAATAGGCCGAGGCGGCAGCAGCAGAAGAGGTAGCAGGGGGAGCCTGAGTGACTTCCTTGGTTTTAAGGTGTTTACTCCACTGCAGTTCATGCTTTGCATGCAGGTGCCTGGTCATGCAGGTTGTGCTCAGGTTCAGAACGTTAATGCCTCGCTTCAGGCTCTGATGGCACAGCGTGCAAACCACTCGGGTCTTGTCGTCAGCACATTGTTTGAAGAAGTGCCATGCCAGGGAACTCCTTGAAGCTGCCTTTGGGGTGCTCGGTCCCAGATGGCGGCGGTCAGTAGCAGGCGGAGTCTCTTGGCGGCGGGTGTTCTGCTTTTGCCCACTGCTCCCTCTTTTGCTACGCTGTTGGCTCGGTCTCACCACTGCCTCTTCCTCCGAACTGTGAAAGTCAGTGGCACGACCTTCATTCCATGTGGGGTCTAGGACCTCATCGTCCCCTGCATCGTCTTCCACCCAGTCTTGATCCCTGACCTCCTGTTCAGTCTGCACACTGCAGAAAGACGCAGCAGTTGGCACCTGTGTTTCGTCATCATCAGAGACATGCTGAGGTGGTATTCCCATGTCCTCATCATCAGGAAACATAAGTGGTTGTGCGTCAGTGCATTCTATGTCTTTCACCGCTGGGGAAGGGCTAGGTGGATGCCCTTGGGAAACCCTGCCAGCGGAGTCTTCAAACAGCATAAGAGACTGCTGCATAACTTGAGGCTGAGACAGTTTCCCTGGTATGCATGGGGGTGATGTGACAGACTGATGGGGTTGGTTTTCAGGTGCCATCTGTGCGCTTTCTGCAGAAGACTGGGTGGGAGATAATGTGAACGTGCTGGATCCACTGTCGGCCACCCAATTGACTAATGCCTGTACCTGCTCAGGCCTTACCATCCTTAGAACGGCATTGGGCCCCACCATATATCGCTGTAAATTCTGGCGGCTACTGGGACCTGAGGTAGTTGGTACACTAGGACGTGTGGATGTGGCAGAACGGCCACGTCCTCTCCCAGCACCAGAGGGTCCACTAACACCACCACGACCATGTCCACGTCCGCGTCCCTTACTAGATGTTTTTCTCATTGTTATGGTTCACCACAACAACAAATATATTATTTGGCCCAATGTATTGTATTCAAATTCAGCGGGATATAAATTTGAGGCCTAGTATTTAGGCGCTGGGTGACCGGTATGGATTTAGTGACAGAATTAGACTTGGAAATGCACAGAAGCGTGTGTGTGAAGTTATTCTGAATGACCCAATGTGCACCTTGAATATTATATACCCTTTTTGGGATAGATTTCAAATAGCTCTGATATAGCAGGAACCACTAAATTATGAAATTGCTAAATTGGGAATTGTACTTCAACCCAGAACAAAAAATGTGCTTTGACGGGCACTAAATAACTTTCCCAGCTACAACAGTACAGCGGTAACGAGAGATTTAGAGGGATTTAAATTTGAGGCCTAGTATTTAGGCGCTGGGTGACAGGTATGGGTTTAGTGACAGAATTAGACTTGGAAATACACAGTAGCGGGTGTGTGTGAAGTTATTCTGAATGACCCAATGTGCACCTTCAATATTATATACCCTTTTTGGGATAGATTTCAAATAGCTCTGATATAGCAGGAACCACTAAATTATGAAATTGCTAAATTGGGAATTGTACTTCAACCCAGAACAAAAAATGTGCTTTGACGGACACTAAATATCTTGCCCAGCAACAACAGTACAGCGGTGGGTAACGAGAGATTTAGAGGGATTTAAATTTGAGGCCTAGTATTTAGGCGCTGGGTCACCGGTATGGATTTAGTGACAGAATTAGACTTGGAAATGCACAGAAGCGTGTGTGTGAAGTTATTCTGAATGACCCTATGTGCACCTTCAATATTATATACCCTTTTAGGGATAGATTTCAAATAGCTCTGATATAGCAGAAACCACTAAATTATGAAATTGCTAAATTGGGAATTGTACTTCAACCCAGAACAAAAAATGTGCTTTGACGGACACTAAATATCTTGCCCAGCAACAACAGTACAGCGGTGGGTAACGAGAGATTTAGAGGGATTTAAATTTGAGGCCTAGTATTTAGGCGCTGGGTCACCGGTATGGATTTAGTGACAGAATTAGACTTGGAAATGCACAGAAGCGTGTGTGTGAAGTTATTCTGAATGACCCTATGTGCACCTTCAATATTATATACCCTTTTAGGGATAGATTTCAAATAGCTCTGATATAGCAGAAACCACTAAATTATGAAATTGCTAAATTGGGAATTGTACTTCAACCCAGAACAAAAAATGTGCTTTGACGGGCACTAAATAACTTTCCCAGCTACAACAGTACAGCGGTAACGAGAGATTTAGAGGGATTTAAATTTGAGGCCTAGTATTTAGGCGCTGGGTGACAGGTATGGGTTTAGTGACAGAATTAGACTTGGAAATACACAGTAGCGGGTGTGTGTGAAGTTATTCTGAATGACCCAATGTGCACCTTCAATATTATATACCCTTTTTGGGATAGATTTCAAATAGCTCTGATATAGCAGGAACCACTAAATTATGAAATTGCTAAATTGGGAATTGTACTTCAACCCAGAACAAAAAATGTGCTTTGACGGACACTAAATATCTTGCCCAGCAACAACAGTACAGCGGTGGGTAACGAGAGATTTAGAGGGATTTAAATTTGAGGCCTAGTATTTAGGCGCTGGGTCACCGGTATGGATTTAGTGACAGAATTAGACTTGGAAATGCACAGAAGCGTGTGTGTGAAGTTATTCTGAATGACCCTATGTGCACCTTCAATATTATATACCCTTTTAGGGATAGATTTCAAATAGCTCTGATATAGCAGAAACCACTAAATTATGAAATTGCTAAATTGGGAATTGTACTTCAACCCAGAACAAAAAATGTGCTTTGACGGACACTAAATATCTTGCCCAGCAACAACAGTACAGCGGTGGGTAACGAGAGATTTAGAGGGATTTAAATTTGAGGCCTAGTATTTAGGCGCTGGGTCACCGGTATGGATTTAGTGACAGAATTAGACTTGGAAATGCACAGAAGCGTGTGTGTGAAGTTATTCTGAATGACCCTATGTGCACCTTCAATATTATATACCCTTTTAGGGATAGATTTCAAATAGCTCTGATATAGCAGAAACCACTAAATTATGAAATTGCTAAATTGGGAATTGTACTTCAACCCAGAACAAAAAATGTGCTTTGACGGGCACTAAATAACTTTCCCAGCTACAACAGTACAGCGGTAACGAGAGATTTAGAGGGATTTAAATTTGAGGCCTAGTATTTAGGCGCTGGGTGACAGGTATGGGTTTAGTGACAGAATTAGACTTGGAAATACACAGTAGCGGGTGTGTGTGAAGTTATTCTGAATGACCCAATGTGCACCTTCAATATTATATACCCTTTTTGGGATAGATTTCAAATAGCTCTGATATAGCAGGAACCACTAAATTATGAAATTGCTAAATTGGGAATTGTACTTCAACCCAGAACAAAAAATGTGCTTTGACGGACACTAAATATCTTGCCCAGCAACAACAGTACAGCGGTGGGTAACGAGAGATTTAGAGGGATTTAAATTTGAGGCCTAGTATTTAGGCGCTGGGTCACCGGTATGGATTTAGTGACAGAATTAGACTTGGAAATGCACAGAAGCGTGTGTGTGAAGTTATTCTGAATGACCCTATGTGCACCTTCAATATTATATACCCTTTTAGGGATAGATTTCAAATAGCTCTGATATAGCAGAAACCACTAAATTATGAAATTGCTAAATTGGGAATTGTACTTCAACCCAGAACAAAAAATGTGCTTTGACGGACACTAAATATCTTGCCCAGCAACAACAGTACAGCGGTGGGTAACGAGAGATTTAGAGGGATTTAAATTTGAGGCCTAGTATTTAGGCGCTGGGTCACCGGTATGGATTTAGTGACAGAATTAGACTTGGAAATGCACAGAAGCGTGTGTGTGAAGTTATTCTGAATGACCCTATGTGCACCTTCAATATTATATACCCTTTTAGGGATAGATTTCAAATAGCTCTGATATAGCAGAAACCACTAAATTATGAAATTGCTAAATTGGGAATTGTACTTCAACCCAGAACAAAAAATGTGCTTTGACGGACACTAAATATCTTGCCCAGCAACAACAGTACAGCGGTGGGTAACGAGAGATTTAGAGGGATTTAAATTTGAGGCCTAGTATTTAGGCGCTGGGTCACCGGTATGGATTTAGTGACAGAATTAGACTTGGAAATGCACAGAAGCGTGTGTGTGAAGTTATTCTGAATGACCCTATGTGCACCTTCAATATTATATACCCTTTTAGGGATAGATTTCAAATAGCTCTGATATAGCAGAAACCACTAAATTATGAAATTGCTAAATTGGGAATTGTACTTCAACCCAGAACAAAAAATGTGCTTTGACGGACACTAAATATCTTGCCCAGCAACAACAGTACAGCGGTGGGTAACGAGAGATTTAGAGGGATTTAAATTTGAGGCCTAGTATTTAGGCGCTGGGTGACAGGTATGGGTTTAGTGACAGAATTAGACTTGGAAATACACAGTAGCGGGTGTGTGTGAAGTTATTCTGAATGACCCAATGTGCACCTTCAATATTATATACCCTTTTTGGGATAGATTTCAAATAGCTCTGATATAGCAGGAACCACTAAATTATGAAATTGCTAAATTGGGAATTGTATTTCAACCCAGAACAAGAAATGTGCTTGAACGGACACTAAATAACTCGCCCAGCTACAGCACTAGGGACAGATTTAGCTGGATATAAATTTGAGGCCTAGTATTTAGGCGCTGGGTGACCGGTATGGATTTAGTGACAGAATTAGACTGGGATATGGCCAAAAAATGAACAGACTATTGCTGGTTAAATGCACTTGGTGTGACAGCTTCACCCTGATGTAGGCTTTAGCCAAAAAACAACCACACCATTGAGGGTTAAATGCACTTGGTGACAGGCGCAGCTTGCCCCTGATTTTGTATATGGCCAAAAAATGAACAGACTATTGCTGGTTAAATGCACTTGGTGTGACAGCTTCACCCTGATGTAGGCTTTAGCCAAAAAACAACCACACCATTGAGGGTTAAATGCACTTGGTGACAGGCGCAGCTTGCCCCTGATTTTGTATATGGCCAAAAAATGAACAGACTATTGCTGGTTAAATGCACTTGGTGTGACAGCTTCACCCTGATGTAGGCTTTAGCCAAAAAACAACCACACCATTGAGGGTTAAATGCACTTGGTGACAGGCGCAGCTTGCCCCTGATTTTGTATATGGCCAAAAAATGAACAGACTATTGCTGGTTAAATGCACTTGGTGTGACAGCTTCACCCTGATGTAGGCTTTAGCCAAAAAACAACCACACCATTGAGGGTTAAATGCACTTGGTCGCAGCTTGTGCTGGCGCACCACAAGACACAAAATGGCCGCCGATCACCCCAGAAAAATGAGACTGACAAACGGTCTGTGCAGCCTAAAAACAGTGAGCAATTGAGGATCAGCAGCTCAATGATCCACAGCTGCAGATCGATCAGTTAATCAAGTCCTTTGGAGGAGTTAATCTGCCTAATCTCGCCCTACTGTCGCAGCCGCAACCTCTCCCTACGCTAATCAGAGCAGAGTGACGGGCGGCGCTATGTGACTCCAGCTTAAATAGAGGCTGGGTCACATGGTGCTCTGGCCAATCACAGCCATGCCAATAGTAGGCATGGCTGTGATGGCCTCTTGGGGCAAGTAGTATGACGCTTGTTGATTGGCTGCTTTGCAGCCTTTCAAAAAGCGCCAAGAAAGCGTCACAAAAGCGCGAAGAAAGCGACGAACACCGAACCCGAACCCGGACTTTTACGAAAATGTCCGGGTTCGGGTCCGTGTCACGGACACCCCAAAATTCGGTACGAACCCGAACTATACAGTTCGAGTTCGCTCATCCCTAGTTAAAAGTCATCATCAATTAAATAATCATCAGTAATGTTTTGCGGTGTTTTGCGATCCGTTTTTAACAGATCCGTTTGTTCCGTTTTTTGTTTCCGTTGTGTTTCCGTTTGTGTTCTGTTTTTCTGTTCCGTTTTTCCGTATGGCATATACAGTATACAGTAATTACATAGATAAAATTGGACTGGGCATAACATTTTCAATAGATGGTTCCGCAAAAAATGGAACGGAAATGGAAGACATACGGATGCATTTCCGTATGTGTTCAGTTTTTTTGCGGACCCATTGACTTGAATGGAGCCACGGAACGTGATTTGTGGGCAATAATAGGACATGTTCTATCTTTAAACGGAACAGAAAATTGGAAATACGGAAATGGAATGCATATGGAGTACATTCCGTTATTTTTGTAGATACTTAATTTTTGGGAGGTTATAAAACAAATATCCTATTAGTCCTCATTGGTGATGTGACCTGTATGTTCACTAAAAATAAATGAAAATAACAGGTTACATGTACCTGTCCTATATATCTGGCACTGGCCAGTGGCCACTAGGCTGAAAATATGAAAGATTTCATTTCCTTTGAGAGCAGCTACATGGGTCATAGACACAATGGTTTGAAGGACGTCATTGACTTGTATGGGAAAGTTTTCTAAGCATGCTCTGTGATCTGTGCAGAGGTCAGGAGGGAGCTGATAAGCTGTGATATCACCTATGGTGAATTGTAAATCATGGGTTATCGATTGTCATTGTAATTTTGTCTTTGGTGATAATGATAATAGTTGCCTACAAGTTATCATGACCTATAAATTTGAGCTAGCGGCCAGTGCAAGCATTTTTTTAAATATACAAAGTAAGGGCTCATATACACGACCGTATGTTTTTTTGCGGACCGCAAAAAACGGATCCACACAAAATACAGATGACGTCTGTGTGCATTCCATATTTTGCTGGCCCCTAATAGAATATTCCTATCATTCTCCCTAATGTGGACAATAATAGACCATGTTCTACTTTTATGTGGAACGGACTTACGGAAACGGAATGCATATGTAACTTCCATTTTTTTTGCGGACCCATTGAAATGAATGGTTCCTCATACGGTCCACAAAAAAAATGGAATGGACACAGAAAGAAAATACGTTCGTGTGCATGAGCCCTTAGACTAGTTTCATATCTCTGGCATTGTGATCCAGCAGCCAGTTCAGGCAGAGAATGTCGGGAATCGATCGGACACAAACTGCAGCATGCAGCATTTTTGCGGGATAGCAGCAGGATCTACAGCGGATCTCATTATAGTTGCTGCCGGAGATGTGAGAAAAAAAAAAAAACACCAAATTTTTAAACATTTTTTTAATATAAAAATATGTAAAAAAAATAGGTAATTTTATGATGACATGTTCAATTTAAATGGCACACTACTACTTTGGAAACCTTAGGAAAAAAAAAACTAATAACAAATATAGGGAGTATAGTAAAAAGCGTTACAAAAAGTCCACACCCATCCGGCTTCTAGCAAGACTGGTGACACTTGGCTATGTCATGCACATGTATGCTTGGCTTGGCCAGGTTTACATGTGTTTAGAATGAGGAGAGGGGAGTAGCTGACATCATCTTTTGAAGGGGAATAACCATTTGCATTAGCTAGTTGGCTGTTCTCACCAAAATAAGGGTTTTTTGCTCTCTTCACTCATGTGTAGGACCACCTTTACTCTTATTGCTATGTTATAACCGATCTGTTTTCAAGAGGATGTCCCAAAGGGCTACATCAGCTTTAATGAGGCCACTTCTCATATCTTTGACAACATGAGGATTTAAAGAGGTTCTCTGAGAATAATCAGTTTTCAGCAAGTGCCCGCATCATGCCTCTAAAAACAGAAGATTAATACTTACCTGCTCCCCGCTTCTCCAGTCCTCCACACTGCTTCCGTTGTGTGCATGTTCCGGTCCCTACAGTATGGGCATCCAGCACAGCGTAGGCATGGTCACATGTGCCACTGCAATCAATGATTGGCTTCAGTAGTGAGACGGCCAAAATCAGCACCTCACCGTTGAAGACATTCTCTGACCATGTCCATGCTGCTCTAAACTTCAACGTTGCAGGGATAGGTACAGGAACATAGCTATTGCAGTGTGGAGGACCATGGAAACATAGAAACATAGAATGTGTCGGCAGATAAGAACCATTTGGCCCATCTAGTCTGCCCAATATACTAAATACTATGGATAGCCCCTGGCCCTATCTTATATGAAGGATGGCCTTATGCCTATCCCATGCATGCTTAAACTCCTCCACTGTATTTGCAGCTACCAATTCTGCAGGAAGGCTATTCCATGCATTCACTACTCTCTCAGTAAAGTAATACTTCCTGATATTACTTTTAAACCTTTGCCCCTCTAATTTAAAACTATGTCCTCTTGTAGCAGTTTTTCTTCTTTTAAATATTCTCTCCTCTTTTACCTTGTTGATTCCCTTTATGTATTTAAAAGTTTCTATCATATCCCCTCTGTCTCGTCTTTCTTCCAAGCTATACATGTTAAGGTCCTTTAATCTTTCCTGGTAAGTTTTATCCTGCAATCCATGTACTAGTTTAGTAGCTCTTCTCTGAACTCTCTCCAAAGTATCAATATCCTTCTGGAGATATAGTCTCCAGTACTGCGCACAATACTCCAAATGAGGTCTCACTAGTGCTCTGTAGAGCGGCATCAGCACCTCCCTCTTTCTACTGGTAATGCCTCTCCCTATACACCCAAGCATTCTGCTAGCATTTCCTGCTGCTCTATGACATTGTCTGCCTACCTTTAAGTCTTCTGAAATAATGATCCCTAAATCCCTTTCCTCAGATACTGAGGTTAGGACTGTATCACTGATTTTATATTCTGCTCTTGGGTTTTTACATCCCAGGTGCATTATCTTGCACTTATCAACATTAAATTTTAGTTGCCAGATTTTTGACCATTCCTCTAGTTTTCCTAAATCCTTTTCCATTTGGTGTATCCCTCCAGGAACATCAACCCTGTTACAAATCTTTATGTCATCAGCAAAAAGACACGCCTTACCACTGAGGCCTTCTGCAATTTCGCTGATAAAGATATTAAACAATATGGGTCCCAGAACAGATCTCTGAGGTACCCCACTGGTAACAAGACCTTGGTCTGAATATACTCCATTGACTACAACCCTCTGTTGCCTGTCCCTCAGCCACTGCCTAATCCATTCAACAATATGGGAGTCCAAGCCCAAAGACTGCACTTTATTGATAAGCCTTCTATGTGGGACAGTATCAAAAGCCTTACTAAAGTCTAGATAAGCGATGTCTACTGCACCTCCTCCATCTATTATTTTAGTCACCCAATCAAAAAAAAATAGTTTGACATGATCTCCCTGAAGTAAACCCATGCTGTTTTTCATATTTCAATCCATGGGATTTTAGATGTTCCACAATCCTCTCCTTAAGTATGGTTTCCATTAATTTCCACACTATTGATGTCAGGCTTACTGGCCTATAGTTGCCCAATTCCTCCCTACTACCTTTCTTGTGAATGGGCACAACATTTGCTAATTTCCAATCTTCTGGGACGACTCCTGTTGCCAGTGATTGGTTAAATAAATCTGTTAATGGTTTTGCTAGTTCACTGCTGAGCTCTTTTAATAGCTTTGGGTGTATCCCATCAGGCCCCTGTGACTTATTTGTATTAATTTTAGACAGTTGACTTAGAACCTCTTCCTCTGTAAAGACACATGCATCAAAAGATTCATTAGTCTTCTTTCCTAACTGAGGTCCTTCTCCTTCATTTTCCTTTGTAAAAACTGAACAGAAGTATTCATTGAGGCAGTCAGCTAGTTCTTTATCTTCTTCCATATACCTTCCTTCTTTTGTTTTTAATTTGGTAATTCCTTGTTTTAGTTTCCTTTTTTCATTTATGTATCTGAAGAATGCCTTATCGCCTTTTTTCCCTGACTGAGCTAATTTCTCTTCTGCCTGTGCTTTAGAAGCTCTTATAACTTGTTTGGCCTCTCTTTGCCTAATCTTATAAATTTGTCTGTCATCCTCGTTTTGTTTTTTATAATTCCTAAACGCTATCTTTTTGTTTTTAATGATTTTGGCCACTTCTGCTGAGTACCACAGTGGTCTCTTCGTTTTTTTGCTTTTACTGACAAGCCTAATGCAATTTTCTGTTGCCTTCAATAGTGCCACTTTTAAGTAGTCCCATTTCTCCTGGACTCCAATGAAACTGTTCCAGTCTGATAGGGACTCGTATACCACTAATCTAATTTTAGAAAAGTCTGTTTTTCTAAAATATAAAACTTTTGTTTTTGTGTGGTGTGACTCTGTACTTATAGTAAACCACACTGACTGGTGATCACTAGATCCCAAGCTTTCCCCTACAGTAATATCAGATACCAAATTCCCATTTGTGAATACTAAATCTAAAATGGCCTCCTTCCGGGTTGGCTCCTCCACTACTTGCTGTAGAAATAATCCCAGTAGGGAATTTAGAATATCTGTACTCCTGGCAGAACTAGCTATTTTGGTTTTCCAGTTTACATCTAGAAGATTGAAGTCTCCCATAATGATAACTTCCCCCGTCAATGTCATTTTAGCTATTTCCTCAACTAGTAGATCATCTAATTCTTTGACTTGGCTAGGTGGTCTATATATCACACCTACACGAGTTACCTTATGATTATCAAGCTGCAAGGTAACCCAAACTGACTCTAAATTGTTCTCGCTAACTTGTATCAAATTAGATTTTATGCTATCTTTCACATACAGGGCCAACCCTCCCCCTTCTTGCCTTCTCTGTCTTTCCTGTATAGAGAGAACCCTGGTATTGATATATCCCAGTCATTACTCCCCTTGAACCACGTCTCAGTAACAGCCACTAAATCTATATTCTCAGATGGCATTATAGCCTCAAGTTCATTGATCTTATTCCCTAGACTGCGAGCATTTGTAGACAAGACTCTGAGCTTGTCATTTCTTAACCTTTGTGCTACTAGCCTCTTCTGGCATTGTTCCGGGGGCAGTTGGACTGCTGGATTATCACTCTTTTGCCCCCCCTTTCCTAGTTTAAATGCTTCTTAGCAAATACTTGGAACTGTTGACCGAGGACATTTGTTCCCTTGAGAGAAAGATGCAAACCATAATTCTTGTACAGTTCTTTTCCATTCCAACAAGAGCTAACATGAGACACAAAGCCAAACCCTTGGTTCAGACACCATTCACCAAGCCATACATTGAATTCCTTAATGCGCATCTTCCTGTCATGCTGAAAGTTATGCACAGGCAAAACTGCAGAGAATAAAACTGTTGATGCAACCTCCCGTATATAATTTGCAAGTGTGCGAAAAGCTTCTTTCACCTTTGAAATCTCATTGCAAGCCCGATCGTTTGTCCCAAGATGGAGAATAACATCCACTTCCCTTTCCTGCTTTGCTTGCCTAACAATATTAAGGATCCGTCGTCTATCCCTGCTAGCGGTAGCACCAGGGAGACATCTCACAACACCATTCTCCTCAAACTTCACACCTCTTATGATGGAATCGCCCACCAACAGCTGCTTACTATCAATCCTCTGTTTATAGAGGTGGGGAGCAGGTAAGTATTAATCCTCTGTTTATAGAGAGATGCTGCGGGCATTTGCTTAAACACTTCATTAACGGAGTGTTTATCCCCCTTCCTTACCAGGCCAGTTTTTCAGTTGTAGTAATGCGTCTATCTAACTGCAAATAACTGATTAATTTCTGAGCCAGCCTACATGTATTTGATATTATTTTTCTCGGGACACCTTAGACCTTTCTTTTGTGCCATTAGATGATGGATATAATATAAAAAAATATATATTCAAGGAAAAACTGTGAAAATCATAAAAAGTAAATATATTTTTCGTTTCTTATCAATTTTTTTCTAACTTTTACAAAAGGTTTCAAGACAAAACATTTCTAAAACTATTACCGTACTATTGTGCTCTGAAAATAAAAACACTATTTATGTAATTTATCTACTGGCTGGGCCCGCCTCAAGACTTCAAAAGAATGGAGTGCAATTTGGATTTTGACGGCCTATTTTTCTATTGCTGGTTCTATAGCACCATACTGCCAGAAAAATTTTGTACAGCGCCAAAACGCTACAAGCCCCTTCAAATGTGAGTTTTTTTAATGTTATTTGCCTAAGGCAAGGTTTCTCAACTCCAATCCTCGGGAACCACCTACCGGTCAGGATTTGAGAATATTCCACAGAATGAATACCTGTGGCAAGTCCTGATGCATGGACACTAATTATGGTCACCTGCTCAATACTAAGGAAATGCTGAAAACATGACTGGTGGGTGGGTCCCGAGGACCAGAATTCAGTAACCCTGGCTTAAGGTATTCATCTTGCAGAAATTTTGACATTTATATATTTTTTTTAAATTTTTTGCGTGTGTTTGTATATTTTACGCAGAAAAAAAAAACTGCTATACAAAATATAGCTAAAACAAATACCTAGATTTTTTAAATAAACAAATGTGTGTATGTTTGTACATTTTACACATACAAATTCCACTATACTATTGCTAAAACGAATAAATATATATATATATAAATATAATTAATATATGTTTTTTATTTTATTTTTTATGAACGAAAAAGGGGCGGGATGTTGGTATGGGCGTGTAAGTAGTCTAATTACTATTGCTAATACTAGTAACTATTGCTATATCTTTAAAAAATATATATTTATTTTGTATTTTTTGGTTTCACTAAACGCACCTTGAACGCATCTGGACCTAATCCGACACGCTCGTGTGAAAGAGGCCTTCTTTGAGGACCTGGCAGAAAAGGACCATGGTGATGGATCATGTGATGGACCATGTGATGAGCGCAGTGACATCACCAAAGGTCCTTTTCTACAAGGTCCTCAAAGAAGAAGAAAGAAGACAATTTTTTTTAACCCCTCCATCCCTAATTTACTTAGCATTCTGTATTAAGAATGCTATTATTTTCCCTTATAACCATGTTATAGGGGAAAATAATAAAAATCGGGTCCCCATCCCGATCATCACCTAGCAACCATGCCTGAAAATCGCACCGCATCCGCACTTGCTTGCGGATGCTTGCGATTTTCACGCCAGCCCCATTCACTTCTATGGGGCCTGCATTGGGTGAAAAACGCACAATATAAAGCATGCTACGATTTTCACGCAACGCACAAGTGATGCGTAAAAATCACCGCTCATGTGCACAGCCCCGTAGAAATGAATGGGTCTGGATTCAGTGCGGGTGCAATGTGTTTACCTCACGCATTGCACACTCACGGAAAAAGCCTGTGTGAAAGAGGCCTAAGAGTCCTCTGTTCTTTCTGTTCACAATAGCAGAAAGACCAATTAAATCCCAATGGAACTCTAGATAGAACCCCCAAATGCAAGTATGAACAGACCCTTATGTTTGTGGTATTACAAGAACTTACAAACATTTCATGACGTAATATATGACCAAGAATTATAGTAGGTTATTTTTAAGTCTCAGAAAATGAGGTCAGGCATTGGGTAAAATACTGATGAATTAGAAGTTAATTGATAATATAAATGAAGGCCCATCTCAAAGTTGGGATTTTACAAAGAAAACAAGGGGAGAATAATGTATCTATGCTGCCCTATATAGACCATTGTTATTAAAGTGTCTGGCTTTGAAAGGGCTTGTATGGAGTCAACATTGTATTATGTTTAATTAGGTGAGGTTTATATAATGAGGTGCTCAGTTCTAATGGAAAGACACGCTGTGAGTAA
The DNA here is from genome assembly GCF_014858855.1 of Bufo gargarizans. NCBI lineage: Eukaryota > Metazoa > Chordata > Amphibia > Anura > Bufonidae > Bufo > Bufo gargarizans. The sequence continues at coordinate 157,109,777 of NC_058086.1, read as the reverse complement.
CACATCTGCAGAAATAACTATTACAATCAGCATTGCAGAGACCCGTGGAACAGCAAATTACACTTACTTATCTAGAAATAAATTACATCCCAATGCCTTCATAAAACTCATTAATTAATTCCACCGGCATAAAGGTCTTTTTCTTAATTTCATGTTCCATTAGCATAATAAACACAATTTGTGTTACAACACTATGATCGCTTTAATGGGTGCTATTTATTTTAGTCTTTTATTTAAAGACCCCAACACTATACCCAGCAGCATAAATCAGATTTGCCCTTTTTACTCAAAGGCTCCATTCATGAAGCATGAAAGCAGGGGTTCAATGGCTAAAGTGCAATAATGAAAAGAAAATACATGAACAAAAATTCTGATCTGTCGCAATAGTTTTTCAATACTGGAGTGCCAGTAGTGACAAAATGGTAATCTGTTCAATAGTATCTGAATTTTAGAAGTATGAAACGTACATCGGGCTATTATTGATGATTATTCCGCTTGTGTGTTGGTAGACCCAACCTTGACCCATTAGACTAATGAGTTTATTGAATATAAGCAGCAAAGCTATATTTTCATGGCTGGGGAAGTTGAAAAGATGTGTCGGTAGGTCAAAGGGACCCATTCCTGGCAGATAAATTAGTTAACAGAATAATGTAACAAGAAAGGCATCTTGATGACTGTGAGGACCATTACTGAACCACTAAATGTACTGGCGAATATGAAACACTACTACTCCATTTCATACATTGAATAGGCTAGGATATTTGGCCGTTCAATTATAGTATATCTATACAATGTATTATTGCACCCTTGAATGCAACCATTTGACATAAGGTCATTAGTTATAATTATATCTGATAAAATGCTGCACTCCTGTCTACGCCTGAAAGGTACTGTCATGGATGTCATGGTCTGGTGGTGGTGGACCGTGACACTTTTGCCGTGCATGCTTGTTGCTTGTGGCAATGTGTTGTTAGCATTATTTTACACTTCCCCTTTAAGGCTGGTGTTCCTTCCCATTTTGGTTTGTTGAGGGCTAAAGGAGTGTGCAAGGTGATGCTGGATGTGGCCTCATGACTCTTCTTATACTGAAGTTGTGGGCCCGAGGTTCGTTATATTTCTGCCTTTGTATGAGTAGGAGCTTTGCTCCTCTCTGGATGTGTCACCTGTCCATGAGAGCCTCCTTCTGGAACATCAAGGTCTTTGGCAATGCCACCCCGATGTTTCCTCGTGTCCCCTTACCCTTCCTCATCTGTTTATATGTATGGTGTGGGTTTATGTACAGGGTGTTTGTTGTATGTCATTTGGTGTTCCATGTCTGGTCTATTTGGTGTTTGTAGTTCAGCATGGTTGTTTGACATTTCCACTGTCTGTCTGTGCTTGCAGAAGTGGGCTCCATGGTTTCCCAGAGGGGTTAACCACAAGTCAGCAAGCTGTAGTTCTACCACCCAGTTGTTGTGGCAGGTAAGTGGTGGTTGTTCCAGTGAGTGTAGTTTGCGCTGGGCTCTTACCTGCCGTTGTGTTTATGCTTGCTCTCTGCTCCTTCATTGTTGCTAGGCATGTGGGAGACTCTGGTTCTTCCGTGTCTTGGAGGAACCGGTTGTCTCTTTCTCCTTACAATACCATCAGGGATCATCAGGGCGAATTAGGGTCCTAGGTAGAGATGACCTTGCGATTCACCCAGCGGTCGTTTTGTGGCGAACTTTGCGCTTTCGCTATTAGCAGAGCATGCGAACATATGGCGATACCGCAGGTATATAGAGGGACAAGCGCTTTTGGAACAACTGTTTGCAATGGGTGTGATATACCTGTTGCCCCCCAAAAAACTGATTGAGGGGTGCAATATACCTGCTTCCACAAAATACTGATTAAGGGTTTTGAGATAATTGTTTCCACACAATACTGATTGAGGGGTGCGATATACCTGCTTCCACCAAATATTGATTGAGGCCTGCAATATACCTGCTTTGACAAAATACTGATTGAGAGGTGCGATATACATTTTTTCACCAAATATTGATTAAGGGGTTCTATATACCATTTCCACAAAATACTGATTGAGGGGTGTGATATACCTGCTTCCACAAAATACAGATTAAGGGGTTTGATATACTTGCTTCCACAAAATACTGATTGAGGGGTGCAATATACCTGCCTCCACCAAATATTGATTGCGGCCTGCGATAAACCTGCTTCCACAAAATACTGATTGAGGAATGCAATATACCTGCTTCCACAAAATACTGATTAAGTGGTTTTATATACCTGCTTCCACAAAATACAGATTGAGGGGTACAATATACCTGCCTCCACCAAATATTGATTGAGGCCTGCGATATACCTGCATCCACAAAATACTGATTGAGGAATGCAATATACCTGCTTCCACAAAATACTGATTAAGGGGTTTTATATACCTGCTTCCACAAAATACAGATTGAGGGGTGCGATATACCTGCTTCCACAAAATACTGATTAAGGGGTCTGATACACCTGCTTCCACAAAATACAGATTGAGGGGTGCGATATACCTGCTTCCACCAAATATTGATTAAGGGGTTTTATATCCCTGCTTCCACAAAATACTGATTAAGGGGATTGATATACCTGCTTCCATCAAATATTGATTAAGGTGTTCTATATCCCTGCTTCCACAAAATACTGATTATGGGGTTTTATATACCTGCTTCCACAAAATACAGATTGAGGGGTGCGATATACCTGCTTTCACAAAATACTGATTAAGGGGTTTGATATACCTGCTTCCACAAAATACAGATTGAGGGGTGTAATATACCTGCTTCCACCAAATATTGATTAAGCTGTTCTATATTCCTGCTTCCACAAAATACTGATTAAGAGGATTGATATACCTGTTTCGATCAAATATTGATTAAGGGGTTCTATATCCCTGTTTCCACAAAATTCTGATTAAGGGGTTTTATATACCTGCTTCCACAAAATACAGATTGAGGGGTGCGATATACCTGCTTTCACAAAATGCTGATTAAGGGGATTGATATACCTGCTTCCACCAAATATTTATAGAGGCCTGCGATACACCTGCTTTCGCAAAATACTGATTAAGGGGTTTGATATCCTTGCTTCCACAAAATACTGATTGAGGGGTGTGATATACCTGCTTTCACAACACACTAACTAAGGGGTTGATATACCTGCTTCCACAAAATACAGATTGGGGGGTGCGATATACTTGCTTCCACCAAATATTGATTAAGGGATTCTATATACCTGCTTCCACAAAATACTGATTGAGGGGTGTGATATACCTGCTTCCAAAAAACACTGATTAAGGGGTTGATATACCTGCTTCCACAAAATACAGATTGGGGGGTGCGATAAACCTGCTTGCACCAAATATTGATTAAGGGGTTTTATATACCTGCTTCCACAAAATACTGATTGAGGGGTGCAATATACCTGCTTTCACAAAATACTGATTAATGGGTTTGATATACCTGCTTCTGCAAAATACCGATTGAGGGGTGCGATATACCTTCTTCCACCAAAAATTAATTAAGGGATTCTATATACCTGCTTTCACAAAATACTGATTGAGGGGTGCGATATACCTGCTTCCACAAAATAATGATTAACCCCTTAAGGACTGGGTCATTTTTCACCTTAAAGGGACACTGACAGGCCCAATTAGCATATTGAGTTATATATATCACAGTACAGGTCATATAAAGTGTATTAGAATCATGTAAGTATCCCCCCTGCCCACCTTATAAATACGGAAATATAAAGTTTTATAACCTGCTTGTCCGGTCTCCAATCTGCCCAAGGGGCGGCGTTTCATCTGAAAATGCGCCCAGCCAGTCGCTCCCAACTGCCGTTCTGAAGCCCCGCCCAGATCATCAATATTCACTTCGCTGGGCGGCGGCTACAACTCTCCAGGTCACGATCCTGCGCATAGGCAATCGAATCCTCCTGGCATCGTTCGTGTGTAATCTTCTGCGCCTGCACCCCGCCATGGTTAGATCGCGCCTGCGTACACACCCTGCCTGCGTCCCTGAGCCTCTGCCTCATGCGCATGCGCCAGACACTGTACATAGCAGCAGCGCTTCAGGTCACGTTCAGGACACCGTTTTTACAGACGTGGACAAAATTGTTGGTACCCTTTGGTCAATGAAAGAAAAAGTCACAATGGTCACAGAAATAACTTTAATCTGACAAAAGTAATAATAAATTAAAATTCTATAAATGTTAACCAATGAAAGTCAGACATTGTTTTTCAACCATGCTTCAACAGAATTATGTAAAAAAATAAACTCATGAAACAGGCATGGACAAAAATGATGGTACCCCTAGAAAACACAGAACATAATGTGACCAAAGGGACATGTTAATTCAAGGTGTGTCCACTAATTAGCATCACAGGTGTCTACAACCTTGTAATCAGCCATTGGGCCTATATATATGGCTCCAGGTAATCACTGTGTTGTTTGGTGATATGGTGTGTACCACACTCGACATGGACCAGAGGAAGCAAAGGAAAGAGCTGTCTCAAGAGATCAGAAAGAAAATTATAGACAAGCATGTTAAAGGTAAAGGCTATAAGACCATCTCCAAGCAACTAGATGTTCCTGTGAGTACAGTTGCACATATTATTCATAAGTTTAAGATCCATGGGACTGTAGCCAACCTCCCTGGACGTGGCCGCAGGAGGAAAATTGATGACAAATCTAAGAGACGGATAATCCGAATGGTAACAAAAGAGCCTAGAAAGACTTCTAAAGAGATTCAAGGTGAACTTCATGCTCAAGGAACATCAGTGTCAGATCGCACCATCCGTCGTTGTTTGAGCCAAAGTGGACTACATGGGAGACGACCAAGGAGGACACCATTGTTGAAAACGAATCATAAAAAAGCAAGACTGGAATATGCCAAACTACATGTTGACAAGCCACAAAGCTTCTGGGAGAATGTCCTGTGGACAGATGAGACAAAAATCGAAGTTTTTGCCAAGGCACATCAGCTGTATGTTCACAGACGAAAAAATGAAGCATATCAAGAAAAGAACACTGTCCCTACTGTGAAACATGGAGGAGGCTCTGTTATGTTCTGGGGCTGCTTTGCTGCGTCTGGCACAGGGTGTCTTGAATCTGTGCAGGGTACAATGAAATCTCAAGACTATCAAGGAATTCTAGAGAGAAATGTACTAGCCAGTGTCAGAAAGCTTGGTCTCAGTCGCAGGTCATGGGTCTTGCAACAGGACAATGACCCAAAACACACCGCTAAAAACACCCAAGAATGGCTAAGAGGAAAAAATTGGACTATTCTAAAGTGGCCTTCTATGAGCCCTGACCTCAATCCTATTGAGCATCTTTGGAAGGAGCTGAAACATGCAGTCTGGAAAAGGCACCCTTCAAACCGGACACAACTGGAGCAGTTTGCTCATGAGGAGTGGGCCAAAATACCTGCTGAGAGGTGCAGATGTCTCATTGACAGTTACAGGAAGCGTTTGATTGCAGTGATTGCCTCAAAAGGTTGCGCAACAAAATATTAAGTTAGGGGTACCATCATTTTTGTCCATGCCTGTTTCATGAGTTTATTTTTTTACATAATTCTGTTGAAGCATGGTTGAAAAACAATGTCTGACTTTCATTGGTTAACATTTATAGAATTTTAATTTATTATTACTTTTGTCAGATTAAAGTTATTTCTGTGACCATTGTGACTTTTTCTTTCATTGACCAAAGGGTACCAACAATTTTGTCCACGTCTGTATATATATATATCTTTTTTCTGTGTTAACCTGAGGGGTTAAATCAAGTTTTATACACTAATATCATTTTTGAAACAAAAAATAAATCATGTTTTAGTGTCTCCATAGTCTGAGAGCCATATTTTTTTTTTATTTCTTGGGATATTGTCTTATGCAGGGGCTTTTTGCAGGTTAAGGTGACGGTCATATTGGTACTATTTTTGGGGGCATATGCCTTTTTGATCGCTTGATGTTGCACTTATTAGTGATCTAAGGTGACAAAAATTGAATTTTTTTTTACCCATTATTTTTTTTTATGGTGTCTATTGGACGGGGTGGATCATGTGATATATTTATAGAGCCGGTCGTTACAGACGCGACAATACATTGTGTTTTTTTTTCTAGTTTTTATTATAATATCAGCGGAAAGAGGCATTTTTTCTTTTTTCAACTTGAAACTTTTTATTTTATTGAAAACACTTTTTTTTCCCAAACTTTATTTCTGTCACACTCTGGGACTTCAACTTCTGGGGGTCTGATCCCCTCTGTAATGCATTACAATACATCGGCATTGTAATGCGATGCCTGTTAATGTATTACACAGAGTAATACACTAACAAGTTGCCTAGGAGACGCAGCCTGAGGCTGGATCTCCTGGGCACCCATAGAAGGCAGGTCCCGGTGCCGTGCAAGGCATTGGGCAGCCTCTGCACAGCATCAACCTGCCTTGTCACACATCAGGTCCCTGCGTTGCTGTGCCCTCCTTCACCTGCAGCTAACCACTTCTATGTCGCGGTCAGCGCTGACCGCGGCATAGAAGGGGTTAATTCACAGACATCGCTGTAAACAGTGATGTCGGCGGATACAGCAGGGGCCCAGCTACCAGGGACTACCGGACCCCTGCAGTGATCGGGCGGGTGCAGGTCCTTCACCCACTCGATCAGCTCGCCGTGCATGTACGGCGGAATTAATTCTGGCAATGCCTCCCCCGCCGTACATGCACAGCATTTTGCGTTAAGGGGTTTGATATACCTGCTTCCACCAAATACTGAGGCCTGCGATACACCTGCTTCCTCAAAATACTGATTAAGGGGTTTGATATTCCTGTTTCCGCCAAATATTGAGTGTAAGTTGATGACACCAGATAACCCTCTTGCCCAACGGCTAACCGCTGGCTTGTCAGAACTGCTAGCCCGCCAACTACTGCCATATAAACTGGTGGACTCAGAGGCCTTTAGAAAATTTTTGGCCAATGGTACACGGCAATGGAAGGTCCCTGGAAGGAAATATTTTTCCTAGAAGGGCATCCCAGAGCTATATGGCCAAGTTCAGTGGCAAGTGAACATATCTCTGTAGGCGCCAAGATATATCTGACCACAGACACGTGGTCTAGCTATCATGGGCAGGGAAGGTACATTACTTTTACTGCCCACCGGGTGAACCTTCTAATGGTTTTCAAGCATGTAACCCGTGGCTTCCATGTGGATTTGGTGTTACTGCCACGGATTGCATGCAGTCCTGCCTCTTCTTCTCCTCCTCCTACTCCATCCTCTGTCTCCTCCTCGGCTGACTCCTCCTTTTCCACTGCTACCGCCTCTTCTGCAGCACCCCCCAAACTCCCCAGAACCTATTCGATGTCCCAGTTGAGACGTTGCCATTCTGTGCTGCGGCTGTTTTGCATGGAAGCCAAGAGACACACCGGTCCTGCACTGCTTTCAGCTCTGCAGTTACAGTGTGATCAGTGGCTAACCCTGCTCAATTTGACAGTTGGTAAAGTGGTGTGAGACACTGGTGCCAATCTGCTGAGCGTGCTGAAACAGGGCAAAATTACACACGTGCCATGCATGGCACACATCCTGAACTTAGTCGTGCACTGATTTGTTGCCAAATACCCCGGGGTCCAGGACGTCTTGCGGCAGGTCAGGAAAATCTTTTGCCATTTTAGAAGATCTTACATGGCCATAGCTCGCCTTTCTGACATTTAGCGGCGACTAGTGATGAGCGGCAGGGGCAATATTCGAATTTGCGATATTTAGCAAATATTCGGTAGAATATTCATCATATATTCGAGAATTAGAGATGATTTTCTTGAATGCGACATCGGCAATGCAGTATGCCCGTAATGAGCATGCGCGATACAGGCTGGGCCTAGTTTTGCTAGTTGTCATACTGCCAGAAGTTTCCTAGGACTGAAGATGGTTGGCAGCAACTTTTGCGAATGTGAGGAAGAACTCCTGGTCACTGTAAGTGATCATTACAGCACTGTTTGAACAATAACTTTATTTGCAGATAGAGTGTTCCAATGGCAATACATGCAACTTCAAATTTTATTAGGTCTAAGTATTCTGATTGATGCACTAAGTATTGTTGTGACATCACACCACTATGTCTGTAGCATGTATGTATAGACAGCAGAGAAAAATCTCTCACATGCACATTGCACATCCATTTTCCTGCCACACAGTATAATCCACACACACACACACACTAGGGTGTTGGGACAGTCCAGTTTTCAGGCTCGTGGTTCTCTGTCCGTCGCAAGGCCAGGACGGCTGGACAGTCTCCTTTTTTTGTGGTTACATGGGTGTTGGCAGTTGGCACGAGTCAGGATGGCTTTACGTATCCCCATAACTGGAAGCAGGGCCTGGCAGCATGTCTGGACCGCACAGTGATCTGTATGATGTGACGTCACAACGCCATCTGCATGCTGTGTGCGTGGCATGTCCAACGTGTACCTTTAGTTCAGACGAGAGCGGCTGCGGAGCCCGGGTGCCACTCTGATCAATGCTCACTGGCACTGCCTGCCATCTATAATTCCACGCTAGTCCAGGGCGTCCAGTGTTTGAAGAGCCAGCAGAATCAGCACTCAGCCCACTAGGCACAAGGTTAGCACAGATCCTACTGCCCCAGGTACTAACTAAAAGGACTATATATCCGAGTTTAAATTATATATGGACTAAGCTGGAATAACTTGGCCATCATCTGTATATCATTATAAATGTACAGCTGGTATGAATTATAATTATTTAATTAGATCATGCTGTTATAACCTGGGTATCTCCTGTGTATAATTATATATGTACAGCTGGTATACGGTATACATTTTGTTATATATAGTAATATGGACCATGCTGGTATAACCTGGGCATCTAGTATGTAGTAGTTAACTATTGTGCGCCACTGTCCCCAGTACGCTGTCCTCCTCTTTGGGGCTCTGCAAGTGGCCACACTAACACACACAACACAAACACACAGGGCCAGATTTATCAGGACTCTGACAGCTCACTCCACTTTAACATATGGCTAAAGTCAGTTTTAGCGAAGTCAGATTTATGATTGGCCCTTTAAGACTGTAATAAATGTGGTTTGACGGTAGCAGTTTATCCGTCAGTAAGCAGCTTTACAAAAGTCGCACATCTTCGCGAAAAAGTCGCACGTCTTTACAAAAAAGTTGCATGTTCTATTAAAAAGTCTCATAAGATAAGCATGGTCCTCACTGGAGTGAAATTGCGCAATTTTTTGCGACTTTTTAAATAGTCTCAATAGTAAATCTGTCTAGGGATTAATTTACATAAGAAAACACGCCCACTTTCAGAAAACTGGCGAGCATAGTGCAGAGCAGAAAAAAGTCGCTAATTTTTGCGCAGTTTTAGTGATTGCGCAAAAATTTGTGACTTTTTCACTCCATTATTCTGACTTGAGCTAATGATAAATCTGGCCCACAGAGTCTATAGATTTGAGTTTGTGTCTTGTTGGTCAGGAGAAGCTTTCTTTGTCTGACTGCCAGTATTTGATGGTTCTTTTAGCGTTACCCAGGGTGCACCACGGGAGTCAAACCAGCTGTACACCCAATACAGTACCCTAACTTCACTAGACAGGTACATGTCTGCTTTGCTGGCCAATATCTTATTGCTCAGACCCCACACACACACAATTGCAACACAATCAGATCTTATAATGGTAAAATAAATCTAATATTTCCCCTTCAAAGACATAAATTTTTTTAGCTGTGTTGTTGAGGACATTATTTTAATTACTTTTAGTTAAACAATTTGGGATTATATGTTTGCATCTTTATCCTCTAGCGCATGTTGGAGCAGGGCTTTGACCGGACTCGGGTCCAAGAAAAGAAAAAGCAAATTGTGAGGAAAATACAGAAGCAGCTAAAGAGGGAGTTTAAGGGAAAGCACACGACGCTGGCCATAATAAAACACTGGTCGGATCTGAAGAGGGGGCACTCTGAGTGGATCACTGAGATCCGTGACCGCAAATGCCCAGGTACAATGCTTACATTACTTTTGTATCTCTCGCCAACACTCTATAATGTATATATACAGTTATGCAAATAAGTATTTCATCCCATTACAAATGATTACTTAGTACCTGGTGTGACAAGTACCAAATCAGCCAGGTACATCATACATCTCGACCTTGCCATGCAAGAAAAAGTATGTGAACCCTTTGGAATGATATGGATTTCTGCACAAATTGGTCATAAAATGTGATCTGATCTTCATCTAAGTCACAACAATAGACAATAACAGTTTGCTTAAACTAATAACACACAAAGAATTAAATGTTACCATGTTTTTATTGAACACACAATGTAAACATTCTCAGTGCAGGTGGAAAAAGTATGTGAACCCCTAGACTAATGATATCTCCAAGTGCTAATTGGTGTGAGGTGTCCGCCAACTGGAGTCCAATCAATCAGATGAGATTAGAGGTGTTGGTTACAGCTGCCCTGCCCTATAAAAAACACACACCAGTTCTGGGTTTGTTTTTCACAAGAAGCTTTGCCTGATGTGAATGATGCCTCGCACAAAAGAGCTCTCAGAAGACCTACGATTAAGAATTGTTGACTTGCATAAAGCTGGAAAGGGTTATAAAAGTATCTCCAAAAGCCTTGCTGTTCATCAGTCCACGGTAAGACAAATTGTCTATAAATGGAGAAAGTTCAACACTGCTGCTACTCTCCTTAGGAGTGGCCGTCTTGTAAAGATGACTGCAAGAGCACAGCGCAGACTGCTCAATGAGGTGAAGAAGAATCCTAGAGTGTCAGCTAAAGACTTACAAAAGTCTCTGACATATGCCAACATCCCTGTTAGCGAATCTATGATACGTAAAACACTAAACAAGAATAGATTTTATGGGAGGATACCACAGAGGAAGCCACTGCTGTCCAAAAAAAACATTGCTGCATGTTTACAGTTTGCACAAGAGCACCTGGATGTTCCAGAGCAGTACTGGCAAAATATTCTGTGGAAAAATGAAACCAAAGTTGAGTTGTTTGGAAGAAACACACAGCACTATATGTGGAGAAAAAGAGGCACAGCACACCAACATCAAAACCGCATCCCAACTGTGAAGTATGGTGGTGGGGGCATCATGGTTTGGGGCTGCTCTGCTGCATCAGGGCCTGGATGGATTGCTATCATCGAAGGAAAAATGAATTCCCAAGTTTATCAAGACATTTTGCAGGAGAACTTAAGGCTATCTGTCCACCAGCTGAAGCTCAAAAGAAGATGGGTGTTGCAACAGGGCAGCGACCCAAAGCATAGAAGTAAATCAATAACAGAATGGCTTAAACAGAAGAAAATACGCCTTCTGGGGTGGCCCTTTCAGAGTACCTGACCTCAACCTGATTGAGATGCTGTTTCATGACATCAAGAAAGCGATTCACACTAGACATCCCAAGAATATTGCTAAACTGAAACCGTTCTGTAAAGAGGAATAGTCAAGAATTACTCCTGACCGTTGTGCACGTCTGATCTGCAACTACAGGAAACGTTTGGTTGAAGTTATTGCTGCCAAAGGAGGTTCAACCAGTTATTAAATCCAAGGGTTCACATACTTTTTCCACCTGCACTGTGAATGTTTACATGGTGTGTTCAATAAAAACATGGTAACATTTAATTCTTTGTGTTATTCTTGTGACTTAGATGAAGATCAGATCACATTTTATGACCAATTTGTGCAGAAATCCATATCATCCCAAAGGGTTCACATACTTTTTCTTGCAACAGTATATATATATATATTTATACACACAGGGAGGTACAGATGTATGATGTAACCGGCTGACTCTGTACGTTTCACACACACATAAATCAATATATGTACAGTACAGACTAAAAGTTTGGACACACCTTCTCATTTTCATTCATGGCTATGAAAATTGTAGATTCACACTGAAGGCATCAAAACTATGACTTAACACATGTGGAATTATATACATAACTAAAAAGTGTGAAACAACTGAAAATATGTCATATTCTAGGTTCTTCAAAGTAGCCACCTTTTGCTTTGATTACTGCTTTGCACACTCTTGGCATTCTCTTGATGAGCTTCAAGAATTAGTCACCTGAAATGGTCTTCCAACAGTCTTGAAGGAGTTCCCAGAGATGCTTAGCACTTGTTGGCCCTTTTGCCTTCACTCTGCGGTCCAGCTCACCCCAAACCATCTTGATTGGGTTAAGGTCCGGTGACTGTGGAGGCCAGGTCATCTGGTGCAGCACCCCATCACTCTCCTTCATGGTCAAATAGTCCTTACACAGCATGGAGGTGTGTTTGGGGTCATTGTCCTGTTGAAAAATAAATGACGGTCCAACTAAACGCAAACCGGATGGAATAGCATGCCGCTGCAAGATGCTGTGGTAGCCATGCTGGTTCAGTATGCCTTCAATTTTGAATAAATCCCCAACAGTGTCACCAGCAAAGCACCCCCACACCATCACACCTCCTCCTCCATGCTTCACGGTGGGAACCAGGCATGTAGAGTCCACCCGTTCACCTTTTCTGCGTCGCACAAAGACACGGTGGTTGGAACCAAAGATCTCAAATTTGGACTCATCAGACCAAAGCACATATTTCCACTGCTCTAATGTCCATTCCTTGTGTTCTTTAGCCCAAACAAGTCTCTTCTGCTTGTTGCCTGTCCTTAGCAGTGGTTTCCTAGAAGATATTCTACCATGAAGGCCTGATTCACACAGTCTCCTCTTAAAGTGAACCTGTCTTCGGGATTTTGGGTATAGAGCTGAGGACATGGGTTGCTAGATGGCCGCTAGCACATCCACAATATCCAGTCCCCATAGCTCTGTGTGCTTTTATTGTGGATTTTTTTTTATACATATGCAAATTAACCTGAGATGAGTCCTGTACATGAGATGAGTCAGGGACAGGACTCATCTCAGGGTAATTTGCATATGTTTCAAATCGTCTTTTTTCCACAATAAAAGCACACAGAGCTATGGGGACTGGGTATTGCGGATGTGCTAGCGGCCGCCCAGCAACCCATGTCCTCAGCTCTTTACCCAAAATACCGGTGACGGGTTTAGCGGCCGCCCAGCAACCCATGTCCTCAGCTCTTTACCCAAAATACCGGTGACGGGTTCCCTTTAACAGTTGTTCTAGAGATGTGTCTGCTGCTAGAACTCTGTGTGGCATTGACCTGGTCTCTAATCTGATGCTGCTGTTAACCTGCGATTTCTAAAGCTGGTGACTCAGATGAAGTTATCCTCCGCAGCAGAGGTGACTCTTGGTCTTCCTTTCCTGGGGCGGTCCGCATGTGAGCCAGCTTCTTTGTAGCGTTTGATGGTTTTTGTGACTGCACTTGGGGACACTTTCAAAGTTGACTGACCTTCATTTCTTAAAGTAATGATGGCCACTCGTTTTTCTTTACTCAGCTGTTTTTTTCTTGTCATATTACAAATTCTAACAGTCTATTCAGTAGGACTATCAGCTGTGTATCCTCCTGACTTCTCCACAATGCAACTGATGGTCTCAACCCCATTTATAAGGCAAGAAATCCCACTTATTAAACCTGACAGGGCACACCTGTGAAGTGAAAACCATTTCAAGTGACTACCTCTTGAAGCTCATCAAGAGAATGCCAAGAGTGTGCAAATCAGTAATCAAAGCAAAAGGTGGCTACTTTGAAGAACCTAGAATATGACATATTTTCAGTTGTTTCATACTTTTTTGTTGTTCAAATACTTTTATTAGCAAGAGCCAAAATAATCACTTCACATTAGTTTCATACTTTTTTGATAAGTATATAATTCCACATGTGTTAAGTCATAGTTTTGATGCCTTCAGTGTGAATCTACAATTTTCATAGTCATGAAAATAAAGAAAACTCTTTGAATGAGAAGGTGTATCCAAACTTTTGGTCTGCACTGTATGTGTGTGTATATATACATAAACTGCAATCATCATTCTGTATTCCAGTAAAAGGCCCTGTCCATCATTACATTACATGCATCCCCCAATTAATTTGGATTTTTATATGAGTTCTGAGTTGTTTTTTAAATTCTAAACATTGGGTTATTACAGGGGTTCCCATTCCCTCCGTCCACCGCAGGCATTCCACAGAGGATCTGAAGGTAGTGGTGGTGTCCGCGGAGGAGTAGGAGGCAGAGCAGGTGGGACACTCCTAGCAGAAGGAAGTATGCGCAACCCACACCTGAAGGGTGTGGGAGAAGAGGTGGAGGTGGATCCTGAAGAAGTCGGACCCTCTCACGACCCGGTCCCCCCCTCAGGTCCTGATGAGGAGGAGGTAGAGGAGGAGGAGGATAAATATGTGCACACAGCAATATAATTCTGCATCTATAACATGTATATTGAATATTTCTAGTTGTGTAATGAGCATTTTGACCGATCAGGCGTTTCCCATATTTAGGAAACACTTGGCTGTGAAAAGAAAAAAGAAAAAAAAATTCCAGGGAAAGTTGCTTTAAACCAAAATTTTTCACTTTCACAAGGGGTAACAGGACAAAATTCACCCCACATTTTGTTACTAGTGATGGACGAACATCAGCCGGGGCGGTTCGCGAATGCGATCAAATGTTCGAGCCCCATTCACTTTAATGGCAGGTGAACCTGAAAAACGTTCAGCTCATATTTGCAGCCACTAAATACTTAGTAGAAGTGTACAAATAGTCCCACAACATGGACACTGACATACTAAAGGGGGATCAATGACAAAAAGTCCAACAAAAATTATGTATCTTAATCAGGGGACATTTTTATGTGTCTTAAAGGGAAATTCTCTGAAAATGTGCCACGTTGAAGCCTTAAAAATTAGGCATTTACCGGACTTAAAAGAATCGATGGATAAAAATTGTACTGTAGGCCACTGGACTACAGGCCCCAAACATTAGGCATTCACAGGACAGAAAAGATCAAGTGATTATGTGGCCAGAGGTATATTACACGGTCAATGGATATCAATTTTACTGCAGGCCAGCACAAATACAGGTCAAATACATATGTTTAAAAGAACTAAAAATATAAAATTGGATTAAAAACATTGCTAACGAAACCTCCCCTCTTGAAAAAAAACTTAAAGTTGAAATTCGATAACACAAATGTTGCACTACCCAAATGCACTATATAGAGAGTATATTATTGGTATATCACACCCCTGCTTCAATCAGTTTTTCGGGGGGCAACTGGTATATCACACCAGTAGAAATGATTTGTTCCAATGCTGTTTGTCACTAAAACCGCAAGCAAATGCTGCACTACCAAAATGCACTACAGGTCCTTCTAAAAAAATTAGCATATTGTGATAAAGTTCATTATTTTCTGTAATGTACTGATAAACATTAGACTTTCATATATTTTAGATTCATTACACACCAACTGAAGTAGTTCAAGCCTTTTATTGTTTTAATATTGATGATTTTGGCATACAGCTCATGAAAACCCAAATTTCCTATCTCAAAAAATTAGCATATTTCATCCGACCAATAAAAGAAAAGTGTTTTTAATACAAAAAAAAGTCAACCTTCAAATAATTATGTTCAGTTCTGCACTCAATACTTGGTCGGGAATCCTTTTGCAGAAATGACCGCTTCAATGCGGCGTGGCATGGAGGCAATCAGCCTGTGGCACTGCTGAGGTGTTATGGAGGCCCAGGATGCTTCGATAGCGGCCTTAAGCTCATCCAGAGTGTTGGGTCTTGCGTCTCTCAACTTTCTCTTCCCAATATCCCACAGATTCTCTATGGGGTTCAGGTCAGGAGAGTTGGAAGGCCAATTGAGCACAGTAATACCATGGTCAGTAAACCATTTACCAGTGGTTTTGGCACTGTGAGCAGGTGCCAGGTCATGCTGAAAAATGACATCTTCATCTCCATAAAGCTTTTCAGAAGATGGAAGCATGAAGTGCTCCAAAATCTCCTGATAGCTAGCTGAATTGACCCTGCCCTTGATAAAACACAGTGGACCAACACCAGCAGCTGACATGGCACCCCAGACCATCACTGACTGTGGGTACTTGACACTGGACTTCAGGCATTTTGGCATTTCCCTCTCCCCAGTCTTCCTCCAGACTCTGGCACCTTGATTTCCGAATGACATGCAACAGTCCAGTGCTGCTTCTCTGTAGCCCAGGTCAGGCGCTTCTGCCGCTGTTTCTGGTTCAAAAGTGGCTTGACCTGGGGAATGCGGCACCTATAGCCAATTTCCTGCACACGCCTGTACACGGTGGCTCTGGATGTTTCTACTCCAGACTCAGTCCACTGCTTCCGCAGGTCCCCCAAGGTCTGGAATCGGTCCTTCTCCACAATCTTCCTCAGGGTCCGGTCACCTCTTCTCGTTGTGCAGCATTTTCTGCCACACTTTTTCCTTCCCACAGACTTCCCACTGAGGTGCCTTGATACAGCACTCTGGGAACAGCCTATTCGTTCAGAAATTTCTTTCTGTGTCTTACCCTCTTGCTTGAGGGTGTCAATGATGGCCTCCTGGACAGCAGTCAGGTCGGCAGTCTTACCCATGATTGCGGTTTTGAGTAATGAACCAGGCTGGGAGTTTTTAAAAGCCTCAGGAATCTTTTGCAGGTGTTTAGAGTTAATTAGTTGATTCAGATGATTAGGTTAATAGCTCGTTTAGAGAACCTTTTCATGATATGCTAATTTTTTTAGATAGGAATTTTGGGTTTTCATGAGCTGTATGCCAAAATCATCAATATTAAAACAATAAAAGGCTTGAACTACTTCAGTTGGTGTGTAATGAATCTAAAATATATGAAAGTCTAATGTTTATCAGTACATTACAGAAAATAATGAACTTTATCACAATATGCTAATTTTTTGAGAAGGACCTGTATTAATGGTATCCCACACCCCTGCTTCAATCAGTTTTTTTGGAAGGCAACTGGTATATCACACCAGTAGAAATTATTTGTTCCAATGCCGTTTGTCACTATCTGTAGCTGAGGTAACACAGCAAAACCGCAAACAAATGCTGCACTACCCAAATGCACTATATAGAAAGTATATTATTGGTATATAACACCCCTGCTTCAATCAGTTTTTTTGGAAGGCAACTGGTATTTCACACCAGTAGAAATTATTTGTTCCAATGGTGTTTGTCACTCTGTGTAGCTACACTATCGCAGCAGAACCGCACACAACTGCTGCACAATTCAAATGCACTATAATATACTTTTTATGTTAGAAAGTATATTATAAGTATATTACACCCCTCATTAAGTCACACCTATAGATAGCACACCTATACCAGTCTTTAAAAGGACTTTTGTGGCCCTATTAGCTAGCGTTTGGTGTCCCTAACAGTCTGTCCCTGCTCCACACAGCAACCTCTCCCTGAATGTAAGACTGAATGTAAAATGGCGGCCAGATCAGGTTTGTTTATAAGATAGGGGGTATGTCCATGTGCTGAAACGTCTCAATTGGCTGTCCTGTACCACCTCATGGATGTGTCATGGGTCAAAGTTCTTCACAATGTAAAAGAATATGGTGCCGGCGGACATCGTCATATGTTCTCCCGTTCGGCGAATGAGCAGAGTTCGCCCCGAAACACAGTCAAACAGCAAAATATGGATTTGGCTGACCTGAATTGGCAGACATTTATATTAGGTACCATGTTGCATTAAATAAATTCCTGAGGTCCCCAGAAAATAAAAACCCCAACAAGTGACCCTTTTTCAGAAACAGCACCTCCGTACGAACATTGTAAGTGTTGGAAAGGGTATTTTTAAGCAAACAGGTGTCTCACAGAAGGCCGAAACAATAGTAAAAGCATTTTAAAGCACACATTTGTGAAAATGTAAAATTACTAGCAGTCCCCAATTTTTCACTTTCACAAGGGGTAACAGGACTAAATGCACCCCAGTATATGTTCCCCATTTTCTCTCCATTCAGGAAACACCCCATATATATACTCTACTGAACTATCACTAATTAACTAACTATATAATCATCATAAATATCATAAACTAAATAATTGGAATGTAAATCGGAAGTGCTTTAACAAATACTCCACAAAATGCACTAATTGCCTCAATCTGAATTGCAAGTAATGTTCATTCTTTTTTTTTATATCCTAACACTAGAAATTGAATAAAAAATTAAAAAAAAAGCTGCTACAACAGGAGCACCTAAAATCAATGCAGGAGCTCTGGGAGCAGCAGCTGATTTTTTAAAGAAAGGTGCAGCAGATAGAGGAGCAGCACTGTCAGATAATCCAGGAGCTTTTGGACCTTCTAGACAAACTTAAGAAATTGCCATAGAGGCATATTTGTTTCCCAAATTGTAAAAATTTTGTTCAGTTCTAACATGTGCATTCGTTTTTTAAAATTGTTATGTTTTTGTGTAATATTAACAGATAAGGTTTCAGTAAGGCCCCTTTAGTCCAGGGCAAACTCATCAGGATCACAACAGACAGTAGAAGCAGCAGGTACATGGTAACGGTGGAGTATAAAACCTACACATAACTCATTAGGATCAGGACTGACAGCAGCAGCAGGTGCATGGTAACGGTTGAGTATAAAACCTACACATAACTCATTAGGATCAGGACTGACAGTAGCAGCAGGTGCATGGTAACGGTTGAGTATAAGGCCTACCCATAGCTCGGCCTAACTCTGCAGGAACCAAAAGCAGCAGGTTCTTTGTTTGCAGCAGGAATGTGTTCCCAGGAATGGGCCTCCATCAGACCGGGCAACACCAAAAATAAACTTATAAACCTCTGACAGCAGCAGGTTCATCGTCTAAATGCAATATTTTCCATAGACATTTTTTTTCAAAGGTATTTTAAGTTTGTCAAGCCCACAATAAATTATAAAAAAAATTGTTCCACACGACCTGCTCTCAGTTTCCATATCGGGCACATCGAGTCTAAAACAGAAGACTACAATAACGCAGCCTGTCTCTACTCCAGTGGCCTACAGTTAAAATTTTATCCAGTGACCGCCTAATGTACCTCCAGCCACATAATCACAAGTTTTTTTCTGTCAGGTGAATGCCTAATGTTTGGGGCCTGTACTGGCTTGCAGTTAAATTTGTATCCAGCGATCGCCTAATGTACCTCCAGCCACATAATCACAAGTTTTTTTCTGTCAGGTGAATGCCTAATTTTTTGGGCCCGCACTCTCGTGGCCAATTTTTAAGAGTTCCCCTTTAAGACACATAAAAATGGCCCCTGGATTAAAATGCAGATTTTTTGTGGGAATTTTTATCCCCCTCTGGTATGTCACTGTCCATGTTGGGGGACTATTTGTGCACTTCTAGTAAGTATTTGGGAGCTGTAAATATGACCTGCAGGTTTTTCAGGTTCGCCTGCCATTAAAGTGAATGGAGCCCGCCGCGAATGCGTGGTTTGCAAACATTTGATATAGAACACACGTTGGTGAAATGTCCCGGCTGATGTTTGTGCATCACTAGTCCTAGATTATGGGTATGAGCCCTCCCACCATCAGGGTTGGCTCATACAGTCAGGAGGTCACGTATTGTATTTAGGGATGCATAGGAGGTGGCATGCTCCCTTATCCTGGCCTAGTTGCTTTTCCACTGGGTCCACATTGTACAGTTCCCCCACTCCCCACTGTGTCAGGTACGCTAAGCACAAGCGATAATTATCTATACTGATGGAGTACACTGCATTTTATCCAGTAGTCCATTCACTAATGTTCTACAATTGATAAATATTACACTTAATTTAAAACACTATAAAAATTCCAATTAACCTTTCTACCATGGGCAATTTTCCTTTTTTGTACTTTAGTTTTTTACTCCCTGCCTTCCCAAAGCCATAACGTTTATATTTTTTCATTCACATAGGCTTGTTTTTTGTGGGAAAAGTTGTACTTTCTAATAGCACCATTTGCTGTTGCATAGTTGAAAAAGAAATGCAATTCCGCCAGTTTTATGGATTTTGTGTTTATAGTGTTCCCTACTCATAAAACTGATTGTGCCTTTTCTTCTACAGGTCAGTATGATTACGGTGATAATGAACTTCAATTGTTTTTCTTGTGGCGACAAAAACTGTGAATCGTCCATTTAGATTTTTTTTTTTATCTATTACACCATTTGCTGTATGGGATAAATATTTTTACATTTTAATAGTATGGCCATTTTAGGACAGTGCCTATGATGTTTTTTTAATTTTTTATTTATTTTAATTAGAATTTTGGGGAAAATTGGTGATTTAAATTTTAATTATTATTAAAATAATAATAATAATAATAATAATATTATATATATAGATCAAGAGAATGCCAAGAGTGTGCAAAGCAGTAATCAAAGCAAAAGGTGGCTACTTTGAAATACCTAGAATCTGACATATTTTCAGTTGTTTCACACTTTTTTGTTATGTATATAATTCCACATGTGTTAATTCATAGTTTTGATGCCTTCAGTGTGAATCTACAATTTTCAAAGGTCATGACAATAAAGAAAACTTTTTGAATGAGGTGTGTCCAAACTTTTGGTCTGTACTTTATATTTATATATATATATATATATATATATATATAGTATATATATATATCCAACAAACGGAAGAGCACCTCCAGAGACAATCGCAGGTGCAAGCTACCAAGCAACAATGTAGAAAAACAAAAAAGTTGCAGTACACTACTAAATGCACTAAGAATGGGTGAACAGGGTCAAATACATGACTCCAATAATTACTATTAAGCGGAGAAGAAGCTCTTAGCGCATAAAATTTATCAAAAATATGTCGGGCCCATCTATCAGACGTCAAGATGACTTCTCATCAGATGGGACCTACTCTAACACAAAGTGTCCAGCTCCATTGTTACTCTGATTAAAAGCACCAGGGGGTGGGCGGGGAGTGCTAAGTTCCTAAGAGGATGCCTATTAATCTATAATATACATATAACCAAAAAACAGAACAGCACCTCCTTGGTTTTATGTATATTATAGCATAACAATGGAGCTGGACACTCAGTGTTAGAGTAGGTCCCATCTGATGACAAGCCACCTTGACGTCTGGTAGATGGGCCAACATATTTTTGATCAATTATAATGCTCTATAATATGCTGCCTATATCTTACATTGCCTTTTTATGGTGACAGGTTCCTGTTAAACACACACAATGTTATGGTAAAAAACAGTGGCTTGTTGTAATTAAGCTTCCAAAATACATATGTTATCATCATAAGAAAGCAAGGATGCATACAGCTTGCCATTCCTGCCAGAGTGCCTGAGGAACCAGTTCTTTCTGGCTCCACCCTCTACCAAGATGATTGGTCATCATCATACTCCCACTCTTTCTCCACAACGCCTCCTTCTCCTCCTCTTCTAGTGGTAGCTACTTATCCTCCTCCATGAGACTTTCACAATGCTTTATGTTGCTTTTATGGATGATCCAGCATATGCAAGGTGGAGCATGGTGGATCAAGTGCTGCAGTGGCAGACTGTCCTGTCGCTGCAAGTCCATGGTGGTGTTCCATGCCACATAAGAATGGCTGAAATGCAGGGACAGTCTCTTGGACATGGACAGCACTCTCTAAAAGTCACTGTATTTTTCAAAAATTATTGCACAACTAAATTGATCAATGTACACCATATAGGGAGCATGTGTTATTTCCCCAAAATGCAGTGCAATGTTTCTGCTATTGACACTGACCACCTTGCCCAGTTGAAATTGGAAGGGAGACAGCCAGCAGAATGTTTGCTGTTTGATGCACTTCAGCAAGTGATCAGCTACTGTAAGTATCTACACTTTCCGAGGCTGATTTGCACTCATACAACATGGCAAGTCTTCACACATATGATAGGAGGGAGTACAAGCGACTCTCTTCACTGCTGTTGTTGAAGACAGGAGGATGTCCATGAAGGATGAGGTGGAGGAGGCAGATATACGCCTGTTGTGGGCACCAGACCAACATGTGTAGGTGTCAATAGAAACATTGACTCGTGGACTGTGAAAGACATGCCTGTAACCGCTGCCTTAGCTATCCATTGTGGTGTGCTTCCCGCTGAGCAGCAAGAATTGCAGAGTACAAGGCACGGATGGCTTTTCTGCAGAAATAATGGTGGCGAGGTATTCTCTAGTGAGGCAAAGATTTTGCCATTAACTCCCTAAAGGCAGCAGAATTTACTAAGTGGTATGGCAGTGACTGCACCGCCAGAAGCATTGCCTGCACTAGCGGATTGCTGGGCATGTAGAGTGTTTCTTGACCACACATTCCATTATTGATGGCTGATGAGGAGATGGAGAAGGAGGAGAACCAATATTCTGAGCAGAGGAAGCAGTAACTGATGATAATAACAAAGACACTGTGCTGCACATGAATGGAGCCTGGCTGCCACAAAAGAAAGCAGGAGAGGGAGGACACTCTTGTTGCACTAGCTGGCCGCCACTTTTATTTTCCCACAGTAAGTGCTGTTGATGCATCATGTGCTGCAAATGAGCCATGGTCCCTAAATTTGTGTTTCAAGGTCCAAGACTTAAGTTTAATGTTGAATCGAATCACACTTCACGAAGTGGACATCAATCAGAATTTCAGGAAAAATTTGATTCGCCTCGAAGCCCAGTTTCCTCGTGCTTCGTGGTAACAAATAGTTTTTCCCTGAAATGGCTGTAAAAATAAAAATAAATTGTACTTAGCTCATCCATTTGAGCGTGAAGAGGCCGCTGTAGCCATCTTGCTTAAAATCCAGCGAATAATCTTGTGCGCGGTGACGTATGATCTCACTACGCCAGCCGACGTGCTGACATCATCATGCGTTGCGCGAGATTTCCTGCTGGATCTTCAAGCAAGATGGCTGCAATGAATGCATCTGAGGGGTTCAATGACAATCGCCGTTTCCTGTCATTGTACCTGCTATTTACAAAGAAATTAGCTTTTTTGTAAAGTTCGGTGAAGCAGCCGAATCGAATTTTAGAGAATTTCTCTCATCTCTACTTATTTTAATCCTGCAAATCTTGCACAGGGCAATGCTTTTGTCTTCCGGCAGTGTGGGGAAAAACTGTCAGATGGGACATCCTCACACACTCAAAAAACTAAAAGTGACCCAATGTTGTAAGCGGGTTCAAATTGACTGAAGGCAGTGTCCACACAAGTAGGCATGGATAACAGAAGTAGGAAGATCTCCCACCCTGATTGGCTGATGAGGCTGTCTTTTAGCCTCTGAGTGAGACAACCAGGGTGTCATGGTCTTACCTTCTTGCTGTTCTCCTTCGTTTGACATGTGCTGGCGGCCATCTTGGTTTCTGGGTTTCTTGTAGCCTCCCACCCTGCGGCTTCTCCTTCCCACTGGGAGGAGCTGGATGCCTAGCTCATATATATAGGAGGTCTGTGGCTTCAGTTCCTTGCTTGGTCCTCCTGTGTTCACATGCTTCTAAGACTGCTGCTGCTTCTGGTTCCTGATCCTGGCTTCGTCTGACTACCCTGCTGGTTCCTGATCCAGGCTTCGTCTGACTACCCTGCTGGTTCCTGATCCAGGCTTCGTCTGACTACCCTTCTGGTTCCTGACCTCTGGCTTCGCAAGACCCTGCTTCGGTTTAGCCATCCGTTTGGACTTTTGCCTTACAGCTTGGTTTTCAATAAAGCCTTCTTATTTCCACTTATCTCTTGTTGTACGTCTGGTTCATGGTTCCTTGACACAGGGCAAGCTTTTCCCCCACTTCCTCCCAGGGTCATGTGATCCTCCATCTACTTCCTTCTTCGTGGTTTGTGATTCGTCTGCAATGAATAGCAAAAGCTTTGGATGAATTTTTGTGAAATTCGTGACAAATCTGATTTGCTTAGAATCGATTTGCTCTTCTCTAATTCAGACCCTTTATTCAGTACTTAGTCGAGGCACCTTCAGTCTTCTTGGGTATGATGCCATAAGGTTTGCATGCTTGGATTTGGGAATTTTCTGCTATTCTTCTATATAGATCCTCTCAAGCTCTGTTAGGCTGGATGGGGACCATCAGCGGACAGTCATTTTCAGAATATAAGTCTGATCTTGGTTGGGAAACTCAAGGACATTCACAGAGTTGTCCCTTACCCACTATTGTGTTGTCTTGGCTGTTTGCTTAGGGTCATTATCTTGTTGGAACCTGGACCTTCAGTCCATTCTGAGGTCCAGAGAACTCTGAGTTCAGGTTTTCATTAAGAATCTCTTTGTATTTTTCTCCAATCAGATTTCTCTCAAACTTGACCAGTCTCCCTGTCCTAGTCACTGAAATAGACCCCCACACCATGATGCTGCAACCACCATTCTTCACTGTAGAAATGGTATTGGGCAGGTAATGAGCAGTGCCTGGTTTCCTCCAAACATAATGCTTAGATCTGAGGCCAAAAAGTTCAATCTTGGTTGTTTTTTTTGCAAACGTTAATTTGTCCACTAAGGAGAAGCTTCTTTCTGGCCACTCTGCCACAAAGCTCAGATTGGTGAAATGCTGAAGTGAAGCTCTCCCATCCGCACACAGGATCTTTGGAACCCAGCCATAGTGACCATTGTTTTTTTAGTCATCTCCCTTACCAAAGCCCTTTCCCCCTGATTATTTAGTCTGGTGTGCAGCTAGTTCAAGGAAGAGTCCTGTTTGTTACAAACCTATTCCATTTAGAAATTATGGAGGCCACTGTGCCCTTGTAAACGTTCAGTGCAGTAGAAATTTTTTATACCTTCGCCAGATCTGTGCCGTTACATAATTCTGTCTCTGAGCTGTACAGAAAGTTCCTTCCTCCTTATGGCTTGGTTTTTGCTCTGATATACATTGTCATCTGTGAGACCTTATATAGACAGGGATGTATCTTCTCAAATCATGTCCAAATAACGTAAATTACAACAGGTGGACTCCAATCAAGGTGTAGAATCATCTCAAAGATAATTAAAAGAAACAGAAAGGCACCAGAGATAAATTTCAAGTGTCAAAGCAAAGGGTCTGAATACTCATGTTTAAAAATTTAGCAAAAATGTATACAATTCTGTTTTTACTTTCTCATTGTGGGGTATTAATGCAGATGGATGGGGAAAGCTTTAATTTTTGTTTTATTTGATAACGAGGCCGCAACATAATAAAAAAAGTGAAAAAAGTGCCAAAAAATTTACCTAATGCACTGTATATTAGAAAATTGTATTATTTCCTGTTAAATAAACAAATAAATAAAACAATAAAAACTGGAATACCCCTTTATGTTTTGATATTAGGCTCCTTGAGAAGAATTCTCCTTGAGCAGAATCATGCTGATATCATCATGTTCTTTTTGTAGTTCTGTACAGATCTGCCGGTAAATGTACTACCGGTCCTAGGTTCAAATCCAAACAAGGACAACATTTGCATGGAGTTTGTATGTTCTCCTCGTATTTGCGTGGGTTTCCTCTGGGTACTCCGGTTTCCTCCCACACTCCAAAGACATACTGATAGGGACCTACAATTGTGAGCCCCATTGGGGACAGATGGATGCTAATGTCTGTAAAGCGCTGCGGAATATAGTAGCGCTATATAAGTGTCACGGATGTAATAGGCGAGAACACCAAAAGACAACAAGCAGCAAGGGTAAAGACACTAGGCCTCACTGCTAGGTAAGAAAAAGGGTCACCACCTATAAAACCCTTCTCCTGGCCCTAATTCCTATCCGTATGGACATCTCTTGATGGTAGAGATGCCCAAACACAGGAAGCTAGAAAACCATGGTGACCCTTGGATGCCCTAAAGGTAATGACAGGGCAGAGACAGCCCGTTACTTCCCTGGTGAAGGAACTAGCGTCTCACTGAGGCCTAGTAAACAACCAGGGGGGGGGGGGAATACAAAACCCAACAAGCGGAGCACTTAACTTCTGAGGATGATGGATGAACAGGACTTCAACACGAACCACACTCCAGCTCTTCCAAAACCAAATGAAGCTATCCAGAGCAAGGAGTGATGGGTAAAGTCAGACTAAATAGGGATGGGCAAAGGTCACATGATGCACACCTGAACAGGAGGTGTGGACATACCAGCAACACACAGACAAAGTGAAACTAAAAGAGGCTGTCAGATCACTAATGTGCAGATAATCTTTCAGACCTTCTAAGACCTGTCACAGGAGTGACAGTACCCCTTTCTACTGGTGACATCCGAGCACCCAGGATCAACCTTATCAGGATGAACTTTGTGGAATGCTCTCACTAGACGACTAGCATTAACATCAGTTGCTGGAACCCACATTCTCTCCTCTGGTCCGTACCCTCTCCAATGTACGAGATACTCGAGGGATCTCCGGAAAACTCGGGAGTCCACAATCCTGCTGATCTGAAATTCTAAATTGCCATCCACCATGACAGGAGCGGGAGATAAGGAGGACGGCTCAACAGGTTCGACACATTTCTTTAACAACGATTTATGAAATACGTTATGGATTTTCAATGCCTGAGGAAGTTCAAGACAGAAGGCTACAGAGTTAACAATGGCAGTGTTCTTATATGGACCAATAAATCTTGGGCCCAACTTCCAAGAAGGTAACTTAAGTTTAATGTTTCTTGTAGACAACCACACAGATTCACCCACTCTCAGGTCCGGACCAATCATACGTCTTCTGTCAGCAGCACGCTAATACCTGTTGCCCATCTTTTTTTAGGTTATTTTGGATTTGCCGCCAAATAGAAGACAAAGAAGAGGAAAATCATTCCTCCTCGGGAATGCCGGAATTTTAAACACCAGAAAATGTACCAAACTGTGGATGGAACCCATATGCCCCAAAAAACAGCGACTTATCAGCAGATTACTGTGTATAGTTATTTTTAGCAAACTCAGCTAACAACAAAAATGAAGACCACTCCATGATTCTCTGAAACAAAAAATCTCAAGTAAGTCTTCAGATTCTGATTAGTGCACTCCGTCTGTCCGTTCGACTGAGGATGAAAAGCCAAAGAGAAGGACAATTGTACACCCAGACGAGTACTGACATAATCTGGAAACAAACTGAGTCCCTCTATCGGACACCACATCAGATGGAATGCCATGTAGTTTCATGATGTTGTCGACAAACACCTGTGCAAGAGTTTTAGCATTAGGTAGACTAGATAATGCAATAAAGTGCGCCATTTTACTAAAATGATTAACTACCACCAGAATCACATTTTTTCCCGAAGAATTCGGTAAATCCGTAATAAAATCCATGGACAAATGGGTCCAAGGTCTGGATGAGATGGGCAATGAAAGCAGAGATCCAGAAGGCCGAGTATGTGTCACCTTAGCACGTGCACAGGTACCACAGGCTGACACATAGTCCTCAACACACTTACGCAACCCCGGCCACCAGAATCTGCGAGAGATGAGTTCGACAGTCGATCTGCTCCCAGGGTGCCCAGCAAGCACCGTACAGTGATGTTCCTTGAACACCTTGTGATGAATTTCGGAGGGAACAAACAATTTCCCTGGAGGACAAGAGTCTGGAGCATCCTCTTGTGCATCCAACACCTTGGCCTCAAGATCAGGATAAAGAGCGGATATGACTACCCCTTCAGATAAAATGGGACTAGGGTCATTAGACCCCCCAGGAAAGCTACGCGACAAAGCATCCGCCTTGACGCTCTTAACTCCAGGGTGGTAAGTGACGATGAAGTTAAATCTGGTTAAAAACAATGACCATCTGGCCTGCCTTAGGTTCAGTCGCTTAGCCGACTCCAGGTAGGCCAGATTCTTGTGAGCTGTAATTACCGTAATAGGATGAATTGCTCCTTCCAACCATTCCTCGAATGCCAACTTAATGGCCAGCAATTCCTTATTCCCCACATCATAATTCCATTCAGCAGTCGAGAGTTTTTTTGAGAAAAATGCACATGGGCGCCATTTACTGGGTTAAGGACCCTGCGACAAGATTGCTCCTACCCCTACCTCGGACACGTCAACCTCAACAATAAATGGCTGAGACACGTCCGGTTGCACCAGAAAAGGGGCCGAAGCAAAACAATTTTTCACATCAGAAAAGGCCTGTAATGCCGCATCAGACCAGATAGAAATATCAGCACCCTTCCTAGTCATGTCTGGTAAAGGTTTAACCACTGATGAATAGTTCAAGATAAATTTACGGTAATAGTAGGAAAACCATAAAAACCGTATAAGCACTTTCAGATTTTCGGGTCGATCCCAGTCCAACACAGCACGGACCTTCTCGCGATCCATATGAAAACCTGAGGATGAGAGCAGATAACCCAGAAATTGCAGTTCCTGTACAGCAAATACACACTTTTCCATCTTAGCATACAACTTATTCTCTCTTAGGATCTGTAACACCTGTCTCACATGATCTGGATGAGTCTCCATATTAGGCGAATAAATTAGTATGTCATCAAGGTATATAACGACAAACCTCCCCACCAGATGATGAAAGATGTAATTGACAAAGTGTTGAAAAACCGCATGAGCATTGGTTACTCCCAAAGGGCATAACCAGGTTTTCAAAATGACCCTCAGCGGTATTAAATGCGGTCTTCCACTCATCCCCCTCCTTGATCGTTACCAGATTATATGCCCCTCTCAGATCCAATTTAGAGAACACCTTGGCATCGACAATCTGACTAAACAAATCTGGAATCAAAGGAAGGGGGTAAGGATCACGGACAGTAATACGATTGAGCTCACGGAAGTCCATGGTCTCAGGGTACTATCCTTTTTCTTTACAAAGAAAAATCCAGCAGCCACTTGGGACTTGGCTGGTCTAATATGTTCCTTTGCCAAACTCTCGGTAATATACTCTCGCATGGCCTTTCTTTTGGGTTCCGAAAGATTACACAACCGAGATTTGGGCAATTTAGCTCCGGGAATAAGATTGACGGGACAGTCATACTCCCGGTGCGGAGGCAACTCCTGATTACCACTCTCAGAGAACACATCAGAAAATTCATAAATGAACAAGGGTACAGTTTTAGTGGTAACCATAGAGAACGATGCATTAAGACAGTGGTAGAGAAAAAAGGGGGTCAGTCAGCACATCCCAAAGCGCAGGGGCACGTTGCTATGGCTGAGAACAAGACTGTTAAACAAAACAAGGAATGCAACAGCTCACTGCAAACCAAATAAAGTACAAAATTGCATCATAATATCAAATGCTGAACTAATAAGTTAGAGATTGTACAAAATTATTTGAGCCCGTCTGCCGAACGTCAAGGCAATCTCTAGTTAGACGGGTTCCTAACACTAAATATATCTGTTATGTGCCATAGCAGCTATCATACAATTCAGAAAGTGCAGGTTCCACTTACATGCTGGATCCGCCTGAATTTCCGTCATTTTCGGTGCCAAAATGGCCTCCACTATATCCAGGGAAAGCAGTCACCAGCATGCACGCCGGGCCCACTCCACACCACCCCCGGCGCCACATGGTCACCAAGGACTGCAATGAGAGTCCACACACTATCTCTCTCCTGGTGCCATGTGGCTTCAGTGAGTGATGGGGAGTGGGCCAGGCTATATACTAACACTAATTAAAATCAACCTGTGGGACAAACGAGCTGCATGCTGGTGACTGCTTTCCCTGGATATAGTGGAGGCCATTTTAGCACCGAAAATGACGGAAATTCAGGCGGATCCAGCATGTAAGTTGAACCTGCACTTTCTGAATTGTATGATAGCTGCTATGGCACATAACAGATATATTTAGTGTTAGGAACCCGTCTAACTAGAGATTGCCTTGACGTTCGGCAGACGGGCTCAAATAATTTTGTACAAAACGATTTGCCAAGTATCTCTAACTTTTTAGTTCAGCATTTGATATTATGATGCAATTTTGTACTTTATTTGGTTTGCAGTGAGCTGTTGCATTAAGACAGTGGTCCATGCAAAAATCACTCCAATCGAGAACCTGTCTCGCTTGCCAGTCAATGTTAGGGTTATGTTTGCTTAACCATGGTAAACCCAACATCAATGGAGCAGGCAGACCCTCCAACACATAACAGGAGATAGATTCCTGATGCAAATCACCCACTCTTAAATGAATGTCATTCACTACCTGCGACAGGCATTTTTGGGTAAGAGGTGCTGAGTCAATTGCAAAGCCAGAAATACTTTTCTCTAATGCATTAGTAGTCAACTCGTGAATGCGTACAAACTGTCCATCAATCAAGTTAACTCCTGCCCCACTGTCGATAAATGCTTCGATTTTCACAGTTTTGGACTCTAGCGCCACCTCGGCAGCCAGGAGAAAATGGGTACTACCAGTAAAAGACAAAAGTAGGTTTTCATGCTCCCCACCCACACCACCAATAGTAATTTGGGGATTAAAAGTTTTTTCCTTTTTGTTTTCACCTTGATGCTGCAAGTACGGACAAATATTCACAAAATGTCCCTTCTTGCCACAACAAAAGCAGACTCCTTTCACATGACAAAAACTTTTGCCAGAAGTTCCAGGAGTAGCTCCTACTAACTGCATAGGCTCCTCACAAGGCGCAACCACCAGTGTCTCTCCACCATGTGTCAAAGGAAGCAGTACCCTTATTGGACAGTACTTCCTGAAGATGAGGACCCCTAGATCTCTCTCAGGCGTCTATCAAGACGTACAGCAAGGGACATAGCTGCATCCAATGATTTTCATGAAAAGTCAATGCGTCCTGCAGTCTCTCAGAGAGACCCTGACAGAATTGGCTACGGAGAGCAGGATCGTTCCACTCTGTATCGGTAGCCCATCTCCTAAATTCAGAGCAATAGGTCTCCGCGGAACGTTCTCCTTGCTGAAAACCCTGTAACTTGCTCTTGGCCTGAGAGATCTGATCCGGGTCATCATAGATAAGACACAAGGCTCTAAAGAATTCATCTACCGACCGGAGGGACGGTGATCCGGTCAGCAGAGAAAAAGCCCAAGATTGGGCGTCCTCATTAAGCAATGCAATAATCATACCCACACGTTGACACTCATCCCCAGAAGAGTATGGACTCAGCCTAAAGTATAATTTACATGACTCCCTGAACCGGATGAAATTGTCACTACCCCCGGAAAACCTGTCCGGGAGAGCCACCTTTGGTTCAGGGCAGGCCTGGGACCCACCACCGGAACCAGCAGCTCGTGGACTCTGAATCTGCAAGACCATTGCGTAGAGGGCTGCTACCTCCAAAGTCAGATTCTGCAGCTGTTCGACCAGTGCAGACATAGTATTCATAGCTGCACAGATCAGAACAAAAATGGTGGTATTGGCTCTGGAAAATCTAACAGATGTAATAGGGGAGAACACCAAAAGACAACAAGAAGGAAGGGTAAAGACACTAGGCCTCACTACTAGGGAAGAAAAAGGGTCATCACCTATAAAATGTTGTTTCTGGCCCTAACTCCTATCCATATGGGCACCTTTCGATGGTAGAGATGCCCATACACAGGAACCTAGAAAACCCTGGTGACCCTCGGATGCCCTAAAGGTAATGACAGAGCAGAGACAGCTCATTCCTTCCCTGGTGAAGGAACTAGCGTCTCGCTGAGGCCTAGTTAACAACCGGGGGGGGGGGGGGGTGATACAAAACACAACAAGCGGGACACTTAACTTCTGAGGATTGAGGATGATGGATGAACAGGACTTTAACACGAACCACACTCCAGCTCTTCCAAAACCAAATGACGCTATCCAGAGCAAGGAGTGATGGGTAAAGTCAGACTAAATAGGGATGGGCAAAGGTCACATGATCCACACCTGAACAGGAGGTGTGGACATACCAGCAACACACAGGCAAAGTGAAACTAAAAGAGGCTGTCAGATTACTAATGTGCAGATAATCTTTCAGACCTTCTAAGACCTGTCACAGGAGTGACAATAAGTGCATAAAATAAATAAATAACTACCTATGAGAAATTAAGCTCTGTTATACACATCCCTTCTACTTCATTAGGAACCTAAAATTTAAATGTACGTAAAAAGCCTCAACAGAAAATCCTTATTTTAAAATGTTTTATACGTGGGATAAGGGTTAAAAAAGTATGACATGTCTATTAATTTTGTTTTGTATTTCATATCATTTACTCTCTGCGCAATACTCTGCATGGAAAATCACTATTTAGTCTATCTCTACATTTTGATTTAGAAGTTGTGAGCTCCCAAAAGCCTTCCCTGTACGAACGAATCCACTGCGTATTTTGTCTGCACATGCTGTATATCTGTTACATGCCCAACAGAGGGAGAACACTACCTATAAATGAGAGATGGATAATTCCCATAGCCTAACACTGGAGCTAGCCAAACTAGTCTGTTAATTCCCATTCTAACAGGTAAATTATAGGAAGCTGAGTTTTTTATTTTCATACATATAAACTACGTTCCTCTCCAAAACCTTGCTAGAAACAGCAACAGAAAAGAGAATGCCATGAAAACAAATAGCAGTATCATGGCTCCATGCATTGTATGGACAGCCTTTTAGTATCAGCAGGCAACACGTAATGCTTACTGTCTCCAACAGAGTTCACAATCTAAGTTCCCTATCAGTATGCCTTTAAAGTTTGGGAGGAATCCCACACAAACACTGGAAAAACATATAAACTCCATGCAGATGTTACCCTTGGTGGGATTCACGCTAACCACTGAGCCAGCATCTTAACAGCGGGGCACCAATATAAAATTCTGAAATAATGAATTTACACTCTGCAAAGTAGAGCAGGCTATGGCATATAGCAATGCATTAATCATAATGCCTAACATTATTCATTGTCATATATACACTGACGCAAGTGCACCTCTGTAATAGTGATCCCATAGACCTGTCTAAGGGCTCATGTACACGACCGTTGCCTGGCCATATTGCATCCCACAAACAGCGGGTCTGCAATACATGGGCACCGACCGTGTGCACCCCGCATCACGGATTCGGACCCATTCACTTGAATGAGTCCTCAATCCTGGAAATGCGGTGCGGAACGGAGGCATAGATCGGAAACCCATGGAAGCACTATGGATTGCTTCCGTGGGTTTTCTGTCCGTGCCTCTGCACCGCAAAAAAGTAGTGCTTTGCTACTCATACCTGTCAGCCAGGTCAACTCTATTACCCCCTTAACACTATATGTACGTCATAAGTGTTAAGGGGTTGTATGAAGCAGGCTCACGAGCTGAGCCTCTTTCCATACATGACGGGTGCTGGCGATAAGTGGAATCAGTGTCATCAATGGTGACCTAAGCATCTGTGGGGATAAAAGGAAAAAGGGGTATCCTTCTGCCTTCCAAACAGAGCCGACATGGTGAAATTGCGGGGTTCCTATCAGATTCTATGACACCCTAGGTGCCTGTAAAGGTTCTCAGGCCTGTTATAGCAATTTGTCTGTGTAGCAGTGTCTGAGGCACAGCTTCACTGGCAGCGTTCCATAGACTGAAAGTGTATTCTATTGCAGTCTATGGGACAAGATATCTAAATATTGCATGTACAAGTCCCCTAAGGGGACAAAAAATTACAGTGAAAAATATGAAAAGTTTAAGAAAAGATAAAAAATTTGTATATTAAGTTTTTCTACTTTCAAAGAAAAGTTTTGAAAACCTTGCATCACCATGACCAAAAATGTTGAATTGCAAATTTTTTTTTTTCAATTTTTTAAATTACACATTCAAAAATTGCAAGGTTTTCAAAACTTTTCTTTGAAAGTAGAAAAACTTAATATACAAATTTGGTATCTCCATAATCATACAGACCGATAGAATAAGGATGTCCTATCACTTTTAGTGCATACTGAACACCATAATAGCAAACCCCAAACAACCTTTATAAAATTGCATTTTTTTTTCAATGTATGTCCAATAAAAGATATGGTAGTATAAATAGTACCACAATACAACTTGTCATGCGGAAAATTCCCTCATATGGCTATGTGAATTAAAAATGTAAAACTTTGCAGCCTTTGGAAGGTAAAAAGAAAGATAAAAAACTAAAACACTAAAATTGGGCCATCCTTAAGAGTTTAAACCTGGCATACTGCTGTTAGGGTTTATTCTGATGATTGAAATGATACCTGCTTTGTGGAAAGCTCATGCTGTATTTCCGAGAAAAAAAATACTTTTATTATTTATGCAAATAAGGGCTTTAGTGCAGTCAGGGGCGTGGAATATACTGGAAAACTAAGGCTCTGAGGTGTGCACTGAGTGCACTGAGGCCCTCATTTGCATACAAAATAACCTTCTTCTTTCTTTTGAATGCCACAACAATTTTCACAATATACCGTAGGTAATATTTTAATCAGCAGGTTCACCCCACCTGGTTTAGGGTTGACCCTGCTTACAGGTGTTCTTTAAAGTTTATGGTCACTAACGAGCATCACAGACATGATGTCAACTGAATGTAATTCAGTTTTTGTTAAGCTTTTTTTTAAATTGAAAAGAAAAAAACAACAACTAAAAAACACACAAAAATCATAGTTTCCTCCTTGTGCTCTTACCTCTAACCGGAAAGCATTTTTAATGAGCCCTGGTAGCACTGGTTAATTTCTACTTGTGCTATTTTTGTGTGATTCACTGTGAACATTGCTGCCACTTGTCATGTCCACTGCTGTGATTCCTGCATTAATTTGTTAAAGAGGTCCCTACAGCTGACATAATCTCCACAAACACATGCTGGGATTCCCTTAATTCCAATTGTGTGATGCATTAAGCTTAAGCATGATTTAAGTTCATCAATGTGAGCTATTTGTGAATGTGCAGATAATTCCAAATTATAACATGTGCAACTGTTACTTTAACCTACTTTCTGAATTAACCCTAAAATAGTATTTTTTCAATTTATAGACACAATATCAATTTCTAAAATGTATTTACTGTATTATTTAGTTATTCATTATTTAGTTATCAGTTATTTAGGATCAGTTATAGACCCAGAAATTTGATCCAGGCTTTACATAAAAGTATTTAAATGAATCAATGGATTACATTAATCAATTAGCAAATTACATGAAATATCATATTGAAACTGGGCTGAAAAATGTCCAAGAATTTTAAAGTCAATATGGTCTCAGAAAGTATATGTTTTCCATTTACAATATTTTCCTATTGGTGGCTTCTTTGTATAGTGCATCCACTGGTTTTTGCATGTTTTTCTTGAAAAAAATAAAATAAAAGATTAATGACAGATCAGTCTACTGACCCTATGATTTCTAAAGGACCCAGATTGATACCAAAGTGCGCTAAATCCATCAGTCTTTATAATCGTCATGATCAGGTTTTTACTTGATTTGCCATTGTCAGTTTTCTTTTTATCATTCAATTCAATGGAATATGACTGAAAAAAAATGTGGAACCAGAGGCACACTGATCGATAATGTATGTTCACATCATATTTCCATTTTTCTGGTCCATCATAGGAAAAAGAAATTAAAACAATAGTAGTGGTAAATCTGTCATATGATGGGGCATCAACAATGGTGATTGACCCCTTTGACTCTAATGGGGCATGACGGGTTTTTGCTACTGTGCCTACAGTTTTACAAAAAAAAAGTAGCACTATATGCTACACTACTTTTTCTGGCATTTTTGAGGGAATCTGTGATGGAGCCTGGAATGCACATATCATTAGACCCTTAGTTGAATGGTCACTGTTGTTTCAGTGAATGTTGAATAAATCTAAAGTGCAAGCAATTGTAAGGATCTTTGTAATAGCTATAATAATGGAAAATGCCTCTTTCTTCACTTATCCGATTCCTAATCTATTCCTCTCTGCTTTTTGCTCTCTTAACTCACATTTCACTGGTGAAATCTGCCTTGAGAGAGGCAGAGATGAGGATGGATTATGCAGATGCTGCCCATAGATAACAATGGAGAAAGGGGTGAGAGGAAAGAGAGAGAGAGAAAGAGAGATAGAGAGAGAAAGAGAGAGAGAAAGCACCATCAGAGACACTACTGATGGCTCTAGTAAGTTTTCTACGTCAATAATGTTCCACAGGCTGCAGCTTCTGACTGTGTGCTGCAGTAGAGCAGGATGACCTCTCCTCTGTTTGTGCAGTGTATAGGAGTTATCATAGCAGCTAGTCTCCACTCATCCAGTTCTGACGAGTAGATATTGAGCCTGCAGAGAGGAAAACGGATGCAAGATACAAGTTATATACTTGTCACAAATAGTTGTATTCTTCAGGTACATAAAAAAAACACAGAAATAAAGTGGCCTAAATGGGAGGAAAAGCTCAACAACCCCAAACACTGTAGCATGCTTATAACCCAGGGATCAATTACTTCACATGTGATCCGTGCTGCTGGCAATCCCTAGCATAAATGCATACAATGGAGGATGTCGGCAGCAGACGACATGTACCACAATGGCATCCTACACAAGATGGAATAATGTGTGGATGAAAATATAAAAATACATAAATCACTGCGAAAGGTGCACCACAATGATATGCAACTGACAACACTCGCTAACCCCTCAAGCTGATGTTAAAAACTGAGACTTTAGCCAATGCATTCCTGTCAGGAACACATCGGAGCCCTTTTGCACCACCGTCAAGGTATCTCAGTGTGGCATGGGTTCCTACCACTAGACTACCTATGGTGTGTGAACACGGTCTGAAAGGTGCTAAGATCCAACTTACAGTAAAACTACCACATACCTCCATAGTGAAAACACTCATGTAGTGGGAAAGATGATAAGGCTGCAAGCCCCACCAATAACAGGCCATGTGACACAGGCTACCAGGTGCAACAAAATGTTACCAGCAGTACGCAATGGCACATTCCAAACATATAAAGAAAAACCCCAAACACTGTAGCGTGCTTATAACCGGGGGAGCAATTCTTCTGCATGTGATCCATTGCTAACGGCAATCCCCAGCAGGAATGCATACAATGGGGGATGTCGGCAGCGGACCACATGCACCACAAGAGCATCCTACACACGATGGAATAATGTGTGGATGAAAATATAAAAATACATAAATCATTCTTCAGGTACATACATTGACAAGTGATTCAGAAATTTTAGCTGAAACAATAGCATGATATAAGCATTTGTTCACATTGCCTGTGTGGCACATAGCTTCATCTACTGAACAGCTGAAAATGGTCATCATTAGAGATGAGCGAAGTTTTGAAAAATCTGATTTGGTAGCTTCGCCGAAGTTCACCAAGAAATTCAGTTCATTGCGAATTAATTCATCATGAATCGCTATAAACCAGGTATACCAAGGCCACTCTGCCTAATCATATTCTTTAGTAAATGTGTAAGTATATATACAGTTGCAAGAAAAAGTATGTGAACCCTTTGGAATGATATGGATTTCTGCACAAATTGGTCATAAAATGTGATCTCATCTTCATCTAAGTCACAACAATAGACAATCACAGTCTGCTTAAACTAATAGCACACAAAGAATTAAATGTTACCATGTTTTTATTGAACACACCATGTAAACATTCACAGTGCAGGTGGAAAAAGTAGGTGAACCCTTGGATTTAATAACTGGTTGAACCTCCTTTGGCAGCAATAACTTCAACCAAACGTTTCCTGTAGTTGCAGATCAGACGTGCACAACGGTCAGGAGTAATTCTTGACCATTCCTCTTTACAGAACTGTTTCAGTTTAGCAATATTCTTGGGATGTCTGGTGTGAATCGCTTTCTTGAGGTCATGCCACAGCATCTCAATCGGGTTGAGGTCAGGACTGACTGGGCCACTCCAGAAGGCATATTTTCTTCTGTTTAAGCCATTCTGTTGTTGATTTACTTCTATGCTTTGGGTCGTTGTCCTGCTGCAACACCCATCTTCTGTTGAGCTTCAGCTGGTGGATAGATGGCCTTAAGTTCTCCTGCAAAATTACTTGATAAACTCGAGAATTAATTTTCTCTTCGATGTTAGCAATCCATCCAGGCCCTGACGCAGCAAAGCAGCCCCAAACCATGATGCCCCCACCACCATACTTCACAGTTGGGATGAGGTTTTGATGTTGGTGTGCTGTGCCTCTTTTTCTCCACACATAGTGTTGTGTGTTTCTTCCAAACAACTCAACTTTGGTTTCATCTGTCCACAGAATATTTTGCCAGTACTGCTCTGGAACATCCAGGTGCTCTTGTGCAAACTGTAAACGTGCAGCAATGTTTTTTTTTGGACAGCAGTGGCTTCCTCTGTGGTATCCTCCCATTAAATCCATTCTTGTTTAGTGTTTTACGTATCATAGATTCGCTAACAGGGATGTTAGCATATGCCAGAGACTTTTGTAAGTCTTTAGCTGACACTCTAGGATTCTTCTTCACCTCATTGAGCAGTCTGCACTGTGCTCTTGCAGTCATCTTTATAGGACGGCCACTCCTAGGGAGAGTAGCAGCAGTGCTGAACTTTCTCCATTTATAGACAAATTTGTCTTTCCGTGGACTGATGATTAGCAAGGCTTTTATAACCCTTTCCAGCTTTATGCAAGTCAACAATTCTTAATCGTAGGTCTTCTGAGAGCTCTTTCGTGCAAGGCATCATTCACATCAGGCAATGCTTCTTGTGAAAAGCAAACCCAGAACTGGTGTGTGTTTTCTATAGGGCAGGGCAGCTGTAACCAACACCTCTAATCTCATCTCATTGATTGGACTCCAGTTGGCTGGCACCTCACTCCAATTAGCTCTTGGAGATGTCATTAGTCTAGGGGTTCACATACTTTTTCCACGTGCACTGTGAATGTTTACATGATGTGTGTTCAATAAAAACAAGGTAACATTGAATTCTTTGTGTGTTATTAGTTTAAGCAGACTGTGATTGTCTATTGTTGTGACTTAGATGAAGATCAGATCACATTTTATCATCAATTTGTGCAGAAATCCATATAATTCCAAAGGGTTCACATACTTTTTCTTGCAACTGTATATATATCTAAAAAAATATATATAAAGGATGGGGGGCAATCGATCTTCTGGTAATATATGGACACGTCTCAATTATAAAAGATTTATTTGAAAGTGCAATAATATACAAACAAAAATATAGGGCAATTCACAGGAAGCGCTTGTAATAAATTGCAAAATAAGTAAAATAAGATATGATTAAATCCTTAGGTAAAAACAAAATAAAACAAACTACTAGTAAAACATAAAAGTCTGAGAGCCTAAATATAAGAATAGATGGTTTTAGATGGTCTAGACCTAGTAGTTGAAGTCTGATGTAGTCATTCCACAAGTTATTATATAACAGTCTAAAGGTAAAGATATTTCCAATATATGTGATGTCTTATTCAGGTACAACACAGGTGATGTTATATAGCAGTCTGAAAGTGACGATAATTCCAATATATGTGGTATTTTGTTTGATTTTAACCACAGGTGGTGTTAAAGGATTTTGTATACGGATATTAATATTGTCACCATACAAGTATTTTTGCCCAAAGTAATTATAAAAAGTTTTTACAACAACAGTACTTGGGGTTAACCTCTGTATTGTGTAATATACTGGTACTTTACTAATTCCGTAGTGTCGGTGTGTCTCTGGGTCTGATGTCTGCTCCTGCACCTTCTCCTTATGCTCACGTTTTTTCGGGATCCCGTGCGGTGTCACACGTGACTAAAAACCTCCCACGTGGCGTCCCACGTGATATGGGGAGGTTTGTCTCTCCTGGAGCCTAACGTCCAGGCTTCAAATAAGCCGGTCTTTGTTTCCACGTGGTGTGGCTGGAGAAATGATTGAAAATATAGAATCCGGGGATCTAGTGGTCTTCTATAGTTGAACAGAGGTTAATACTTTGTTGGTTTTCACTGCTATTCCCCAAACGCATTTCGGAGCCCAAAATGCTCCTTCTTCAGTGGTGAATATTTTTATTTACTTTGTCCCTTCTTTCCTATTCCATTATCCACGGTGATCACTAACTGCATCTTATAATGTTCTTCTCAGCTGCTCCATAGCGGCTATGCGTACTACCATGAGTGTTATACTCATGTTCATTTATGTTGAGGTTGCCAAAATCCAGGTTGCATTAATTGGTAATGTCTAAAAGTTTCAGAAAATAAATTAGCAATTTACTTTTTACAGGTGACTTAAATCGGAAAAACGGCAGCATGTGCAAGTGGAGCACTTAGTTTTAAGTGGTTTTGATGGAAGATCAGATTACTTGCGGTTTAAAACAGTGAAAAGATGTATTGTAAACGAGACTTTTAGAAGAGGACACAAAAACACTTTAAGTTACTGCATAAAACTTTGTTTGACTTCCAACATGTGAAGCGTGCTGCCTTAAGAAAGCCATCAGTAATTTCTTATACCTTTCGCCAGCTGAAATAACTCAAGTTTAATGACTAGGAAAATG
Source organism: Bufo gargarizans (assembly GCF_014858855.1). Classification (NCBI taxonomy): domain Eukaryota; kingdom Metazoa; phylum Chordata; class Amphibia; order Anura; family Bufonidae; genus Bufo; species Bufo gargarizans. Next base: position 157,069,644 of record NC_058086.1, on the reverse strand, counting down.
CTTAATGAACAGCTTTCTTTTTACTTTCAAGTAATTAAACAGGTGTTATTAGCACCACCAGATGTTATAAGGAAGGCAATCTTTAATGCATTGCACCTATGTTTTGTCATATATCCTGCTTCTTTTTTTTTTAAGAATCAGAAGGGGGTAAGTTATATACTATTCAATGAACCGTAAATGAACCTCTGATAAATCATTCATATCGAATGCTAATGACTTTTTCTATTTTCTTTTCTTTGCTCTACTGTTTTTCCCATTCTGTGCAGCTTGTTATAATATGCACGGCTTGCTATTTTATTTTTTTTGCTTATTTTAATTTGACTATTTTTTCTCTTTTGCTTAGGGCTCATCCACATGACTGTGTTACAGAGCTGTGCTGCATAGATCCTTAATATGACACTCTACTGTGCAATCTGTGGAACCATCACAAAAAAATAATTATATTCAATTGCATATGGTAAAATAGAAGTTGGGAATTTGTTACCAAATAAAGGCACCATACAGAGCCTCAGGAGTGCCGACGTATCTATAATATGGAACTTTAGGCAATCTGTGTACAGCTGTACAGGCTCCTTGCACATTTTTCTCTTTCTATTCCATACTGACTATGGGTCTCTTCTGTTAAAGAGGGTCTGTAAACAGTTTTAACCCCTCGAAACTGCTGACTGTGCTATAAAGGTGATGGGGAGATCAAGCCAAATATGCTATATCTCCTGTAATAGTCATGCATGTTGGATGATAGAGAAATTGAAGTGCAGAGTTCCACGGCAAAAGGGGTTCAAGAATATGGTTTACCGTAAGTGTATAGATTCTTGCTGCAAAGCAATAGATAGGCCGTAGCAGCCAGCTAGAGAGCAGGCATTTAGATGACAGAGCATTCACTGTGAGACAGTGGATGTCTAGACAGTGAAGTGTGCAGAGGAGGAAAAACAGTAAACCAACCAGAAAGAAAGTGGAGAAAAAGACAAAGAAACATAGAAAAGCATTCCAGTATTGAGAAGAGCTACATGTAGAAGCTCTGTGGAGAAAGACTGCTTAAAGCGAAGTTTATAGGCTCCATAGCCAACCTGCTCAAGAGATTTAAGTCTTCTGGTGTTTAGTAGTGTTGATTATGAATATTAGAATCGTAAATATTATTCGCGAATATCGACGCTTCGAGAATCTGCAAATATTTAGAATATAGTGATATATTCGTAATTTCTAGTATTTTAGATTTTTTTTTCATCAGTAACCTCCCTTCTTGCTTGTGGGCCAATGAGAAAGCTGCAATGTCTTTGTCTGAGCTTAGCAACATCCCTAGCAACCAATAGGAAAGTTGCCTACCCCTTACTATATAAGCCCTTGTATGCAGTATTTTGCAGATCTGAGAGAGAGAGCAGCGTTGTTGCTGTGCTCTGTGCTTTCCTGTGTCATTACATTAGACAGTTAGTTATCTCATATATATATAATACAGATAGTTAGTGGGAGATAGTCAGTGTAGGTTATATAGTGATATAGTGTAGCTGATAGGTTCCAGTGCAGGGTGTTATGTAGTGTGATAGGTTCTGCTGTCCATACATACAAGCTACAGACATAGTGCTGTGATGTTACAAGTTCACAACAATACTTAGTGCACCAATCACTAAGTAGTCAGACCTGTTAAAATGTGAAGTTGCACGTATTGCGCTAAAATATTTGCATCATTAGTGCCGATTTTACAATCGCAAATATATTGGAGCACTCTATCTGCATATAAAGCTATTGTAATGTTCTGCCATGCCAACCATTTTCTCCAGTCTCAAGAAACTTCTATCAGCTTGAAAAATATAGCTATAGTGACCCACGCCTGTATTTTGAGCACATTACGTGAATATTACATTGCAGATTTTTCACAATCTAGAAAATAATCTTGAATTCGTGAATTATCGAATATATGACGAATATTTTACCAAATATTCGTGAAATATTGAGAATTCGAATATCGCCCCTGCCGCTCATCACTAGTGTTTAGACAGAATTGGGATATGCCCATCATACTACATCCCGCTGTGGAAACCTGTAGTACCATTAACTATGAGTACAGCGACCTGGCAGGGGGGGGGGGGGGGTCAAGGTCACAAGTGTTATGTGCTTATCCTGATGACCACCCCCCTAGTGAAGTGAGTGCTTAAAAATATATTTTAAAATATATTTTTTAATATTTTAACAATTTCTAATGTTTTGATCTCTTTATAGTCTGACCATTACGTGAATTGCCGATTTTTCACAATCTAGAAAATAATCTCAAATTTGGGAATTATCGAATATATGACGAATATTTTACCAAATATTCGTGAAATATTGCAAATTCGAATATTGCCCCTGCTGCTCATCACTAGTGTTTAGACAGAATTGGGATATGCCAATCATACTACATCCCGTTGAAAACCTGTAGTACCATTAACTATGAGTACAGCGACCTGGCCGGGGGGGTCAAGGTCACAAGTGTTATGTGCTTATCCTGATGACCACCCCCCTAGTGAAGTGAGTGCTTAAAAATATATTTTAAAATATTTTAACAATTTCTAATGTTTTTATCTCTTTATAGTCTGACCTTTTTTAATTTTATATGATATCATCCCACTATATTATTTTCTACATCAGTGCGATCTAGGTTGCTCAGCACTACGGTCCTACCTCGGCGCCGAGGGACAATCGTGTTATCCATGTACGATTGTTATCCGTACATTTTACCACTATAGTTATTGCACCTGCTTAACTGCATCATCACCCATTATAATTATCCGTTACTGCTTACGGAGTGGTGCTCACCTCCTCTTCTACCTATTCCCTTCCCCTCCTATTTTTAACTTAGAGGTGGGTGACGGTCTACTGTGTCACTCTTCACACTGACACCACCCTTTCCCTCACTCCTGACATTGTTCATGGTGAAAAGGAAGTGTTGTACCCCTATTTCTGGATGCTTAAGTGTAGGATAGAGAAGTGAGAAAAATTGATAGAAATGTGAGGAAAATTGCTTTACAGAAACGTCTTGGCTTACAAACTACTTTTGCAGCCTGAGACTTGTATGATTAGTGAAATTGCTTCTAACCTATGGAAGATCTGCCTGTCCATATAAGAAGTCTGAACTGTGAATGATCTATTGGAAGTTTAATTTGGTCCCAATAAATTTAGCCCGGATAGAAAGTGCCCCAGTTGTCTTGAACGGTAGTGTATAACACACTAGGGTCTCCTAGGGCCGTATCCAACCTCTTTCAAACCCTTTTAACGCCAAGGCAATATTAGTAATATCAGATTGACAGCAACATACACTATATGGCTATGGGTAAACGGATAGTAGACAGTGGTAACAAACAGCCTTTTTAATAAAAAGATTATTATTATTTTTTTTAATGGTCCAAAAATAATTCCTTTTTGAGGGCAGATGCCTTCTTCACTGTCTTCTGATCTGTAAAATAGTAGTTGCCATTTTAAGCGATTCCTGCAGGTCACAAAAACTAGAATCTTCTAGATAATTCGTAATGAATTTGATTAGTGTATAATCTATTCATTTCTAGATATGAGTTAACCTTTTTGAACAAAAATGTAACTGTTTTATTATATTTCCAATGTCACAAAAAAACGAATAAAAATATACAGTATTTAGATAACATGCCATAAGGGTGGCTGCACACGGTACAGAATACACATGGTTTCTCTGGATTTTGAGTGTCATACAGTACCAGCAAAGAAAATGAGATTTAAAATATCTTATGTACGGTAAACTTTGCTTTTTTCTTTGCTGCGGAAATTGACCTGTTGTGCAGATTTTAAAATCTGCAGCATCACAATTGTTTGTGTGATACAGCACCTTCTGCAAAGTGCTTTGCTCCATAGACTTCAATTGGGTTGTTTACATAAACAGAAACTCTGCACAAAAATCTTCACCAAAATTGCGATAAATGGCACAGATTTATGTATGTTTTTTTGTGCGGTTTTCAGATTTTCTACACACCTATCTACAACATGTGCAGGTTATCTAAAGCAATATACCCTTCCACTCTTGAGGACATCATGAGTATATGGCAGAAAGCAATAAAGAAATTCTGCCTTCCCCAGCAGACCAAAAACAGACAAGAACAAGTTGTATTTTCAGGGTAGTTTCCGTACAGGGACTGTGGTTGCATATCACATTCACTGGGTCTACAAGGATTATAACATTTGTGCACAAAGCATATAAATATAAATGAACCCACGGTAAAGATGTATTAAAAGAACATGAATAAGCAAAGAAAGTAACACAATGAGCACAATCATTAATATGTTGATCTACATGCTCTGTGAACTCCACAATTGCCAAGGTAGACGGTTTTAATTAGTAATTGATACTTTTCACTCTGAGAAACATTGCTGACAATTAAAAACAGCACTTTCTTAGTAAAGCAGTTGCAGAAATTTAATCTGCCTGGCTGAACTTCTCTTCTTTAGGGGCTGCATTGTTCTTGTCATAATGCTAGAAGTTAATAGATGACTAAAATCAAATGGCTACATTTCATACACTGAGTGAAGAGGGCTGACAAAAAGCCATTAGTGTCCTGAGAAGAGAGACAAAGGCGGAAATTCTATCGCAACCAGATGAGTCTCTAGAATTCCCCAAACTCTCTATTAGTTTGACAGACAAATGGCAGGGCTATTAATCCAAAGGTCATATAGTACAATTTTAGCCAGATTCCCTTTATTGCAATTGCAATGAGAAATTATCTGTAACAGTACATGGAGAAAAATCAAAGAGATGATCCTTTTAGAAATCACTTTTAATAGCTGAAGGCTTTGGGTGACAATTGTAGCTGTCGTGGCAAAATAGAGAGAAATGTTCATTTTCAGTGAGGTTGAATGGTACAAAGTAGTGGTATGATTTCATTGCTGAATCAGTATTGCTTCAAAATGGTAAAAAAGTAAAAAAAAAAAAAATATGAAAAAATCTACAGAGAAGACATAAAGACCCTGCTATACTCTCCTCAGACTGCCTGTCAAACCCACATGAACTTAAAAGTGACTTTACAAATGATGACATGGATAAGTCATCATCATCTGGTCGGTCAGGGTTTGACTCCAGAGACCCCCACCGATCAACTGTTTGAGAAGACAGCGGTGCTCACAGTTGTGCCACGACCTTCTCTCAGCTCACCAAGCACAGCGCTGTCCATTTGATAGGCTTGCTATTGCAGCTCGGCCCCATTCACTTCTATGGGGCTGAGCTGCGCCGAGGCCACATGGCCAATCAACGTGACGTTATACGGCCTTAGGGAAAGCTGAGAGAAGGTTGCGACGCTACTGAGAGCACTGGTGCCTTCTCAAACAGTTGATCGGTGGGGGTCCTGGGTGTCAGACCCTCACCGATCAGATACTGATGACCTATCTAGAGGACATGCTGCAGATTTCAAAATCCACACAGCAGGTCAATTTCCACACCTCAAAATAAAATCAAAGTGTACAAGAGATTTGTTTAATCTCATAGACTTTTGTTGGTACTGCATTCTTCTGCATGAAATCTGCATAGAAAAGTATCAGAACAGTAGAACTAGTGTTTCAACAAAAATGTGATGTTAAAGGGGTTGTGCAGGCAAAGACGAAAATCAACAGAACTTATAAATATCCCATTATGAAAGGTTAAGTCAGCTGGCAGTATTTATTGATGACCTATCCGTCATCATTATCTCATCTGCGGGGCTTTTGGCTGTCCTAACGATCAACTGTTTGAAGAGGCGTCGACGCTCCATGTGAGCGCTACTCCCTCTTTTTTACACTTCCCGTCGGCTCGGAAGGGCAGTGTAATAGAAGTACCTGCTACATTCACTTGATTGGAGCAACTACTTGTAATTACACTACGCCGCCACTACAGGGGAGATGACTCGTAGTGTAATAAAGAGGATGTAGGGCTCGCATAGAGCTGATCGGCAGGGGTGCTGGGAGTCGGACCTCTGCCAATCTGGAGGGGAGGTCATCAATAAATACTAACCCTTTAACTGCTAACTCCATATTTATGAAAAAACTGTGGCTGGCTTTTCCTTTCATAGCAGGATATGTAGAAATTGTGTTGATTTTTGTCTTTTTAATATGGACGTTGAAGTAGTGTACAGCAGGTAACTTCTCCGTAGTGGCAGTAGCATCACAAGACTGTCGTAGAGCTGCAGGGTAGTAACTTACCTGCTGACTTTATGTATTACTAGATGTTGTACTAGTGTGTAGCAAGTAGTACAGCTTTCCAACACATCATTATAATAACATTAATTATACATGATCCAGTCTATACTATAGTCATTTTTTAAAGGAAGTGTAAGTATCTTTTTACACCTCTGGAAAAACATCATGCTTATTAAACCACAGGTAGTTGTATATTTATCAATTAATTGTAGTTGTAGATCTTCCTTATACAGTCTAGTTAAAGAAAAATCTATGCTTTTCCTCTCATCCATACGAGTGGAACTTGCTAACAAGTACAAGAGGGAACTAGCTAACTGAGAAGTATGATGATTGCCTTCCTTCCTCCACAGACTTTGGACTAATATGTCTTAGTTGCTATAAAATTGGTTCACAGTAATAATATATAACAACTCAAATAAATGAAATAGCAGGGCAAATACGGCATGACTGATGGGCTTCATTTTAAGACGCAAATGGCTTGTACCATATTTCAAACTCATTTATTGTCATTGATCAGAGATCTGTTTTATTGTTAATAATTTTGGTTTTATATTATAATTTTCATATATTACTCTGTATTTGCTTTTATATGATTTTAATATGTGTGAAAGTAGGTAATTGTATGGTAAAGTACTGAAGATGACTGTAATGGCACATAAAGAAAAACAGTCATTTTATATATTTTTGATACACATGTGTTCTCAACGGAGGGATAGGAATCAGCTTGTAAGGTAGTCAGACTTAAAGGCTATGTACACGAGGCAATTTTTGTTTATGGTTGCCTTTAACTCATTTTTGGCTAAAAATCATATTTTTAATTGGCATTTATTAAAAATATTGAACCATTCTGTCACAAAGTTTTAATGTTTTTTCTAACTGTGTGACCGGTACTTTCACTTTGTGCCAGGTCATCTAATAAACTTTATCTCTAAACTACTAAGAGGTCATAAACACTTATTTATACCACATCGTTATCAGTAAGATAAGAACTGATCTATAATGAGTGCTTATAATGTCAAAGAGCAGAGTTAAGGAGTCTGTCAGCTCCCCAAATGATGGAAAAGACAGAAAATCCACAGGCTGCTACTACTAAAGCATCTCAGCTCTGTACAAAAAAACGGATTCCATATTTTTATTTCTAGCTCAAAATGAGTACAATGCAATCATAAAATAAAAAAATGTCCCCAAAGGTGTACATAGCCTTTAACAATTTTTGGCCAGTGATTGGTTCTTTGCTCAAAGATGGCAGAAGGAAACAGGCAGACTTTGGTCTTTACAGGCAAAAATTTTGGAAGTTACATAAGAAGCAAATGGCTTAAAGGGATTTTCTGAGATTGTGATATTGATGATCTATCCTCATGATAGGTCATCAATATCAAATTGTTCAGATTAAGAGACATCTAGGACTAGTGATGGCCCTGCAGTTCGCCTTGCGGTCGGTTCACGGCGAACTTTGTACATTCGCGATTCGCCGAACATGCGAACATATGGCGATTTCCGCGCGCCATATTCTTTTGCATTGCGGCAAACTTTGACACTTTGACCCATGACACATCCATCAGGTGGGACAGGACAGCCAATTAAGACGTTTCAGCACATGGACACACCCCCAACCCAATACCAGAACCTGATCTGGCAGCCATTTTACATTATGTGTTTTGCCAGTGTAGGGAGAGGTTGCATTTTGGAGCAGGGACAGGCTGGTAGGAATTTAAGGACACCAAATGCTAGGTAATAGGGCCACAAAAGTCCTTTTCAGGACTGGTAACGTTGTGCTAGCGATAGGTGTGATACACAGAGGGGTGTGATATACTTATAATATACTTTCTAACATAGACAGTATATTATAGTGCATTTGTATGCTTTCAGAAAATACTGATTGAGCGCTGCTATCTATTAGCTTCTACAAAATAGTAATTGAGGAATTACATATACCTGCATCCACAAAATTACTGCTTGAGGGTCATATGCCAGCTTCAACGAACAACTGATTGAGGCCTGTCATATATCAGCTTCCACAAAATAGTAATAGAGGTTTTCCATATACCTGCGTCCACAAAATTACTTCTTGAGGGTGATATACCAGCTTCAACTAACAACTGATTGAGGCCTTTCATATATCAGCTTCCACAAAATAGTCATAGAGGTTTTCCATATACCTGCATCCACAAAATACAGATTGCGGGTTTTGATATACCTGCTTCAACTAACAACTGATTGAAGCCTGCCATATATCAGCTTCCATAAAATAGTGATTGAGGTTTTACATATACCTGCATCCACAAAATTACTGCTTGAGGGTGATATGCCAACTTCAACTAACAACTGATTGAGTCCTTCCATATATCAGCTTCCACAAAATAGTGATAGAGGTTTTCCATATACCTACTGTACGTCCCAAAAATATTGATTGCGGGTTTTGATTTACCTGTTTCAACTAACAACTGATTTAGGCTTGCCCTATATCAGCTTAAACAAAATAGTGATTGAGGTTTTCCATATACCTGCGTCCACAAAATTACTGCTTGAGGGTGATATACCAGCTTCAACTAACAACTGATTAAGGCCTGTCAAATATCAGCTTCCACAAAATAGTGATAGAGGTTTTCCATATGCTTGCGTCCACAAAATTACTGCTTGAGGGTGATATACCAGCTTCAACTAACAACTGGTTGAGGCCTGCCATATATCAGCTTCCACAAAATAGTGATAGAGGTTTTCCATATATCTGCGTCTACAAAATTACTGCTTGAGGGTGATATACCAGCTTCAACTAACAACTAATTCAGGCCTTCCATATATTAGCTTCCACAAAATAGTGATAGAGGTTTTTAATATACCTGTGTCCACAAAATACAGATTGCGGATTTTGATATACCTGCTTCAACTAACAACTGATTGAGGCCTGTCAAATATCAGCTTCCACAAAATAGTGATAGAGATTTTCCATATACCTGCGTCCACAAAATTACTTCTTGAGGGTGATATACCAGCTTCAACTAACAACTGATTGAGGCCTTTCATATATGAGCTTCCACAAATACTGCTCTTTTCTAGGGACTTTGGCACAGGGTCATTTTGAAAATGACAGGCAGAGGAAAAGGCAGGGCGTTCCGTGGGGGTGGTAGGGTCGGGCAGGTGCATCAGGCCGGAGACTAAGTGGGACGTTGGAGAATGTGCGTGCGATTATGTCAAAGGACGCACCAGAGTTGGTTGAGTGGCTTACTCAGCCTTCCGCTTCTGCACCTTCATTATCCTCTGTATCTGCACCCTCCTCACTCTCTGCTGTGTGCACCACCAAAGATACCACCACCACCATAGCCCCTCTACTCAAGTCAGAGGAATTATTTTCCCATCCATTCCCATACCTTACCGATGCGCAGCCATTCTTGGCATCGGATGAAGAAGAGGAGGTAGCAACGGCCACCACCCAGCGGTCTGATGACAGTACCCAGATCAGCCCAAGGAGGGTGGTCCCCACTTTTGCTACCTACTCTGAGATCTCTAATGTCAGTGGTGGTGAAGGTGACAATGATGATGTGTCGTTGGACGTCACATGGGTGCCTACAAGAGAGGAAGAGGAGGGGAATTCAGAGGGAGAGACAGAGCAGCAGATAGGGAGGAGAAGGAGGAGAATCAGGCAGAACTCGCATTGCACAGGAGGCAAAAAGCAGACTGCAAATGTATCTGGAGAGAGCCATCCACCATGCATGGTCACATCTTGCGCTCCCAGAAGGCCGGCTCCACAGTGTGGGCTTTTTTTTAACATGTCAGCTGCTGACAATAGTGTTGCTATCTGCAGCCTGTTCTGTCAGCGCATAAGTCACTGTAAGCCCAACACTCTCCTAGGGACGACCGCCTCCCATCACCGAGCCTAGTGGGAGCAACGCCGTCAGAACCCACAAAGCCACTCTCCCGGCGCTCCACATCCTGCCTCTTCTCCTTCTCCTCTCTCCTCCCATTTGTCCTCCACTCCACCTTCCACCGTGCCATCATCGCGTTCATCTGGCACAAGGCAGGCTTCCGTGGCCCAAACGTTCGAGCGTAAAAAAATTATGATGTCGGATAATCCTCTTGCCCAACGGCTGACCGCTGGCTTGTCGGAACTGCTAGCCTGCCAACTACTGCCATATAAATTTGTGGACTCGGAGGTCTTTAGAAAATTTGTGGCCAATGGCACACAACCCAATGGAAGGTCCCCGGAAGGAAATATTTATCCCGAAAGGGCATTCCTGAACTACTGTATATGGCCATATTCAGAGGCAAGTTAATATATCTCTGGCACACAGTGACGGTGCCAAGATACATCTGACTACAGACACAAGGTCTAGCAAACACGGGCAGGGACGGTACATAAATTTTACTGCCCACTGGGTGAACCTTCTGACGACCATCAAGCATGTAACCCGTGGCTCCCATGTGGATTTGGTGTTACCGCTACGAATTGCATGCAGGCCTGCCTCTGCTTCTCCTCCTCCTACTCCATCCTCCGATTCCTCCTCGGCCGACTCCTCCTTTTCCACTGCTACCACCTCTTCCGCTGCACCCCCCAAGCTCCCCAGAACCTATTCGAGGTGCCAGGCGAGACGTTGCCATGCTGTGCTACGGCTGTTGTGCCTGGAAGCCAAGAGCCACACCGGTCCTGCACTGCTTTCAGCTCTGTGGTCACAGGCCGATCAGTGGCTAACCCCGCTCAATTGACAGTTGGTAAAGTGGTGTGCAACAACGGTGCTAATCTGCTGAGTGCATTGAAAAAGGGCAAAATGACACACGTGCCGTGCATGGCACACGTCCTGAACTTAGTCCTGCAGAGATTCGTTGCCAAATACCCAGCAGTCCAGGACGTCTTGTGGCAGGCCAGGAAAATCTCTGCCCATTTTAGAAGACCTTACATGTCCATAGCTCTCCTTGCTGAGCGTTCAGCGGCGACACCACTTGCCCGTCAAACGTCTGATTTGTGACTGGCCGACGCCTTGTATATGCTTGAAAGGCTTCTCCAGCAGATACGTGCCGTTAACGACTACCTGTATGAACTCTGCGGCAGGACAGGTTCTGGGGGCTTAGTTTCTTTTCACTGCGCCAGTGGCTGCTCATGCACGACGCATGCAGACTTCTGCAGCCATTTGATGATATCACCAACCTGGTTAGTCGCAGCCAGGGCGCCATCAGTGACATTGTACCTTACGTCTTCTTTCTGGAGCATGCATTGCGTCGTGTCATTGATCAAGCTGTCGAGGAGCAGGAGCTGGAGGATGAGTAAGTCACAATGCTGAATGAATTCCCAGGGGGGTGGTACTCCATCTGAGACAAGTCAGCAGGAGTCTAAAGAGGAGTCAGAGGAGGATGGTGGCTGGGGGAGTCAGAGGAGGAGCAAGAAGAGCAGGCTTTAAACTTTTCAGGGATCCCTGGTGTTGTTCGTGGCTGGGGGGGAGGAAACCAAGGACGACATTCTCCTGGGCGATGAGCAGGAGCCATGGCGCTCCACCTCTTCCAATTTAGTGCAACTTCATGCTCCAGTGTTTGAAGAGGGACCCCCGTATAAAAAGCATAAAGGTCAAGGACCTCTACTGGGTGGCAACGTACTTAGACCCCCGGTACAAACACAAAATGGCGGACATGTTACCAGCATCACAGAGGGCTGTCAGAAGGCAGAATTTCCAGGCCTTGGTACGAGAGATACTGCATTCTGCTGTTCTCGGCACTGGCAGAGGAATTTCCACCCACAGCGAAACAGGTGCTGGTACCAATCCTACCGCGCCTGCAAAAAAGGGCGGTTTGAAGATGTGTTAGTCACTTCGGATATGAGATCATTCTTGCAGTCAACCCATCGACAGCCGCCCTCTGGATCCAGCCTCAGGGAACGCCTAGACCGACAGGTGTCCGACTACATCGGGTTAACGGCCGATGTGGACGTTCTGAGAAGCAAGGTACCCCTTGACTACTGGGTGTGCAGGCTAGACCTGTGGTCAGAGCTGGAACAATTTGCCATGGTACTCTCGGCTTGCCCCTCGTCGAGTGTCCTGTCCGAAAGGACGTTCAGCGCAGCAGGGGGGATCGTGACCGATAAGCGCACTCGCGTAGCTCACGACGGTGTGGACTACCTCACATTTTTAAAAATGAATGAGACATGGATCTTAGAGGAATTCAACACCTGTGATGACCACCTGTAATTGAATTTCCTCATGCCAGCCCACACATTTCTGCCACCACCCAGAACAAAGAATGGTCTTTGCTTTATGTATATACAACAGCATAAAAGGCCTTTTATGTGAGGTGAATGCCTAATTTTTGTGGCCTGTACTGGCCGACAGTTACATATTTATCCTGTGATCGCCTAATGTACCTCCAGTCACAGAATCCAAAGTTATTTGCTGTCAGGTGAATGCCTATTGGCTAATTTTTGGGGCTTGTCCTGGCCGGCAGTTAATTTTATTTCCTTTGACCCCCTAATGTACCTCCAGCCATAGAATCCAAAGTTCTTTGCTGTCAGGTGAATGCCTATTGCCTAATTCTTGGGGCCTGTATTGGCCGACAGTTAAATTTTTTATCTCTACCCACATAATTGCACCCTTGTCTAACTCCTCTGTATGAACCGCATTCACCATAAGGGCCTTCTAATGTCACTGGGTTATGTGACTGTGCCCCCCACTCCGTACTGTTCCCCTCACCCCGTACTGTGCCCCCTTATAGCCTGCATTGTTCCCTCTCACCACACCCTGTGCTGTGCCCCTAGTAATTCCCTGTACTGTGCCTTCTTATACTCTTTTATCCGGTCACGGTATGGCGGTGTTATCCGGTCACTGTACAGAGGTGTTATCCGGTCCATGTATGGCGGTGGTATCCAATAACTGGATCACCATAACTGTATCCCTTACCTGCCCACGCCATCCTTTTTTATACCTGGCATGAGCGGGAAAAATATGCAGATTGCAGTGCTAAGGACCTATGCGCCACAATCTGTGCCAGAAATACACCTAACATAGACGTATTTCTATATAATAAGTGACCACCTAATTGTATTTATTATTCAGGGGTAGGGCTCATATCTTTAGATTATAGAGATTCTAGTGTATTATACTGTGCCCTGTATTTCCCAGTAGAAAATGATCCTTGGGGAACACAGTTCTCATCCCTGACCACCAGGACCTGTTAGCGCTCTGTCAGTACATGGTAGGCTCCATGCTGCTCCGCTGTGTACTGGTGCTTGTTCTGACACTAGGGCTGGGTTCACATCCTATTTTTGCCATCCGTTTAATGCACACCAAAAATGTATGCTTTAACAGATGCCTCAGACTGATGCCGTAGAGTGGCGTCCGCTCACCATACAGTCCCATGGTAGAAAAAAAATTACGTTAACCTATGCATTTTTTTTATGGACTCTGCAGGATTCAAAAACGTGAAGTGCTGCTTATTTGTATACATCAAACCGATATAAAAATTTCCTATGTTCCAGCAGGGCACATTTTTAAGAGTTTCCCTTTAAGACGCATAAAAATGGCTCCTGATTAAAATATATATTTTTGGTGGGAATTTTTGTCAATGATCCCCCTCTGGTATATCACTGTCCATGTTTTGGGACTATTTGTGTATTTCTAGTAAGTGTTTGCTGGCTGTAAATATGACCTGAAGGTTTTTCAGGTTCGCCTGCCATTAAAGTGAAAGGGGCCTGCTGCAAACGCGCGGTTCGCGAATCGTCCCGGCCGATGTTTGTCCATCACTACCCAGGATCCCAGCCTGATCAATTGTTCATATTATTGACAAAGTGTGTTACCCTTGATTATGGTGTTTTTGAACGTTACTCTAATTAGGTAAGAGTAAAAGAAAGCTTCTACTTTTCTGTGCTACATAAAGAACTACAGTACAGACCAAAAGTTTGGACACACCTTCTCATTCAAAGGTGACTATGAAAATTGTAGATTCACACTGAAGGCATCAAAACTATGAATTAACACATGTGGAATTATATACATAACAAACATGTGTTAAACAACTGAAAATATGTAATATTCTAGGTTCTTCAAAGTAGCCACCTTTTGCTTTGAATACTGCTTTCCACACTCTTGGCATTCTGTTGATAAGCTTCAAGAGGTAGTCACCTGAAATGGTTTTAACTTCACAGGTGTGCCCTGTCAGGTTTAATAAATGGGATTTCTTGCCTTATAGATGGGGTTGGGACCATCAGTGGCATTGAGGAGAAGTCAGGTGGATACACAGCTGATAGTCCTACTGAATAGACTGTTAGAATATGTATTATGGCAAGAAAAAAGCAGCTAAGTAAAGAAAAACGAGTAGCAATCATTACTTTAAAAAATTAAGGTCAGTCAGTCAGCCGAAAAATTGGGAAAACTTTGAAAGTAAGGGCTATTTGAACATGAAGGAGAGTGATGGGGTGCTGCGCCAGATGACCTGGCCTCAACAGTCACCGAACCTGCGCCCAATCGAGATGGTTTGGGGTGAGCTGGACCGCAGAGTGAAGGCAAAAGGGCCGACAAGTGCTAAGCATCTCTGGGAACTCCTTCAAGACTGTTGGAAGACCATTTCAGGGGACTACCTCTTGAAGCTCATCAAGCGAATGCCAAGCGTGTGCAAAGCAGTAATCAAAGCAAAAGGTGGCTACTTTGAAGAACCTAGAATATGACATATTTTCAGTTGTTTCACACTTGTTTGTTATGTATATAATTCCACATGTGTTAATTCATAGTTTTAATGCCTTCATAGTCATGAAAATAAAGAAAACTCTTTGAATGAGAAGGTGTGTCCAAACTTTTGGTCTGTACTGTATGTAAAAGGTGATTGTCATAAGTAATATTATGTCTAATGTTCCCTATTTTAAATTATATGTGTGCACATGGCACAATCAATGACAGTAAAACTCTTGTCTCAGCAAGAGTCCTTCATCAAGAGGATTCACGGCTGGGGCAACTAAGGCCTAAGTGAATTTGATGTTGTTGAGAAAGGCTAGTTTCACACTAGTGCTAAACTGTTCCAGCAGGCTGTTCTGGTAGAGTAACAGCCTGCCAGAGTTTATCGAATTCAGCATAGCTGGATGCTAACTTTCCCAACCAGAGCCCAATGGGTAATGGGACCTGCCGGGGATTCGGGCCTGTTTCGGCCAGATAAAAAACACTGCTTGAAGTGGTATTTTTCTGCCTAAATCTTGGCACTAATGCCCAAAAAAGGCCTTATCCCTGCCAGGTCCCATTATAGTCAATGGGCTCTGGCTGGGAAAGGTAATATCTGGCTATGTTGAATACGATGAACTCTGCCACCCTGTCCTGGTAAAAACAGTTGTGTTAAACTAGCCTAAGGGTAGATTTATATGAGATGGCTGCCATATGGCAGAACACTATGCACCCATGGCAGTCAATGGCTGCATGGTTTGGCGGGTAAAAATGAGGCATTTCCTTCAAAATTGTGCAGCCATTGGCCACATTTATTCTGTCGTATATATGTTTCACATTAACGACTTTAAGACTAAATGCTTTTGAGTAAGCATCAAATTATTTTTGCAATGAATGTCAACCATCAGCCAGTGAGCAATGAATTCTTATGATATATTCACTTAGCCAGGTATTGTGGTAGAGGATCTATCAAACCCTATGTTACCCCTGTATACCACCAGTTTTGCTTGGAGTTTTTTTTTCTGCTAGATTCCATATGTACCCGACAGAAATAAAAATTGCAGTAAAGGAGGACCGGCACTCGCTGTTAGTAATAATATTACTCTGTTTATTGCCACATATTGGTGACGCGTTTTGGCACGCTATGTGCCCTTCTCAAACTGTGAACATACAAGCAACATAATCCCATTTTAATAGCCCGCCAAATTACAGTGATTACGTCAGTTACCATGACAACCATATAAACAAATATAAACAAAAGCGAGGGTGCACACGTGGTCAACAGTGTCCATGAAAAAATTAATAAGTCCATGAAAAGCATTGTTACTCCAGGGATGGGTAATATATAATCAATAATTCAGTTCAAGTCCACTGTAGAAAAAATACATGTATAATTAGTGACATGATTATAAAAAACTATTTAATGCATAGTCACGATTGAGTCCTCTGGGCTCCAATGTCTGGAGTCGGTGAATCCAATAAGCCTCCCTTTTGAGCAAAGAAAAGGAAATTTGATGTTACCCGTACCATATCACTTCCATTTACAGAAACACACAATTGTGCAATGACTCCATGAAATCATTGATAGTGTCTCACAGCCACGCAGAGGAGGAGATAGGAACAAACTTTTGCTCAAAAGGGAGGCTTATTGGATTCACCGACTCCAGACATTGGAGTCCAGAGGACTTAATCTTGACTACGTATTAAATAGTTTTTTTTATAATCATGTAACTAATTATACATTTATATTTTTTACAGCGGACTTGAACTGAATTATTGATTACATATTACCCATCCCTGGAGTAACAATGTTTTTCATGGACACTGTTGACCACATGTGCACCCTCTCTTTTGTTTATATTTGTTTATATGGTTGCCATGGTAACTGACGTAATCACTGGGATTTTGCGGGCTATTTAAATGGGATTATGTTGCTTGTATGCTCACAGTTTGAGAAAGGCACATAGCGTGCCGAAACGCGTCACCAATATGTGGCAATAAATAGAGTGCCGATCCTCCTTTACTGCTATCTTCATGGGACGCCAGCCCTAGGATACGCGCACTGCCACTCTAAACATACCGTTGTGCCGATCGATAAATGAGAAATAAAACTTGTGTCATGGTCCATCAGATGACATTTTATAAAGGTTTTCTTGCTATAGATGTACCACATCTAGAGGAGAATATCTTTGTATTCCCAGGAATATATTAAATTCATGAAATTGACATGAGAACATTTCCTTTTGTTGTTTATTTATATCAGATCTATTATTTTATGTATTAATAGTGTATTCAAAATAAGATACAAGTATTTTATTAACTTCAATTTTCTCTTGCCTGGGGGAGAATCTCGCAGGCACATTTTGACGTTTCATGCTCCAATGCTCTCCCTTGTCCTGTGTTGAATTACGCAGGGCAAGGGCTTTTTCTAGAGATCCATGTGACGTACCGGGTTCTTATGGGTAAAGCTAGGTCGAGGCTTCTACCTAGCAGTAAGCCCGGTGACATCACCAGTACTAATGGGCAGGCTTTAGCTCTGCCTTAGCATGTAAAACACCTAGGGCAGCACTAAAGCCCGCCCATCCGAGCCTGTGACGTCATCGGGAGCACTGCTAGGTGGAAGCTCTGTGTTCAGCTCTGAACCCGGACATGCCCTTTAAGGGGGTGTCTCACTTCAACAAGTGGCATTTATCATGTAGAGAAAGTTAATACAAGCCACCTACTAATGTATTATTATCCATATTGCTTCCTTCTCTGGCTGGATTCATTTTTCTATCACATTATACACTGCTCGTTTCCACCTTTACGACCACCCTTCAATCCAGCAGTGGTGGCCATGCTTGCACACTCTAGGAAAAAGTACTGGCCTCTTTAGTGACTGAGACTTTGGGAGCTTACATAAGCTAGTGCTTTTTCCTATAGTGTGCAAGCACGGCCATTGCTGCTGGATGGCAGGATAGTCTGTAATCATGGAAACAAGCAGTGTATAATGTGATGGAAAAATGAATCCAGCCAGCGAAGGAAGCAATATGGATAATAGCAATACATTAGTAAGTGGCTTGTATTAACTTTCTCTACATAATAAATGCCACTTGCTGAGTGACACAACCCCTTTAACAGTGGTTTAACATTTCTTATTTTTGGGATATTCCATGTGATCATTTTGGATTCAGAGGTAACACAAGAGCTTGAATTTTATTTCTTCGCAATTAATCCTGCACTTGAGATACAAGCTGATCTAAATCCACATATTTGTATTCAACCACTCACAGCACAATTTATCTATGGTGTGTGAAAACCACAGTTACACATCATTCCAACATAATTCTAGGAATATTAACTGTAGAATGGATGTTTAGGAATTTACTAGTGTAATACTCCCTAGAGATAATTACCTCTCTACTGTACATGTATAATGCTTATACAGTACAACAAGATTTGGAACCTCAGTCCAGCTCACTGCTCTTGTTGCTTGATCATGTTCACACCACACTCCACGGATGGTGCCTATAATTGGAAACTGCTCTGGCTGCGGAGCTTTATAATTCCCAAAGATGCATACAGCACTTCGTCCTTAAAATCTTTAAGTCTTTATTGAGTCATATTAAAAAATATGACTCAATAAAGACTTCAAGATTTTAAGGATGAAGTGCTGTATACATCTTTGGGACATGTATAACGCTACATCCTATATCTATCTAGTAGAGGATTTCAAAGGAAATATATTATCGAAAATTTACTGTTTAAATCAGGTTTTTATCTTAAACATATTTTAAAGAGTTCTTGGTGATTTTTTTTATGGTGATTTTTTTAAATTTTTTAATGTCAGTATTAACTATATACCGTATATAGAAAAATCCTGAAATCTTTCCAGTTTCAACACTGCCCAATAAGCTTCATAATAGATGGACATTTCCTGTTCTGTAGAGATCACTCTTCTATAGTCATCTCATTACAATCATAGACAAAATTACAATGAAAGATAATAACTGCCTATATTGTAGAAAACACAGGATCCACCGTTCACAATAGTTGATGGTCACATCTCACCTCCTCCCCTTCTCTATACAATGATCTCTGTACAGGTCACAGTAAATGCTCACAGCACTGTCTCATAGAAATCAATGACCATCTCTATGTTCCTATGGTCCATGCAGTCACAGACTTTCTATTTAGCCTGTCCCTTGCACTGAGGAGAAAGGGCGCTCTATGTCAACGCTTCTTTCTCTGCTTTCTAATAGTCTCAGAACCCAGATCCCCACTAATCAAAATTTTGATTTGTCACTATGACATCTCAAACGTTTTGTTTTTAAGAAAAGGTATATTTTAAAGGGGTTGTTCATCTTTGCAGATCTCCAGGTCCAGATGGATTACAGCCAAGAGTTTATAAAGAACTCAGTTCAGTTATTGTGGCGCACCTATTCATGATTTTTAGATATTCTCTAGTGATTCGCATAGTTCCAAGGGACTTAACACAAGGCAAATGTACTGCACATATTCAAACAGATCTCTAGGTCTTCCCCAAGTAATTATAGACCAGTTAGCTTAACTTCTGTTGTGGGAAAATGTTTGAAGGACTCTTAAGGAACTATATACAGGAGTATGTGACAGTTAATAATATCAAGCTTGGGGAGAGAGCAGGTTGACGCGATGACGTAGGCAGAGTACGTCACGCTCTCCGCCTCCCCCGTGGCTCAGCTGTCCTGCTGCTGCTCTGAGCTTCTGGCGTCGCATGGATCTCTCGGCGTCTCTGTGACGCTCCCCGGCCGTGTTTCCTCTATGTTGCCGCTCCGACGATTTCTCCGTCTGCTCTACCTGTGAGGAGTTCATCTCAGCTTATACTTCCCCGGTCTTCGTCGATCCTCTCCCCTCCTCTCCATCCCGCTGTGGAAACTTGGAGTCGGTACCGCCTGGATTTGCCTGGATCGCTGGATCGCTGGATCGCTGAACGGGTCTGGATCCTCACTCCTGTTGCCTGCATCACTGTATGTATCGGTCCTCAGACCTGCTGATTTCTGCTGATCCCCCGTCCCTCTCCCTGTGCCGTTCTGATTAAATTATGCTGTGTCGTTTTTGGCTGAAAAGAATCAGGCCGGGCTGTTGAAATATCTATGGGACTCTCTCTTACCTGATCGTCCGACTTACAGCCGACTTCTCCCCTCATTTGTTCTCACTGATTTGCTTCCCTGTCACTGCCGTGACTAACCTCCCTGTGACTGTGTCTTTGTAATACTGGGATCAACCCTATAAAACTTTATTTTTGATAGGCTGCTGGATATTCGGCTTTTCCGCTTTGGCTGCTGGTGTCTCTTAGGAGTCTCTGATCCTGGGGAAGGTTGAAACCCGGTGAGATTGTTCCTTTCTTTTGTTACCCCCCTTCCTTTTGTCTCCTATACGTCCTCTCCTGCGGATGATATTTACTAACTAAAATCTACTTCACCATCCTAAAAACACACTTGGTGCCTACAAATATTAAAAGTAGTAAACCATACAGTATCAGGTGGAAAGTGGAAGTGGAAGATTGGAAAAAGTATAAAAAGAGTATAAAAAGAAAAAAAAAAAAAAAAAAGGGTTAAGAAAAAAAAAAAAAAAAAGGAGAAGGGGGCGAAAGAGGGAGAAGGAGCAAAGAAAGAGAGAAGAAGAGATACAAATATAAAAGGAGAGTAAGAAAAACAAAAAGGTAAAAAAAAAAAAAAAAAAAAAAAACACACAGGGAAAGGGGGAGGAAAAGAAAAGGAGGAGAAGAAAAAGAGAGTAAAGAGAAGGAGGAGAAGAAAAAGAGAATAAAGAAAAGGAGGGGAGACGGGAAGGGAGAAGGAGGAAAAGGGGAAAAAAAAAAAAAAAAAAAAAAAAAAAAAATACCAAGGAACCGACCATGGCTCCAAAAGCTCCCAGGCGATCGGCTGACCACTCAAGTCAGAAATCGGGGTCTAAAACTTATGAAACAACTAAAATAGACCAGTTCTTGAGATCTCCGAGGATTAATACGAGGGGCGGACAAAAGGAACTTGCCACAAAAAAAAATGATGATGATTCTGAGGTGATTGTAACAGAATTACAAAAAGCTTCTAGATACCCCGAAGAGGAAGACGGCATAATGGGGGAAGTCATCCCTAATGATAACTCCTCCCCGCTAGAAGAAATACTGCTAGCGGTAAAACAGAATGGGGATCTAATACAAGCTGTTACAACCCAACTTGGGTTTATTCAAGTCGACGTCGGATTAATAAAAGATGATGTGTCCAAAATGCGAGATAGAGTTAAACTCCTTGAGAGTTCCGTCACCCTTATACAGAAGGAATCCAAAAAAACAAATATGGAACTATCTACATTTAAATCAGAATATAATCTCTTGAAGAAAAAGCTAGTGGACCTTGAGGATAGGTCACGAAGATATAATGTGAGAATAATTGGGATTCCAGAGGGTGTGGAGGAGAGAAACCCAACCCAATTTATACAGAAGTTAATCCTTGAGAATTTCGGGAAGGAGTCATTTTCTTCCTTTTTTATGATTGAACGAGCCCATCGGGTCCCAGGGGGAAAACCAATTCCAGGGAGACAACCTCGGACATTCCTCGCCAAGCTACTGACTTCAGGGGACAGAGATATCCTCCTGAGAAGGGCAAGGGAATCCCCACCGGTTATATATAACGGGATTAGACTGGCTTTTTTTCCCGACTTCTCGAAAGATGTACAAGAAAAGAGACGCACATTTATGATCGTTAAAAAGAGGCTAAGAGAAAGGGATATTAAATATTCTCTCATATTCCCAGCCAAATTGCGGATTGTTTTTAATGATAAAACCTTTTTTTTTGACACCCCAGAAGAAGCTGCGGACTGGCTTGATTGAAATAATTGATAATTCAATTGGGTTATGTTTTGGTGGGAATAATTAGTACTACAAGGGGCTTATACCCCCAAAATGTATTTTTCCTTTGCTTCTTAATGAGGATGGCTGAGTGGGGGGGAAGGTGGGAGGGATGGTCATAGGAAAGAAATCTACTACAAATGTGGTGGATTGCTTGTAGGCGGGGGGTGGGGGGAGGGGGAGGTGGGGTTGGGCTGTGGTGCGTCAAAGTAGGTGTGGTTTCCCTTTTTTTCGTTTTTGGTTCTTTCTTCTTCTTTCTTCTATTTCTCCATTTTGACCTTTCCTGATGACGCTGATTAGAATTTTTGCGTGGAATATACGTGGCTTGGGGGATAGAGGCAAGAGACAAGCGATTTTTGACTTGACACAGGCCCACTTACCAGCAATAGTATGCCTGCTAGAGACCCACCTTACTGAGGAGACCACTAGAGTGCTCGACAGGGGATGGGCTGCGCACACGTTCCATTCTACCCTCTCCAACTATTCGAGAGGTGTCACGGTGTTGATACACAGACTTATTGATTTCGTCTGTGAGGCATCCTCTGTCGACCAACAGGGGAGATTTATTTTCTTATACTGTAAGATAGGAGGGAAGATATGTATTTTGGCCTTTGTCTACATTCCACCGCCATTTTCTTTCTCGGTTCTTAATTCTCTTTTATTATTTATGGATAAATGGCCAGAATGTCCAACATTGATTATTGGCGACTTTAACTGTGTTATCGACCCTCTTCGCGATAGGATTTCTACGAGTGCTAGGAGTGACAGTCCGGTCCAGGGGTCCCCCCTGGCACGGTTCTGCCTGGAGGCTGGATTTGAGGACGCTTGGGAACATCTGGGACAGGGGAAAAGGGCTTTTTCATGCTTTAGTAAAGCAGGTAAATCGTTGTCCAGAATAGATCTTGTATTGATAAATAGTAAATATGTGAATCAGATAAAGCGAATGAAATACGAAACAAGGTCAGTATCTGATCACTCTCCGATACTACTTGAATTATGTTTATCTCAGGAAAGATATATACCAAAATCTCCTTTTAGATTAAATCCCTATTGGTTATCAGTTATAAAGACACATGAAACAATTCAAAACGAAATAGGTCGATTCTGGGAAATTAACTACGGTTCAGCAAAAACTCAAGTAGTATGGGATACTTTCAAGGCGTATACGAGGGGATTGATGGTTAGTAACATTGCGAACCTTAGACAGGAATATGGAAAGAAACAGAAAAATCTAAAAGAACACGCAGTGTTAGCAACAGAATCCTTCTATAGGAACAAGACCGAGAGGAATAGGCAAAATATGCAAAGAGCCACACAAATATATGCTAATTTTTTATTGGATAAGGCCCAACAGAACCTTTTTTTTAAAGGGCAAAAATACTTTACAGAATCAGGCCGACCTGGTAAACTCCTTTCCAGGGTAATCTCCAATCAACAACCCAAAAAACATATAGATAAACTTCGTTTGAGTGATGGTAGGATAGTCACTACACAGGGCCCGGTGGAGAAGGCCTTTCTTGATTATTTTACTGATTTGTATAAAGCTGATTCTAACATCACAGATGACAAGATAGATCTCTACTTAGATAGGATCAAGTTTCCAACTATTACTGAGTCGGAAAAGAAAGCACTAGAAATGGAGGTCTCAATGCAGGAACTTGAGGGAGCTACTAAACTATGCTCGGCTAACTCCACCCCTGGTTCAGATGGGCTTCCATATGAATTTTATAGCAAATATGGGGTCTTCCCAGACTGTTGGAGGTCTTTGCTGAATCAGTGGAGGATGGGATGCTGCTAGATTCAATGATGGAGGCCATAATAATACTAATACCGAAAAAAAACAAGGACCCCTTAGAATTAGAATCATACAGACCAATTTCACTGCTCAATGCAGATGTAAAGCTCCTTGCGAGGGTCCTGGCAACAAGGCTTTCCAGGGTCATCTCCTCCATTGTCCATTCGGATCAGTGCGGCTTTATCCAAAATAAGGGTACACATCATAATTTACACCGGCTCTTCTCCAATATTCAGGCCCCGGGGGGGACTGCCCGCTCCATCCTGTCATTGGACGCCTCTAAGGCCTTTGACAGGGTGGAGTGGCGTTTCCTCTGGAAGGTTCTTGCAAGGATGGGCTTTGGAGAAAGATTTATACGCACTCTTAAGCTACTGTATAGATCTCCAAGGGCAAAACTGAGTCTTAATGGAATCCTGAGCGGCAGTATTGATTTAAAGAGAGGCACCCGCCAGGGCTGTCCACTATCTCCCCTGTTATTCGATATTTATATCGAACCCCTTGCGATGGCCATCAGGCAAGATGATCAGGTTAAAGGATTCGGTACGTTAGGAACACAAGACCGCATCTCATTATATGCAGATGATGTTCTGTTTTTTATAGATCATACGGAAACTACTCTTCCTAGGATCATTCATATGGTTAAATTATTTGGTGAGGTGTCTGGTCTTTGTATAAATTGGGCCAAGACCAGTCTGCTCCCAATAGACCCTCTGCCACAGAAGGAGGTTCCTGTTATACAGTTGGATATTGTTGATACTTTCCAATATTTGGGTCTGACTATATCGCCTCGGGTTGAAAATTTTCTACAACTTAATTTGATTCCCATAATAGTAAAGACCAGAGCTAAAATAGGAATCTGGCTGAAACTTCCCCTATCCAGAGCTGATCGAATCTCACTAGTTAAAATGGTGATATTACCACAATTTCTCTATGTGCTCAGGAATACACCTATTTGGATACATGACAAACACTTTAAACTTATTGAAAGAATAATTAATGATTTAATATGGGGAAGAAAGCGAGTTCGAATTAAGTTGGAATATTTGTATAAATCCGTGGAGTCTGGGGGTTTAAATCTCCCCTACTTTAAAGGGTACTTTATTGCAGCTCAGCTATTGTGGTGTTATGAATCAGAGAACAGCGCACTCTTGAGGAAGCTGGTAACTAGCCATGCTCATAATAATATTTTTACTTTGTTGGAATCCGGTTTATTGAAGAGTTATGAGCACGGCTACAGAGAAACTATTAATCTACTTCTGAAAATGTGGAATACAACTAGGACATGGTTGAAGGTTAAGGGTTCATTCACATTTACGCCTCTTTGGCATAATTTCTATTTACAAAGCTTAGATGATATTGCAGCTGACATATTTTGGCAGAAGAATAAAATCTTATATATTTCACAGGTAGTTAAAGATAGAGAAATTAAATCCTTTATAGAAATGACACATAATATAAGAAATCTTTCATGGTTTAGGTACCTTCAACTTCGATCTGTATTATCCAGTTTGGATGATAAGCGATTGTTGGATATAGATAATTTATCTTTTTTGAATGAGTGGGTAGGGGGTGTACTTGTTAAAATAAAGATTTCAAATATATATAAGTTATTACTTAAGGCACGGTTTAGTGATACACATTCACCAGGACAAAAAGCGTGGGAGGCGGATTGTCCGAATTTACAAGTAGAAGGTTGGGAGAATATTTTTGGGAATTTGGTTTCAGTATCCCAGAACTTCAACCATGTTTTAATACAATTCTATATTTGTCACAGATTATATATTACTCCCTTATGGATGAATAAATGTGGGTTAAGAGATATGTCCAACTGCCCCAAATGTGACATTGTAGGAGCGGACTTCCTCCATATGATATGGACTTGTCCAGAACTCACAAACTACTGGAATAACATCAATAACTGTATTATCTACAAATTAAAAATTCGAATTCCTTTTGAACCACAAGTATTCGTGCTTAATGATCTTTCCAAATTAAAAAATCATAAGTATCAAAAGATCTTCCTGAGTAGAATATTGATGCTGGCTAGAGTACTGATCAGCCGGACCTGGTTTGCCCGTTCCACTCCAGACATCAACACATGGATAAACCTAACCGATAAGGTTAAAAACTACGAGAAAATTTTATATAAACGGAGGGAGGTTGAGGAACAGTGGAACAAGATATGGGATGGCTGGAAGATTGATTGATTAGTCGAGGTCAAGTTGGTTTATTTACGGGGGGCCTGCTTTGACGCACCACAGATTAGGGATTAGGGATTAGGGGGGAGGGAGGGGAGGGTTTTCTAAATGAAAGAAAAGATGAATTGAATATATTATAATTATATATAATTAGTTGGGACACTAAGAATTGAGAGATTGTAAAAATGTCTGTAAAAAATGTTTTGTAGTGTTTTTCCAATAAATTTTTGTTGAAGAAAAAAAAAAAAAAAAAAAAAAAAAAAAAATATAATATCATAGGTGATAGACAGCATGGGTTTACCAAGGACAGAAGTTGTCAGACTAACTTGATTTGTTTTAAAGAGGAGGTGAGTAAAAGCCTGGACAGAAGGGCGGCAATGGATATAGGGGCACATTTATTAATACCAGTGTTTTAGATGCTGGCCTTAATAAAGCCCCATCGGTGGCAGTGGATCGCCAAAGTTATGAAGAGTGGCGCCAGCTTCTTCATAACTTTGGTGTATCCAGTGCCGCTTCTAAATGCAGGACAGCTTCCTAGCCGTCTTACATTCAGACCCTTTTCTATGACCTTTTCTACTGCCGGCCCATCCCCTTCCTCCACCATGCACACTTTTTTAGACCTGGTGTGAGCGGGGAGAAGTCACAGATTTAGGCATTTTTCAGACCCTCATAGTGGATTTTGCAAAGGCATTTATGGTCTATAGGCTTAGAAACTACAGATTGTTATTGGATTGAAAACTAGCTAAAGAACTATGTCCAATGAGTTGTGGTCAAAGATTCCTGTTCAGAATGATCCCCAGTTTTAAGCGGTGTACCCCAAGGTTCAGTGCTGGCCCCCCTATTATTTAACTTATATATTAATGATATAGAGGATTGGATTAATAGCACTGTTTCTATTTTTGCAGATGACACTAAGCTATGTAGTACTGTGCAGTCTATAGAAGATGTACATAAACTACAAAGCTGACTCGGGCACCCTACTTGGCAAATGAGGTTCAATGTGGATAAATGTAAAGTTATGAATCTGGGCAGAGGGTAGCTATAGGGGAATCAGCTGCTTTGGGGACCAAACTCAGAAGGGGCTCACTTGGGAGGAGGGAAAAAAAGAGATTTTATTGTCAAGACCTCCTCAACAGTATTATACAATGACATTATATACAGTGACACTGCAGGAAACAAATGGAGTGGCTGCCGGGCCTCGTCTGAGAGCGTAATCTTGACTGATCTCAAGAGTGGGGGTTGCACAGGAGTCAAGAGTTGCAAAGAAGTTGCTGGGGGAAGGGGGTCTGTTCAAAAATTTGCTGTGGGGTCTGGTAATTTCTAGTAACGCCATTGCATCTGGGTACAAAAATCTACCTACATCATATATCCTAGGGCAGTGATGGCAAACCTTTTAGAGACCGAGTGCCCAAACTGCAACCCAAAACCCACTTATTTATCACAAAGTGCCAACACTGAAATTTAACTGAATACTACAGTCCACTACAGTATATCTTCCATGTACATTATCATTTAGGTATAATGAGGTCTCACTAGTGCTCTGTAGAGCGGCATGAGCACCTCCATCTTTCTACTGGTAATTCCTCTCCCTATACACCCAAGCATTCTGCTAGCATTTCCTGCTGCTCTATGACATTGTCTTCCTACCTTTAAGTCTTCTGAAATAATGACCCCTAAATCCCTCTACATTTGACCAGGAGAGTCACTTGTAGAGAAGGATTTGGCTGCACTTGTAAATCACTTGTAAATCATAGATTAAATAACAGCATACAATGTCAATTAGCTGCTTTTAAGGCAGCAGGATATTGTCATGTATTAAACAATGCATGGACTCAAGGGACAGGGATATGATATTGCAACTAGTGTTGAGTTAACGAAGTGGACTTCTATCCGAATTTCAGGAAAAATGTGATTAGTTACAAAGCCAAATTTCCTCACACTTTGTGGTAACTAATCAATTTTTATCTGAAATGAAAAAAAAAACATGAAAAAAAAACATACTCACCTTATCCATTTGATCACGGAGAGGCTGTCTCAGGCATCACTGTTCCCTGTCATTGCGCCTGCTACATACTATGGAATGCGATTCGTGATAAGGTACTTCATAACGTATGGAATTTCTTGAAAACTTTGTTCAGTAATCACTAATTATAACTTTACAAAACCTTAGGCGAGTTCTTATCTGGAATATGCAGTTCAGTTCTGCATGCAAGTTCATAGAAAGGTTGCCCTGGAGCTGGAGAAAGTACAAAGGAGAGCAACTAAAGGGTCTTAGTTATGAGCACAGACTAAAAGAATTAAAGTTTTTTTTTTGAGATTTCTTAGCTGATGGCCTATCCTCTGGATAGTTCATCAGTATCTGATTGGCGGGGATTTGATACCCGGGACTTTTACCAATCAGTTTCTTGAGAAGGCACTGGCACTTGCAGTAGCACAGCGGCCTTCTCTCAGCTCTCCAAGTCACAAGGGCTAAGCAAAGCTTCAAGACGGCTAAGGAGCTACTGTCTTCTCAAACAGCTGATGACCTAATTACAGGATCAGGTAAGTATGATTACCACTGTGAGTCCAGCCATGATGTAGGGTCTGTAGAAAAACAGTGCAAAAGTGAACAACCCCTTTAATTTTAGCTATATCTGTATCTTAAATGTCATCCTGATTAGTATAGTAATACTGTATGAACCTTGATCATTGTGTTCATTGTGTTTTAAGGATGACAATTGTAAAGGCAACATAAATAATTATACGGTGAAGATAGCCTATGATCAGTTAAAACTACATTAGCTTTAATAAGCTCACAGCAAGGTATCAAAGTCAGATATTCTTCAGATGCAGCAAATACGGCTCCTTTATGTATTGCAAGATATTTCTATTTTTTTTCCTATTTTTTTTGCCTCACTATTTGGTTTGTATCAGATCATTACACTTCCCTCGGTAACCATCTGTTTCACAAACAAGTCAAATATATTCAGCAAGCGCCTGATGTATCAGTAAACAGACATTATTAGGCTTAACTATTTTCTTGTGACTTGGTTCTCAATTGTTCTATTCTACATTTGAAAACATTGTCTCCATGTAGCCAAGCTATATTGGCCTTTTGCTTTAAAGTCACTTGCTGAAACAGCGCCAGTCTATGGAATATGTTGATTTGTTTGAGTTTTTAAAACTTTGCTGTTTATGTTGTTGTGTACTATGAATATTTCAGATGCAATATTGTTCGGACACGTAATGTACTGCAGATACAATGGAGACGCTTAACACATGCTAGATTTATGCAGTAAAACATCACATTAAAATAACCTGCAGAAAGGTGTTGAAAGACTAAACATCTATAAGACAGAGTTTCATGTGTGGTGGACATATTGCCAGCAATACTGTATTAGTGGGCAATAATAAAAGTAACAACGATCATTTTGCTAATAATTAATATTGATTTATTTATAATTTATTATATCCTAATTCATTATTATACTTAGTTTTTAACCTCTTGGTAACCAGCCTGTTTTGGGCCTTACTAACTAAGCAATGTTTTTATCGTGATCTTCCAAGAGCTATAACTTTTTTATTTTGTAGCCATATGGGGGCTTATTTTTTGCTGGACAAGCTGTAGTTTTTAATGGTGCCATTTTGGGGTACACGTAAGTTATTTATTAGATTTTTTTTAACTTTTTGTGGTAGGGGAATAAGGAAAAACAGAAATAGTGCATAAATAACATAATAACTTTATTGCTTTACAATCTTTTTGCATTGCCGCATCCCAAGACCCGTAATTTTTTTATTTTCCTTTCTATGGAGATGTGTGAGGGCTTGATTTTTACAGGATGTTTTGTAGTTTTCATTGCTATCATTTTGCGATACATAACTCTTTTTGTTCGCTTTATATTCAGTTTTTTTTGGTGGTGAATAAACAAATAAGCAGCAATTCTTGTTTTCTTTTCTTTTTATTAACAGTGTTCACTGTACGGGATAACTTATAATTGCATAACATGGGTTGTTACGGACATGGCAGTACCAAATATGTAGAAGACAATTCATTTTTGCATTAAAAAACTTTTTTTTTTAACCATTTAATAGTCCCAAAAGAGGATTATAATAAGTGATCTTTGGATCGCTTCCGAAATACATTGCACTATTCGTATAGTGCAATGCATTTTAATGTCAGTGCTATACTGACATTGACCAGCAGCCTGTGTCCGAAAGGCCAACACTAGGCCCTGGCCTGCCTGCACAGGCATCGGCACCCAGAGATCTCATTTGCGGGGTGCTGATAGGTTACAGAGGGAGTCTGCTCCCTCTGTAACCACTTACATGCGGCAGGCACCATTGTCACTGGCATATAACAAGTTAAACAGCCAGAATCGGTGCTCCTGCTGTTAAAGATGTTATGTGAGAACTGAGACATCACTTTCTGTTGCTCGTGAAAAGGCAGCGTCCCAGCCTAAGGACCCTTAGTGAGCGATGTAAAAAGCATGCTTCATTCACTTCTATGGTAGTTCAGCGATTTACAGCCTATAACAGACCAGCATTCTTAAGCAAGTGTTATTGAATATAAATTTGCTCACATGTGATCGTTTACTTGCTGACTCGAGGATCATTCACTGTAAATAGACGGCAATGATTTACGTTAAAAACGCCTGCTTTTACATCGTTCACATCGCTTAAAGATGACACAATGCACCCTTACACTACCACAATTCGCTAATGACAAACAGTAATTTGCATCAACGATTTCACAAGCGTTGAACTAGCGTTTTCAGTGCAATCATTCACTTGTTACATACTTTTGCACTACACGATTATCGTCCATGATGACTCATTAGTGTTCAAATTGTAATGATCATCTGCTCATCCAAATGTGCCATTAGAGTTTCTATTTGAAATGAGGTCTCACAAACAAAGCATTAAACAGTAAAAAATATATAAATGATTATTTTTAAATACATATATATATATATATATATATATATATATATGATGTTAACCTAAACTTTAGTTAAACCTTTAGTGACGTAATTTTACGTCAGTGGTTGGGCATTTTAAAATGGCAACCGCTCGAGAGTGTAGTGGGCACCATAGCCACCAGGTGCTTTCTGTTCAAATGCGACCATGGCATCTGGGAGGTTAAAGACCGGGAGCATGTACCGGCTCCCCATAGTAGTGTATGGCAGCCTCTGTACTTAGCAGTAGTACAGGGCTGCCGCACATTACTTACTATGGAGCCCCTGCCTATGGCAGCGCTCCATAGGAGCATAATGTAATTCTCATAAACTCCAATGCTAATGCATTGGAGACTATGAGAAAAATAATCTAATGATTGCTTGCTATAGTTCCCTAGGAGAAATATTAAAAAGTCTAAAAACATTTTTTAAATATTAAAAAAATAAAAAAATATAAAAATTCTAATTATCCCCCTTTCCCCAAAATTAAAATACATAAGTAATTTTGAAAATGAACATCATGGGCATCACTGCCTGTGAAAATTCTGTACTAATAAAATATTTATCCCATATAGCAAACGGTAAAATGGAAAAGTCATACATACCCTAGAATGGCATCAATGAAAAGCATAGATCGCCCCGCAAAAAATGGGCCATCACACAACTCCGTGAACATAAAAAAAAAGTTATGGGGTCAGAATATGACAAAATTTGTTTTTTTCCAAAATTTTTAATTTTCTTTCAGGATTAAAACGCAAGAAAAAGTATACCTATGTGGTATTGTTTTAATCACACTGACCCGTAGAATAAAAGTAATGGGTCAGTTTTATGGCACAGGAAACTGTGTAAAAAAACACATAAAACAGTGGTGGAATGGTGTTATTTTTCTAATTCCCGCTTTCCACCACATGGTATGCAACCATAAATGGCACCATTATAAAAAACATCTTGTCCTGCAAAAAACAAGTCCTCATATGGCTGTGTGAATAAAAAAATAAAGTTATGGTTTTGGGAGGGCTAGGAGTAAAAAAAACCCTGAAAATTACCCAGTCTTGAAAGGGTTAAACGTGATATTCTGATAATGAAAATCACCTTTGAGTACAACATAACTGCTCCTGTGTGCGCAAGAGCTCAACTTGCTTTCCTCTGTTAAAACGATTGACAGCCCGTGCGCGTGACAGCCTTGTCATGCACGTGTATATGTAGGGGAAGGTGCAACTGCCCTGGGGGAAAAAATGGTTAGACGGCAGGAGGAGCTTTTAAACTAGGATTGGGGGGGGGGGGGGATGTCATATTAATAAGGGAGTTGATAGTGTACATAGAGAGTGGGTTATAGAAGGGGACAGTGGGGATTTAGTGGGGGTCAGGGTTAGCAAGGAAAATAGGGAGAAGACTGGGAATAACTATACATTTATAAAAAAAATAGAACTGCTGGTAACAAGAACCTGTTACATACAAAAATTAACCAAGGTAACCAAAAAATCCCAGATAATCACTTTACAGGTAATAGTCATTTAAAATTTATTTTTACAAATGCCAGAAGTCTAGGTAGAAAAATGGGGGAGCTGGAGGCTATGGTACTAGAAGAACACATGGATGTAGTTGGTGTGACTGAGACACGGTTGGACTCTTCGCATGACTGAGCTGTTAATATTGAGGGTTTTACACTATTTAGGAAAATAGTGTAAAACAGTGGTGGCGTGTGCCTGTATGTGAGGAGTGATCTGAAGACAAGTGTGAAAGAGGCAATTGTGCATGAGGATGATGAGGATGTGGAAACCTTATGGGTGGAAGTTCAAAGGGATATAAACACTGAAAAAATAATACTTGGTGTAATCTATAGAGTCTCTAACATCACAGAGAAGATAGAAGCTCAACTGTATAACCAAATAGAGCGGGCGGCACAGGCTGGTACAGTGGTGATAATGGGAGATTTTAACTTCCCAGACATTGACTGGGGTCATGGTTCTGCCTCAACTGCAAAGGGGAGAAAATTCCTCAACTTGCTGCAGGACCACTTTATGGGCCAGTTTGTAGAAGCTCCCACTAGGGGCGATACTCTGTTGGATCTGGTA
Source organism: Bufo gargarizans (assembly GCF_014858855.1). Taxonomy (NCBI): domain Eukaryota; kingdom Metazoa; phylum Chordata; class Amphibia; order Anura; family Bufonidae; genus Bufo; species Bufo gargarizans. Next base: position 157,036,991 of record NC_058086.1, on the reverse strand, counting down.
ATTTCTAATGATGCAGAGCTTGTTGGTAATGTTACTGTTCAAGGACCACTAGGTAATAGTGACCACAATATAATTATATTCTCCTACACTATATGATGCAAACTCTGTCAGGCAGAGCAAAAACACTGAATTTCAAAAAGGCTAAATTCCCTGGGTTGAGGGCAGAATTTCAGGGCATAGACTGAGAGCAGCTACTGTCACATAATAATACAGAGGATAAATGGGAGAGCTTCAAATCCACATTGAGTAATTACACTAAAAAAATGATCCCTTTAGGTAACAAGTGTAAATGGCTAAAATTAAACCCCTCATGGCTTACAGCTACTGTAAAATGAGCAATAAAAGACAAAAAGAGGGCATTAAAAAAATATAAATCTGAGGATTCAGCTGTAGCATTTGAAGATTACAAAGGCCTTAATAAAATCTGCAAAAAGGAGATAAAATTAGCAAAAATGCAAAACGAACAGCAGGTAGCAAAAGAAAGCAAAACAAATCCCAAAAAGTTTTTTAAATATATAAATGCTAAAAAACCTAGGTCTGAGCAGGTAGGGCCCCTAAATAATGTAATGGGGGGGGGGGGGGGTAGTCACTGAAGATAAGGAAAAGGCAGAGTTCCTAAATAGGTTTTTTAGCTCTGTATATACAAAAGAAGAGAAAGGAGCTGATATCTGCGGCGCCGGGGTTGTTAGTACATCCAGTGATGTACTCAATTGGCTAACTGTAGATATGGTCCAAGAGAAGTTAAATAGGATAAATGTGAACAAAACTCCGGGTCCAGATGGATTACACCCAAGAGTGATTAAAGAGCTCTGTTCAGTCATTGCTGTGCCCCTGTTTATAATTTTTAAGGATTCTCTAGGGACTGGTATCGTGCTAAGTGATTGGCGCAAGGCAAACGTGTGTCACGGCTGTTTAAGGGTAACCAGAGCATACACAGTAAGAAGAGCTACTGACCGGACCCAAACTAGGGAAGAGAAAGGGTGACCCCTGTCAGACCCTCAACACTCTCCCTATGCTGCTAAAGCACATGCCCGGATCCAAATGGTGGAACGAGGCATGCCCGCGTACCTTAGACTGATGAGCCCTGTAACCCCTACAATAGTGGAAGGGGCACGGCCACCGATGCCCTGCTCAGAATATGGAGGGAACCGTGGCCACCTCAGATCCAGTCAGGAAATCACCAGGTACACAACAAAGTCTGCACACTTAGCTGATGGAGCTATAGCCGCAGAGAAGACGGATCCAAGGGCCGCTGGCAATATCCGGAGTGCTTGCAGCAGCAGAACACAGGTCCAGAGAACTAGTAGTTAAAGAAATGAAGATACTCAAGGCAGAGCTACAACCGAAAAGAGAAGTATAATCCACGCCCTGCAATAGGAGGAGGGGTGATTTAAAGGCAGGGAAATCAAACGCAGGAGGAACAGCTGAGAGTAAAGACCTCATCACAGGGGCGGAGAGACAGAACAGTGAGAACACCTCCAAACTCTAAGTGACATCATCACAGGGGTGGAGACACAGAGCTGTGAGAACGTCTCAAAGCTCTGGTAGTGACAACGTGGTGCCCATATTTAAAAAAGGATCAAGGTCCTCCACAGGTAATTATAGACCAGTTAGTTTAACTTCTGTTGTGGGAAAAATGTTTGAAGGAATCTTAAGAGACTATATACAGGAGTACGTGACTATTAATAATATTATAAGTGATAACCAGCATGGGTTCACCAAGGACAGAAATTGTCAGACTAACCTGATTTGTTTTTACGAGGTGAGTAGTAGCCTGGACCTAGGGACGGCTGTGGATGTAGTGTTTCTGGATTTTGCAAAGGCTTTTGATACTGTCCCTCTCAGACGCTTAATAAGTAAAGTAAGGTCTATTGGCTTGGGAAGTATAGTTTGTAATTGGATTGAAAACTGGCTGAAGGACCGTGTCCAGAGAGTTGTAGTCAATGATTCCTATTCAGAATGGTCCCAGTTTATAAGTGGTGTATTCCAAGGTTCAGTGCTGGGCGCTTTATTATTTAATTTATTTATTAATGATATGAGGACGGGATTAATAGCACCATTTCTATTTTTGCAGATGACACTAAAATGTGTAGAACTGTACTGTCTATGGAAGATATCCACAAACTACAAGCTGACTTGAACACTCTGAGTGATTGGGCATCAACTTGGCAAATGAGGTTTAATGTGGACAAAGTTATGCATCTTGGTAATAATAATCTCTGTGCTTCATATGTCCTAGGTGATGTAACACTGGGAGAGTCACTTATAGAGAAGGATTTGGGTGTCCTTGCGGATGGTAGATTAAATTATAGTATACAATGTCAATCAGCTGCTTCTAAGGCCACCAGGATATTGTCATGCATTAAACGAGGCATGGACTCGCGGGGCAGGGATGTAATATTACCACTTTACAAAGCGCTGGTGCGCCTCATCTGGAATACGCAGTCCAGTTCTGGGCACCAGTACATAGAAAGGACGCACTGCAGCTGGAAAAAGTACAGAGGAGGGCGACTAAACTGATAAGGGGAACGGAGGGTCTTAGTTATGAAGAAAGATTAAAATAATAGAATGAGAAGAGACGTCTAAGGGGGGACATGATTAACCTATACAAATATATAAATGGGCCATACAAAAAATACTGTGAAAAGCTGTTCCATGTCAAATGCCCTCAAAAGACAAGGGGGCACTGCCTCCGACTGAAGAAGAAAAAGTTCAGTCTCCAGAAGCGTCAAAGCTTCTTTACTGTAAGAACTGTGAATCTGTGGAATAGACTTCCTCAAGTCGTGGTCACAGAAGGAACAGTGGACAGTTTTAAAAAGGGTTTAGACGAATTCTTAAAAGTAAAAAACATAAATGCTTATGAAAACGTGTAGAATTCTGAGTCTCACTTCCCTCTGGGATTTGCGTCCCCACCTATCCCTTGGTAAACTTGATGGACGTTTGTCTTTTTTCAACCGTATTAACTATGTAACTATGTACAAAGTCACCAAATGAATGGAGGCCAGAGGGATCAGAAATGTGACACAGATGCAACTGTAACCTTGTAATCTTTTGATTTTGCATATGTTTCTGTAAGACCTCATGCACACGACCTTTCTTTTGGTCACCATTCACTTTAATGGGGCTGCAAAAGATGCGGACAGCACTCCGTGTGCTGTCCACATTCATTGCTCCGTTCCCTAGCCCCGCAAAAAAATATTAACATGTCCTATTCTTGTCCGTTTTGCAATGGGCCGCCCGTTCAGTTCTGCAAATTGCGGAAGGCACAAGGACGGCTTCCGTTTTTTGCGGATCCGCGGTTTGCGGACCGCAAAAAACAGAACGGTCGCGTGCATGAGGTTTTAGAGACAAATACTGTACGCCATCCTAGAAAACGGCTGTATCCAAGTTTGCAAAAGAAAAGGAAAAATAAATTTATAGCTCTGTGTCCAGAAACCCATTGTGTGGCTAGAAGTGATGGCCTCTTCAATTAGAGAGGTTCTATTAGCAGTCAGTACACTATGAGATTCATTTCATACTTTACAATCAATAGAGCTCCAAAACACTCCACCAAACTGCCTGCTGCAAGATGTGACATTGTGTCTGAGGTTTGAAATTGTATTGTTTTTATGTTAATTTACTATATCTTTTATGCTAATTTAATTTACTTTTTTGGTGTGTTAGGATTGCACTTCATCTATAATTAAATAAGGTTATAATATCCATGAATAGAGAGGATGTCATATTGCCGCCACTTCCATGCTGACAGTTCCCTGTCCCATCGTCCTTGTTTATTATTATTAGTATCTAAAAAAACACTCCTTAGACATACACCTGATCCATTATATGTTATAATGTTTAAGCATAGCCTTTAATGTGTATGCTATGAAGTATTTTATTGTGCTATAGTATTACAGTGGCATCTGTCAGCAGTTTTGTAACTATGAAACTGGCTGACCTGTTACATGTGCGTTTGGCAGCTGAAGGCATCTGTGTTGGTCCCATGTTCATATGTGTCCACATTGCTGAGAAAAATGTATATATGATCCTCTAGAAGCAACGGGGGAGTTGCCATTACTCTGCTATCTTTGCCACTGCCGCGCCCTCTGTACTTTAATTTACCAGGTAAGGCTACATGCACATGAACGTTGTTTGTTTCCATTTTTTTTTGCGGATAGGATGCGGACCCATTAATTTCAATGGGTCCGCAAAAAACGTGGACAGCACACCGTGTGCTGTCCGCATCAATATGTTCTTTCCGTTGCCCCACAAAAAAAAAAATAGTGCATGTCCTATTTTTTTCTAGTTTGAGGACAAGGATAGGCATTGTTACAATAGATCCACAAAAATAAACGGATCCGCAAAAAAAACTGATGCCATACGGAACGTCATCCTTTTTTTTTGCATACCGCAAAACATATACGGTCGTGTGCATGCAGCCTAAGGCGTGATCACATTTAGGCGTGACAACCACTCCTAAACTCCTAGAGGCTCATTTGCATATATCAAAACTTTTCTCAGCAATGCGGACACATATGAACAAGGGACCAACACAGATGCCTTCAGCTGCCAAGTGCACATGTAACAGGTCAGCCAGATTTGAGGGTACAAATCTGCTGAAAGATGCCCTTTAGGTTATTAGGCCACCGGGTGTCTGCTGTTTTAAAGAGCAGACACCTGGCACTAATGTCCACAACTGGCAGTATGGCGGTCACAGACTTTTAACCCTTCAGGTGCTGTGGTCATCCCGGTGTTCTTCGGCTCCCCCTGGCAGGGATCGGGGGAGCCAGAGCATGTATGTAGCAGACCCTGTCCTCCTGTGTGATGGTACCAGAGATGGTACATAGCATTTAAGCGGGAAAACCTTCCTCAAAGCAGTAACATTGAGGGATGACCATAATCCCATGTGGATTCCTCCATAAGGTCCAGGATCCCTTCTTACTATGAACCTAATGGTACAGTATTTTACTTTTAATGATTTTAAGATGCCGAACATGGTAGATGGATCAAACATGTATGCTAAATTATTGCAGCAACACTGTCCCTAGCGTATGATCGCTTGCCACATTTCTCCCTATGCTCAGCTCACAGAACAATGGCAGAGACCACGTGGGATGAGGCTTTTATAGGGCTATGACATCACACGGGGTGGCTATCTGTGGATTGCCTGGCTGTACGGCATTATGGGTGATCTCAGGTTCCCAGGCCTCTTACTTTCATTTTGTAACACGTGCAGCTGGCATTTTAGAAAAAAAGCTGATTTGTTACCACGAAGCGTTAGGAAATTCAGCTTCGTTACAAATTGACTTTTTCGTAAACTTCAGACCGAATTGCGCTTCGAATGCTTCAGTTCGCTCAACACTAGTTATCAGAACTAGATGGCTCTATAAACCAAAGACACTGAAGTAGCAACATAGAGCAGTGTGTGGTAAGTACCACATGACGTGCCAAGAAAGACTGTTCAAGGCATCCTTTAAGTTGTAGTCCCTGATGAGCAGGCTCAAGAATTTTAAGTTAGGGCATGCCAGGAGGTGTGGCGCCAATAAGGGAAAGTGTCCATCTGAAGGTCCTATTGCTGTTGGCCTGTGAAATGGATAGGCCTCACAGCCAATTCCTCCTGTAAGTACTGTGATTATGCTGGAGGCCAGTTTAGGCTTAGAAATTGGGAAGGGTGGTGGATTGGAGGCTGGGAGAGGCTTTAACACTGGAGAGAGAAGCAGTGGCCTGCATTGTTGTGGCGATCCCATGGTCAGTATTACTTGTAACAGGGGTTTGGGAGACTAGCCATAGAAGATGATGGTTTACAGGGTTCCAGGTAGGCTGCTGCTGAAGCAATGTATTGTAAGCTGTCTGTGCTGTCAGCCAAAGTGAGGCTAGCTCTGAATGAATCTGCTGTACCTCTAAAGAATAAATCAACCTGAAGTAAGCCCTGGAAGAACTAGCAGAGCTAGGTCTAGTCAGGACTGTGATACAAGTCAGTTTTGTGGGCACTAGAAAGGAGCTATAGTGGATGCTGAGTTACCTGGAGGCCTTAGGGGCAGCCTAGTGGGTTCAGTTGTGGGGTGTGACTAACTGAATGGAGCTATCAGAGAGATGGGGCCTGAGGGTGGGGCCTGAGAAAAAAGTAATCTGTGCTCTTTTCTGTTTAGAGATAAGCGAATCGAAGTTGACAAAGTGGAATTCGATCTAAATTTCAGGAAAAATTGGATTTTTTCTAAAGTGGCTGCTGTACATGTTACAAGTGAAAGTAAGAAGGAACGAGGGATCACCCACAATGCCATGCAGACAGCCAATCAGCAGATACCCAGCCCCTGTGATGTCACAAACCTATAAAAAGCTCATGCCTGGTCTCCGCCATTTTACAGTGAACTTAGTGCAGGGAGAGACTTTGCAGGCACTAGGGACAGTGATTAGGAAAGACTTTATAAAAAAAAATGATTTAGAAGTTCAGGGAAAGATTATTCATAGTGTAGGAGACTGTAAAGCCTGGGTAATAGCAGTAATCCTAGCATCTGTTTTTGGGTTGAAAGTGCTGTCTGATACAACCAATTTTGGGGTGTATTTATTTTAAATATATAAAAGTATCTCCATTCATCCTTGCTTTTGGGGGGAATTTTCAGTCTGATACAACCAGTTTTGGGGGGTGTTTATTTCATATAAAAAAGTACTTCCATTCATGCTTGCTTTTGGGGTGAAAGTGCGGTCTAATACTTCCAGTTTTGGAGTGTGTTAATTTTAAATATATGAAAGTACGTCCATACTGGGTGACTGTTGACTCCTCATGCTGTTGCCACCCTCACCACTCTGTCACTGGGCCACTGTGTTGACTCCTCATGCTGTTACCACCTCACCACTCTGTCACTGGGCCTCTGTGTTGACTCCTCCTATTGTTGCCACCTCTCCAATCTGTCACTGGGCCACTGTGTTGACTCCTCATGCTGTTAGCACCTCACCACTCTGTCACTGGGCCACTGTGTTGACTCCTCATGCTGTTAGCACCTCACCACTCTGTCACTGGGCCACTGTGTTGACTCCTTCTGTTGTTGCCACCTCACCACTCTGTCACTGGGCCACTGTATTGACTCCTCATGCTGTTAGCACCTCACCACTCTGTCACTGGGCCACTGTGTTGACTCCAAATATTGACCTGTAAAGCTGAGTTCACACTTGAGTTATTTGGTCAGTCTTATCCCCGTAACTGACCAAATGAGTGAAGTGTGAAGTGATTCTAAGAGTGACGCGTGTCATACCGACTCACAGTATGGTTTCACTAGCACAGCGAAATCCCTATACATGTTTCTGCAATGCAGTGTTCTATACAGGCTCTCAGTAGCCAGGAAAAATATGTTTTTTAATGCAATTCGTCACAAATAAATTTGGATCGAATTGAATCTTTTTGGGAAATTTGGCAAACTGTCCGAATTGAATTTTTGATGAATTTGCTCATCTATAATGCTGCTCAAATAGGTTTTGCATAATTTAAGCAATAGTGTTGTGTAATTGAAACAAATACGATTCTGTACCTCCCTGAGTGACTGCAACCATTAAACATATGCACTACAATGTATGCAGTCATGTTTAGTAAATTTGAACTATTTAACTTAATTCAGTTTGTGAGCGCCTTATTTTAAGTGAGAGCCACTCAAGAATCCCCACCCTACACACTGCTATTCAGACTTCAGTCAGCATTAAAGGGAATATATTGCCTCTATTTTTAATAATTAAAACCATATGGCAATAAATACTTTCTTCTATCCCCTTTTCATTTTCTAATGGAAGATTTTGTATTCTATTTCCCAGCCATGATTGAGATGGCCATCTTACCTGAATTTCTGTTAACATGGAGTAGTGATGAGCAAAGCGAACTACGGACATTACATCTGAAGTCACTTGGTTCATAACTTCGGATTAATACTGTATGGAGATTAGTCTTCGTACGGGATTAGAATGTATGGGCTCCGATGAGCCGAACTTAGTTATTCACGAAGTCGCACTTGACTTCGTTGAAAAGCTTCGGCACCAGTTGGAACCGAAGACGAGTTCCTCTTTAAATATCAATTACCAAAGTTATTCAGGAAAGTCAAGTGTGACTTTGCGAATAACCTACTTCGGCTGATTGGAGCCCATACATTCTAATACTGTAGAGAGACTGATCTCCGTACAGTATTAATCCAAAGTTATGAACAAAGCGACTTTGGATGTAACATCCAAAGCTCGTCTGCTCATCTCTAACATGGACCATAAGAACCTGTTAATAGGAGTTTGTATGTTTGTATTCTCCTCATGTTTGCATGGGTTTCCTTCTCACACTCCAAAGCCATACTCATAGGGAACTTAGATTGTAAGCTCCATTGGAGACAGAGAGGAATGATAATGCCTATAAAGAGCTGTGGAATATATCAGCGCTATATACCATAAGTGAGTGAACAAAATAAATAAATAAATACATTTCTTGATTATGGGAGAGTTTTCTAAGCATGCCCAGAGGTGAAAAGGTGAGATGTGACTATCATCTATTGTGAAATGTGGATCTTGTATTACCAATATATAGGGGCATGCCTTTCATTGTAATCCTGTCTGTCAGGATAATGAGATGACTATTGCAAAGCGATATCTACAGAATAGGAAGCATTAGCCTATTATAAGGCTTTGTGGCTCGAGTGACAACGCATCACTTAATATTTTTTTTTTTAACATAACAGGAAATTTTGAAAAAAGGCATCACCAACAACTCTTTCAAAAATTGTAGCATAAAAAGTTGATATTTTCCAATGGCACATTCCAGTTAAGCTCCAGGCTTGACAGATGCTGGGTATTCATAAGGGAAAACACATTTATGACTATAAACTATATGCATATTTCTCTGAAGCAGCCAATGGTTTACTTTGTCCAAGATGGCATTGTCTCTGGCTATTAGAATTAGTAAACCATGATGAAAAGTTCTGAGCACACAGTGAACAGATTTCCTGATAGGGGTAGACCTTGAAGTTTCCCCCTATAATATATGATGTTCTCTCCTCATTTGCCATTCTGCAATGTCTGTTCTGTAACACTGATATTCTATGAAATTAAAATATTCATACAGACAACCACATTTATGTGCTTGAAATTATTCATAGAAAAGCAATTATACAGCTACATATGCTACCTCATGATGCATCCTATCATAGCTGGCCATTTTGTAATTTGTTTAGATTGCTTAAAGCATACTTCCAAAAATGTTTACAATCATCACGCCTGTACAAGGGTAATTTAAAAACAGAAAATGCCCCTAAATGATGTTCTTTCTTTGAAATCAGCAAACTGGAACAACATCTAGTCTAGGTTTATGCATTTACAGTGTATTTATAAAATATATAGTTGCAGGAGAAAAAAAAATAGGTGCTCATCAAGTTTAACCTGTTCCCGCTAAGGGACCTCTCTTAGGTGATTGATTATGTTGCTTCATAGGATCTTGTATATATTTATGCATATTAATAATAACCCTAAGGAGTTTAGCAGATGGTTGGTGCCTGACACCCCAGATCCCTGACAATCAGCTTTTCTAAAGTTGGTCTGGCACTAGAATTTCTCCCACTAAATTGATTGGTTGCACCTCCATAACCAGCTCCATCCACTACATAATGCAGCTCCAGTGCCAGGGCTACTCCAAAACATCTGATTGGTGGGAATGTGGGTTGTTGGACTCCCCAGAGATAGGTTATCAATTGATAAATCCTGGAGGAACCCTTTAAGGAATTTATGGTAGGGCTATATTATGCTGGTGTCATAGATTTTTATCTTTATGTGATATCTTTTACTACTTAGTCATTTACTAAACATTTACTAAAATTCATTAGTAAATTTACTTAGTCATTTACTAAATTAGGCGTATTTGAGGTGCAGATGACGGCGCAATGGTTAGTTGTGCCGTTATCTGCAACTTCGCCCCGCTCATGCCAGGTCTAAAATTGTGGGCATGCGTGGGAAGGGGATGGGCCGGGGGGCCTATTTCATTCATGATTTTCTATGCCAAGGTATAGAAAATGGTCTAAATGTAAGACAACTTGGAAGCACTTGGAAGAACTGGTGCTGGATGCGACGAAGTTATGGAGAGGCCGGCGCGTCTTCATAATAAATGTGCCCCATATTCCCCCACAGTGTATGGTTGTTCAGGACTCCAGAATAAGAAAAATTTAGTCAAAATGCCAACACTTACCGAGATTGGGTGCTGTCCTATGAACTTTATTTTTCCCTGTTAGGGGACATGATACAAGCAAAAAAATGCATGGTGTTAATTAGAGGTTAACACCCAAAGTACTTACCAGGTTATGATGCAGGGTATAAAGTGGACTTAGGCAGAGTTTTCCTCTGGGAAAAAGGTATGCAAATTAAAACTCTTTTCAAAAAGAAGTAAAGTCTGTGCCACCAGGTGTACAATAGCTATTCTGTAAATCAATGTTTGACCTTTTAAGCAGCAATTGAGACATAACTTAGATTTATAGCCAAGTCAGTAGTTCTTTAGAAATAGATCCTAGAAAGAAATTATTTTCTACCAAGTTAGCTCAACATAGAGCTGTCTTTTGCTGGATCTTTGCAGTCATGTCATAATAGAGGTCCTAATATGATGTCAGAATATGGGTCCACTAGTGGACCCTCTGAGCCGATACAGTACTTTAAATAAACAGCATAAAGAAAGTTCCAGCACTTGTAAATCATGTTGTTGCTTCGTCTTTATTTTCGGTAACAAATTACAGCACGTGGACCCCATGTTACACCACCGCACAATTGACGCATTTTGAACTGTAGCGTTCTTAGTACTTTAAATAGTTTTTGTTTAAATCATTTGAATTCTGCTTTTAAATTTAGTCCTAGAGTTTGCACTTTAGATATATTGTTTTAACCAACAAACTGTGTCACTTTTACAATTTTTTTTTTAGCTTTACAAAATTGTAAATTGTAAACTATGGAAATAATCCTTTAAAAATGCTCACTTAATGAAACTTTCAAGTCTTCAAAATATATTTGCCCCTGGAGCCAACTTTTTTCATTTAATATTGTGTCAGTTAATTAGTGTCTCAAATTTGCAAATTCTTTATTGGTTTATATCAGTGTAATACCCACAGCTCATCTTATTGCTTGAGTTGAATGAAATATGATACTGTTTATTCTATTAAACCGAAGACTTGAAATTGTTACCCAAGTGCCACAGGAATTCTCGCCATTTTCTCATCAAATTCTTCATCAGCTTTTTTTTTTTTTATGTTAAAAGTCACATTGTTTTGGGTTTTTCTATCTTGGCATATAAATGAAATTTAATGTGCCCCAGTGGAGCAAACATCTGTGGGGATATTTTATGTACAATATCTATTGCAAAGAAGAAAGTATACAGCGTAACTGATGTGAAACCTGCTTTAACTTCATACAAATGTTCGTAATGCAGACTGGAACCAATTTATGTTGGCAATGTTAAAGATATTAAACTTAGGTACAACAAATGAATACTACTTTGTAGTGAGTGTTATTCTAAATGATTGCTAACGTACTGTCTTTAACAACTCTTGTCTGCAAAATCTGACTAAATAGGTTCTAAATACAATAGCTTTTGGGATTTAGGTCCACATTTGTATGCTAAGCAGATGAACCATGATTGGGAATCTAGAAGTATCGAAAGACTGCCAGGTGCATACCCTTTGACAGTCCCAGTTTATTGTCTTTCAACCCTAATGAATATACAAAAGCTGAAGGAATGGTTTAACTCGCTAACAACTTCTGTCTTATCACTTAGATGCAAGTATATGTTTGGTTTAATAAAAGAGATGAGGGAAGTTCAGCAAAAGTAGTAGTGGGTGCAACGACAGGGAGCTACTATTACGCTGCTCCCTGTCATTGTACCCCTCAGATGTAACAATCATACATAATCGTGGCATCTGAGAGTAAAAACATAGTGTAAAATGTACAGTAAAAAAAATTAAATCATACTTACCGCCTCCATTTGCTCGCGACGGGCCAGTCGCGGCCATCTTGTTTGAAGATCTGGAGTGAAATCTCACGTGGCCCGAGATGACATCATCACGCTGCCCGGCTTGGTGACGTCATACATCTCTGTGTATGGGATTTCGGCTGAGTTCTTCAATCAAGATGGCGGCCGCCGGGCCTGTCGAGAGAAAATGTAAATATGATTTATTTTTATTTTTTTACACTATTTCAGGTTAAATCGATTTGCTACCATGAAGCACAAGGAAATTCAGCTTTGCGGCCAATCAAATTTATCCTGAATTTCAGATCGAATTCACTTTGTAGGATTCGATTCACTCAACACTAATTGTGATTACTTCAATGTCTATTTTTTTTAAGGATTGAAAGTTACACATATCTATCCACTAAAGTTCCCAATACACATAGTATTGTTTGCCGAACCTGCCATTTTTAAGCCGGACCAGACAATAATCTAATGTGTATGGCGAGCTCCAAACTCTCCCCTGACAGAGAATGTTGGGGCGCTTTGAATTCTAACAACAAATCTTTTTGTTCTCCAAAGAGATGATTCATCGCCAGAGGTGTTGGGCAGCAGCTGTCTCCTCTTCCCCCATTTAAAACACCTATATGCTCAGCTGAACTGAGCGTTTATGTGTAGTGGGAAGTAGGGAGAGATAGATGTTGGCCAACAACTATTGAGAGTGCATGGGCAATACCAGGGACAGCCACTAAAAATGTAAAGAACTTTGGACAACCTGCTGATTTCACCTGGATTGCCAGACTATCTAATGTTATTTGTGGTTTTCTGACTTAGCTTTTGTAAAGGAATGGTTTAAAAGGTCACTGAGTTTTGGTAAAACTTTTGATATGTCACTTGAATGAGGAGATAGAAGCGTACGCATACGATCAAAAGTTTTTATATGTCTCTGTTACATATCAAAATTTTACCAAAATTTTATGACCATTAAACTAACTGCATACATCTTTATCTTGATGGTTATGCACATTATTAACTGTTAGTCCCTTAAGTTCATCTAGATCCTCTGACTTATGAATATAGGGGTCTTGCAACTCACCCCCATCGACAGAAAGAAGGATCAGGCATGTTTGATGTCAGCATGCCCAATCTTTGTTTCCACAGAGATAAGAGGAGAGCATACCAATAACTTTTGGCCAACGTAAACAAAACACATTCAAATGAATAAGCTTATTTTAGGACTTGGGAATGATACATTATTCATATCTAAAAGCATTTATTTTCTTATTTTTATATAAAAATGTTTACCTAAAACAAGGTTGATTTTGCAAAAGTAAAACTATTTCCTAATTACATATAAATACCACCAGCACATTTTAGACAGTTTTTCTAGAAAGTGCAAGTAATTACAAGTTGTAAAAACTAACATTTCTCCACATCCTCCTTGCAGCTCAGTAATTAATTAGTAGGAAGCATCCTGACATGGAAGTAATTAGCTGTGGTAGGAAAGAGCTGATATCCAGTGGCATAAGTAGGTTTGAGTTCAGATAAATAAATCTTAGACAACAAAGAACAATTTAATGATTTCAAACATGACATTCACGAGTCTCTCTCTATCTCTTCTTTAAAAAAAAATAAAAAAGAGTAGTCTGCTGACTGGAAAAAGTCCCTTGTGCCTGAGACTGAGCAGAAAAAGCTCACAGCCCTGATCAGAAGATATGGATTCCATTTGTGACATTCTTTTGACATTCAAGGTCTTTTATGTCTCAAGAATGCGTTATTAAATGTTTTCACTTCATGTAACTGCAATACCAGTGTAAAGATGTGTGTACATTAGATGTACCAAACCTACCAATAAACCATACAATGTGTATGGGGGTATACCAGTTCTCCCTTGATGGCAAATGTCAAGTAAATGAAAGATTGGTTCTCATGGTAAGTAAGCACCACCTTCCTTATTAGGAACACATGCATGGCTGGCTGATCCAGGATGAAAAGCTGTCAGATAAATGAGACTTTGACTGATATCTATCTAAATGGTTTGGCCACTTTAAAGGGGTTTTCTGGGATTACTGTGGTTTTTAACAGATATGCTCACGTATTTGCTGTTATGGCAGTAAGTGTGCAACCTCAGTGTCAACCAACTGGTTTGACTATGGGCTAAAACTATGGGCATTATCCTGGCAGTTCCCTGGTAATCACTCTTTAACCCCTGTACAGGGACCTGTACTTCGCTGCAGGGCAGCCACCAGGCTGCTCTTGGAGTAGTTCCAGCATGGTTAACAACTGACCAATGGAAGTCAGTGACACTGATGTAGAGCACCGAAGGATCAGAAAAAACTTTTAGTAAGTAAGAGGCTGTGAACCGAGAGCAAGGCAGGTAGCTTTGGCTCCACAACCAGAAAAGAACGCACACGCAGTGGTCAAGTTCAAGAAAAATGCATTTATTACAAGTTAATAAAGGAAAGATAAAGGGGAAAGAACAGGGAGACGGACAAGCAAAATACACAGTATAGTATGAACAATTCAAGGCAGGTTCTGTAATAGTTTCCCCCAGGGGCGTGGCTAGGGTCTGAAGACATCCGGGGCACAAGCCCACATGTAGCCACGCCCCCATCCCTGAAGCCACGCCCTCATCTCCACTGGGGGGGCCTTCAAAGTAGTTATTAACCCCTTTCAGCAGTCCCCCCTTCAGTGAATAGGGGACTGCTGAATGGGGTTAATAACTACAGTGAAGGGCCTAGCCGTCTGGGCAACCCCACAGATCATCCATAACAGGGCCATTCACTAATCCCCCTCCCCATAACTGTGCCATCCACAGAACCCCCTCCCCATAACAGTGCCATCCACAGATCCCCCTCCCCATAACAGTGCCATCCACAGATCCCCCTCCCCATAACTGTGCCATCCACAGATCCCCCTCCCCATAACAGTGTCATCCACAGATCCCCCTCCCCATAACAGTGCCATCCACAGATCCCCCTCCCCATAACAGTGCCATCCACAGATTCCCCTCCCCATAACAGTGCCATCCACAGATCCCCCTCCCCATAACAGTGCCATCCACAGAATCCCCTCCCCATAACTGTGCCATCCACAGAACCCTCTCCCCATAACTGTGCCATCCACAGAATCCCCTCCCCATAACTGTGCCATCCACAGAATCCCCTCCCCATAACTGTGCCATCCACAGAACCCCCTCCCCATAACAGTGCCATTTACAGATCCCCCTCCCCATAACAGTGCCATCCACAGATCCCCCTCCCCATAACAGTGCCATCCACAGATCCCCCTCCCCATAACAGTGCCATCCACAGAATCCCCTCCCCATAACAGCGCCATTCACAGATCCCCCTCCCCATAACAGTGCCATCCACAGAATCCTCACCCCATAACTGTGCCATCCACAGAACCCCCTCCCCAGAACTGTGCCATCCACAGAATCCCCTCCCCATAACTGTGCCATCCACAGAACCCCCTCCCCATAACTGTGCCATCCACAGAACCCCCTCCCCATAACAGTGCCATTTACAGATCCCCCTCCCCATAACAGTGCCATCCACAGATCCCCCTCCCCATAACAGCGCCATCCACAGATCTCCCTCCCCATAACAGTGCCATCCACAGAATCCCCTCCCCATAACAGCGCCATTCACAGATCCCCCTCCCCATAACAGTGCCATCCACAGATCCACCTCCCCATAACAGTGCCATTCACAGATCCCCCTCCCCATAACAGCGCCATCCACAGATCCCCCTCCCCATAACAGTGCCATCCACAGATCCCTCTCCCCATAACAGCACCATTCACAGATCCCCCTCCCCATAACAGTGCCATCCACAGATCCCCTTCCCCATAACAGCGCCATTCACAGATCCCCCTCCCCATAACAGCGCCATTAACAGATCCCCCTCCCCATAACAGCGCCATTCACAGATCCCCCTCCCCATAACAGCGCCATCCACAGATCCCCCTCCCCATAACTGTGCCATCCACAGATCCCCCTCCCATAACTGTGCCATCCACAGATCCCCCTCCCCATAACTGTGCCATCCACAGATCCCCCTCCCATAACTGTGCCATCCACAGATCCCCCTCCCATAACTGTGCCATCCACAGATCCCCCTCCCCATAACTGTGCCATCCACAGATCCCCCTCCCCCCGCTCACAGGAGTGTACAACTGTACATTATTAACATTTTAAACTGTAATCCTAGTAATCCGTATCCTGCAAGTGCAAATTCAACTTTTGCTCATTCTAGTCTTACTCACAGGCTCTCTCTCAGCTCCAGGCAGTGTGGGCGGCGCTCACTCACTGACGCCACGCCTGCGCCGCCTAGTGGGAGGAGCAGGCGCCTGACGTCAGTGAGCGAGCGCCACCCCCCCCACTGTTACCGGAGCTGTAAGAATCTAGTGAGATCTGCAGGCAGGGCAGGCGGATTAGTATTACACATACATTTTTATTTATATGGAGTGAGCGGTGGGGCCGGTGTACCGCAGGAGAGTCAGAGCGCCGGCCGGCCCTGCCAGTGACAGCAATACATTCGGGGCACTGGTCAAAACATCCGGGGCGCAAGCCCCGAATGTTTTTACCTAATGACGCCCCTGGTTTCCCCTTTTACTACGTCTGTTTCTGTAGTACGGACACTGAATGAACAATATTCCCAAAACTATCCCTAACTGACCCTAACTTCACAGTTGGGTGCCACTCTCCTTTCTCCCCGTGGTCCAGGTGGACCGGTTACAGTCCATAGAAGCACGCACGGTGGGACCCAATGTTGTTCCTTTCTTTGATGGCGAAACGTCCTCTTCTCACGATTATCATAATATCCGAAGCAATGAAATCCTCCTCAGCAGGCAGGGAAACAAATGGATGCACTGGAGTCCAACAGCAAGTATCACTCAGCACACTGACAGTCCTGCAGAATCAGTACACTGATGTGTGATGAAACTGGGGTTTTGCAGTGACTGTCCGGTACTTCAACAGCACTGCAAGTCTTTAACTTTGGTGGCAATATTCACAGCCAAAATGTCGGTTTCACCTATTAGCCACTGAGCACAGTCGCTTCACTATGGCTCCAGTAAACGCTCCGTCCACCTCTGGACTGAAATACATACAGCTTGGCTGCATTGGAAAGTTCTCCAGTATCTTTCCATACTCTTAATTCAGCACAGACATCTTTTATCTTGCCAAGATGGCTGCTGTTCTCTGTCTTGTCACAGACTGCTTCTCCTCTCACACATTGCAAAACAGACAGGCTGACAACATCATTTGGGATGTGTCACTCCAGCATATATTACAATAGCTGCTGTCTTAAAGGACCAGAAGCACAGAAACACATATGCATTTAACTTTACCACAGTTTACACAGACTAATGAAACTTGGGACATCATTGGGCTGTTTCTTACAAGGCCAAGGATAGGGCAGGTACAGTTAATGCGGACATGCAAAACTGGTCTGAGGACAGAGCTAGATACAGAGGATCACAACAGAAACAGTCACAGGTCAGATAAGGCAGACGACGGTCAGAATGCAGAAAAGAAGCAGAGGTCAGTACACAAGCAGATAACAGAAAACAAACACCTTATCAAGTAACTTAGCACAGTAGGAACTGAATTGCTCAGGCAAAGAAATGAGGCCAGCAGCACAGTGTTTTAGTAGCAGCTGATTAGCAAACTTGAAAGGCCTAGCAGCAGAGCCAGTACTGCAGAGGAGGTTAAGCTTAATGAAGAGACAAAAGGTGAGTGGAGGGGCGTCTGCGCCTGCCCGAAATAGCAGGGCATCGGCAGGAATGAGGTGCCGACATAACAGCTGCTTACGTCATATACATAATTTCCATGTTTTACTTTTTTTATTTGGATTCTTTTGACTAATTGTCCACATGTAAACAAATCACTCTGGTTGGTTTTCATCCTGTACTGTATATACCTCTGCTGTTGCTGTATCCAATTAAACACATGATGCACTTTTCCTTTCTCTGCCACAGCTCCAACACTGCCTCTAAAAACGCCCAGCTAATTTAATCCCTTATCGACATCTGCCGTATATGTACGGCAGATGTCGGGTCTTCAAAGCAAATGTCAGCAATCAGCAATAATACCTATCACGAACATTTAACACCTCAGAGGGCATGGTCAGACCACAGCATCTAAGAGACCAGAAAATCTGAAGCGGGTGCTTCGAGGGTAGGAACGTCTCCCCGGATGGAGATTGGGGAGTGCGTTCCATGTAAGTAAAGGGCCTAAGCCTGTACTAGGCTTCCAGGCTTGTTACTTGTATAGTACAATTCAGGCCAGCAGGTGGTAGCACTGAATCGTAATATAGCTATTTCTGTATAGGATAATGGAGAAAATTCCATTAATCTATACAAATTGCAATCTGATCATTGCATGTTGTGGTGCACTTGGGGACCTAAAAAAAAAAATATAGAATCCCCTCTATTCTCCAAAATAAAATAAAAATTTAATCAATCAAAAAATCATAATGGGCAATGCCAAGTGCGACCATACTATTAAATTATGAAAAACCTATCCCATATGGTGAATGGCATAACGGAAAAAAAAATTGAATAAAAAGTGATCAAAAAGTCATACACACCTCAAAATGATATTAACAAAACCTACAGATTTCTCTGCAAAAAATGAGTCCTCACACATTTCCATAGACATAACTATAAAAAAAAGTTATGGGGGTCAGAATATGGCAATGAAAAGAAAAAAAAATTCTAAAGTTTTTATTTTTATAGCATAAAAAAAAGTATGCATACGTGGTATTTTTGTAATCGTACTGACCTGGAGAACGAAGAGCACAAGTCAGTTTAACCACATACTGAATGACGTAAAAACAAAACCCATAAAATTGTGAAGGAATTGCGTTTTTTTCTCCAATTCCACCCTATTTGGAATTTATTTCTAGCTTCCCACTACATTGTATGCAATATTATATGGTGGCATTAAAAAGTACAATATGTTCCACAAAAAAGTCCTCATACTGCTATGTGAAAAATAAAAAAAGGTTATGGCTCCAGGAAGGCAGGGAGTGAAAAACGGGTTAAAGCTTCTCCTACCCAACTAGTTGCATAGACATTCCCCAATCACTGTCCCTGTTCTTTTATTCTAACATGCCCATGGACATAACATCACAGGAAATGAGAAAGAGCTGCATGGACATGGTCAGTACAAAACAGATAATAGGAACAATAAAGGTAAAACACATTACAAAACAAAACAAAAGACACACACTACACAATTTCAAAGAATGTTGATACAAACCAGGAAACCCTTTTAAGGCCGAAGTTAACCATGGATGGTACTTATCTGCGGGCCTATGAGCTTAGGCTTGGGCCTTCAACAAATGCTTATAACTACCTAGGTAAACATAATAAACAGGTAATACTTGTAGACCAGGGGTGTCAAACTCAAATTCATCGGGGGCCGCATCAGCAGTTTGGTTACCCTCAAAGGGCCGGTTGTATCTGTAGGACTATGTGTCCACTCTTTATTATCATAAATAATTGTCACTGCATTCAATTATTACTGTTTTTTGTAATAATGTAAGTAATAACTAGCTCTGAAAGCTTGACCTGCAAGCGCTGACTGGGGTCACATAGCATTATACTGATTTATGATGCTATGTAACCCTTACAGTTCTGGAATGTGTTGGATAACACTGACATAATGCTGTCAGTGTTATCCAACACATTCCAGAACTGTAAGGGTTACCGTATTTTTCGCCCTATAAGACGCACCGGCCCATAGGACGCACCTAGGTTTTTGAGGAGGAAAATAAGAAAAAAAATATTTTGAACCAAAAGGTGTTCTTTTGGTGGGTTTTGAACTAATTGTGGTCTGTGGGTGGCACTGTTATGGGGGATCTGTGGATGGCACTGTTATGGGGTATCTGTGGGTGACGCACTGTTATGGGGGATCTGTGGGTTGCACACTTATGGGGGATCTGTGGGTGACACTTATGGGGGATCTGTGTATGACAGTTATGGGGGGGGATCTGTGGATGACACATATATAGCATCTTATGCTATGTGTCATCCACAGATCCCCTCCATAAGTGTCCCTGTAGTAGTGAATGACCCTCAATACAGGGCTGGGGGCGGCATCTGCTTTTATAATGACAGCGGGGCCCATGCAGTGACTATTCTACTACACGGGCCCCGCTCACTGTATAATTGTATCTCTAATAGTAAATTGTTATGTACATAATCGCATAATGAGTGCTGTGTATTACCGGTACTTACAACTACAAGCTATGGAGCAACACTGGAAAATGCCACGCTCATCCACAGGAAGCCAGGAGCCCGGACCTCGCCCTGAACCTTGGGCGCACAACGGATCCCAAAAGAAAGAAAGATGGTCCAGCTTCACTGAAAAATACTTGAGGCTTTATTCAATCCCGTGCAGATAAAAACCAACATACAGCAGTGCAGAAAATCGACCGGTTTTGGATCACTGTAGATGTGGATCCTTAGTCATGATGTGCATCAGTAGGAAGTGAGGTAGCTCACCTCCTACTGATGCACATCATGACTAAGGATCCACATCTACAGTGATCCGAAACCAGTCAATTTTCTGCATTGCTGTATGTTGGTTTTTATCTGCACGGGATTGAATAAAGCCTCAAGTATTTTTCAGTGAAGCTGGACCATCTTTCTTTCTTTTACAACTACAAGCGCTCGATGAGAGGAGGGAGGAGGCAGGCCGGGAGGACAGGCGCTGGCAGCGTGAGTCATACGTCATGCGCCCACGCCGCCTGCTTCATTCATAAAGTGGGCGGCGCAGGCGCGTGACGTATGACTCACACTGCCAGCGCCCATCCTCCCAGCCTGCCTCCTCCCTCCTCTCGGCGAGCGCTTGTAGTTGTAAGTACCGGTAATACACAGCGCTCCTTATGCGATTTATTATCACTTCCTGCAGGGGCCGCCTGCAGGAAGTGATAATAAAAGGTGAAGGCTGGCGGCCGGCGGCGGCTACGCGGGCCACATGACGAGGTCTGGCGGGCCGGATTCGGCCCGCGAGCCTTGTGTTTGACACCCGTGTTGTAGACTGACATTATTCAATATTGGTAGAAAAGAGTAAGGCCCCTTCCACACGGGCGAGTTTTCAGTGTGGGTGCAATGGGGCTGTGCAGATGAGTGGTGATTTTCACGCATCACTTGTGCGTTGAGTGAAAATCGCAGCATGTTCTATATTCTGCATTTTTCACACAACCCAGGCCTCATAGAAATGAATAGGGCTGCGTGAAAATCGCAAGCATCCGCAAGCAAGTGCGGATGCGGTGCGATTTTCACGCATGGTTGCTAGGGGATGATAAGGATGAGCAACCCCGGACCCCATTAAAGTTAATTCACTGTATTATTTTCCCTTATAACATGGTTATAAGGGAAAATAATAGCATTCTTAATACAGAATGCTTACTAAAATGTCGATTGAGGGGTTAAAAAAAAATTAACTCACCTCATCCTCTTGTTCGCACAGCTGGCATCGTCTTCTTTCTTCTTCTTTCAGGACCTGAAAAAGGACCTTTGATGACGTAATCACGTTCACCACATGGTGAGCGTGGTGACGTCAGCACAGGTCCTGCTGAATAAATATATAAGAATCTTCTATCTTTATTCAGCAGGACCTGCGCTGACATCATCAAAGGTCCTTTTGCAGGTCCCAAAAGAAGAAGAAAGAAGACGATGCCTGCTGCGCGATCAAGTGGATAAGGTGAGTTAATATTTTTGCAACCCCTCATTCAACATTTTAGTAAGCATTCAGTATTAAGAATGCTATTATTTTCCCTTATAGCCATGTTTACATGGTTATGCATGATTATGATTATGGGGGCGGCCATCTTGCCTGAGGTTTTCTTGCAAGCATTTAGAAAGCTTTAATGAAACTAAACTGTGATTGGCTGCTATGGCCAAAAGTTTTTCTCTCAGGCAGTCTTCATAAATTTGGCCCAATACTTTAATAAAATATTCCAAAAGAAAAGTAGATTCCAGCTCCTCATAAAAGGCAATATTTATTAGCTTCGGATTAAAAAACAGACATCATCAAGGTACACCATGTCATGATTAAGGGCAGCAATTAAGGAGCCCGAAACGCGTCACTGTGAATTGCATATATTTTTTCCTACCTTGATGATGTCTGGTTTTTAATCCAAAGCTAATAAATATTAGCTTTTATGAGTTGCTGGAATCTACTTTTCTTTTGTAGTTTCTACGTGGCCGTGTCCAGGTCAAGCTATTCCGTGTCTCCTCGCGTTTGCACAGGTGAGCGCTGCAGTTTTTTCAATTTACTGTCTTAATAAAATATTGTATGACATTATTCTATTAGCCTGTGGGGTCATTGGCCGACATGAGCATTACCTTTCACTAGCAGTCTGCACATAAAGCTTGGCGTTCACATCTGCAATGACACATGCCATGCTTTCCACTAGCTGAAGTCTTTCTTACCTCAGTTATACTCATTTCAGATGTATCACCCATCAGCTTGTCACAGAGTTCTTACGATTATGTCTTATCATGTTGATAATGCGCAGGGATTTCTCGGTATAGTGTCATCACATTGCCTTGTGTTGTCATGTCTTTCCTTGCAGTGTGACAACACAGAACTCGCCCGACGTCAGATGACAATTTGATGAGTGACACATCCACTGATTGTGGTGTGAACATGTTCTAGCTACTTTTTTCCTAGCTACTGGGTTTCCAGTAATAAAATATTGACAAGATTTCTCAGGTCATCAGTATATGATTGGTTGAGGTCTGACTGCCAGAATCCCTTCCAATCAGCCAGGACGAGCCCTGCGGCCCCTTTATAGCTTACCAAGAACAGCGCCGTACTTTGTATATTGGCTGTGCTTGGTATTGCAGCTCGGTTCCATTCACTTTAATGGAACTGAGCTGCACAAAGGCCATGAGACTGATGGATGTGAAATCACTTGGCTAAGAAAAAGAATGCAGAGTGTCACAGCACTTACCCCTTCAAACAGTTGATCAACAGGGGTGCCAGAAGTCAGAACCCCCCCACTGGTCCGATCATAAAAAAATTGTTCAGAGGGACAAAATGGCATAGAAAACTATACTCAACCTTTAAGTTCCATGCCAGTGGTGCCAGGCAGTTTTGTTTGCTTTGCTGCAATGTTGATGTGCCTGTCTCCCAATGCGACTGCTCTAGCCAATCACTGGTCTCAGCCGTGTACAGCATGAGGCTGCTGAGGACACTGCTTGGCTGCAGCGGCCACATGAACAGACAGGCATGTTATGTCTGCAGTAAAGACCAACAGAGACCACCAGAATGGCAGTTCTGGAGTCATGGAGGATTTCATAGGTGAGTATTGATTCTTTTTCCTCCTTCTCAAAGGTTTCTCTTTTCAGAAAATCCCTCTAATATGTGGTTATAATAACCTAGAGGACAAATTTACTGTGTAAAAGTTGGGGGAAAATGTGCAGCCAAATTTTCTAAACTACAGTATAAGGTCTCATGTACACGACTGTATGTATTTTGCGGCCCGCAAACTGTGGATCCACAATATACAGATACCCGCCATGTGCATGCCGCAACTTCTTTCTAGAAATGCCTATTGGCAGATGCAGACAGCACATAGATGGCCAGCAGACTCAGAATCTAACTTTGGTAATGGGACCGCTGTATTGCTTATATTTATGCTTTAAATCAGGGATGCCCAACCTGCGTCCCTCCAGCTGTTGCAAAACTACAACTCCCGGCATGCACGGACAGCCTACGGCTATCAGCCTACAGCAGGGCATGGTTGGAGTTGTAATTTTACAATAGCTGGAGGGCCACAGGTTGGGCATCCCTGCTTTAGAAGATCAGTTAAACATTTTCCCCTACCATTTGGTCCCCAAACATAGTGGACACCTACCCCTAATATGCTACCAAATAAAATTCCTAGTGTATACCATAGATTTCATTCATATTATTAATTTGGGAGGTAATCCTTCAGTTTTGGCTGTTCAAAGAAATGGCTTTCCTGCAACATACACATTTTATATATAGGGAGGTATTCAAAAAGGATTTTACCATGGATGTAACTACCAGGCACAGCTGTTATGAGGCCCCAGCAGGCCCGTTCCCTCTTAAAGGTGAAGTGCCATTATTGGTAATCATGGTGGCCAACTTTTGCTTGTTACTTTCTTGCTATGTACATGATGCCTCTAAGGCATCACTATATACACTATCCTGTATAGCTGGGACATCACTTGGGCACAATGTGCTGTGAATCCTCTTCATTAACCCTTTTTCTTTGACATCCACTTGTTCGTTATTTCTATGCTGTGACAACAATGTGTACATTATCTCTGTGCTGTGACCACATTGGGGCAGAATTGCTAAACCTATAGATGGAGTAAACTTAGGCTAGTTTGACAGCTCTGGTGTGAATTCCGTCGGGCTGTTCTGGCAGACGATGCCGGAAATCGTCCGGACACAAACTGTAGCATACAGCGATTTGGTGTCCGGCCGATCCTCCGCATTGTTTGCTGGAATGCTGCCGGATCTACACCCAACCATATTATACTTAATGAGGCTGGCAGACATTCCATCAGCATCCGGCAGTGCAGCATCCACTGAATTCCGGTAGGCTGTTCTTTGCCGGAACAGCCTGCAGGAATTCACACTACAGGTATGAAACTAGCCTTAGACCGACTGCCATGACCTGCAGCAGATGTATCACAGGGGCTCAGGCTGGATGATAAATCTGGTGCAGGAGCAATCACTTTTTTCTACCCTTATACCAACTATAGGTTGGCTCAGTTGTCGCAAAATCACAAATAAATCAGAGGTCACTACAAACTACATGTGAAAAAGCTAAGTATGTAAAGTTGTTCACAAAACCATAGAATACAGGGATTGTCGAACCTGCTATAATCAGAGGGCCACGGGAGATGACTTATCTAAAGGGGTATTCTGCTTTTTGAATATAGATGATTTTGATCAGAAGAGTTCATCATTAGAGATGAGCGGCATAGGCAATATTCGAATTCGCAATATTTCAAGACTTTTTGGCCGAATATTCGCAATAAATTTGCAAATTCGATAATTAGTGATCTCCAGTCATTATTTACTTGTTTGCGAAAATTGACAATGTAATATATTTGCGATAAAAATTTGCGATCAACACTAAGGGATAGGCAACTTTCCTATTGGTTGCTAGGGATGTTGCTAAGTGCCGATATTCGCGATTAACACTATTCGCCAATACGAATATACAGCACTATATTCTAAATATTCACAAATTCTCAAAGTGGTGATATTCGCAATTAAAATTCGCAAATCGAACATTCGCGCTCAACACTATTCATCAGTATCTGAAATGCGGCGGTCCGACTCCTCAGTGAGCTGTTTGAAGGGCTCTGAGGATAGGTCTTCAATATCCGAGTCATAATTAAACTTTGATTCAAGACGTATGTTTCTTGACTTTCGGTGTTAGTTTTTTGGTTCTCATGCCACCTTGCAAGGACAGCAGAAATGAGAACTGAGTTACAAGTTTCTGAAATGTCCAATATACAGAATAAAAAAACCTCTGCCAAAAGATATATAGGAGACTATAAAATCATGTGGAAAGTGTGGTTTTAGACTCTCCAGAGACCAAGTTTCTGTCTTTGAACATAAAAAACATGGGGGGGGGGGGGGTCATTTATTAAGACCGGTCTTTATAACCCCTATAGCTGGCGGTGGATCCGCCGTAGTTATGATGAGACGCCAGCCTCTACATAACTTTGGGGCATCCAGCACCAGTCAAAATGCGAGACAGCTTCCTAGCTACCTTACATTTAGACCAATTTCTACGCCTAAAACAGACATGGAAAATTATGAATAAGATGGGCCGGCTGTCTCGTCCCCGCCCACACCTTACCTGGCGTGCGCAAGGAAAAGACGCAGATTGCTGCACAACTAACCATTGCGCTGCAACCTGTGCCAAAAATATTCCTAATATGGATGATAAATGACCCCCCATGGTCTCTATCAAATCATGGTCATGGAATGCTATAAGAAGAGCTTATATGCGGTGGTTCATAAAAGGTCAAATAGAAAATAAACAAAGAAAATTATTAAAATGCACAAACATTCTTAAAACTCTGCTGCAGTCTCCAGCAGATCTGTAGTTTGAGAAAAAGAATACTTTATTTTTGTTGCACAATTGGGCATGAAAAAAACATATGGAGCTATTTATCTGTCTCTAATCTATTATCTATCTATCTATCTATCTATCTATCTATCTATCTATCTATCTCCTATCTATCTATTATCTATCTATCGATCTACTCTAGATGGTAGAGTGTAAAATAAATGATGAGAATTATTAAAATGTACAAAAATTCTTAAAAACTTGCTGAAATCTGCAGCAGATATGTAATTTGAGAAAAAAAAAATCATTTTTGCTGCACAATTAAGCATGAAAAACATATAGAGCTGAATATAGTTACATAGTTAATACAGTTGAAAAAAAGATATACGTTCATCAAGTTCAACCAAGGGATGTGAATCCCAGAAAGGAAATATGTTGTATTTGCAGCAGGCCGGTCCTGCGCCAGGAGTCTCTTCTACAGGTGTTATGAGAGTTTTTAGAGTTTTTGTTGTGATGCCAGTTGCATTTCAGCAACCAGGAACTAAGTTTCCTTATTTAGAAGGAAGTGGTGGAACCCAGGTGTAGGACTGCCAGAGTGGTGTATAGAGTGCCTATAGTGTCCCTTTAGGTGCGGCTTTTGCACTTGTCATGGTGCTCCTACCTGGATATCCAGAACCCCAAGCGTGGTTGTCTGAAGCAGTGAAAAAGGGTTAACAGTTGAGGGATTGGGTAGAAGAAATGGAGTCCACACTTGAACACAGCTTTACTTGGCAAACTTTCATTAAGGAACAGTCTTATAAACTTTATCTTGGTTATCAGCAGATTTAGGCTTAACTTCTGGCAGGCAAACACATTCAGCTCTGCTACATCTGTACTCACTCAGCCCTACTATGTTGGCTGGATTAAATAGTAACTTTTCCTCTCTGCTGTAACTTAACTTTCTGTAGTCTGACTTTGTCTTTATCTGGATCTGTATCTTTCTCTGATCTTTGTCTTTAGCTCTGTCTCTCTTTATCTTTATCCGGGGAACCTTTCTTCCTGGCTTAATAGGCTTAGGAGGCTTACAGCTTAGAACTCTGGGCCCATCAGAGCAGGGGTGCCCTGCTGTCTGTAACACAATCCTCCCCTTACAGTGGGTACTCTGAACTCTATGCACAACCTTACCCCAAGGAAGGGAAGGCTAGACTCGACCTCTCCCTTAGGAGGGTAGATTAGACTGACTTTCACTAACACTCAACTCCTCCCTCTCTAGAGAGGGCTGGAATGGAACTAGAAGGTTCCTCTCCAAAGAAACAAACTCTGCCAAGATTGCCGCCATCTGCTGGTGAACCAGGCACATAACACTTTAACAATTGTTTGCAAGGAAAATACATATACACATTATGCAGGATATGGCAATAAATATGCAAGATGATACAGGATGAACCATTAAAGATAGTGGGGGCCAGACAAAGGTGGTAATGCCACTCTGGGGCGTTACATATTTTATCTATCTATCTATTTATCCATCTATTTATCTATCTTTGACTTCTGTAAAGATGAATTGATGATGTTATTATTACAAGTTCTCTGGCTGTTTAGCCCTTAGTGCCACTGGCGGAGTTATCCAAATTACAAGCAGAAGACCATCTCCAGCATGTAGGCACAAATGTCTGCTTTAATCAAGTGAATTTCTAAAGTAATTGGGTACGACTGGATAAAATAGAGAAATGTCTAAGAAGAAAAAAGTTAAAATAAAATAGGTAAATCACATAAATTTAATAGACTACACTTTTGTAGTGGAGACATGCTGAAAGTCTCTCTTCTTTACACTCCTTTTAGCAAGTTCCAGTGAGTGCAGCATTCACTTTGATAGAACATACTAACGCTGCTGTTGAATCACTAAGACTCTGTTAAGATAGACCGTAAAGGCGTCCTAAGAAGCATCTGTGGAGAATGGACAGCCACAATGATATCTTTATTTTTGATCAGTTAATTGCATTTTACTCAACCTTTCTATTTCAATTTTCCACTTAAATTTCTTGTTTAAATGAGCACGTTACTCCTTTTGTTCATATTTGATAACACGTTTCCTTTCTGCATGTTGTCTACCACCATTTGTGTAGTGCATTTTGAAAAAGAGAAACAAAAAACTTACATTTAGCTTGTAGCGCCTAATGTAATCTCCTTGAAAGTAGACTATTGAAATACAGGATAAAAAAAAAAAATCTCAAACCAAACTTAATTCCCTTCCTTTTGTTCTGCAGCATATCAAAAAGACAACTGAAACAAAACAAGTCATTACAAATCTATCAATGATATCTGCAATTTTCTGAAACAATTATTGAGCAGAGCTAGTTTAATTCCGGCTATATTTTATGCTTCAAATCAGGGGATTTGGGCAAGTAAATTAATTTTGAAAATAAGTAGTGATATAATGTTCTCTACAGAGACAGGCAAAAGGGCATATACATAGTGAAGGCAGAAAGGGCTGTTCTTGGGCCCTTGGTGAGAGGAGGCCTACATCCTAGTTGGTCTCATCTTCTTTGCTAATGGGTCGCAAGGACCTGTACCTCTTCTCTACAGAGTAATTACACTGTTGACTCAATCATCATTAATAGGACATCAAGGCCCTAATTTATCAAGACCAGTGTGTGCTACGCCAGTCTTGATTGGGCCTGCGCTGCCGGAGGAGACATGGTGCAGGCCTCGACTCAAATGACAGGCCTCCTCTGGCAGTCCGAGCACCAGAATTAATCACGCCAAGTTTCTGCTGTGAATAAAATGAATGTGCCCTCGTCATGCCTCCCTTTCTGGAAACTTGCTAGTTGCAAAAAGAAAAAAAACAATGGCATTTAAAAAGTGTCAAAACTAAATTTTTCTGCTTTTTAATGGCATACAACTGGCTTTGGGGAATGATAAATTCCCTCCTAGGAGGGAAATAAGCACTGGCCATCCTCTTCTGGGTGGATAAATCTGAAAAAATATTAAGTACTCAAGTACACCACTGGGTACACAAGACTGTACCTATGGCATTTTATCTGTAACAAATTATTATTTTTATTATTATTATTTAATTTAGCACACAGTTGTTCATATTTACTAATGTGTCTGCACCTAGAATGTGTCTAAAAAGTGGAGAAAATGAGAACAACTAGGTTTTCTACAACTTTTTATGTCTTGCTCGAAAAAGTTGTGGGATTCAAGGGCATGGCCTAAATAGTACCACAGTTCGGGAGTAAAACTTTGTCTCTAGGTAAGCCAGCCAATAGTTGGTATAGAGATAGATGAAAGTGTCTATCTCTGCACCATATTTTTAATTCAGCCTGAACCACTGTAATAAATCTGCTGCAGGTCTAGTCAGCCAGTCTAAGGCTACTTTCACACCTCCGGTTCTGGCAGAGAACAGCTTTCCGGAACTCACCGCATCTGGCACTGCCGGATGCGGACCAAATGTCTGCCAGCCTCATTAAGTATAATGGGATCCAGCAGAGATCCATTCTAAGATTATCCGCTTGTCTGTCGGAACAGGCATGCCGGTTTTAAATTTGCCCCAAATTGGATATCAAACAAAATAGTAAAAGAAACGTTTTCGTATTTAATTTATTACCTATTTTATGTATATATTTTATGTTAGTGTCTCGCTTTGCTCCCTGCAGCAAAAGTAAGGTATCTGATTTCACAAACCATTAATTAGTATAGGCAGAGCTCCTCCATTAAAAGTCCACCATCAGGGGCTTTTTGGCCAGACTCCCCCCCAGATTTCTGCACCTACAGAAGGAAGCTTACTTACTAGTGTTGGGCGAGCATGCTCGGCCGAACACCAGTTCGGCTCGAGCATTGCGTTTGCTCAAGCGCGATGCTCAAGTCTCCTCCCCGCACGTTTGTTGGCTGCTACGCAGCCCAAAAATGTGCAGATAAGTACTGCCATTCACTGTAATGCTGTAGCCATGTTGGCTACTGGCATTACAGTGATTGGCTGGCCGACACGCGTCATCGGGTGCTATATAGCACCCGATGACACGTGTTCGGCTCAGTCTTAGTCAGGGAGAGCTGTGCTGAAGAACGAACAGATAGTGTAGAGAGTAAAATAGTGATATTTTATTGAAAAAACTTGTTACAGACCCAAAAGTCCTTTTAAGGACTATTGTTGTATCTGGCAGCAATATAATTATCAGCGCAACCTGCACTAAATAGCTTGCAATTGTTTGGCAGCTGCAGACAGTAACATTATATGCGCTACATCTCCTGTGTGCGCAGCCTAAAAATATCTGTGACATCCAGTGTACTTTTTCCGTAGACGGTGTCCGCTGCGGACAGTTACATTACCTGCGCTACATCTCCAGTCTAACGTTTATGTATCTGAAATATCAGTGACATTCAGTCAAATTTTTTTGCTGCTGGTGGCAGCGACATTACCTGCACTACATCTCCAGTATAACGTTAGCGCATCCGAAATATCAGTGACATTCAGTGTAATTTTTTTCGCCACTCGTGACAGCGACATTATCTGCGCTACATCTCCAGTGTAACAACTTTTTTCGTAGACGGTGTCCACTGTGGACAGTTACATTACCTGCGCTACATCTCCTGTATAACGTTTGCCCATCCTAAATATCAGTGAAATTAATTCAGTGTAATTTTTATTATCCTCTTGTGACAGCGACATTACTTGCGCTATACCTCCTGTATAACGTTTGCGCATCCTAAAATTATCTGTGACATTCAGTGTACTTTTTTCATAGACGCAGCGGACAGCGACATTATCTGTGCTACATCTCCTGTTTAATGTGTGCGCATCCTAAAAATATCTGTGACATTATGTGGACTTTATTTGCGCATACACTTACAAAACCTGTGCTACTGTACGTGTGACATACTTGCAAGCATATATACTATTTAATATGCACAAGGCGAGCAGTAAGGGACGTGGAAGTGGCCGTGCTGCTGATGGTGCACTCAGAGGCCGTCGCCCTGGGTGCAGTGGAACTGTGCCTGCTTCAAGAGCACAAGAAACACACTCATTCCTGATACCTAGCTTCATGTCCCAGTTTGCAGGGCGGCGCAGGACACCACTCTCGAAGTCACACCAGTGCGACCACGTGGTCGGTTGGATTGCAGCAGATAATGCTTCAAGTCAGTTTAGCACCACCCTGTCTTCCACAAAGTCTAGTCTCAGTAGCCAGGAGTCTGGTCAACAGAATCCTCACCCTGATACTCTTTCCTCCCAGCATGGGGAGTCTTGGCAAACAAGTGATCCCACACTCGGATATTCCGAGGAGCTCTTTTAATCGCCATTCCTTGATTTGGGCCTTGAAAAGGGACATAAGGGGATATTGTGCCCTTATTCCTAAAATCTTGAGCATCCACAGTCACAAGAAGATGATGGTGGGGAAAGGCAATTAGTGTTTCACGAGGTGGATGATGTTGAGACACAGTTGCCAATAAGTTAACTGCAATAAGTGTCTCAAGAGGTTGATGATAAGTATGAGACACAGTTGTCAATAACTGAGGTTGTTAGGTCAACAAGTCAGGAGGATAACTAGAGTGAGGAAGTGGAAGAGGAGGTGGTGGACGATAAAGTCACTGACCCAACCTGGGAAGGTGGCAAGCTGAGCGAGGACAGCAGTACAGACGGGGAGAGATCCGCAGCACCGCAACAGGCTGGAAGAGGCAGTGGGGTGGCAAAAGGGAGAAAGCGGACCACACCAAACAGGCTCGCAACTGTTCCCTGGAGCACCCCCTTGCAGCAATTTCCCTTTCCAAGGGGTATGTGTTCCGCAGTCTGGTACTTTTTTGAGGAAAGTGCGGACTATAAAAAGAATTGTAATTTGCAACCTGTACCGTACCAAAATGAGCAGGAGCATGAACCCTAGCAACCTCACCACCACGAGTATGATCTGCCACATGGCATCAAAGTGCCCTAATAGGTGGGCCGAACACCTGGGTCCACAATCAGTGTCTGCGGGTCACACCACTGCCTCCTCTTCCCCTGTGTTACGTGCTGGCCAATCCCCTGTCCAAGACACAGGCCCGGATACCTCATGCCATGCACCTGGACCTTCTCAAGCACCATCAGATAGCACATCCACTTCTGTGTCCCAGCACAGCGTACAGATGTCTATACCCCAGGCCTTTGAATGAAAGCGCAAGTACCCAGCCACAGGCCATAGCACTAAATGCGCACCTGTCCAAATTGCTGGCCCTGGAAATCTTGCCATTTAGGCTTGTGGGCACTGAGGCTTTCCGCAGCCTGATGGCGGTGGCCGTCCTGCGTTACTCTGTCTCCAGACGCCAATATTTTGCACAGTGAGCAGTCCCAGCTTTACACCAGCCTGTGTCCCGTAACATCACCCGTGCCCTGACCAATGCAGTTATTGGGAAGGTCCACTTAACGACTGACACATGGACAAATGCTTTTGGCCAGGGACACTACATTTCCCTGACGGCACACTGGGTGAACCTTGTGGAGGCCAGGAGCGAGTCGTACTCTGGGATGGTACAGGTGCTAACAGCACACCTCTGCAGAGCTATGGCAGGGGATAAGGGACCAGACTGAGCTGTAGCTCTCGCCACTCAACCTACAACCAGGCATAGTTGTGTCTGATAATGGCAGTAACTTGGTGACGGCTCTGGAGCTCGGCAAGCTCACACACATCCCATGCCTAGCCCACGTGTTAAACTTAGTGGTTCAGCGGTTTCTCAAAAGCTACCCCAATTTGCCTGAGCTACTGGTGATGGTGAGCCGCGTGTGTGCCCATTTCCGTAATTCATCGACAGCTTCCGCCGGTCTGACAACGCTGCAGCAGCATTTGCAATTGCCAGCTCATCGAACGGTTGTGAGACATGAGCATGCGTTGGAACTCCACATTCCACATGTTGGTTAGGCTTTGTGAGCAGCAGAGGGCAGTAGTGCAATACCAGCTGCAACATGGTCGTCGCCTTTCCAGTAGTGATGTCGCGAACATAAAATTTTCCGTTCGCGAACGCGAATTTCCACAAATGTTTGCGAACGGGCAAACCGGGCGAAACGCCATAGATTTTAATAGGCAGACGAATTTTAAAACCCACAGGGACTCTTTCTGGCAATAATAGTGATGGAAAAGTTGTTTCAAGGGGACTAACACCTGGACTGTGGCATGCCAGAGGGGGATCCATGGCAAAATTCCCATGGTAAATTAAGTAGTTGACGCAGAGTGTGGTAAGTTGAATTCGCAAAGCGATTAATATAACCTGCATTAATCGCATTGCGATTTCAACTTAGATCTGAGTTCCTAATAGTTGTATTGCTAGAATTGACGAATATAACGAATATAGCAGTATATTCTCAATCTTCGTTATATTCTAGCAATACAACCATTAGGAACCCAGCTCTAAGTAGAATTCGCAATGCGATTAATATAACCTGTATTAATCGCATTGCGATTACAACTTAGGTCTAAGTTCATGGTTGTATTGGTCGCACCGTCACATGGTAAAGGGGGACGGGGGTGTGCAGCCTGGTGAGCGGTGGGGCGCCGCGGCAGCTGCCCTGCAGGAGTCTCTGGTGTCGGGAGGAGGAGGTAGGTAGAGCGGCTCTGAATTTATAGACCAAATTATTTTAATAATACCCCAATAATAATAAGTTAATAACCTAACCCCATTCATAAATTACTGTGGATTATTATAGATACGGCCCCAGGCCAGGAGACATAAGGGGTTGGGTTGAACTGTGGGCTGGGGCCACCCGGCCACATTTAATAATCTTTGCTCAGGGGGGCCCTCATAAATATAGACCCACATGGTGTGGACTGGTCATTTTTACTAAGGAATATAGTTTAAAAGTTTATGCGCAAAAGAGAAAATAAGAAGTCAGCTCCAATCAGATATCTGCACATGGACCAAGACTCTGGGTCTATGCAGATGTCTGATTGGAGCTGACTTAGTGAATTCCTTTTTTTCCCCTTTATCTCTTTATTATGGCTTCGGGGGGGGGGGGGGCAGGGGTGACACCATTTTCTACCGCACCGGGTGACACCAGCCATAGCAACGCCACTGTAACCATTAGGAACCCAGCTCTAAGTTGAATTCGCAATGCGATTAATATAACCTGTATTAAGCAAATGGCACTGCAGCTTCAGAATGAATCGAAGATAGATGCTGTCCCTAAGATGGATGCTGTCCTTGCTATTTGATAGGAGGTGGGAGGGTCTGGGAGGGAGGGTATGCTGATTGGCTGGAATGTGTCTGCTGACTGTGAGGTACAGGGTCAAAGTTTTCTCAATGATGACGTATAGGGGGCGGACCGAACATCGCATATGTTCGCCCGCCGCGGCGAACGCGAACAAGCTATGTTCGCCGGGAACTATTCGCCGGCGAATAGTTCGGGACATCTCTACTTTCCAGTCAGCACGATGAGTGGGCATTGATGTCTGACATCTGTGAGGTTTTATGCAACTTTGAGGAATCAACACAGATGGTGGTGAGCAGCGATGCCACTATTATCAGCGTAACCATTCCTCTTCTGTGTCTGCTCAAACGCTCGCTGCTCACAATTAAGGATGACACTTTGCATGTGGAAGAGGTGGAAATGGGGGAAGACAGTACAGTCGTGGCCAAAAGTTTTGAGAATGACACAAATATTAGTTTTCACAAAGTTTGCTGCTAAACTGCTTTTAGATCTTTGTTTCAATTGTTTCTGTGATGTAGTGAAATATAATTACACGCACTTCATACGTTTCAAAGTCTTTTATCAACAATTACATGACATTTATGCAAAGAGTCAGTATTTGAAGTGTTGGCCCTTCTTTTTCAGGACCTCAATCAACTTCTGGGCCAATGCCTGACTGATAGCAACCCATTCTTTCATAATCACTTCTTGGAGTTTGTCAGAATTAGTGGGTTTTTGTTTGTCCATCCGCCTCTTGAGGATTGACCACAAGTTTTGATACCATTCTTTATTCATGGCTGTGTTTTTGGGCAAAATTGTGAGTGAGCCCACTCCCTTGGATGAGAAGCAACCCCACACATGAATGGTCTCAGGATGCTTCACTGTTGGCATGACACACGACTGATGGTAGCGCTCACCTTTACTTCTCCGGACAAGCCTTTTTCCTGATGCCCCAAACAATCGGAAAGAGGCTTCATCGGAGAATATGACTTTGCCCCAGAGAAGTGACTTATTTGCTGCCCTTCTTGACACCAGGCCATCTTCCAAAAGTCTTCGCCTCACTGTGCGTGCAGATGCGCTCACACCTGCCTGCTGCCATTCCAGAGCAAGCTCTTCACTGGTGGCACTCCGATCCCGCAGCTGAATCCTCTTTAGGAGACGATCCTGGCGCTTGCTGGACTTTCTTGGACGCCCTGAAGCCTTCTTAACAATAATTGAACCTCTTTCCTTGAAGTTCCTGATGATCCTATAAATTGTTGATTGAGGTGCAATCTTAGTAGCCACAATATCCTGTGAAGCCATTTTTATGCAATACAATGATGGCTGCACGCGTTTCTTTGCAGGTCACCATGGTTAACAATGGGAGAACCATGATTTAAAGCATCACCCTCCTTTTAACAGGTCAAGTCTGCCATTTTAACCCAATCAGCCTGACATAATGATCTCAAGCCTTGTGCTCGTCAACATTCTCACCTGAGTTAACAAGACGATTACTGAAATGATCTCAGCAGGTCCTTTAATGACAGCAATTAAATGCAGTGGAAAGGTTTTTGGGGATTAAGTTAATTTTCATAGCAAAGAAGGACTATGCAATTCATCTGATCACTCTTCATAACATTCTGGAGTATATGCAAATTGCTATTATAAAAACTTAAGCAGCAACTTTTCCAATTTTCTATATTTATGTAATTCTCAAAACTTTTGGCCATGACTGTACACAGGATGATAGCCAGAACACCCTCAGTTCGTCTTCTCAGGACGAATTAGATGATGAGGGGGAGGAGGAGGAGCAGGAGATGGTTGCCTCCTGTACAGAGGGTAATATTCATGGAAGTTTGATTCCATCTGTTCAGCGTGGAAGGGTACAAGAGGAGGAAGAGGATGAGGAGATTGAGAGTCATCCTCCTGATGAGGACAGCGAAGTCTTGTCTTTTGGGACTTTGGCACACATGGCTGACTTTATGTTAGGCTACCTTTCCAGTGACCCTCGCGTTGTACGCATTTTGGCCAACACCGATTACTGTTTGTTCACCCTTCTTGACCCCAGCTACAAAGAGAACTTCTCCTCTCTTAGTCCTGTGGTGGAGAGGACAAGCAAAATGGTGCAATACCAGACAGTCCTTGTGGAAAAATTGCTCCAAACATTTCCAGCTGACAACGCTGGCTGCAGAGTTCGTAGTTCCTGGGCCAACCGAGGAGAGGAGACGAGGGCAACACACAGCAGTTACAACAGAGGCAGGGCAACACTTTCCAAGGCCTGGGACAGTTTTATTACACCCAGCCAGCACCCTCAACCCAATGCGCGGCCTAGTGTCACAAGGAGGGAAACATTTTGGAAGATGGTGAAGGAGTATGTAGCAGACCGTGTCAGCGGACCTCAGTGATCCCTCTGTGCCTTACAACTATTGGGTGTCCAAGCTGAACACGTGGCACGAACTGGCGCTCTACGCCTTGGAGGTGCTGGCCTGCTCCGCTGCCAGCGTTTTGTCTGAGGGTGTATTTAGTGCTGCTGGGGGAATAATAATAACTGATAAGCGCATCCACCTGTCAACTGACTCTTCTAAAAATGAATAAGGCCTGGATTGCCCCTGACTTCTCTACTCCACCAGAGGAAAGCGGCTGAACATAAAGACACTCTAAATGTGGCACAATGTGAATGAGGCCCTCCTTTATGTGATATACAGGTTGTATCGGAGTGCCTCTTCCTTGTAATTTTTGGCAACACTTGCACTTTATATACAAGTAAATATACAGGAAAGAATGTTTCCTAACAATTTTTCCTCTAACATCTATTTTATCTTCGGTTTTGTGTGTATTATTGTCAGTTTGTAAAAGTGGCGTACTACTCAGAAAACATCGTTCCCAGCAGCGACCTGAGAGTCCAAGATGCATCCAGACATCGTCCCCATGCTGTTCCCGAACCATTTCAGTGGCGTTTCCATCAATTTCTGAAATTTTCCTGTGAACCAGACACCCTCCCTTCTTCAGAGCCTGGTTTAATGCTCGGGTTCTCCCATTGACTTCCATTGTGCTCGGGTGCTCAGTAAAGCATTCAAGCATCCCGAGGTGTTCTACTCGAGCACCCGAGCACTTTGGTGCTCGACCACTATTACTTACCTGCTCCCTGCCGGGGGTTCCTGGCTACTTTGGTCTCCCGTTGCCATAGCCGCGCTTTGGCCCTAATCGTCAACATCCGGTTTGATAGAGGTCACATGTGCCATTATAGCAAATGACTGGCCTCAGAGGTGAGATGCCCCTTTGCATCACGCCAGTGGGTCATTGCAATCTACCTAGGCCTGTCACCCACCCATGTCTTCTGCCTACTCAAAGATGCAGCACCCTGCATCTGGAAGAGATGTACTGTACAGCATAGATGCTATGGTTTCTAGCAGCTTTACTAGTTGGTTGCCCCTATAACATTACATATGAGGACTCCAACGTTAAAGAGCTTGTTAATATAACTGCCCTGGCTCTCTATTCAGTGACTTGACAGAAGAACCGCTTTAAGCATTAATCACACAGCAGAGAATAAAAAACAGCACTACGAAGCTTCCAGTGGAGGGTCTATGTAGTTGGAAATGATGAGCAGGACCATTAAGCAAATGTGAAAATTAGAGGGAGGGCTCTAAGATGTAATCTATATCTTGAGAATATATGCAGCCTTAGTAGTCTGTAAGCAGATGTTGCTTGTGATATTTATTGTCTTTTTGTGTATTTGTAGACAAATAGCATCAATTAGAACAAGTCCGTTTGGCTTCCAAGACATCTGGTAGAAATGAATTTATTCAAGTGAATTTCAAACAGAAGAAGAACCTTGAATCATATAATTGTATTTTGTTCTTGTTCTCTGCAAGCAGGATGCATTAAGGAGTCTTGCTACGCTACATTCATTACATACCAACATATACTTCAGTCTTGACTATTCCTTATGCTCCCCTTTGTTAGTAAGACATTTGATTGAAGAATTTTAATTTACATAGAAGATCACAAAAACATCAAGGAATTTTGATTAACACATTACTCATCAGTTTTTTTTTCATTATTAGAAAAAGTTACATCTGTTTTGCCATTCAGTTTACAATACAATGCATATCCATAGTGCAGCTCGTCTAGAAAGCTTTGTGAGATTGCAAGAAAAGAACATTTTAATGGAGTCTATTCAAAGCTCCTGATGTTAGGAAATGACTGCATTTAAAGTTGGAATCCATAAGGTTTTCAAAGCAGTTCCTTTAAGGTGAAATACATATTGAAGTTAAAGTCAACACAATTCTTGGCTTTGTAGAAAGGTTGTAAAGTAAATTGTTTAGCAATGGTATATTTGTAGCACTTTAGTGCACTTCAGCATAGTTTGAAGTGATCCTTACTATAGCATATACAGTACAATGGCAGAGTGACGTGGTTCCTGGTACTGCTACTTTGAGATAATGCAGCTTTAAAGGAAATGTGTCACCAAAAATTTAATCTGCAAGTTAAAACCAGATAGTAGCACATGTCCTTTTTCTCATTTTTTATTTATTTTCTGATTGTAGATTTTTTTAATTTTATTTCCTGAACATGCTCATGGCCTGAGCTGTTCTTAGCATCATTTATACAGCATTAAAAAGAAATGCTTTACGGCAGCCACATGGGCCATAGACACAATGGACAGGAGGGGACAGCATTGCCTTACATGTTAGAGTTTTCTATGCATGCTTTGTGACCTGTGCAGACGTCATTGTACAAGGAAAGAATAGATAAAATTTGACAATCACCTATTGTGAATGGTGGATCCTGTCTTATCTATACACAGAGGTGATATCATTACCGGCAGGATTAGAATGAGTTAACTGCAGTAAAGTGATCTGTACAAACTAAGAAGTGGTGCCAATTATTAGACATAGTGGCCAGTGCGAAAACTGCAGGATTTGGGGTTTTAGTTTAAATATAAAAACATGACATGGAAAATTGAAAATAACATCATCAAAAATTATTTAAAAATATGTTGAACACAAAAAAGTGATTTAAAAAGCAGGTCATTTTCTGATGACACATTCCCTTTAAATGTGCTTGTTAACCTTCCATAGAAACAAGAATGGTGGCAGCTGTGTGATAATTATTCGCCAATAAAAAAAGGACTTAGACAAAAATTTCTAAATTTAGCTGACAGGTGCAATATTGCTTTTCACATGGACAACGCGTTTCAGAGTACTCAGGACCACTTTTTCAGGTCTGAAAGCAGGTTTCTCTTTTGGCTATCGTTGCTGCAGCCGGAATAGAACTGGAAATCAGCACTTCTCTGGGTGATTAGCCATTGCTCTTTCAACGATTGCATCGGCTGTACCCACCTCTACTTCATCAGCTTCCAACAACACAAACAGGTGAACATAACTTACTTCTTAAGGGACTCGATACTCTAACTTATTCACCCTATGAGTACCTTTCTCTCGTTGGCCACGTTTTCCAAAATTGAATTTATCGAATAGTTCACCAATTAAAAAATAACTTCTAATAGTGAAACAGTGTCACACTAAAGGGTTATACCATATAGCATATACAGGATAAAACAGCAATATAACACCAGCAAATAGTTACTGGAACACCAATATGTGTGCTACAGCCTACCTTTACTAGTAAGCACTGTCCAGTTCAACCAATTATCTTTCCGGGGAGAAAAGCTTTCATCTTACCATTACTGGTGTAATTCAGTATTTGTAATATCGGCTCTTTTCATCCACAGAAAGGCACAATGTGGCTCATTTTGTTTCTGAATCTGGCAGCTCCATTTTGACTTTAGACGTAGGTAGCCATCAGCACTCAGCAAAAGCTGTAGGTGACGGGGGAAAGATAGGACTTTCTCTATTAAAGAGTTTGTTCCTATGACTGCTATGGCCAATCATTGGCCCCAGTGGTCACATGTGCTACAACAGCCAGTGGGGACCAGAAGCGCCCAGGAACAGGGCAATGGAGTTGGAACGTTGGAACTGTAGACAGGACAGGTAAGTGCTTTTTTTATTGCATACAGATACTGACCACTGGAATTGTAGGCTCCTAAGCCAGACAATGCTTTAAAATCCTTATTTACTGTTTTAGGTTACTTTCACACTTGCGGTAGCCTTTTCCGTCAGGCTGTGCCGGCGGAGGAACAGCCTGCCATATCCATGCTACCGCAAGTCTACTGCGCCACGGGAAGTCTGCTCCAGCCCCATGAGGTGGCTGGACAAAAACTACAGCACGCTTCGGTTTTTGTCCAGCCGCCTCTCGGCATGCTTGCCCACCCCCATTAAAGTCAACGGGGCCAGAAAAAGTCTTCAATTACAGCCCTGTCTTCACCTGCCATTACAAACACAGTAATCGTTATTGTGTCTTTATTGGCGTGAGGTCTCCATGTTACTGTGGGCCCTGTAGCTGCCGCTACGACTGGTACGGTGGTAGTTCTGCCTCTGCTTTAGTGGAGCATTTAACATGCAGGATATCGTGGAGATTCACTTCATGATTGTGGTTGTCCAGGGTGCTTGGCTGACAGCTATCTCTCCTAACTTCCTTAAACCTAATTCACACATCAGTGTTTTGGTCAGTGTTCTTCATCAGCGATTGTGAGCCAAAACCAGGACTGGAGCCTCCACAGACATAAGGTATAAGGGAAAGATCTGTACCTGTTCTGTGTTTAGAGCTCACAATCACTGATGGAAATCACTGACCGAACACTGATGTGTGAATGAGGCATTATAATCATGCAAACTTGGTTTGGCTGAGCATGCATGTTTTCAGAAAAGGGGACAGTGAGGAAAGCTGCTACCCGACAACTGTGGTGGTAGCTTATTTCCTCAAGAACAAAAAGATTGGGCATGTTGATATCCCCCAACATCTGCCACTGGTGAAAATTTAGGAGGACACCATACACCTTAGCAAGTTCAGCAGTTATACAACTAATATGTATTGTCTGTATGGTGAGCTTAAAGGACACTTGTCAGCAGATTTGTAGCTATGACACTGGCTGACCTGTTCCATGTGCACTTGGCAGCTGAAGGCATCTGTGTTGGTCCCATGTTTATATGTGCCTGCATTGCTGAGAAAAATGATGTTTTATTAAATGTAAATGGGCCTCTAGGAGCAACGGGGGCTTTGCTGTTACACCTAGAGGCTCTGCTCTCTCTGAAATTGCTGCGCCATCTGCACTTTTGATTCACAGGCCCAGGTGTGATGACATTTTCACAGCTTGGTGCTGTCAATCAAAGTGCAGAGGACGCAGCAGTTGCAGAGAAAGCAGAGGCTCTAGGTGTAACGGTAACGCCCCCGTTGCTCCTAGAGGCCCATTTGCATGTATTAAAACATAATTTTTCTCAGCAATGTGGGTACATATGAACATGGGACCAACATAGATGCCTTCAGCTGCCAAGCGCACATGTAACAGGTCAGTATTGATGAGTGGCATAGACTATATTCTTTTTCGTGATATTTCATGAATTTTTCACATAATATTCGCAATAAATTATCAAATTCTAGAATTTGTGATCTCCAGTCATTATTTTCGTGATTGCGCATATCGGGACTAATGATGCGCATATTTTTGGTGCAATACATGCACTTTCACATTTTATCAGGTCTGAGTACATATCACTGATTGGTGCACTATATATTTTTGTGAACTTGTGACATCCCAGCACTATGTCTGTAGCATGTCTGTATGGACAGCAGAACCTATCACACTACCTAACACCCTGCACTGGAACCGATCAGCTACACTATATCGCTATATAACCTACACTGACTATCTCCTACTAACTATCTGTATTATATATATGAGCTAACTAACTATCTAATGTAATTGGATAAGGAATAGGATCCAGATGAAAGCACAGAGCACAGCAATGACACTGCTCTGTCTCTCTCTCAGAACTGGAAAAAGTAAGGGGTAGGCAGCTTTCCTATTGGTTGCTAGGGATGTTACTAAGCTCAGACACAGACATTGCAGCCTTCTCATTCGCCCACAAGCAAGAAGGGAGGTTACTGATGAAAAAATAATCTAGAATATTCACGATTACGAATATATAGCACTATATTCTACATCTCGAAGTGCCGATATTAGCAATAAAAATTAGCGATTAGTGTAGGGCGCAAATATTCGAATCACAAATTTTAATCGCGAATGTCGCCACTTCGAGAACGCGCAAATATTTAGAATATATTGCTATATATTTGTATTTGCGAATATTCTAGAATTTTTTTCATCAGTAACCTCCCTTCTTGCTTGTGGGCCAGTGAGAAGGCTGCAATATCTTTGTCTGAGCTTAGCAACATCCCTAGCAACCAATAGGAAAGTTGCCTACCCCTTACTATATAAGAACCTCCCCAGCAGCCATTTTCTGTAGTTTTTGTAGTTGTGAAAGAGGGAGCAGTGTCATCGCTGTGCTCTGTGCTTTACTTTTTAATTATATTAGATAGTTAGTTAGTTAGCTTATCTATATAATACAGATAGTGGGAGATAGTCAGTGTAGGTTATATCCTGATATAGTGTAGGTGACAGGTTCCAGTGCAGGGTGTTAGGTAGTGGGTTCTGCTGTCCATACAGACATAGGGCCAGATTTATCATTAGCTCAAGTCAGAATAATGGAGTGAAAAAGTCGCACATTTTTGCGCAATCGCTTAAACTGCACAAAAATTTGCGACTTTTTTCTGCTCTGCACTATGCTCGCCAGTTTTCTGAAAGTGGGCGTGTTTTCTTATGTAAATGAATCTCTAGACAGATTTACTACTGTGACTATTTAAAAAGTCGCAAAAAAGTCGCAATTTCACTCCAGTGAGGACCATGCTTATCTTATGAGACTTTTTAATAGAACATGCAACTTTTTCATAAAAACGTGCGACTTTTTTGTAAAGATGTGCGACTTTTGTAAAGCTGCTTACTGACGGATAAAATGCTACCGTCAAACCACATTTATTACAGTCTTAAACGGCCGATCATAAATCTGACTTGGCTAAAACTGACTTTAGCCATATCTGAAAGTGGAGTGAGCTGTCAGAGTCGTGATAAATCTGGCCCATAGTGCTGTGATGTCACAACAATACTTAGTGCACCAATCAGTAATATGTAGTCAGACCTGCTAAAATGTGAAATCGCAAATATATTGGAGCACTCCATCTGCATATAAAGCTATTGTAATGTTCTGCAGTCTCAGGAAACTTCTAGCAGCTTGAAAAATGTAGCAACAGTGACCCACGCCTGTATTGTACGCACAATGGGCCAGATATATCATTAGGCAAAGTCACTTTTGTGGAGTGGAAAAGTCGCAAAAAAGTCCCAAAGGCTAAAACTGCGCACAAATTTGCGACTTTTTTCTGCTCTGCACTATGCTCGCCAGTTTTCTGAAAGTGGGCGTGTTTTCGTATGTAAATGAATCTCTAGACAGATTTACTATTGGG
This sequence comes from Bufo gargarizans, assembly GCF_014858855.1. Lineage (NCBI taxonomy): Eukaryota > Metazoa > Chordata > Amphibia > Anura > Bufonidae > Bufo > Bufo gargarizans. The sequence continues at coordinate 156,993,459 of NC_058086.1, read as the reverse complement.
ACTTTTTTAAAAAGTCGCAAAAAAGTCGCAAAAAAGTCGCAACTTCACTCCAGTGAGGACCATGCTTATCTTATGAGACTTTTTAATAGAACATGCGACTTTTTCATAAAAACGTGCGAGTTTTGTAAAGCTGCTTATTGACGGATAAACTGCTACCGTCACACCACATTTATTACAGTCTTAAAGGGCCGATCATAAATCTGACTTGGCTAAAACTGACTTTAGCCATATGTGAAAGTGGAGTGAGCTGTCAGAGTCGTGATAAATCTGGCCCAATATGTGCATATTACATTGCCGATTTTCGCAATCAAGAAAATAATCGCAAATTCTCGAATATATGACAAATATTCACCCAAATATTCGCAAAATATCACGAATTTGAATATTGCCCCTGCCGCTCATCACTATTCCCGATCAACACTACAGGTCAGCCAGGTGCAAATCTGCTGACAGATGCCCTTTATTTATGTCTGGATCCTGAATGAGGTTACATTTCCAGTGCCTTAGCGCAGCCTTCCAGGGTTGATCAGATTCTTAATCTGTATTTATACTCTGCAGCATTTTTCACAACGTTGTTGGTGCTGTTAACGTTTTTGGTCACAGACAAGATGTTTCTGTAGCATTTTGTTGGTTTGTGGAATTTTTTGAAAATGCATCATACCCCGAGTATGAGAATTTTCCAATAGTCTCTAAGGGGCTTGAAAAATGGCAGAAAAAATACATGTGCAAAATGTTATAAATAGAGATGAGCGAATCGAAGCTGGCGAAGTGGAATTCGTTCCGATTTTCAGGAAAAATTTGATTTGCACCGAATGTGAATTTCCTCGCGCATCATAGTAACGAATTGCATTTTTCCTAAAATGGCGGCTGCACGTGTGACGACATGGAAAAAGGAAGTCTGGGAAGGCGGGATCACTCATACTCACATGCATGCAGCCAATCAGCAGCCAGACAGCCCTGTCGTGTCACAGCCGTATAAGTACGACAGCCATCTTAGATTCTGCAATTCACCAGCGTACTTAGTGCAGGGAGAGACGTGTCTGCAGGCGCTAGAGACAGTGATAGAAAAGTCATCATTGTGCTAAAAAAAAAAAAATTGATTTACAAGTGCAGAGGAAGATTATTCAAGTTGTAGGGAAAGGATAGGGAGGAATCATTCCACAGCATTTCTGTTGAACAGTAGGGGAGGTTACAGCCTGGGTAACAGGAACAATCCTATTAGACCTGGCAGCACTGACTGGCGATACAAATTGCCATTATACAGCTCTGTAATTCCAGCAAACCGGTTCTTATTAGAGGACAAGTGCTGTTTGATACAGGCATTAGCAGCAGGGGCGTAGCTATAGGGGGTGCAGAGGTAGCAGTCACTACCAGGCCCAGGAGCTTGAGGGGGCCCAAAGACCCTTGTGCCACATAAGACACTGGCATTATATTATTATTATTATTTACACCACTGGCTGGAGGGAAGGAGTTAGGTTAAGAATTTGGCAGGAGGAGGTGCCCTTTCAATGTTTGCCTCAGGCAGCAGGAAGGCTACGTGCTCCCCTGCCCCTTGCCAACAAGCACTGAGGGACGGGGCCCAAGCTGAACTCTTGCACCAGGGCCCATGAGCTTTTAGCTACGCCCCTGATTAGCAGGGTTTATTACAAGGAAATATTTGTATGTTTTATCTGCCCTGGTGAGGTGCAGTTATATGTTCTAAAACATTTTTTGGCTTTTATTAGTGGGAAAAAAGGGCTTATTAGCCATTGTGTTGTGAGGTGCGAACATTACAGACAAAAACTCACTGGCCTAAACGGGTGAAAATGCTCCAAACTCAGACACTGTAGCGTGTCTATAACCGGGGGGACAATTCCTCCGCATGCGGTCCGCAGATAACGGCAATCCCCAGCCAAAAATTGCGTACAATGGAGGATACCAGGGCGGACCGCATGCACCACACAAAATGATACATTGTGCAGATGAAAAAAATATACATACACAAATCACTGCAAAAAATGCACCAAAATGATACTCAACTGACAATACTAGCTAATTCCTCAAGCTGATGTTAAAAGCTGAGAACTTTGCCAATATCTTCCAGTCAGGAACATATCGGAGCCCCTCATGCAACACGTCACGGTGTCTCAGCACGCATGGGGTACTACCACTCAACTGCCTGTGATGTGTAAACAGGGTCTGGACAGTGTTAGAAACCGGACCGCATGTGGAGGAATTGCCCCCTTTGGTTATAGACACGCTACAGTGTCTGGGTTTGGAGCATTTTCACCCCTATTTAGGCCAGTTTTTGTCTTTATGTGTATGGAATGTGCCACTTTATTTTGTTAGTAACATTCTTTTGCACCTGGTAGCTTCTGTGTCACATGGTCTGTTGTGGGGGCGGCTCACAGCTTTATTCTACCTCACAGTGCATTGGTGATACCACTATGGAGGCATGTGAGAGCCTGGCTGTGAGTTCTTTTCTAGAACTGTTCAGATCCTGTTCACACACCACAGGCAGTTGAGTAGTAGGACCCCATGCGTGTTGAGACATCGTGACGTGGTGCATGAGGGGCTCCGATATGTTTCTGACTGAAAGATATTGGCAAAGTTCTCAGCTTTTAACATCGGCTTGAGGAATTAGCTAGTATTGTCAGTTGCAGACTATACCCCCCCCCCCCCCCCCCCCCCCCGGTTATAGACACACTACAGTGTCTGGGTTTGGAGCATTTTTCACCCGTTTAGGCCACTTTTTTCAGTGAGTTTTTGTCTTTATGTGTATGGAATGTGCCACTTTATTTTGTTGGTAACATTCTTTAAAATTTAGTCTTATTGCCATTCTGCGGTGCAGTGAGATATTTTATAGCCCAGTTTGCTGTGTATTGCTGGCGAAATACGAATATATTCGCCTTTCATTGTTGCACTTATCTGTAGAAAAGCCTTTTGTGTAAAAATAGAAAAAAACTTGGGCCTAATTGCCATTCAGTGGTGCAGTGAGATATTTTACATCCCAGATTGCTGTGTATTACTGGGGAACTACAAATATATTTGCCTTTTATTGTTGCACTTATCTGTTGAAAAGCCTTTTCTGTAAAATTTAAAACAAAATTTTGGCCTAATTGCCGTTCAGTGGTGCAGTGAGATTTTATAGCCCAGTTTGCCGTTTATTAAAGGGAAATACAAATATATCCGCCTTTCATTGTTGCACTTGTTGAAAAGCCTTTTGTGTAAAAATAGAAAAAAAATTGAGTCTATTTGCTGTTTAGCGGTGTAGTGATATTCTAAAGCGCTGTTTGCTGTGTATTAGTGGTGGAATAAAAAATATTTGATCTAACATTTGGTTATTTTTTTCTAACAGTATGTCAAGCAGAGAAGTGCCAGACCCTGCACAGGGGAGTGGCAGAGGCCTAAATGTTTCTGGCGCAGGCAGAGGTCGCAGCAGAGTAAGGGGCCGTGGCAGCAGGGGTCACTTCGAGAGGCCTGAGCTCCCAGTGTCAGCTAGCGGTTGTATCGTGACCAGCAACCCAGCGGTTCTTGAATGGTTGACTCGATCTTCGACTTCGTCGCAACTTACACCAGACACCCCCAGCCAAGAGTCAGTGGGTTCGTTAGACACAACCCTTAGTTGGCATGGCCCAGGATCAGGGCCTGTTCCCTCACCTGTCCTCAACCTGCCTCTGTCCTTTCATCCACTAGGCGGGCAAGTAGTGATAAGGAGAGTGGCGTGGGAGCTGGTGTTGCGAGCGGTCAGGCTCCTGACCCAGAGACGGTTGAGGAGGACATCAGTGACGTGTAGACAGTACTTGATGATAATGATGTAGCTAATCGCACTTGGGAGTCGGGTGACGAAGGGGCTTCATATATTTTTTTTTGAATTTTTTTTTTATATAATAATGTAATATTATAAAATCCAGTGTCTACATGATAAATCTGCAGCGTGGGGCCCCCGTGTGGCTTCTACATACTTTGCAATAATAATAAAATAATCCTTCAGCGGTGCGAATAGATGCCGGTTGACCAGGACGCTCCATGATACTCCCAGGAGCTTCTGTCGGGAGCAGCGGTTCATTTCTGAGACTTCCGTATAGTGCGGGGGGGGGGGGGATACAAGACCATCTCCATGCACCACAGGATGTCCCCCTTCCCATCCATGATGACATGATGACTGGGAACTTGTGATGTTTTCCTTGACAAAGAGACCAAGGGCTGGTAGTTATGATTTTAATCTTGATGAACTTCGCTACTCTTCCGGGCTACAAGCAATCTTGAAGCTTTGTCTTCTCATTGTCTGTAGCTACTTGAGGCCTGTTCATGCCAGGCAGGTTCACCTAGAAGTATCTGGCTCAATGAGCAGCCGATACCGCACTTGCATCAATCTTGACAGGATTCGTCTCCAGGTGGAGAGAAATAGTTTTTTGGAATACTTTCTCCATCGCAACCATGTTGTCGAATAACCAGAAGACTGGCCGATTCTCTCCCGTCTTAGGCAACACTTAATTTTTTTATTAAATGTATTAAATATTTAATATTAAATTGAACCAAAACTTGATTACAATTATAAGTAACTAAACCTAAATTCACCAATATATTATCCCAATCTTTGATGGAAATTCCAGGACAATCAATTTTCCAATCCTTTTGTGCCAGAGTAACGTGTATTATTAAATCGTGCCAAGCCGAGGTGGCCTCCTCATGCTGCTGCCACCTCCACACTTTGTCATCGTGCCACTCTCTGCCCTCCTCATGCTGCTGACACCTCCACAATCTTTCGTTGTCATGCCACTCTGTGGCCTCTTCATGCTGCTGCCCCATCCACAATCTCTCATTGTCATGCTACTCTGGCCTCCTCATGCTGCTGAAACCTTCACACTTTGTCGTCATGCCACTCTGCGGCCTCCTCATGCTGCTGACTAGTGATGAGCGGCAGCGGCTATATTCGAACTTGCGATATTTTATGAATATTGTGTAGAATATTCGTCATATATTCGTGAAATTCGAGAATTTGAGATTATTTTATCAAATGCGATAAATCGGCAATGTAAAAATCGCGTAATGCAAATTCGTAATGCGAAATGCAGGTGTGTGGTCACTTTGGCTACATTTTTCAAGCTGGCATAAGTTTCCTGAGACTGGAGAAAATGTTTGGCATGGCATAACATTAGAATTAATTTATATGCAGATAGAGTCAAGTGATCCAACATATTTGCGATTGCGCTAATCGGAAGTGATTACAAAAAAAAATTTAGTGCTACGTGCAACTTCACATTTTAGCAGGTCTGACTACAGATTACTGATTGGTGCACTAAGTATTGTTGTGAACTTGACATTGCTTCCTTCTCATTGACCCACAAGCAAGAAGCAGAGAGGAATCATGTGTTCAGATGGAAAAAAATGCTGAATATTCTATATATAACGAATATATAGCACTATATTCTAAATATTTGCAAATTCTCAAAGTGGCAATATTCGCGATAAAAATTCACTTTTCGAATATTCATGCTCAACACTTCTGCTGACACCTCCACAATCTCTCATCGTTGTGCAACATTATGGCCTTTTCATGCTGCTGCCACCTCCACAATCTCTCGTTGTCATGCAACTCTGTGGCCTCCCCATGCTGCTCCCACCTCCACAATCTCTTGTTGTCATGCTACTCTAGCCTCCTCATACTGCTGACACCTCCACACTTTGTCATTGTGCCACTCTGTGGCCTCCTCATGCTGCTGACACCTCCACAGTTTGTAGTTGTGCCACTCTGTGGCCTCTTTATGCTGCTGCCACCTCCACAATCTCTAGTCGTCGTGCTACTCTTTGGCTTCCTCATGCTGATGACATCTCCACACTTTGTCGTCATGCCACTCTGTAGCCTTCTCATGCTGCTAACACCTCCACAATCACTTGTTGTTGTGCCACTCTGTGGCCTCCTGATGCTGCCGCCACCTCCAAACTACTGTATGTCACCTTGCCACTCTGTGGTCTCCTAATGCTGCTGCCACCTCCACATTAAGTCACCTTGCCACTCTGTGGCCTCCTGATGCTGCCGCCACCTCCAAGCTCTGTCATTGTCCCACTCTGTGGCCTCCTCATGCTGCTACCACCTACAGACTCTGTCATTGGGCCACTCTGTGGTCTCCTCATGCTGCTTCCACCTCACCACTATATAATAGGGCCACTTTGTAGGACTTCTCATCCTGCTCCCACCCTCCCCACTTCATGGCTGGGCCACTATTTCGCCTTTTTGGTTAGACTGACATCATCATTTATTTGACCCTTCTTCTTATCTGTCAGAAGGAAGGTAAAATGAGATGCACAACGGATCCTCTCTGTGTGGCAGCTGTAAGGCCAGTATGGTCCCATCAGAATTGGCTTATGATTTGGTAGCCAAAAGCAGGAGTGGGTACAAAACACAGAAGACTTGCAAATATTCTGTTCACGTGTCATCTCTGTTTTGGATCCTGTTTTTTTTTTGCATTAGCAATACTGAAGGATTACTGACCAAATGCTGACTGAATGAAGGCGGATGCTCCACAGACAGGATGCTTTTTTTGGGGGTTATTGTTCTGACAGATCAAAGGAAGGGCAAAATTATCAATGACGTCAATACAAACTCACTGCTGACACCCTCGCCACTCTGTCGGGGGGCTCTACTTGTTTAAGCGTTTAATAGAAGAGATTCTGTAGAAATCTATATGGAATCAGCTGACGACGGTGTAAAAGGAGTGAGCTCTTTCATGCTACAGTAGGATCTTGGGTCTCTGCGAGGTTCTTTATACCTGCCGCTAACATCGACCTGTAAGGCTGAGTTCATACTTGAGTTATTTGGTCAGTTTTGTCCCCGTGACTGCCCAAATAAATGAAGTGTGTAGTCATTCTAAGAGTGACACCTGTCATCTGCATGTCATACGGACTCACATATTATTTCACTACCAAAGAAGACTTCCTGTGCGTGTTACTGCAAGGCACAGTGTTCTACACAACTATAAAGGCTCCCCCCAGGCAGGAAATAGCCATTTTTTTTACGTGATTCACCTCTAATTAATTCGGATAGAACCAAACTGTTCCCAAAAATTTGGTGAACTGGTGAATCAATTTTTTTTAAATTTGCTCATCTCTAGTTTTAAACTTTGTAAAAAATGATGCATTAGTCCCATTTTTATCTCTTCCCTGTGCTCAGTAACTAATCTGGAAGAGAGGAGAACTAGACGGTCAGCGCTTAAAGGGGTTAGCCACTTTATGGTTACTGTTGACTAATGTGTTTGTGAGATGACTATATGGCACTTAGTAGTATAGCCTTTCTGCACCATTTTCTATATTTAATAAGGTATACTCCCTTGTTTGCCAAGTCTTTTGTGTTGTCCACATGGAGGTCCTGTCCATAAAATGGCTGCTGATGGAGGACCATGTGACCTGGCAAATCGCCTCCATGTGATGCCTCCTCCATTCAAACACACTATGCCATCTCTTGCACTGTAGGGAGTTTAATGGAGTGTGCGTTGTATTTGATTGCAGGAAACATCACATGGAGGTGTTCTGTCTAGTCATATGACCCTCTATCAGCAGCCATCTTACCTCCCTGTGGACAGCACAGAAGGTTTGCCTAACAAGGGCGTCTGGCTTATGAAATATAGAAAATGTCAAATAATATAAACAAAGGCCATATTAGCAATTCCCATATAGTAATTTTAGGCACATATTAGTCACAAGTAGCCAGAAAGTGGCCAACCACTTTAACGCTAAAGATAGGTAAAGGAACATAGTACTTTTATAGTTCACACTAAACACTGGCAGTTCTGTTCTTCCCTGTGCCCAGTAACTAACAGAGAAGCATAGGGAAATGTACAGAACTGCCAGGGGTCAGCACTGCCGACAAGTAGCATAGGCAGGGACACACCCATAGAGTACACATATAGGGTGCCAGGGCCTGGAGTAGTAAGGCAAGAGGCAGGTTTGAGAAGCCTGTCTCTGTATGTTCCTCATTGTCATCTTTAACATTCAGTAGACGTTGATTAGCAATGTTGAGTTAGTATTTCTAATGACATTCTTTCAACCCTTTTTTCTACTAAAACCAAACACATTTCCATAATACAGTATATTACAAAAATGCTTAAAGGTGTTGTCCGAGTTATGAAAAAAAATAATATAGCACTGAAAATCTGATATATAACCGAGCTAAGCAAATTTTATGCAAAAAAAAAATATATATATTTCCCTATTTCCCTGGTTCTTTTCTGGCCCTTTATTTACATGCAATAAAAACAATCTCTGCCCCTCCCCCTGCTCTGCTAAGGGAGTGAATACAAGAGCTGCCCTGAGTGACATGTCTGCCTGCTGGGAGACCCTGCATGTTGTATGTGTAGGACTACAAGTCCCAGCTGTATAATGACACTGCTAAGGGAGTGGATACAAGAGCTGCCCTGAGTGCTGGGAGAATCAACAGCAACTTGTAAGTGTATAACTACAAGTCCCACTTGTAGAATGACACTGCTAATACACATAGGATCTTCCCCATACCTTCTTGTGCATTACTCTCTCTAATATGTCAGCTCCAGTGCCCAGCATTGTCTCCTCACTGCCTGCAGAGCTGTGCAGCTGAAGGGGTTAAGAATCCCAGCAGAGAGTAGACGGCAGTGAAGGGGGGCGTGGCAAGCACAGTGACGTCTCTTTACAGGCTTGTAAATGACCTTTATCAGAGCAGGGAGAGAAGCTGACATCACAGGTCATGTGATCCTCAGTGAAATCTGAGAATCCAGCCACTGGAGATAAAGTGAGTGAATTGGAAAGCTGTTACATTTGCTTAGTTAGGAACATAGAAAGAACAAAAAAATAACTCGGATAACCCCTTTAACATCCCTGTACCTACACAATATTAAAAATAAACTGAAATGACAATTACACTTTAAAATCATGGGAGGAATTTATCACGCCCTGCACTCCAGAATTCAGACTTCAAAAACTAGCAAAATAGGACTTTTTGGGTTTAGTTGCACAATTTTTTAAAAACTACTCACTGTAGTTTTGAAATATGTATGTGTGTGTGTGTGTGTGTGTGTGTGTGTGTGGGGGGGGGGGGGGGTGCAGTTAGCCTGTCATAGTGATTTATGCCAGATTTATCTACTAAGACTTTTTTTTTTTTTTTTCTTTCAGAAATTGCGGTAATACTACTGCAGTAAAGGAATGGTATACACAGTGGTGTAGCATTTAAAGACAGAAGCATTAGGCTTAGTCTACTTTCACACTTGCGCTTACATTTTCCGGTATTGAGATCCAGCAGAAGATTTCAATGCCAGAGAAAAACACTTCTGTGTTGTCTCCATTCATTGTCAATGGGGACAAAACGCAACTGAACAGAACGGGATGCCCCAAAATGCATTTCGTTCTGTTTGGTTGCGTTCCCATACACGAGAGCAAACCGCAGCATGCTACGGTTTTCTTTCCATCATGGGATGTTGAGCAAAACAGATCCGGCATGACCCACAATGCAAGTCAATGAGGATGGATATGTTTTCTCAGACACATATAGAAAATGGATCCGTCCCCCATTGACTTTCAATGGTGTTCATGACGGATCTGTCTTGGCTATGTTAAAGATAATACAACCGGATCCATTCATAACAGATGCAGCCAGTTGTATTATCAGTAATGGAAGAGTTTTTGCTGAACTCTGCCAGATCAGGTAAAAACGCTGGTGTGAAAGTAGCCTTAAAGATGCACCAAATTTATCAAACATTGTGCAATATTTTATAAACATGGTGCAGCTGACTGCAAGGCAGCCTACTGCAAAGCTGAGTTTAAAAATGACCCTCATGGTAATTCTCTCTCATGATACTTTTTACAGGTCTTTAAAATCGTTGAAAGAATATTGTGCGTAAAGAAAGCCTTAGAGGGGTTCTCCACCTTCTGGGGTCTTTCATGCAGGCCCCCTCACATGGCCAGAATTGCAAAGGGAAGCATACTTACCTGATTCCTTCAGTTGGGTTCCGATTCTTTCCCTCCCCTTCCGTGCCCTTATATGAACATCCAGTTTGTGGCCGCTGCATTCCCTGGCCACAGCCAATATGTTCTGTCCATACCCTCATGATAATTCTTTCTCATGAGGCTTTTGACAGGTCTTTAAAATTGCTGAAAGAATAGTGTGCATTAAGTAGACCTTAAAGGGGTTTTCCATCTTTGGGGCCTTTCAGGTAGACCTCCCCTATGGAGGGAAGCATACTTCCCTGCTCCTTGCTGCTGGGTTCTGGGTCCTTCTCTCCATTGCTGCTTGTGCAGTGCTCCAGTCCCCGTATGTCAACATCCGGTTTGATGGCCGCTGCAGCCAATCACTGTCCACAGTGTTTACACATCCCCCTTGCATCATGTGACCCACTGACATGACACAAGGAGGAGGAGTCACAGTTGCTGCCAGTGAGTTGCTGCAGCGGAAGTCAAACCGAATATTGACATGTGGGGATCGGAGCACTGCAGAGGCGGAGCGAAGAAGCCAGGGCCCAGTGGCAGGAAGCAGGTAAGTATGCTTCTTCCCGCAGGTTTGTCCACATTGAGGTCTCCCAGAGCTCAAATTGGAAAATAAGTATAAAGCTTACAAAATATAATTTCTAATTTAGGACTGGTCTTTCATAAATCTCATTTTAAAATGCCAGTAACACTATGAGCTAATGAGATCATTTCTAACATACTGTACATTTGATGGCATGCCCCAGCTATATCAGTTGAAACACAGGGTCACTCAATAACAGAAATGTTCTTTCTCTGGTGTTTTATCCGTGCTTGTTAATACCTGAAATATGCTGATTCCTCTCATTTTCTAGAGATCTATGTGTGTTTTGCCCGTAATGAGATTTCATTTAAAAAGTTTACTGAAAACTCCAGCAGTAACGATTCAAATTGCAATATCCTTCTGAAACACAAGCCTTCTGATTTACTTGTTAAGGCGTTCTAATATTGCTTAAATTATAAAATGAAAAGCAGCCTGCATTTCAGACATATGGTATATTACTACCCAATTTATATATTTATTTCCAAGAAGAAGAAGAAGAAAAAAAACATATACAAAGCCCCGAGGCAGGAGTAAAACTAGTAACTACATAAAGCTAAAGAATCAGATGTCTGCTGGGTAAATTGACAGAACTCATTAATCTTGGATGCTGCATGCTATAGAGTGTGTCCTTTGCTGCACCTGCTCGGGACCAATGTAATTACATGATGGCACTATTAATACTAGAGAGCTGGAGAGAGGATAGGGTTATCTTCTCCTTTTAGTAATTGATTGCTAGCTGATTAGCGGACAACATTTTTCTTGCAGTATAATTGCCTTTGTGTTACAGCGGCCTCCATGACCTGGAGCGAAGTCCTTGTTTTCGGGGGATTGTGCGGCAGATTTTTTGAAGTAATGAGATAGAACTCAATCACTGCACGCTCGCACAGTCGAAGTGGAATGTATTTAAATCATTTCCTGAGTACTTGCAATTATACATTCCGTGGTTTGTTTTTGCTGCCGTCGAGCATCCTCCATATTTAAATGTTCCATTCCGAAGCAACAACATTTGAATGAATGATGACATTAGTTGTACAAGGGGAATATCAGAGTGTGTAAATATAGGATGGGAGTCTGATTACATCATTTCGGTCTCATCACCATCACCATTTTTGCATTTGGAGGGCTGCCAGCCATGTTCTATTCAACCAATCATGTAATTCCCTTCCACACCATTGAGAAGAATGTTTATTTTACTATAACGGTCGTCTCATGCTGTGAAACGGAAGATTCAATTGTACAGAGACTATTAAAACTCTTTAGCATATAATTTGTTAATAGGCATAACATCTTCTAATATAGTGAAATATTTGAACTAAACATGTTGACAATGGTAGTATTTGTGAATTGTATTTGGCTAGGTATTTAACTTTCATTTGACTGTTCTTTAGGTAATCACTTTTTGGTAACTACAATAACCCAGTCTTTGTGTTTTTTGTTTTAGCAGAAAGGATGGTATATGCCGATGATTTTTTTTTTTGCATACGTTTTACTGTATATAACCTAAAGCCAGTGATGTAAGAAACAGAACAGCTAATATTTATTAATAAAGGTGTATGGATGATAATTATATTTTGGATTGCTTAAAGGGCTTCTCTGGGCTTTTAATATTGATGACCTAACATCAGGATAGGTCATCAATATTAGATCGTCAGGGGTCCGACACCAGACACCCCTGCCAATAAGCTGTATGAGGAGAGTATGCATGTGCTGTCTCCCGTCTCTCTTCCTGTTGCTGCTGCTGTGTCTATGGCAAACATGTGCCGGATGTCGGACCCCCACTGATCTGATATTGATGACCTATCCTGAAGATAGGTCATCAATATTAAAAGCCCGAATAAACCCTTTAAAGGAGATGTCTCCAATTATTATTATTTTGTTTAATCACAGAGAATAGCGGGTTCAGCCAAGAGTTTAATGTGTATGGGGAGTTGCCGACTCCTACAACAATATTGGGGGAGAGAAAGTTTGCTCAAAATGAATATCTTCACCCAATTCTTTTGGTCTCCTGGGAGCCGCTTAGGCAAGGTGCTGAATCTCGTTAAAGACAACAGTCCTGTAGGGAGACTTACTGGAAATACTCTATGTAGGAATGAGTTTCCATGGTATGCATGGTATGAGTGAGTCTCCATACAGGACTGGTCTCTGGACCCTGCTTAAAGAGGACCTTTCACCGATTATTACACTATGAACTAAGTATACAGACATGCAGAGCGGCGCCCGGGGATCTCACTGCACTTACTATTATCCCCGGGGCGCCGCTCCGTTCTCCTGCTATGCCCTCTGGTATCTCCGCTCACTAAGTTATAGTAGGCGGAGTCTGCCCTTGTTCTGCTGTAGCACTGGCCAATCGCATTGCAGAGCTCACAGCCTGGGAGAAAATAACCTCCCAGGCTGTGAGCTCTGCGCTGCGATTGGCCAGCGCTAGAGCAGAACAAGGGCAGACTCCGCCTACCATAACTTAGTGACTGAAATCTCCGCCTACTATAACTTAGTGAGCGGAGATACCGGAGGGCATAGCGGGAGAACGGAGTGGCGCCCAGGGATATATTTAATAGTAAGTGCAGTGAGATCTACATGTCTGTATACTTAGTTCACATTGTAATAATCGGTGAAAGGTCCTCTTTAAGTTGCTTCCAAGACACAGCACTGAGCCAGCCTGAATCCTGCTCTAAACTGAAGAGTGGCAAGTAGTGATGGACGAACATAGGCTTGGACGATTCGCAAATGTGATCACGCGAATGCGATCAAATGTTCTCGAACTGCAAGTTCGCGGCGGGCCCCATTCACTTTAATGGCAGGTGAACCTGAAAAGCCTTCAGGTCATTATTGCAGCCACCAAATACTTATAAGAGTGCACACATCAATAGACAGTGACATACCAGAGGGGGAACAATGGCAAAAATTCCCACACAAAATATGTATTTTAATCAGGGGCCATTTTTTGCATCTTAAAGGGAAACTGCCAAAAATGTGGCCTGCTGGAGCCTAGACAAATGTTATTTTAGAGCACGGGAGTACAGACCCTTAACATTAGGCCTTCACCGGACAGAAAACATCAAGTGATTATGTGGCTGAAGGTATATTAGACGGTCATTGGATATAAATTTTACTGCATGCCAGTACAAATAAATGTCAAATACATATGTTTAAAAGAACTAAAAATGTAAAATTTGATTAAAAACATGGCTAACGAAATCCCCCCTCTTGAATAAACCCCAAATTATAATAGGTGAAATTCGATAACACGAATAGTGTTGAACTTCTCCGAGGCCCCAACAATTAGGCATTCACCGTGTAGAAAAGATCAAGTGATTATATGGCTGGAGGTATATTAAACGGTCAATGTATATCAATTTTACTGCAGGCCAAGGGACTACAGGCCCTAAAAATGATTCATTCACCGTACAGAAAATAATAATTGATAATGTGGCTGGAGGTATATTAGGCGGTCACCGTATGACAATTTTACTGTTGGCCAGTTAGATTATAGGCCCCAAAAATGATGCATTCACCGAACATAAAAGATCAAGTGATTATGTGGCTGGAGGTATATTAGACGGTCAATGGATATAAATTATTCTGCAGGCCAGTGGACTACAGGCCCCAAAAATTATTCATTCACAGTACAGAAAAGAACAATTGATAATTTGGCTGGAGGTACATTAGGCGGTCACCGTATAACAATTTTACTTCAGGCCAGTTAAATTACAGGCCCCAAAAATTATGCATTCACCATACAGAACAGATCAAGTGATTATGTGGCTGGAGGTATATTAGATGGTCAATGGATATCAATTTTACAGCAGGCCAGTAGAATACAGGTCCCCAAAATTATGCATTCACCGTACATAAAAGATCAAGTGATTATGTGGCTGGAGGTATATTAGATGGTCAATGGATATCAATTTTACTGCAGGCCAGTAAAAATACATGTCAAATACATATGTTTAAAAGAACAAAAAATATGAAATTGGATTAAAAGCATGGCTAACAAAATCCCCCCTCTTGAAAAAAAGCCAAATGATAATAGTTGAAATTCGATAACACATAGTCGTAGGTGTTGAATTCCTCTGAGGTCAGAAACATTAGGCATTCACTGGACATAAAAGGTCTTTTATACCGCTGTATTTACAAAAGACAGGGCCCATTATTTGTTCTGGGTAGTGGCAGATATGTGTGGGCTGGCATAAGGAAATTCAATTAAACATGGTCGTTACAGGTGTTGAATTCCTCCGAGATCATTCATTTTTAGAAATGTGAGGTAGTCCACACTGTCATGAGCTAGGCGAGTGCGCTTATCGGTCACGATCCCCCCTGCTGCACTGAACGTCCTTTCAGACAGGAAACTTGACGAGGGGCAAGCCAAGAGTTCCATGGATGCAAGAATGATCTCATATCCGAAGTGACCAACACATCTTTAAATTGCCCTCTTCTTGCATGCGCTGTAGGATTGGTACTCACAACTGTTTCTCTGTGGGTGGAAATTCCTCTGCCAGTGCATGCAACAGCAGAGTGCAGGATCTCTGAAAGCAAGGCCTGGAAATGCTGCATTCTGACAGCCCATTGTGATGTTGGTAACATGTCCGCCTTTTTTTGTTTGTATCGGGGGTCTAAGTACGTAGCCACCCAGTACTGGTCCTTGCCCTTTATAATTTTTATATGGGGGTCCCTCTTCAAACACTGGCGCATGAAGGCCTCCATTTGCAATAAATTTGAAGCGGTGGAGCGGTCCTCGGTCTCATTCCCCCATCCACGGACAACACGAGGGATCCCAGAAAAGTTTAAAGTCTGCTCTTCTTGCTCCTCCTCCTCCCACCAGGCACAATCCTACTCTGACTCCTCTTCAGACTCCTGCTGACTTGTCTCAGATGGAGTAGCCCCCCTGGGAATTCATTCAGCATTGCGACTTTGTCATCTTCCTGCTCCTCGACGGCTTGATCAATGACACGACGCACTGTGCGCTCCATAAAGAAGGTGTAAGGTATGATGTAACTGATGGCACCCTGGCTGCGACTGACCATTTTGATGATCTCATCAAATGGCCGCAGAAGTCTGCATGAGTCGCGCATGCGCAGCCACTGACGTGGTGAAAAAAAACCAAGCTCCCCAGAACCTTTACTGCCGCAGAAGTTCATACAGGTAGTCGTTAATGGCACGTTTTTGCTGGAGCAGCCTATCAAGCATATACAAGGTGGAGTTGCAGGGCGTCGGGAAGTCACAAATCAGACGTCTGTCGGGCAAATGGTGTCGCTGCAGAATGTCAACAAGTCAAGCCATGGCTGTGAAAGAATTTCTAAAATGGCCAGAGGGTATTTGGCAACGAATCACTGCATGACTAAGTTCAGGACGTGTGCCATGCACGGCACGTGTGCCATTTTGCCCTGTTTCAGCACGTTCAGCGGATTGGCACAGTTGTCGAACACCACTTTACCAACTGTCAAATTGAGCGGGGTTAGACACTGATAGGCCTGTGACCGCAGAGCTGAAAGCAGTGCAGGACAGGTGTGGCTCTTGGCTTCCAGGCACAACAGCCGCAGCACAGCATGGCAACGTCTCACCTGGCACGTCGAATAGGTTCTGGGGAGCTGGGGGGAATGCAGCGGAAGAGGTGGTAGCAGTGGAAAAAGAGGAGTCAGTCGAGGAGGAGATGGAGGATGGAGTAGGAAGAGGAGAAGAAGAGGCAGGCCTGCATGCAACCCGTGGCGGTAACACCAAATCTATATGGTTGCCACGGGTTGTATGCTTGACAGCATTCAGAAGGTTCTCCCAGTGGGCAGTAAAAGTTATGTACCTTCCCTGCCCATGTTTGCTAGACAACATGTCTGTGGTCAGATGTATCTTGGCATTGACACTGTGTGCCAGAGATACATTCACTTGCCGCTGAACATGGCCAGCTCTGGAATGACCTTCTGGGAGAAATATTTCCTTCCGGGGACCTTCCATTGTGGTGTGCCAATGGACACAAATTTTGTAAAGGCCTCCAGGTCCACCAGTTTATATGGCAGTAGTTGGTGGGCTAGCAGTTCCGACAAGACGGCGGTCAGCAGTTGGGCAAGAGGATTATCCGGCTTCATCAACTTTTTACGTTTAAACATTTGGGCCACAGAAGCCTGCCTTTTGTCAGATGAACGTGACGATGGCATGGTGGAAGGTGGAGTGGAGGACAAATAGGAGGAGATAGGAGTAGGAGAAGAGGCAGGACGTGGAGTGCCGGGAGTGTGGTTTTGTGGGTTTTGACAGTGTTGCTCCCACTGGGTTCGGTGATGGGAGGCCAGGTGCCTTCTTAAGGCGGTCATCCCTAGATGAGTGTTGGGCTTACAGTGACTTATGCATTCACAGCACAGGCTGCAGATGGCAACACTATTGTCAGCAGCTGACATGTTAAAAAAAAGCCCACACTGCGGAGCCATGTGCCGGCGTCCTGGGAGCGTCAGATGTGACTGTGCATGGTGGATTACTCACTCCAGATACATTTGCAGTCTGCTTTTTGCCTCCTGTGCACTGCGAGTTCTGCCTGATTCTCCTCCCTATCTGCTCCATCTCTCCCTCTGAACTCCCCTCCTCTTCCTCTCTTGTGAGCACCTACATGATGTCCATCGACACATTATCATCTTCACCACCACTGACATTAGAGATCTCGGAGTAGGCAGCAACAGCAGAGACCACCCTCCTTGGGCTGATCTGGGTACTGTCATCAGACCGTTGGGTGGCGGCCATTGGTACCTCCTTTTCCTCATCCGATGCCAAGAATGGCTGCGCATCGGTAAGGTCTGAGAATGGATAACAAAATAATTCCTTTGACTCGAATGGAGGGGCTGTGGTGGTGGTGTCTTTGAGGGTGCATGCAGCAGAGAGTGAGGAGGGTGCTTATACAGAGGATGAGGAGGGTGCAGAAGCAGAAGGCTGAGTGAGCCACTCAACCAACTCTGGTGCGTCCTTTGACGTAATCGCACGCACCTACTACAATTTTCCACTTAGGCTCCGGCCTGGTGCACCTGCGCAACCCCTAACACCCCTACGGAATAGCCTGCCTCTTCCTCTGCTTGTCATTTTCAAAATGACCCTGTGACAAAGTCTCTACAGAAGAGCAGTATTTGTGGAAGCAGGTATATAAAACCCCTTACTGAGTATTTGCTGGAAGCAGGTATATCAAACTCCTTAATCTGTTTTATTTGGGGGCAACTGGTATATCACACCAATTGCAATTAGTTGTTCCAATAGTGTTGGTCCCTCTGTATAGCTGTGGTATCTCAGCAGAACCGCACACAAATGCTGCACACTACAAAAGCACTATATAGAAATTATATTATAGGTATATCACACCCCTGCCTCAATCAGTTCTTTTTGGGGGCAATTGGTATATCACACGAGTTTCAATTAGTTGTTCCAATAGTTTTTGTCCCTCTGTATAGCTGCGGTATCTCAGCAGAACCGCACACAACTGCTGCACAATACAAATGCACTATATAGAAATTATATTATAGGTAGGGTTGACCAAACCCGAACTTTAGGATCTTTGGACCCCGGACCCGAACCCAAACATTTCAGGTTCGGGTACGATGTTCGCCTATTTTATGGCGCTTTTTGAAAGGCTGCAGAACTCTATGCCCTTAGAAGCCATCACAGCCATGCCTACTAATGGAATGGCTGTGATTGGCCAGTGCAGCATGTGCCCATTCCTATATATAAGCTGGAGTCACGTAGCGCTGCATATCACTCTGTTACTAGTGTAGGGAGAGGATGCTGCTGCTGTGAGGGAGAGAATAGAAAAGAATCTTTAATCAGAAGTGCTTGTTAACTCAATGATTTACCTAGAATTAGCTTTGTGGGTGCACAATCTTTTTACCCTGCCCTGAGCCCAGTGACACAGAAAAATAACTTTTATCCATCTGTTAGTTAGGTGGACGGCGGTGGCCATTTTATGCAAGCACAGTGCACTAGCACAGCATATGTACTTTTGTGACATTCAAATCCAAGCTTGAAACACTGCAATAATAATCTGGGTTTAAAAAAAAACACCTATTTTTGGCAATATCCTACATCTGGTGCCTTTGCAGCATTTGTCAGTGTGCAATTAAAGCTAGAAATACAGCTATAATTTTCTGGGTTTTAAAAAACACCCATTTTGGGCAAAATACTTAATTTGCGGCCCTGTCTGCATCTGTAAGTGTGAAATTCAAGCTTTATATACTGCTGTTATATTCTGTTATTAAAAAAAACACCCTTTTTGGGCAAAATACTTAATTTGCGGCCTTGTCTGCTTCTGTCAGTGTGAAATTCTAGCGTTATATACTGATGTCATATTCTGTTATAGAAAAACATCCTTTTTGGGCAAAGTACTTAATATTTCAGCCTTTGTTGCATCTGTGATTGTTAAAAACAAGCTTGAAAAACTTCAATAATTTTCTGGGTTTTAAAAAAACACCAATTTTTGACAATACCCTCCATCTGAGGCCTCTGCAGCATTAGTCAGTGTGCAATTTAAGCTAGAAATACAGCTATAATTTTCTGGGTTTTAAAGAAAAACCCTTTCTGGGCAAAATACTCAATTTTACAGCCCTTGTCTGCATCTGTCAGTGTGAGATACACGCTTTAGATACTGCTGTGCTTTTCTATTATTAAAAAATTCAAGCGTTATATACTGCTGTCATATTCTGTCATTCAAAAAACACCCTTTTTGAGCAAAATACTTAATTTGCGGCCTTGTCTGCATCTGTCAGTGTGAGATAAACGCTTTAGCCACTGCTGTGCTATTCTGCTATTAAAAAAACAC
This sequence comes from Bufo gargarizans, assembly GCF_014858855.1. Taxonomy (NCBI): domain Eukaryota; kingdom Metazoa; phylum Chordata; class Amphibia; order Anura; family Bufonidae; genus Bufo; species Bufo gargarizans. Next base: position 156,974,173 of record NC_058086.1, on the reverse strand, counting down.
CTTTTTGGGGCAAAAAAACTTAATTTTGCAGCCTTTGCTGCATCTGTCATTGTGAGAGAGATACTGTTGTTCTATTTTGCCTTTTTTTTAAACGCCCATTTTGGGCAAGATCCTAAATTTGAGAAATATGAGGAGCGCGTCAAATAAGGGACGTGGCCCCGGTCACGGTGCTGCTGGTGGAGCTCTTGTTGCAGGGAGAGAACGTGGTCGATCTGTGCCAGCTACATGAACAAGTGAAACACCTTCCTCAGGTGAGAGTAGGCGACAGAACCTTGAGTGGTATTTGGTCGGGCCTAATGTGGCTCTACGAATGGTGAGGCCAGAACAAGTACAGGCGATAGTAGATTGGGTTGCTGACAGTGCCTCCAGTTCCTTTACATTGTCTCCCACCCAGTCTCCTGCTGAAAGATCAGAGTTGGCACCTGCAGCCGATGTCCATCAGTCTTTCACATCATTCCCTTGCAAATCACCCAAGCAGTCTGAGCCCCAAGTCATGCAGCTATCACCGCCAGATCTCTGAGAAGTTCTGATAGACGTTTTTCAGTACCTCCTGCATGATGTTCTATTGTTTTGGTTTCGCTTTGACATCTCTTCTCCCTCTCCCATCTGTCATCTATTAGCAGTGATTGCCTCCCTTTATATCCCCTCCCATACTGCCTCACTTTGCGGTTTATACTACTTCCTGGATTGTGCTCACTGCTAGAAGTTTGCTACTGCTGGTTTCTCAGACAAGTCTTTCCCTTTATTTGTGTTTTCCTGTTAGATTGATTCTAGGTGACCCTAACTCCCTCCGTATTAAGTGTAGGGAGCCGGTGGTCGTGTCTCCTCACTATTATAGGGTTTTCAAGTGTCACTCAGTCTAGGTACGTGGACATGCAACTTTCTATCACAGAGATCTTTGCATGGGCTGAGCAGTCAGGGAGAGCTATAGGTTTTTAATAGGGCTCACCCTTTTGTTCCTTAGTTTGGGATCAAGTCAGTTGGATCTTTATTTGTTACTTCTTGTTTTCTGCAACACCATCCGTGACAGCAGCATTCTCATCTGCTTTTTGATGACTCTGCTAGCAGGGTTTCCCAGGGCCATCCACATAGCCCTGCCCCAGAAGTGGAAGATCTTGAGTGCACTGATGCCCAACCACTTATGTTTCAAGATGAGTACATGGGAGGACCACCGGAGCACGTCTCGGATGATGACGAAACATAGGTGCAAACTGCTGTGGCTTTCTAAAGTGTGCAGACCGACAAGGAGGGCAGGGGTGAAGACTGGGTGGAAGATGATGTGGAGGACGATGAGGTCCTCGACCCCACATGGAATCAAGGTCATGCGAGTAACCTGTGTAGTTCGGAGGAAGAGGCAAAAGTCGCACAGAGCCACCAGCACAGCAGAAGAGGGATCAGGGTGCAAAAGCAGAGCGGCCGTCCCCTAGACAGTACGCCTGCTACTGCCCACCACAGCAAGGGACCGAGCACACCAAAGTCAGCTCCAAGGAGTTCCCTGGTGTGGCAGTTCCTCAGACAATGTGCTGACGACAAGACACAAGTTGTTTGCTCGCTGTGCAATCAGAGACTGAAGCGAGGCATAAACGTTCTAAACCTGAGCACAACCCGCATGACCAGGCATCTAAGTGCAAAGCACGAGCTGCAGTGGAGTAGACACCTCAAAAACCAAGAAAGGTCTCTGGCTCCTCCTGCTTCCTCTTCTGCTGCAGTCTCGGCCTTTTCATCCCCCTCTGGAGTGACAGTGGCACCTGCCACCCCACAAACAGAGGATCTGCCAGCAACACCACCACCTCGGTCACCAAGCATCTCCACAATGTCCCACGAAAGCATTCAGCTCTCCATCTCCCAAACACTGGAGCGGAAGAGGAAGTACCCCCCTACCCACCCGTGATCCCTGGCCCTGAATGCCAGCATTTCAAAATTACTGTACTTTGAAATGCTGTCATTCCGTCTGTTGGAGATGGAGAGTTTTAAAAGCCTTATGGCAGTTGCTGTCCCACAGTACGTCGTGCCCAGCAGCCACTACTTTTCCAGGCGTACTATCCCTTCCATGCACAACCAAATGGGGAACAAAATCAGGTGTGCACTGCGCAACGCCATCTGTGGCAAGGTCCACCTAACTACGGATACGTGGACCAGTAAGCACGGTCAGGGACGTTATATCTCCATAACAGCACACTGGGTAAATGCAGTGGTGGCTGGGCCTGAGGCGGATAGCAGTTTGGCGCCTGTCCTTCCACCACCGAGGATTGCAGGGCGCTTCAGTTTGCCTCCTGTTGCTTCTTCCTCCTACTCCGCTTTCTCATCCTCTACCAGCTCCTCGTCCGGTCAGCGTAACACCTTCACCACCAACTTCAGCACATCCAGGGGTAAACGACAGTAGGCAGTTTTAAAACTTATCTGTTTGGGGGACAAACCCCACACGCGCAGGAGCTGTGGACGGGCCTTAAACAACAGACCGATGAGTGGTTGGTGCCAGTCTGCCTCAAGCCCGGCCTGGTGGTGTGCGATAATGGGCGACATCTCATAGCATCTCTGGGACTAGCCGGTTTGACGCACATCCCTTGCCTGGCGCATGTGCTGAATTTGGTGGTGCAGAGGTTCCTTAAAAATTACCCCAATATGTCAGAGTTGCTGCATAAAGTGCGGACCTTTTGTGCGCGCTTTTGGCGTTCTCACCCTGCTGCTGCTCGCCTGTCAGCGCTGCAGTGTAACTTCGGCCTTTCTGCTCACCGCCTCTTATGCGACGTGCCCACAAGGTGGATCTCCACTTTGCACATGCTGGACAGACTGTGCGAGCAGCAGCAGTCGATAATGGAGTTTCAGCTGCAGCACGCAGGGGTGAGTCGCTCTACGGAACAGCACCACTTCACCACCAATGAGTGGGCCTCCATGTGAGACCTGTGGTCCTTGTTGCGCTGTTTCGAGTACTCCACCATGGCCAGTGCCGATACCGCCATTCTCAGCATTACTATCCCACTTCTATGCCTCCTTAAAAAAACGCTGCTGGCAATGATGGAAGAGGATGTGGCACAGGAGGAGGAAGAGGGATCATTTCATAGGGTTTCCGGCCAGTCATTCACAAGTAGCTCCGAGGGTGGGTTCCTTCACCCACATAAGCCAGGTACACAATTTTCCAGCCAGGGCACAGTTCTGGAGGATGACGAGGTGGAGGAGGAGGAACTATGTTCACAACAGGGTGGCACCCAAACCAGCTCATGGCCATCACTGGTGCATGGCTGAGGGCATACAGAGGACACAGACGATACACCTTCCACAGAGGATAGCTTTTCGTTGCCTCTGGGCAGCCTGGCAAACATGAGCGATTACATGCTGCAGTGTCACCGCAATGACTGCCAAGTTGCCCACATTCTAACTTGTGCTGATTACTGAGTGGCCACGCTGCTGGATCCCCGTTACAAGGACAACGTATGGTCCTTAATTCCCTCACTAGAGCATGATCGTAAGATGCGCTGCTGGTGGCATTCCCACCTGACAGCAGGGGCACAGTGGAAGCACAAGGAGAAGGGAGAGGAGGAGGAGGAAGAGGTCGCCAACGCAGCTGGGGCACCACCAGCACCTCAAAAGGCAGGGTTAGCATGGCCTAAATGTGGAAAAGCTTTGTCAACACTCCACAACAACCAGCACCACCAGCTGATATGGAACGTCTTAGCAGGAGGCTACATGGTGGAGCAGTATGTGTGCACACGCCTACACGTACTGAATGATGGGTCTTTCCTCTTCAACGTCTGGGTCTCCAAATTTTGCACATGGCCTGAGCTTGCCCTTTATGCCTTGGAGGTGCTGGCCTGCCCTGCAGCCAGTGTATTATCTTATTGTGTGTTTAGCACGGCAGGGGGCGTCATCACAGACAAGCGTAGCCGTCTGTCCACAGCCAATGTGGACAAGCTCACGTTCATTAAAATGGACCAGGCATGGATCCCACAAGAGTTGTCAGTACCTTGTGCAGAATAGACATGTAAAACGGGCTTAAACAGCCATTGTTATACTACAGCGCAATTGCTCATTGTTGTATTTTGGATATTTCACACCTCTTTTGGAGTGTACCCTAATAAAAAAATAATAATTAAACCAAAAACCAGTGTTGGCTACCTCGTCCTCCTCCACCGCTGCTTCCACCTACACCGCTACGTCCACCGCTTCCTCAAACTCCTACTCCATATGGACTTCCACCTCATAAATCAAGTTTAGTTTTTTTTATTTGTATGTATTTTATGTCATTTCACTAATTTGTCTGTTACATTTTCTGTTGAAATTCACAAATGTTTTGGTGTGATATACCACTGCTGTACCTAGTAGACAGGTAAAAACATTTCACTAATTTGTCTGTTACATTTCTGGGTGAAATTCACCTATTTTTGGGTGTGATATACCCCTGCTGTACCTAGTAGACAGGTAAAAACTTTTCACTAATTTGTCTGTTACATATTTGGGTGAAATTCACCTATTTTTGGGTGTGATATACCCCTGCTGTACCTAGTAGACAGGTAAAAACATTTCACTAATTTGTCTGTTACATTTCTGGGTGAAATTCACCAATTTTTGGCTGTGATATACCATTGCTATACCTAGTAGACAGGTAAAATATTTCACTAATTTGTCTGTTACATATTTGGGTGAAATTCACCAAGTTTTGGGTGTGATATACCCCTAGTCTACCTAATAGACAGGTAAAAACATTTCACTAATTTGTCTGTTACATTTTCGGGTTAAATTCGCAAATTTTTGGCTGTGATATACCCCTGCTCTAACTAGTAGACAGGTTAATAAATTTAACTAATTTTTTGTTACATTCTTGGCTGACATTTTACCATTTTTGCCGTGAATAAACTCCTGCTCTGCATAGGTGACAGGGACCTACATTTAAAAAAAATCATCTGTTCCATTGGTGGGTAAAAATGTCCCGAACTATTTGCCGGCGAACAGTTCCCGGTGAACATAGCTTGTTCGCGTTCGCCGCGGCGGGCAAACATATGCGATGTTCGGTCCGCCCCCTATTCATCATCATTGAATAAACTTTAACCCTGTACCTCACAGTCAGAAGACACATTCCAGCCAATCAGCAGCAGACCCTCCCTCCCAGACCCTACCACCTCCTGGACAGCATCCATTTTAGACTCATTCGGAAGCTATATTCTTAGTGAGTGGAGGGACAGTGTAGCTGCTGCTGATTTAATAGGGAAATCGATAGCTAGGCCAGTGTATTGAGTGTCCACTACAGTCCTAAAAGACTCATCTGATCTCTGCTGATCTTAGGGCTAGAACATCAGTCTGCTTTTTTTTTTTTTCTGTGTAATCTAATTGCAGTTGCCTGCCAGAGTGTGTGTCAGGCTCACAGCTTATACTGTGCCCACTTGCCCAGTGCCACCACTCATATCTGGTGTCACAGCAGCCTGCATTTTAAAAAAAACAAAAACTTTTTTGACTGTAATATAATAGCAGTCAGTTGGCTGCACGCGTGTGTGTTTCAGGCCCTGCAAGTGCATAGTGTCACCAGCGCAACTCATATCTGGTGTCATCACAGTAGATGAATTTTTTTTTAAAACAACAATTTTGACTGTGAAATAATAGCAGTCAGTTGTCTGCACGCGTGTGTGTTTCAGGCCCTGCAAGCGCATAGTGTCACCAGAGCAACTCATATCTGGTGTCATCAAAGTAGATTACATTTAAAAAATATATATAATTTTGATTGTGAAATAATAGCAGTCAGTTGCCTGCACGCGTGTGTGTTTCATGCCCTGCAAGTGCATAGTGTCACCAGCGCAACTCATATCTGGTGTCATCACAGTAGATTACATAAAAAATTAAAATTTGACTGTGAAATAATAGCAGTCAGTTGCCTGCATGAGTGTGTGTTTCAGGCCCTGCAAGCGCATAGTGTCACCAGTGCAACTCATTTCTGGTGTCATTGCAGTAGATAAAATTTTAAAAAACAACAACAATTTTGACTGTGAAATAATAGCAGTTAGTTGCCTGCACGTGTGTGTGTTTCAGGCCCTGCAAGTGCACAGTGTCACCAGCGCAACTCATATCTGGTGTCACAGTAGATTATATTTTTTTAAAAACAACTATTTTGACTGTAATAGATTGAATAGCAGTTATTTGTCTGCAAGCGTGTGTGTCAGGCCTACAGCGTCTACTCTGCCAACTTCTGCCAGTGCACAGTGCCACTCATATCTGGTGTCACAGTACCTTGCACGCATAGTACAACTAAACTAATAAAAAAAAAATTACAGGCAGAGGCAGGCCACCCTGCAGGGGCCTTCGTGGTCGTGGTGCTGTGATTCCCTTTGGCCCTAGAATAATGCCCAGTGTTCAGCGGCCACGTACCCTGAACTCAAAAAGTTCTGAGGACATAGTTGACTAGCTAACATAGGACACCCAATCTTCTACAGCATCCACTCGGAGCCTTGACGCACAATCCTCCTCTAGCTCAGCTTCAGGCACCTCTCAAGTTACCACTCGCCCGCCTGCCGCCACCACCAACAATAGCACCACAGCTGCTTTACTTGATCTGTCAGAGGAGTTATTTACACATCAGTTGGAAGAAATGAGTGATGTGCAACCATTATTGCAAGAGGATGTAGATAACAGGGATATGTCTCAGTCAGGCAGCATTACACAGATGGACGTACGGTGTGATGATGATGATGTTGTACCCGCTGCTGCTGAGTTGTCAGATACAAGTGAAGCGGTTGATGATGACGATGTGTCCGTGGATGTCACGTGGGTGCCCGCTCGAAGAGAAGAAGAACAGGGGGAAAGTTCATGGGGAGACAGAGAGGAGGAGGAGACGAGTTGGAAGCAGGGGGAGGTCGTCACAAGGAGCTAGTGGCACAGTCAGACAGCATGTATCGGCACCCGGGGTCAGCCAGACAGCACGCCAATCAACACATGCTTTTGCTACCACCAGAATGCCGTCATTGCAAAGCTCAGCAGTGTGGCATTTTTTTTGTGTGTCTGCCTCTGATAACAGCGATGCCATTTGCAAAAAAGAAACTGAGCCGCGGGAACCCAACACCCACCTAGGTACAACTGCTTTGTGAAGGCACATGATCTCACATCAAAAACGCCTATGGGATCAACACATGAGTACAAGCAGCACACAAACTCAAAGCCACCATCCACCTCCCGGTCCAGCATCTTCAGCCACGTCAACCACTGCTGTCCTCCTTGCCCCCTCTCAACCACCCGCCACTCCGCCTTGAGCCTTGAGCAGTTCCTGCTCATCTGCCCACAGTGAGGTATCTGTCAAGGACGTGTTTGAGCGTAAGAAGCCAATGTCACAGAGTCACCCCCTTGCCCGGCGTCTGACAGCTGGCGTGTCTGAACTCTTAGCCCGCCAACTTTTACCATACAAGCTGGTGAAGTCTGAGGCCTTCAAGAAATTTGTAGCTATTGGGACACCGCAGTGGAAGGTACCCGGCCGAAATTTCTTTTCACAAAAGGCAATACCCAAACTGTACTCTATTGTGCAAAAGGAAGTCATGGCATGTCTGGCACATAGTGTTGGGGCAAGGGTCCACCTGACCACTGATACCTGGTCTGCAAAGCACGGTCAAGGCAGGTATATCACCTACACTGCGCATTGGGTAAACCTGCTGATTGCTGCAAAGCATGGAATGCGTGGCTCTGCAGAGGAGTTGGTGACACCGCCACGACTTGCAGACAGGCCTGCTGCCACCTCCTCTACTCCTCCTACTCTATCCTCTTCCATAACCTCCTCGGCTGAGTCCTCTTCTGCTGCTGCGTCTTGCTCCACATCAACTGCACCCCCCAGCTCCCCAGGGGCTATTCCACATCCCGGATCCGACAGTGTCACGCTGTCTTGGGGTTGACTTGCCTGAAAGCAGAGAGCCACACAGGACCAGCACTCCTTTCTGCCCTGAACACACAGGTGGATCAGTGGCTGACACCGAACCAACTGGAGATCGGCAAAGTGGTGTGTGACAGCGGAAGCAATTTGTTGGCAGCATTGAATTTGGGCAAGTTGACACATGTGCCGTGCATGGCACATGTGTGTAATCTGATCGTACAACGCTTTGTGCATAAGTACCCAGGCTTACAGGACGTCCTCAAGCAGGCCAGGAAGGTGTGTGGCCATTTAAGGCATTCCTACACGGCCATGGTGCACTTTTCAGACATTCAGCTGCGAAACAACATGCCAGTGAGGCGCTTAATTTGCGACAGCCCGACACGTTGGAATTCAACACTCCTAATGTTCGACCGCCTGCTTCAACAAGAAAAAGCCGTCAACGAGTATTTGTATGACCGGGGTGCTAGGACAGCCTCTGCGGAGATGGGAATTTTATGCCACGTTACTGGACGCTCATGCGCAATGCCTGTAGGCTCATTCATCCTTTTGAGGAGGTGACAAACCTAGTCAGTCGCACCGAAGGCACCATCAGCGATATCATCCCATTTGTTTTCTTCCTGGAGCGTGCCCTGCGAAGAGTGCTGGATCAGGCCGTAGATGAGCGTGAAGAGGAAGAGGAAGAGTTGTGGTAACCATCATCACCACCAGAAACAGCCTTATCAACATCGCTTGCTGGACCTGCGGCAACGCTGGAAGAGGAGTCTGAGGAAGAGGAATCAGAGGAGGAATGTGGCTTTGAGGAGGAGGAAGACCTACAGCAGGCATCCCAGGGTGCTTGTTGTTCTCACCTATCTGGCACCTATGGTTTTGTACGTGGCTGGGTGGAAGAACAGACCTTCAGTGAGATCAGTGAGGATGAGGAACGGGACATGAGGAGCTCGGCATCCAACCTTGTGCAAATGGGGTCTTTCATGCTGTCGTGCCTGTTGAGGGACCCTCGTATAAAAAGGCTGAAGCAGAATGACCTGTACTGAGTGGATGCTGCAGTTCCAAAATAAATTAAACAGTATGCTTTACACAGCGTATAAGGGTAATGTCACAGCACAACGGGAATCTAACAGGGGAAGAGGTGAAAGTAATCCTCCTCCTACCACAACAAAGCCGGCAAGGACAGGACGCTTTACAGACGTGTTGTTGATGGAGGACATGCAGAGCTTTTTAAGTCCTACGCATCGCCACAACCCTTCGGGGTCCACCCTCAGAGAACAACTTGACTGACAGGTAGCAGACTACCTTGCCTTAACTGCAGATATCGACACTCTGAGGAGCGATGAACCCCTTGACTACTAGGTGTGCAGGCTTGACCTGTGGCCTGAGCTATCCGAATTTGCAATAGAACTTCTGGCCTGCCCCGCTTCAAGTGTCCTGTCAGAAAGGACCTTCAGTGCAGCAGGAGGTATTGTCACTGAGAAGAGAAGTCGCCCAGGTCAAAAAAGTCTAGATTAGGCCTGATGGGATGAGCTGCCGTGGGCTAAAAATGGTCCACATGTTGCTGTATTTTATCTCTGAATGCCGGATGACTTGCGTGACTTATGCACCACCAACTAGGGTTCAAGCTGCAATGTTTTAGGGCACTTCCTGCCTGGGAAATATCAATTCTTCTGGCCGCTGCTACAGCAGCGGCTGAAACAGCAGCGGCTGCAGCAATACCTAGTTTTTCTGGCCTCTGGTGCTGCACTGTGGCGGCAAAAAGCAAACAAAAAAAAAGGCACATACATGTCTCAATTCCCCTTCGTGATCGTTACCTTGTTGTGGTGAAGGGGCTTTCGTATCACAATGAAGCGACTACCTCTATGAGTGTGTTAGCAATGGCAATGTTGGCACACCCCAGATGATAAGGTCGTTGCTTCATTGTGAACAGACCAAAAGCGATCGGCTGGATAATTTTGCATAGAAAAAACATTATTTTCTTTGTGATCATCTAAGGTGATCATTAAAGCCTACTAGGCCAACAATGGGCCCACACTATAGAATCATTGTTTTCTGGGTCATTTAACTATCACTGAACTACCTCAGCACAACCATAGGCTTTGAAAAACCCCCATCACCTGCAATCTCCCAAACGTGCGCATGAGCACAGTCATCACTACACCAAGATTGACGCATAGAGGAATAAAATTTATGTCATGAGTGTGTCAACTATTGACAACTCTTTGCGGTTGTCTAAAATCTATTCCACACACGTCCCCTGATAGGGGACATAACAGGGATTAAACTGATAGGAGTGGTGTGTTAAGTAGTACTATTCCTATCAGTTTAATCCCTGTTACATCCCCTATCAGGGGCCGGTCTATGGAATAGATTTTAGGAATCGGGAGATGGAAAAAGATGCTTGGTCGGTCCTCCTACTTCCAATTTGGGTCACTGCGCGTGCAATATACTGTGCCACCAGATAGGAGTGGTGTGTTAAGTAGTACTATTCCTATCTGGTGGCACAGTATATATTCCATACACTTCCCCTGATAGGGGTCGTAACAGGGATTAAACTGATAGGAATTGTACTACTTAAACACACCACTCATATCTGGTGGCACAGTACATTGCAAGCCGTACGCGCAGTGCCCCAAATTGGAAGTAAGAGGACCGACCAAGCATCTTTTTCCATCTCCCGGTTCCTAAAATCTATTCCATACACCGGCTCCTGATAGGGGATAAAACAGAGATTAGACTGGTACGAAAACATTTTTTTAATTAAAAAAAAAGAGGACAGCCTCTGTGGAGCTGGGTATTTTTTAGCCGCGTTACTGAACGCTCATGCACAATGGCTGTAGGCTCATGTGTTCTTTTGCGGAGGTGACAAACCTGGTCAGTCAAACCCAAGGCAACATCATCGACCTCATCCCATATGCGTTTTTTCTGGAGCGTGCCCTGCGAAGAGTGCTGGATCAGGCCGTAGATGAGCATGAAGAAAAAGAGTTGTGGTCAACATCACTACCAGAAGCAGCCTTGTCGTCGTCGATTGCTGAACCTGCGGCAACGCAGAGAGAGGAGTCTGAAGAAGAGGAGTCAGAGGAGGAAGGTGGCTTTGAGGAGGTGGAAGACTAAACACAGCAGGCGTCCCAGGGGGCTTGTTGTTACCTTTCGGGGACCCTTGGTGTTGTACGTGGCTGGGTGGAGGAAGAGACCGTCAATGACATCAGTGAGGACAAGGAACGGGACATGGCTAGCTTGGTATCCAACCTTGTGCAAATGGGGAGTTTGCGGTTGTGCAAATGGACTGTTTGCGGTTGTTTGCGGTGCGTTAAACGGGGAGTTTGGTCTGTCAGAGTTTGGTCTGTCACTGTGAAGCGGGCGTAACCCTTACACTACCTGATCGATACAACGTCATACCTGATCGTATACACACACTGGATGTTTTAAAGCACGTTATTCCAAGCTATTTAGGAATGTTAGGTGATTTATGCCCTTTATGGATTAAAACCCGACTCTGCGTCAACCTACCTAATTTTCCATGGGAGTTTTGCCATGGATCCACCTCCGGCATGCCACAGTCCAGGTGTTAGTCCCCTTGAAACAACTTTTCCATCTATTGTGGCCAGAAAGAGTCCCTGTGGGTTTTAAAATTCGCCTGCCTATTGAAGTCTATGGCGGTTCGCCCAGTTCGCCCGTTCGCGAACATTTGCGGAAATTTACAGTTGTGGTCCGCGAACTGAAAATTTTATGTTCGCAACATCTCTATTGGTGGGTGACATTAACCCATTTCTGGCGATGAAAGCCCCTGCTCTGCATAGGTGACAGGGAATAAAATTTGTAAAATTCATCTTTAATTGGCCCTTACATTCGATCCTTCCGCTTTAATAACTTGTCCCACATTTCAGCTCGATCAAATTGCAGCCATTGACCTCTCTTGGATGTGGTATACCTTTCTCGGCTCCCTCTCTGGCGTGGAACCCTGATTCGCTGATAACAGTGATCAACATGGTAGGCTCAGAAAAGAACATCGAAAGTTGATAGAGAAGATATCCAAATGGATTTTGGACGTCATGGGGACGTGTGATCAGGCAGAAGTTATCTAGAGTCAACAAAGCGGCAGCAGGGCTTCTCCTGTCTAACGTTTCTAAATCCAAAATACCCCAGTGACATTCCCTATAATTGTTTATTAATCATTCTAATAACAGGGCATCTTAAGAGTCCTGTATTGTTATTGATCGTCACTACCTCCCCGAGTCGGGAGTGGGTATTTGTCGCGCGTTTTAATAGCTTCTCCCTTATTTCCGCTCGATCGCAATAAAATTTCATCCATTGATCTCCCTTGGATGTGGTCTCTCTTTCTCACGCTCCCTTTCCGGCATGGAACCCTGATTCACCGCTAAGCGTGATCAACATGGTAGGCGCAGAAAAGAACATTGAAAGTTGATACAGCAGATATCCAATTGGATCGTAAACATCACGGGGACGTGCGACATGGTGGGGCAGTATGTGTGCACACGCCTACACAAACTGACTGATGGCTCTGCCCCCTGCAACTTCTGGGTCTCCAAATTGGGCACATGGCCTGAGCTTGCCCTTTATGCCTTGGAGGTGCTGGCCTGCCCTGCAGTCGGTGTATTGTCTGAACGACTGGAGGGTGTTATCACAGGTTATATTTCCCAAAATTTAAAAAAATATAAATAAATTTAAAAACAAAAAGCATTGTTGGCTACCTTCTCCTCCTCCACTGCCGCTTCCACCTACACCGCCACATCCACTGGAAAATAGCGTTCTGTAGTATGAATACTCCATATGGACCTCGTCCTCCTAGATCAAGATTTATTATTTTTAATTTTTACGTAATTTATGTTATTTAAAGTCATTTCCCTATCCACATTGCCATGCTCTTGCCACATTTTGATGCCATTTGCAGCCCTCTAGCTCTTTCCATGACATTTTTAGAGCCATTTTACTGCTCAAAAGTTCGGGTCCCCATTGACTTCAATGGGGTTCGGGGTAAAGTTCGGGTCCAGAACTTGAACTTTTTTGTGAAGTTCGGCCGAACCCGGACATCCAGGTGTCCGCTCAACTCTAATTATTAGGTATATCACACCCCTGCCTCAATCAGTTTTTTGGGGGGGCAACTGGTATATCAAACCAGTTGCAATTAGTTGTTCCAATAGTGTTGGTCCCTCTGTATAGCTGCGATATCTCAGCAGAACCGCACACAAATGCTGCACAATATAAATGCACTATATAGGAAGTATAGTATAGGTATATCACACCCCTGCCTCAATCAGTTTTTTTGGGGGCAACTGGTATTTCACACCAGTTGCAACTAGTTGTTCCAATAGCGTTTGTCCCTCAGGACAGGTCGTCAATATCTGATTGCCAGGGGTCCGACTCCCTGCACTCGACCAATCAGCTGCTTGAGGAGGCCAAGACATTCTGGTGTACACTGTGGCCTCCTCACAGTTTACCAAACACAACGTCGTGCATAGGATAGTGGCTATGCTTGGTATTGCAGCTGAACCCATTCACTTAAATAGGACAGATCTGCGCCTAGACCATATGACTGATGTCACTGGCCTAGGAAGAGTCTATAGCACTCCCTTAGCCCCTCCTCTGCCTCACAGGCTGATTTTAATTAGCATGAGCATATAGTCTGCTCAGCATGCATGCTGGTATTTGTAGCCCCTGGATTCAATAAAGGCCATTTTGGCTCCACATAGACATAAATCAAAAGGGGCCCAGCATGCATGCGGGACCTGCACTTCCTGGATTTCATGGTCGCTGTTATGGCACCCAACAGGTGAGCTTTAGTGTTAGGACCTGTCTTATAGAGATCGCCTTGTCGTGCGGCAGACGGGCTCAAATGATTTTGTACAAAATGTATTTGCTAAGCATCTCTAAGTTATTAGCATAGCATTTGCAGTGTAATATACTTTTGTACTCTACTTTTGGTTTGTAGAGTGCTGTTGCACTATGTGTTTGGTATAGCACTAACCAGAACACCACAATTTATTCAAGCAGCTGATCAGTGGGGGTGCCAGGAGTTGGACCTCCACAGATCAGATACTGATCACCTATCCCAAGGATAGATCATCAACATAAAACACCTGAAAAACCTCTTCAATGGATAATGGATCGAGAAAGGTTGAACCTGATGGACCTGTATATTTTTTAAACCTATGTATGTAAGTAACTCAGTGAGGTTGTAAAATAAAAGCAGCAAAGTCTTTCATCATTGTATTTTTTGGTAAAGAAATATGCCCTACTGTGTGCTGTAGGGGGTCATCTTTGCAATAAGTGTATTTTTGTTTTTTAAGAAATCTATCATAATTCCAAACATAGACTCTATCATTGAGACAGGTAGTGTAAAGCTGTCTAGAAATAACATCTAAACACCTAAAGCATCAATGAATAGATAAAACTGGATGTATTGTAATGTCAGCCACACGAATCACCAAGATGATTTGTTCACTAGAAACACGCTGTACAGTACATGCAATTATACAGACATACATTTGGGTTCATTAAAGCGAACCTCTTAGTTCCAGCAGTGCCACAGGATGGGGTTCATTCAGCAGTGGAGTAGTTAATTTGGGCACATTGTTCTGTAGTATGAATACTATTTTACTGCCATCAGTCAGGAGGATTACATTTGATTGCAATGGACAAGGTCTGGTAAATGGTCAGACCCATTTTGGGGGGCATTAGCACATGATTGATTTCTAACACTTATTAGTTGTAAGAAAGCAAGAGAACAGTGGGAGCTTAGAGAAAATGATTAATAATATCTGTGGGAACACTGGATACCTAAAGACTATTGAAGGCACATTTCTTTTGTTTTTAACAAAAATGCCCTTATTAGGGTTTACTTACATGCATTCCTAATACACTTTTTCTTAAAAAGCAAAGCACCTACCAGTTCTCCAGACATGTCTGCTTTAGTAAGTGTTTGAATTCCCTATCGCATAACAGGCACCCCTGCCATTGGCGGATCCAGAGCCTGGTCTCGGGAGGGGCACTTTCAGATTATTTTCTGTCCGCCGCCACAAAACAATGGTGCTTATAGAACAGACTACACAGTATAGGCTATATGTGTATAACAAACATATTTCACATGAAAACTTACAATTACTTGACTTGGCCCTTGGCGATCTCGGACACCACTTCCACACTTCCACACTTTGGCTGGGGGCTCGGTGGAGCTGATGTTGTGTTTTATCCTAATGAGAAAGATTTCATAATAAGGATTTGGAGAAGGGGCAGAGGAATAGCAGAGCAGGGAGAGGATGGTGCTGCTACTAGGGGGTCATACCATGGGGGAGTAATAAAGCCCACCATATTGCCCCCCCAGTAGAAATAATTCTCCTTATAATGTGACAGTGCAAAAAATACCCCCTTGTAATGCCCCAGTTGAGCTAATGTCCCCATAGTGCACCCATAATGTGCCAGTATAAAATACCCCTATATAGTGCCCCTAGTAAATGCCCCCATAGTGCTCCACACCCTCCTTCCTCCTAGTGCCCCCCATAATGTACCAGTATAAAACGCTCCAGTAGATGCCCTTAGTGTCCCCCATAATTTGCAAGTATAAAATACCCATTCTTAGTGCCCCCCATAGATGACCCTATAGTACTCCTCTCCCTCTTCCCCATAGTACCCACCATAATGTGTCCCAGTATAAAACTGTACTGTACAGAGAGCCCATATAAAATACCCCTTCTTTGTGGCCTCAGTAGATGCCCCTATAGTGCCCCAATCATGTGCCAGTATTAACAGCCCCCCTGTGCCAGTAATAATAGCCCCCTGTGCCAGTAATAGAAGCCCCACTGTGCCAGTAATAGAAGCCCCACTGTGCCAGTAATGACAGCCCCCCTGTGCCAGTAATAACAGCCCCCAGTAATAACAGCTCCCCTTTGCCAGTAATAACAGCCCCCCTTTGCCAGTAATAACAGCCCCCAGTAATAACAGCCCCCGTAATAACAGCCCCCAGTAATAACAGCCCCTCTGTGCTAATAATAACAGCCCCTCTGTGCCAGTAATAACAGCCCCCAGTAATAATAAAAAAAGCAATTTGTCACTACATCACAAAAATTGTAACAGCAAGTGATCAAAAAGGCGTATGCCCCCCAAAATAGTACCAATCAGACCGTCACCTCATCCCCCAAAAAATGAGACTCTACCTAAGAGAATCGATCAAAAAATAAAAAAGCTATGGCCCTCAGACTATGAGACACTAAAATATCCTTATTTCAGTTTAAAAAATGCTATTATTGTGTAAAACTTAAATAAATAATAAGTAGACATATTAGGCATTGCCACGTGTGTAACGATCTGCTCTATAAAAATGTCACATGACCTAATCCCTCAGGTAAATGCTGTAAAAATAAAAACGGAGCCAAAACATCTTTTTTTTGTTACCTTGCCTCACAAAAAACGTAATATAGAGCAATAAAAAAATCATATGTACCCCAAAATAGTACCAATAAAACTGGCACCTTATCCTGTAGTTTCCAAAATGTGGTAACTTTTTTGAGTTTTTACTGTAGGGGTGCATCAGGGGGCTTCAAATGGGACATGGCATCTAAAAACTAGTTCAGCTAAATGTGCCTTCCATAAACCATATGGCGTTCCTTTCCTTCTGCGCCCTGCCGTGTTCCCGTACAGCAGTTTACGATCACATGTGGGGTGTTTCTGTAAAACACAGAATCAGGGTAATAAATATTGAGTTTTATTTGGCTGTTAACCCTTGCTTTGCTACTGGAAAAAATTTATCAAAATGTAAAATCTGCCAAAAAAGTGAAATTCTGAAATACTATCTCCATTTTCCATCAATTCTTGTGGAACACCTGAAGGGTTAACAAAGTTTGTAAAATCAGTTTTGTATACCTTGAGGGTGTAGTTTCTAAACTGGGGTCATTTTTGGGTAGTTTCTATTATGTAAGCCTCACAAAGTGACTTCAGACCTGAACTGGTCCTTAAAAAGAGATTTTGGAAATTTTCCGAAAACTTTCAAGAATTGCTTCCATACTTCTAAGCCTTCTAACGTCCCCAAAAAATAAAATGCCATTATCAAAATTATCCAAACATGAAGTAGACATATGGGGAATGTAAAGTAATTGCTATTTTTGAAGGTATTACTATCTATTATAAAAGTATAGAAATAGAAATTTGGAAATGTGCTAATTTTTCTAAATTTGGGGTAAATTTGGTATTTTTTATGAATAAAAATGTTTTTTTTTTTACTTATTTTTACCATTGTAATGAAGTACAATATGTGACGAGAAAACAATCTCAGAATGGCCTGTATAAGTAACATTTTTTTTAAAGTTATCACCACAAAAAATGACACGTCAGATTTGCAAAAAATGGCCTAGGCAGGAAGGTGAAAACAGGCCCGGGGTTGAAGGGGTTAAAGAAGAGCATGTTTTGCAGGGAAAAAGATAGTCCTATTTAGACTTTCTCCTGATGAAGGGGATATTCATTTCCCCGAAACGCGTTTAGCTTTGAGCTTAGAATTTTATATCCTGCTTCCATACCAATAAAGGAAATTGCAAGAAGTCACCGGGTCTCAGACTGCTGCTTCATCCTAAGATCCTACAGGCGACCCAGGATAGGGAGGACTCCTTTTGGGAACTTTCTCCCAATAGGAAATCCTCCCTGTGAAGTGAGTGATGTTCACTAATCAATGATTTTAACTTGAATGATATAATACAACCTACTGATTCTGAAGAGCTGTCAATTGCTCAGACTGGCGCCTTCAGGTATATTGCGGTTATTTTTTCTTGTCTCTACATTGCAGGGGAAAAGCCAGACTTGTTTACCTAGTTTAGCTATGTTGTTATGTCTGAAAACTTGTTATTGTCTGGAAAACAGGAGTTGAAACATTGTAACTGTTTGTGCTGAGTTTCTCCACTCCATCCCTCCCACTAGAAGATTCTAGCCTAGCTAGAAATGGTATATAAGGAGAGCAGTCAGAGCCCCTACTGTTCTGCAGTTAGGGATCAGTGCTTGGAGGGGAAGACTTATGCCAATCTGCATGATTGACCAGAAAAAGACGCTAAGATAGGGATGCTGAGCCACAGACAATGGGTTACCAGCCCTGTGACCAAGAAGCCACCCAGACTTCTGAGCTACAGACCGTGGGCCTCCCGCCCTTAACCAGACCATGGTACCAGCCTTCTGAGAGAGAGAGAGAGAGAGACACACAGCTAGCGCAGGCCTTTTCTCAGCATCAAACTCTTCTTCTGCCATGCCTCTCCTGTATTGTTTTGCACCTGAATTCCTTCTGTAAAGAAGCACACTGGTTAACTGCTGACCTAGACTCTCTGGACTTATTTCCATTGGGGTGCACCACGCCGTACCATCCTTTCCAGAGAGCAGCAACATGTGGTGACACCTCCATGGTGTCCATGGGACCCAGCATAATGTTGGGGCCACCCCAAACCTGGACCTTGCAGTAAATCTGCATTATCTTTAGTAAAGAACTATTGAATTGCACCACCTACCTCAGTGTTATTGTTGCCATACACTGGCACGATACAGCAGGATTATATTAACTAATTGTAACCAAGTTTTATATTTGGTATTCATTGTTAATGGCCATGTCCTACTTGGGGGCCACATCCCTACCGCAACACGGCTGTATTGTGTGGCCATAGCCTAACAGAGTGCGACTGTAAACACTCTCACACATGGTAGAAAAATCTCTAGCAAAAACGCAACATAAAGGGGGAGATTTATCAAGACTGACACTTTATTTTCTGATCTTGATATCCCCTTCACTGTCGGAGGCACAGGCCTCATCATAAATTAGGTGCATCCTCTGGTAGTCTGTGTACCTAAAAAGAAATCTATCACAGCTCAGGGGTACTGTAAATTTTTGGCTTCATTTGCACCAGAAAACTAGCATAAATGCAGATAAATTATAGAGTGGCGTAAAAATAGGCACTTCCCCTATCATGTTATTCTATGGAGTTGAAAAGTGTAATTCCCTGTGCTGTTTTCCTGATGGGAAATAACATTCTGCTACGTAAATGATATACTTTCCATCTTTTCAAATGCAGAATGTCTCATTTCTTTCAGTGAGAGATGTAATCCACACAGAAATGTGCACTGTAGGAAGGCGCAAGGGTCCATCTTTGACGGAAGGTATGTGTCACCGAGGTTCCTGGCCTCGGTGAAGTAAGAGCCGGTATTTTCAAGTGTCAGCAACAGCTAGTGCTGGTTGACACGTTGCTATTTTAGTATGGCTGTAAGCTGATCTGGTCCGGCTCTTACTGGGATTAGCCAAAGTGCTGGGTGGGTGGCTACTCCCCACACTCCAGGCTGGGTCTTTACTGGCCTATATCAAACCCAGCCAGCAGTCTCAGCTGGGTGTGGATTACTCCTCTCTGACAGTGGAGCACTGTCAGTTTCTGTGTGTTTTGGGATCTGAGAACTTGTGCCGTGCAAAAGGGCTGGGAGCCGCATGCTGAGAAACAGGCCCCTAAAGCGTGCTGTGGACCACAGGTGGAGAAACTGCAAACCAAGTGAAGGTTTTTGTTCTGTGAACTTTTCACTTTTTGTTTTTCCTTATGTGTGAATAAAACACTGAACTGTTTAAGTTAAAGACTTTGTGGTTGCCTCTATACTGCGTCCGCTAGCCTGTCTACCAGAGCAAATCCCCACAATTGGTGCCGGATGCAGGCAAACGCAGTGAGGCAGGCCTGAAGGCCGAAAAGTTTTTGTTTTTCCCGTGCACGAGTGTATATCCTATATTAAGCCGGCAAGGTTACGACCCGTGTCCCCTGACAAAATGGAGGTGGTCGTGAAAGCCCTTGGCTAACTTGCAGCAGCGGGAGGCTAACAAGCAGCAGCAGGAAACTAACCATGTCCCTAAGATGACCCCCTCGGATGACGTCAAGATCTATCTGGCGGTGTTCGAAAAGGTGGCCGTGAGGGAGAGGTTACCCCGAGACCAGTGGGCTGAGGTCATCACTCCGTTCCTGGCGTCTGGACCCCAGCAAGTGTTTTTCGATCTACCTGATGATCAAGCGGCCAACTACCCGACCGTAAAAGGTGAGATCCTGGCAAGACTGGGGGTGAATGTATTGGTCCGGGCCCAGCGGGTGCATTAGTGGGAATTTAACCTGACTGAACCCGCCAGACCACAATATTATAACCTGCTACACCGGTTGCAACAATGTCTGCAGCCTGATGTGTTGACTCCAACTGCTATACTAGACCGTCTGTTGGCTGATGTGTTCTGGAGGGCTTTGCCATACCCTCTCCAGCACTGGATCGACCAGGTGTCTCCTGGTAATGCCTTAGAGATGGTCAACCTGGTGCAGCGCTACGAGGCCACCCAAAAACTACAGGGGGGGGGGGGTTTGGGAGGGGGCCCGTCAAACCCTGGAAATCTCCACCCCAGACCCGGCGGCTGGTGCCAGCAATACCCGCCCGGGATGTACCCCCTGCAAACCCCATCCCAGTGGTCTGCTGGCGGTGTCAGGAGCCTGGACACATAAGGCCCGACTGTCCCCAACGGGGTGAACCCATCGATACTAACTATGGCTGCCACCACTCATTGTATGCCAGGAAGCTGTGTGCCACAGGTACCTCCGAGACTATAGACAATAGCCACCTGTGCCAGGTGGAGGTGGGGGACACTCTGGCGGTGGCACTGCTGGATTCATGGAGACTTAAAGGACTATCCCACCGCCCTGGTCTCTCTGTCAACGGTGGCCAGCAGGTGGACTCATGAGGTGGCCGTCGCCACAAAATTACAGTATGAACTAATAATTGGGAGAGACTTTCCTGGTTTCCTGGCACTCTGGCCGGATACAAAAGTTACCGATACCTGTGAGACAGATGCAACCCTAGCAGAGTGGCCCGGCTCAGGGGGGAGACCAGAACCTGAGTCCAAAGGGCCAGCGGTAGGGGTGACCACCACTTTGGTGGAAGAGGGGAAGACAACCCCGCTAAGTTTAATGGTGGGAGACATGGAGGACTTGTCGCCGGGTCCTGAGCTGGGAGAACCCAATGTCTCTGGGGATAATTTGGGTTCTGCACAACACCGGGATCCAACAATATCCTGAGCCTGGGAAAATGTATTAATACTAGATGGGGAACCACAACAACCGGAGACAGAGTCGGTGTTTCCCCGTTTTGTGGTTCATCAAGATATGTTTTATTGGGTAAACCAGCTGCAAGGTGAATCCATTGAACAGTTGGTGGCAAACTCGTGTTAGAGTTAGCCCACCAGCATGTTCCCGGGGGTCATCTGGGAATGCAGAAAACACAGGACCAGATACTACAACGGTTTTACTGGCCCAGTGTGGTCAGAGAGGTAGAAGAATATTGTAAGTCTTGCCTAACCTACCAGATAACGAGCCCCCAGCCACATTTTCATAGTCCCCTGGTACCCCTCCCGATTATCGAAGGTCCCGTTCGAGCAAATCGCTATGGATCTCGTAGGGCCGGTATCAAAGTCCACTAGAGGGCACCAACACATCTTGGTCATCCTCGACTATGCCACTTGGTACCCAGAGGTGGTGCCGCTGCGTCATACATCAGCCAAACTCATAGCTAAGGAGTTAATGGAGATGTTTTCTTGAGTGGGTCTGCCTAAAGAGGTTCTGACTGACCAAGGGACCCCGTTTATGTCCAAGGTCATGAGGGAACTCTGTAAGTTGCTCCACATAAAACAGCTACGGACGTCCGTGTATCGTCCGCAAACTGATGGCCTGGTAGAGAGGCTTAATCAAACATTAAAAAATTTGTTAAAAAAAGAGTGGTGTCTAAGGATGGGAGGGACTGGGACCTTCTTCTGCCCTATCTTATGTTACGCAGTGCGAGAGATGCCCCAGGCCTCTACTGGACTCTCGCCCTTCGAACTGCTATACGACAGACACCCTCACGGTCTGTTGTACGTGGCCAAAGAGGCGTGGGAACAACAACCCACACCGCACAAAAGTGATGTAGAGTACGTCACCCAGATGCAAGGACAGATAGAAACAGTGTTACCTCTGGCTCTGGTTAGGGAGCATATGGAGGCAGCGCAGCGAGCCCAGAGTAGGGTCTATAATCGGCAGGCTCAGGTCCAGGAACTTTAACCCGGGTGATTGGGTATTGGTTATGGTACCAACTGTAGACAGTAATTTCCTAGCTAGGTGGCAGGGGCCCTACGATGTACTTGAAAAAATTGGAGAGGTAGATTACAACGTACACCAGCCAGGGAAGCGAAAGCCGGAGCAGGTGTACCATGTGAATCTGCTCAAACCATGGAAAGATAGGGAAACCTGTACTGAAGACAGCTGGCGACCAGGATTCTAGGAAAGCGGTTTTGGCCCCTCTGTCTGAAGCAAGAGAAGCGGCTACCACAGTGAAAATTGCTGACAGCCTCTCCTCTAAACAGGCTCAGGAAGCCAAGGAGTTCAACACGGATGTGTTCTCGGACCTCCCTGGAAGCACGTCCATAATCCGGCATAACATTATCACTGTACAGCTAATGCTGCAGCTAGACGTAACTGAGGAGTCCAAAAGTTAATGGGCCAGTCCGATAGTCTTAATACCCAAGCCGGACGGGACATTACGGTTTTGTAACGATTTTCGCAAACTAAACAAAATCTCTAAGTTTGATGCATATCCCATGCCTCAGGTGGATGAGCTTATTGAGAGGTTAGGCCAAGCTCTGTATTTTTCTGTTTTGGACCTCACCAAAGGGTACTGGCAGGTACCATTGACGGAGGCTGCCAAAGAGAAAACGGTCTTCATCACACCAGAAGGACTATACCAATATAAGGTGTTACCCTTTGGTCTCCATGGCGCCCCTGCCACTTATCAATTGCTCATGGACATTGTACTTAGTCTATATCGTCGGTACACTTCGGCTCACCTGGACGATATTGTCATTCCTAGTACCGACTGGGAAAGTCGTTCCTGGGAATGGTGGGCTATTATATAAGGTTTGTTCCCCATTTTGCCACTTTAGCGTCTCCGTTGACCGGGCTCCTGAAGGGACGGAAGTCCGTGATGGTCCGCTGGAATGACCAAACAGAAAAGGCTTTTTCTGAATTGAAGTCTGTCCTGTGTGGGTCACAGGTTTTGGTGACGCCCGACTTCAAGAGAGAGTTTGTGATACAGACTGATGCCTCAGAGCTGTACTCTCTCAGGAAATCAATGGGGATAAACATTCCGTTATTTTCCTGAGCCGCAAACTTACCCCAGCTGAGAATAGGTACAGTACAGTGGAGAGAGAGGGCCTGGCCATCAAGTGGGCACTCGAGTCTCTCTGCTAGTTATCTGTTGGGGAGAAAGTTCCGTCTGGTGACCGACCACTCTCCTCTTAAGTGGATAAGCCAAGCCAAAGAGAGGAATACTCGGGTCACCAGATGGTTCTTGTCGTTACAGAACTTCAAGTTCTCAGTGGAACACAGGGCAGGCCGCTTGCAGGGAAGCGCAGATGCCCTGTCCCGGGTACACTGTCTGGCAAGTGTTCACCCGCTCAGGGTTGAACAAAGGGGATAGGTATGTAGGAAGGAGCAAGGGTCCAATGTTGATGGAAAGTATGTGTCACCGAGGTTCCTGGCTGGAGTTTTCAAGTGTCACCGACAACTAGTGCTGGTTGACACGTTGCTATTTTAGTATGGCTGTAAGCTGATCCAGGCCGGCTCTTACTGGGAGTAGTCAAAGTGCTGAGTGGGTGGCTTCTCCCCACACTCCAGGCCGGGTCTTTACTGGTCTATATCAAACCCAGCCAGCAGTCTCAGCTGGGTGTGGATTACTCCTCTCCGACAGTGGAGCGCTGTGAGTTTCTGTGTGTTTTGGGATCTGAGAACGTGTGCCGTGCAAAAGGGTTGGGCGCCGCATGTTGAGAAACAGGCCCTTAAAGTCTGCTGTGGACCACAGGTGGAGAAACTTCAAACCAGGTGAAGGTTTTTGTTCTGTCGGCTTTTCATGGTGTGAACAAACACCTAGACTGCAAAATGTCACTTTTTGTTTCTACTTATGTGTGACTAAAACACTGAACTGTTTAATTTAAAGACTTTGTGGCTGCCTCTATACTGCTTCCGCTAGCCTGTCTACCAGAGCAAATCCCCACAGCGCATAAAAATCTGCAACAAAATCTCCACAAAATTACCCACCTTGTAAATATTTGTACAAGAGGACATAGTTTTAAATTAGAGGGGCAAAGGTTTAAAAGTAATATCAGGAAGTATTACTTTACTGAGAGAGTAGTGGATGCATGGAATAGCCTTCTTGCAGAAGTGGTAGCTGCAAATACAGTGGAGGAGTTTAAGCATGCATGGGATAGGCATAAGGCCATCCTTCATATAAGATAGGGCCAGGGGCTATCCATAGTATTTAGTATATTGGGCAGACTAGATGGGCCAAATGGTTCTTATCTGCCGACACATTCTATGTACCTGCATGTTTTGTGGCTGAATTTTTTCCACCACACGTGAAGGTACCCTGACACTGTCAGCATTGAGAGTGTCAGTGTAGTGACATACTCAATTGACAAGGAGAAAAGTAACACCCAGTTGCCATTTTATTCATACATTTCCAGGAGGAATAACCAAGGAAAAGTGCAAAGGAGAGTTAATAGGATGTACTTAGTAAAGTCAGGAGAGCATATGGAACATATGTTGGAATATATGTTGAAGATGTCATTCATTTGGAGAATATTTATATTTTAAATTTTAAAAGGGTTGTATGAGATTAAAGATAGGGTTTGCCTTTCTTCAGAACAAGTGCCATCGTTGTTCATGACTAGTGATGAGTGGCATAGGCAATACTCGAATGTGCGATATTTCTTGAATTTTTGGCTGAATATTCACCATAAATTAGCAAATTCGAGAATTTGTGATCTCTAGTCATTATTTACTTGTATGCGCAAATCGGCAATGTAATATATTCGCGATAAAAATTTGCGATTAGAATATTTGTGATAAAAAGTAATAGGTAGGCAACTTTCCTATTGGTTGCTAGGGAAGTTGCTAAGTGCCGATATCCATGACAAATTCGCGATTAGAATATTAGAATATATCAACACTATTCTCGAATACGAATATATAGCACTATATTTTTAAAATTTGCAAATTCTCGAAATGGCGATATTTGCAATTAAAATTGCGAATATTTAGAATATAGTGCTATATCTTCGTAATCGCGAATATTCTACATTTTTTTTCATCAGTACCCATGATCCCTCACTGCTTCTTGCTTTTTGGCCAATGAGAAGGCTGCAATATCTTTGACTTTAGGAGTAGTGTTGATCACAAATTTTCGTATTGCGAATTTTCGTATCGCAAATTTCCCGATTGCCGATTTTCGCATTCAAGAAAATAATGACTGGAGATCATGAATTCTCGAATATATGACGAATATTCGCCCAAATATCCGCGAAATATCACAAAATCGAATATTGCCCCTGCCGCTCATCACTGTTCATGACTTGTATCTGTTATTGCAGCATTTGATACAGTGTATTGTACAACATTTTAAACCTGATGTTCTGACTCATTGTAACATATATTTATATTAGCACAAAGCTCCTTTAAGGAAACTGTTAAACTGGGCTCAATCTTTAGATGTTTTCGCATATATTGATGTTCTACTCTATTCTGATTAATTTTCCATTATATCCCCTTTGTCTAAGAATAGATCCTAGGCAAATTCAGAACAGGGTAGAATCTAAGAACAAAGCCCACTAGTATAGGATGATGAAATTGTTGTATAAAGCAAGGGTTCAGCATTAAAAATTTACTGTACTTTCAAACAATTTAATTTCATTTAATAGAGAACGGTGTAACTAGCAAATCTCTAAATCACTTCATTAAAAAAAAATATGCCTGCACCCGCCTGAAAAAAGCTGTAAAGTCATGGACACCAGGGGTCTTACTTCCACCTAATTTGCAGCACACTGCCAGTTGTCACGCAAGATCCGTCCGTAACAGAAACACAGAAGATGGCAGAGAGGAAATGGGAGTGTATCAGATCTATCTGAGCTTCTGAGAATGATACAAAACTGCTTCTACACTGCTTCTGAAATTGAATTCATAGGAGCCTCCTGCCTTTCTGTATGATTTCCCCTCCTTACCAGTTCTGTGAGCTCCAGAGCTGAAAACAAAAATAATGGGAAGCAGGGGCGTTGCTAGGGTCTGAAGACATCCGGGGCACAAGCCCATGTGAAGCCAAGCCCCCATCCAATGAAGCCACATCCTCATAGGGGGGGCCTTCACAGTAGTTATTAACCCCTTTCAGCAGTCCCCCGCCTTCAGTGAATGGTGGACTGCTGAATGTGGTTAATAACTACAGTGAAAGGCCTAGGCATATGGGCAACCCCACAGATCATCCATAACAGTGCCATCCACAGATCCCCTCCCCATAACAGTGCCATCCACAGATCCCCCTCCCCATAACAGTGCCATCCACAGATCCCCCCCATAACAGAGCCATCCACCACAGATCCCTCTCCCAATAACAGTGCCATCCACCACAGATCCCTCTCCCAATAACTGTGCCATCCACCACAGATCCCTCTCCCAATAACTGTGCCATCCACCACAGATCCCTCTCCCAATAACTGTGCCATCCACCACAGATCCCTCTCCCAATAACTGTGCCATCCACCACAGATCCCTCTCCCAATAACTGTGCCATCCACCACAGATCCCTCTCCCAATAACTGTGCCATCCACCACAGATCCCTCTCCCAAACACTGTGCCATCCACCACAGATCCCTCTCCCAATAACTGTGCCATCCACCACAGATCCCTCTCCAAATAACTGTGCCAGTACCTCCTGCATGATCATCTTTTGTTTTGCTTTCGTTTTGACATCTCTCCTCCCTCTCCCAGCTGTCATCTATTAGCAGTGATTGCCTCCCTATATATCTCCTCCCCATACTGCCTCACCTTGCGGTTTATACAACTTCCTGGAGTGTGCTGCTGCTAGAAGCTGTAACTGCTGCATCCACAAGATAAGTCTGTTTCTTTATTTCTGTTTTCCTGTGGGCTTGATCCTAGGTGACCCTGACTCCCGCCGTATTAAGTGTAGGGAGCCGGTGGTCGTGTCCCCTCACTATTATAGGGTGTTCAGGTGTCATACAGTCGAGGAACGAGGGTATGCAATTTTCTACCATTGAGATTTTTGCATGGGCTGAGCACTAAGGGAGAGAGCTAGGGCTGTTACAGGGCTTACCCTTTTGTTCCTTAGTTTTGGATCAAGTCAGTCAGATCTTCACTTGTGTCTTCTAGTTTTCTGTAACACCATCCATGACATTATAAACTGCCAAAACCGTCTTAAGCATGAATTCGGTTTCAACCTTGATTGACCGCATTCAGGGTCTTTCACTGGAGGTAGCAGATCTCCGGAAAACTGTCTCTCAGTTTGAGGTGACCATTTCTGCTTGCGTTCATGGAATTTGTTCTGAGCCTAAAATCTTGCTTCCGGATACGTTCTCCGGGGGTAGTGAGAATTTTGTTCGTTTTAGAGAGGCTTGCAAACTCAATTTTCGCCTACTTCCCTATTCCTCTGGTGATGAGGAGCGGAGGGTGGGGATCATCATCTCGCTACTCAGGGATAACGCTCAGTCCTGGGCCTTTTCGCTGCCGGTGGGAGCACTGTTCAGAATTTTGGAGATGGGCAGCTGATACTGGTTGGAATGATGCTACACTCCGAAGTAAATTTTGCCATGGTCTTTCAGAGGGATTGAAAGATGCATTTGCCTTTCATGAGAGACCTACCTCCTTGGATTCTGCCATGTCTCGGCCTGTTCGTATTGACAGGCATCTTAGAGAGAGGGGAGACATCACTCCTTCTTGTCATACTCAGTCCAAGGAGGGTGGGGTGGTCTCATTCAGTGCGCAGGAGCCTCATTCTCTCTCAATCCTCTCTGAGCAGGAGCCCATGCAGCTGGGTTTGCTTGCCTCTGACAATAGAGGATTCAGCTCTCAGAGGAGGGTTTGTTTTTGTTGTGGAGGTATAAATCATTTGGCGAATGTTTGTCCCTCTAGGAGATTCACGCAGTTTTTTTAGAGTAATAAAGAAACAAAAAGAAAAAAATCCTCTAAAAATGTTCCATCTGTTACTATTGGCAAGATTGATGGGGAAATTGAAGGTTTTCCATTTGCTTGTAGTTCCCGTTTTGTCCTACCTGCCAGGGTGTCGCTAGAGGGCAAGAACATTTTTTGTGAGATTTTTGTAGATAGTGGAGCAGCTGTCAATCTCATTGATAATCAATTTGCTATAACACATGGTTTCTAGGTATGCACTTTGGGAAAGGATATTCCTGTTTTCGCTATTGATTCCGCTCCACTTTCTCAGAAATCGTTAAAGGGCATAGTTCACAATATCTGTTTGATTGTAAGTGATACTCATGTTGAGGATGTGTCATGTTTCGTCCTAAGCGGGTTGCCTACTCCTCTAGTGTTGGGGCTACCCTGGCTCACTAAACATAACCCCACCATTGATTGGCAAGCAAGGCAAATAAATGGTTGGAGTGACTTTTGCAGAGAGAATTGCCTCTCGACATCTGTTTCAGAGGTTTCTACTAAGACTGTACCATCTTTTCTCTCTGAATTTTTGGATGTGTTTTGCGAGAGTGGTGTTCAGGAGCTGCCCCCTCGCAGGGAGTACGATTGCCCTATTAATCTCATCCCAGGCGCCAAGCTGCCTAAATATCGTTTATACAATCTCTCCCAACCTGAAAGGGTCGCTATGCGTGCTTATATCTCTGAGAGCCTAAGAAAGGGACACATACGACCCTCGAAGTCACCTGTTGCCGCTGTTTTTTTCTTTAAGAAAAAAGATGGTTCTTTAAGACCATGTCTGGATTTCAGGGAGCTGAACAGTATCACAATTCGTGACCCTTATCCGCTTCCTCTGATCCCGGACCTGTTTAACCAGATTGTTGGGGCAAAAGTTTTTTCCAAGTTGGATTTAAGAGGGGCATACAACCTGGTCAGGGTCAGAGAAGGAGACGAATGGAAGACGGCCTTCAATACCCCTGAGGGCCATTTTGAGAATTTGGTTATGCCTTTTGGTTTGACGAATGCTCCAGCCGTCTTTCAGCATTTTGTGAACAGCATTTTCTATCATTTAATGGGGAAATTTGTACTAGTGTATCTAGATGACATTTAGATTTTTTCTCCTGATTTCAAAACTCATAAGGACCACCTACGTCAGGTCTTGCTCATTCTGCGGAAGAATAAATTGTACGCTAAACTGGAAAAATGTGTGTTTGCGGTTCCAGAAATTCAATTTCTGGGGTTTCTTCTCTCCGCTTTTGGTTTTCGCATGGACCCAAAGAAGGTCCGCGCTGTGCTTGAGTGGGAGCTTCCTGAGAATCAGAAGAAGCTGATGCGCTTTTTGGGTTTTGCCAATTATTACAGGAAGTTCATTTTGAATTATTCCTCTGTTGTTAAACCACTCACTTATATGACTAGAAAGGGGGTAGATTTTTCCTCCTGGTTGGTAGAGGCGCCTAGGGCCTTTTCTAGTATCAAGGAGAGTTTTGCTTCCGCTCCCATCTTGGTACAACCTGATATTTCTCTGCCTTTCATAGTTGAGGTGGACGCTTCTGAGGTGGGTATGGGTGCGGTCTTGTCTCAGGGTCCCTCTCCTGCCAAATGGCGACCGTGTGCCTTTTTCTCAAAGAAACTCTCCTCCGCAGAGAGAAATTACGATGTGGGTGATAGGAAGTTGTTGGCCATCAAGTTAGCTTTTGAGGAATGGCGCCATTGGCTAGAGGGAGCCAGACACCCTATTACCGTGTTTACCGACCATAAGAATCTGGCCTACTTGGAGTCAGCCAAGCGTCTGAACCCGAGACAGGCCAGATGGTCTTTGTTCTTTTCAAGGTTTAATTTTGTTGTCCCGTTCCGCCCTGGGGTTAAGAATGTGAAGGCGGATGCCCTGTCACGTTGTTTTCCGGGAGCGGGGAACTTTGAAGACCCGGGTCCCATTTTGACTGAAGGGGTGGTTGTGTCGGCTCTTTATCCTGAATTGGAGGCAGAGGTTCAGGGAGCCCAGGCAGAGGATCCTGATCTTTGTCCTCCTGGGAGGTTGTTTGTGCCTCTCGCTTTGCGACACAAGGTTTTTAAGGAGCACCACGATACTGTCCTTGCTGGGCACCCGAGGGGTAGAGCCACAGTGGATCTCATTGCTCGTAGATTCTGGTGGCCGGCTCTTCGTAAGTCGGTTGAGGGTTTTGTGGCAGCCTGCGAGACCTGCGCTCGTGCCAAAGTCCCTCATTCACGGCCATCGGGTCCTCTCCTTCTGTTACCCATTCCTTCCCGTCCTTGGACACATCTGGATTTCATTACGGACCTGCCTCGTTCCTCGGGGAAGACTGTGATTCTGGTGGTGGTGGACCGTTTCAGCAAAATGGCGCATTTTGTTCCTTTTCCTGGCTTGCCCAATGCTAAAACGCTGGCGCAGGCATTTATTGATCACATTGTCAAACTGCATGGTATCCCTTCAGACATAGTCTCTGATAGGGGCACGCAGTTTGTTTCCAGATTCTGGAAGGCCTTCTGTTCTCGCTTGGGGGTTCGGTTGTCATTCTTTCTGCTTTCCACCCGCAGTCGAATGGCCAGACAGAGCGCGTCAATCAGAATCTGGAAATATATCTGCGTTGTTTTGTGGCGGAGAATCAGGAGGATTGGTGTTCTTTTCTCTCCCTTGCTGATTTTGTTTTAAATAACCGTCGTCCTCTGATAAGTCACCATTTTTTGGTGCATATGGGTTTCATCCGCAGTTTGGGACATTCTCTGGAGAGGGGGCTTCTGGTTTACCTGATGAGGAGAGATTCTCCTCGTCTTTGTCATCTATTTGGCAAAAGATTCAGGATAATCTAAAGAGCATGAGTGAGAGATATAAGCGTGTGGCGGATAAGAGACGTGTGCCTGGTCCGGACCTGAATGTTGGTGATCTGGTATGGTTGTCTACTAAGAATATCAAATTGAAGGTTCCCTCCTGGAAGTTGGGTCCTAGGTTTATTGGGCCTTACAAAATCTTGTCCGTCATCAATCCCGTTGCCTACCGTCTTGATCTTCCTCAGACTTGGAAGATCCATAATGTTTTTCACAAGTCCCTATTAAAACCTTATGTCCAACCCACTGCATTAAGGCCACTCGTCTTCTCAGGGCATTCCATAGGTCCCATCCTGAGAAGGTGGGCTCTGAGTGTCCGGAGTCCACTCGTAGAGGGAGGGGTACTGTCACCACCAGATCTTTGAGAAGTTATGATAGATGCTCTTCAGTACCTCCTGCATAATCTTCTTTTGTTTTGCTTTCGTTTTGACATCTCTCCTCCTTCTCCCAGCTGTCATCTATTAGCAGTGATTGCCTCCCTATATATCTCCTCCCCATACTGCCTCACCTTGCGGTTTATACAACTTCCTGGAGTGTACTGATGCTAGAAGCTGTTACTGCTGCATCCACAAGATAAGTCTGTTTCTTTATTTCTGTTTTCCTGTGGGCTTGATCCTAGGTGACCCTGACTCCCTCCGTATTAAGTGTAGGGAGCTGGTGGTTGTGTCCCCTCACTATTATAGAGTGTACAGGTGTCATACAGTTGAGGAACGAGGGTATGCAATTTTCTACCATTGAGATTTTTGCATAGGCTGAGCAGTAAGGGAGAGAGCTAGGGCTGTTACAGGGCTTACCCTTTTGTTCCTTAGTTTTGGATCAAGTCAGTCGGATCTTCACTTGTGTCTTCTAGTTTTCTGTAACACCATCCGTGACAGCCATCCACAACAGATCCCCCTCCCTGCAAGTGCAACTTTAACTTTTGCTCAATACTAGTCTTACTCATAGAAGAGTCTCTCTCTCAGCTTGTCAGCTCCAGGCAGTTCGGGCGGTGCTCACTCACTGACATCACGCGCCTGCGCCGCCTAGGCAGGGCAGGCGGAGATTAGGATTATTTACACATACAGTTTTGGAGTGTGGCGAGCGGTGGGGCTGGCGTAGCACAGGAGAGTCAGAGCGCCAGCCGGCCCTGCCAGTGCCAGCAATACATTCGGGGCACTGGTCAAAACATCCAGGGCTCAAGCCCCGAATGTTTTGACCTAACGACGCCAATGATAGGAAGTAAAGTAATGGATGTCACTGCAGTACAGTGCTGGCACATTCCACAAAAGGGAGACAGCATCTACCTGTGCAGCTGAAGAGGGAACTGTCACAGATCAGTGGATGTGAACCCACTGTGCAACTGACTGGCTATACTCTGGAGGGGCATGTCTAAGCAACTACCTAGTTTTCACTAGAGCCTCAGATGATGGGGATAGATTTGAGCCGTCAGGGTAGTTGCCAGGGGCTACTCCAAAGAAATCCCCGAGTCAGTGGCAGCTGGTCTGGGCGGACCAGGAGGTACCTGAGTAGGTACTAGAAGTACAAGCATAGTCAGGCAGCAGAGACCTTACCAGGAGCAACAGTGCAGGACCGAAGGATAAGACAGAGACGTGGTTAGACAGGCAATAGGTCAGGGCAGGCGGCACAGGTACAGGTCAGGCAATCTGGGTCGGCAACAGGAGAGATGAAGCAAGCAGGCATGGATCAGACGATAAGCAGAGTCCAGGAACGAAGAATAGATCAGAAGCACACAAGAGTATCAGGAACCAGCAAACTTAAGGACCTTTATACTGAGGCATCTGGGAAGGGGCTGAGCCACTTAAATACATGCAGGAGAGCCAGAGTTAGTCAGCATGGTCACCTGACCTAATGAAAAACAGCCGAGGGAGTAATGCGCTCCGCCCATAGGGCAGTGTAAAACGAAACCAGCCGAACTCATGCTGTCTCCAGGGCTGAGTGGAAGCTGTGGAGCGGAATCCTCAGAAACACCTACAGAAACAGAGCCCCGGGCCGCAACGGAGAAATGGGAAGCACCGGCCACAGGTCACTGCTGAGCACGGCAACCGGGACTGTGGCGGCAAGAGAGGGAACAGTGGCGTACAGCAGCTGCTGTTACAGAAACTAATTAGGCTAAAAAATACATTAGTGAACCTCAAAAAGACCCATTCTTTCATAGTTATTATTGTACAAAGAAGCACAGCCATTATATAGACTTTAAAAAGAAGGTGTCACCGAAATGTTTATATGCCAGTTAAAACCAGATAGCGACACACATCTTTTTATTGTATTTTCTTAACATTATTACGGGTTCAGGCATCTTACCTGAGCTGTTTTTAACAGAATTTAGAGATTTGCTTTACAGCAGCCACATGGGCCATAGACGCAATAGACAGGAGGAGACCCCATTAACTTCTATAGGACAGTTTTCTAGATATGGTCTGTGACTTGTGCAGAGGTCAGGAGGGAGCAGATAAAATTTGATGATCACCTATTGTGAATGTCGGATCCTGTGTTATCTGTATATGTAGGTAATATCTGTCATAGTGATCCTGTCTGTGATGATAATGAAATGATTGCAGTAAAGTGATTTGTATAGAGCAATAAATGACCCCAATTAATAGGCTTAGTGGCCAGTGGAAAAACTACAGGATGTTAGGATTTTTTTTAAATATAGATATTTGGAAAATTTACACTAACGTTACAAAAAGAAATCTTTAAAAATATAGTTTAACATAAAAACATGATTTAAACAATAGGTCAGTTTTGATGACACTTTGGGGGAGATATATCAAGACTGGGAGATCCATCTGCCAGTTTTGATCTCCCTGCACTGGCGTGAGATGCACCTGGATTGTTAAGAGGCAAAAGCAGACAAATCAGACGCATATATGCCCTTCTGTGCTTCAGGCTGGCGTAGACTTCAGCTATAACTTAGTTATAGTAAATACAGTGGGCGGCACACAGCCACGCCTCTTCTTGTAAACCGCGCTGATTTTTCATTGGCCCTTCGGGAATGTGCAAAAAAGCTAAAAAAATTCACATTATGGTGCGCAGATGCCGTGCCCCCCTATGTGCGACTTTTTTACACCACAATTCTGGTGTATAGGGCTTGACAAATGTTCCCCATTAACTTTAAAAATGTCCCTTGTGATTAATATCCACAAAATAAGTATCATGATAGTAACATAGTAACATAGTACATAAGGCCGAAAAAAGACATTTGTCCATCCAGTTCGGCCTGTTATCCCGCAAGTTGATCCAGGGGAAGACCCCTCTCTAGTAGCTATAGCCTGTAATATTATTAAGCTCCAGAAATACGTCCAGGCCCCTCTTGAATTCCTTTATTGTACTCACCATCACCACCTCCTCAGGCAGAGAGTTCCATAGTCTCACTGCTCTTACCGTAAAGAATCCTCTTCTATGTTTGTGTACAAACCTTCTTTCCTCCAGGCGCAGAGGATGTCCCCTCGTCACAGTCACAGTCCTGGGGATAAATAGCTGATGGGATAGATCTCTGTACTGACCCTTGATATATTTATACATATTAATTAGATCTCCCCTCAGTCGTCTTTTTTCTAAAGTGAATAACTCTAATTTTGATAATCTTTCAGGGTACTGTAGTTGCCCCATTCCAGTTATTACTTTAGATGCCCTCCTCTGGACCCTCTCCAGCTCTGCTATGTCTGCCTTGTTTACAGGAGCCCAGAACTGTACACAGTACTCCATGTGTGGTCTGACTAGCGATTTGTAAAGTGGTAGGACTATGTTCTTATCACGGGAATCTATGCCCCTTCTGATGCAACCCATTATCTTATTGGCCTTGGCAGCAGCTGCCTGACACTGGTTTTTGCAGCTTAGTTTGCTGTTTATTAAGATTCCTAGATCCTTTTCCATGTCAGTGTTACCGAGTGTTTTACCATTTAGTATGTACGGTTGACTTGCATTTTTCCTTCCCATGTGCATAACTTTACATTTATCAGTGTTAAACCCCATCTGCCACTTATCTGCCCAAGCCTCCAGTCTATCCAGATCCCTCTGTAGTAGTATACTGTCCTCATCAGTGTAAATTACTTTACACAGTTTAGTGTCATCTGAGAAAATTGATACTTTACTATGCAAGCCTTCTACAAGATCATTAATAAATATATTGAAGAGAATAGGGCCCAATACTGACCCCTGAGGTACCCCACTAGTGACAGTGACCCAATCTGAGTGTGTACCGTTAATAACCACCCTCTGTTTTCTATCACTGAGCCAGTTACTTACCCACTTACAGACGTTTTCTCCCAGTCCGAGCATTCTCATTTTATATACTAACCTTTTATGTGGTACAGTGTCAAATGCTTTGGAGAAGTCCAGATATACGACATCCATTGATTCGCCGCTGTCAAGTCTAGAACTTACCTCCTCATAGAAACTGATTAAATTAGTCTGACATGACCGATCCCTCACGAAGCCATGCTGATATGGCGTTATTTGCTTATTTCTGTTGAGATGCTCTAATATAGCATCTCTCAGAAAACCTTCAAACAGTTTACCCACAACAGATGTTAAACTTACCGGCCTATAGTTTCCAGGGTCTGTTTTTGGCCCCTTTTTGAATATTGGCACCACATATGCCATGCGCCAATCCTGTGGGACATTCCCTGTCAGTATAGAGTCTGCAAATATCAGAAATAAGGGTCTGGCTATGACATTACTTAATTCCTTTAGGATACGGGGGTGTATGTCATCCGGTCCTGGCGATTTGTCTATTTTAATCGTTTTAAGTCGCTGATGTACTTCTTCCTGGGTCAGACAGGACACTTTTAATGGGGAATTTATTTTTGCATTCTGCATGTCATCTGACAATTTATTTTCCTCAGTGAATACATTGGAGAAAAAAATATTTAACAGCTTTGCTTTCTCCTCATCGCTCTCTGCGACTTCCCCCTCATTACTCTTTAAAGGGCCGACACCTTCAGATTTATACTTTTTAACATTTATATAATTGAAGAACATTTTAGGGTTAGTTTTACTCTCTTTGGCAATTAATCTCTCGGTCTCTAGTTTGGCCGCTTTTATTTGTTTTTTACATGTTCTATTTTTTTCCTTATAGTTTTTCAGTGCTTCCGTGCTCCCCTCCTGTTTCAGTGAATGATATGCTTTATTTTTGTCATTTATTGCTTTCGTTACAGTTCTATTTATCCACATTGGTTTCTTTTTATTCCTTAACCTTTTATTACCATACGGTATGTACCTCTCACAATGAGATTTTAGGATGTTTTTAAAGATATCCCATTTTGTGGCTGTATTTTTATTTTTGAGGACTTTGTCCCAGTTAGTTTGGCCTATGGCCTCTCTTAGTTGGCTAAATTTAGCTTTTTTGAAGTTTGGTATTTTTGTTCCTCCCTGTAGAAACGCTCTTTTGAATGATAATTGGAAGGTTATTACTTTGTGGTCACTATTTCCCAGGTGTCCCCCAACCTGCACGTCTGTTGTTCTGTCCGGCCTATTGGTTAATACTAAGTCCAGTATGGCCGTCCCTCTAGTCGGGTCCTGAACCAGTTGGGAGAGGTAATTGTCTTTGGTTATTGCCAAGAACCTGTTTCCTTTATGAGATATACAAGTTTCAGTTTCCCAGTCTATATCTGGGTAGTTGAAGTCCCCCATAATAACCACCTCATTATGATTTGCCGCCTCGTCTATCTCGTTTAGTAATAGATTTTCTGTGGACTCTGGTATATTAGGTGGTTTATAGTAAACTCCTATTAGTAATTTATTGTTGTTTTTAGCTCCATGTATCTCTACCCACAGTGACTCCACATGTTCATGTCCCTCATTTATATCTTCGCGGAGTGTGGGCTTTAGACCGGACTTTACATAGAGGCAGACCCCTCCTCCTCTCCGGTTTTGACGATCCTTTCTAAACAGACTGTAACCTTGTACATTAACCGCCCAGTCATAGCTATCATCCAGCCATGTCTCAGTTATTCCCACTATGTCATAATTCTCCTCACACATCACTAATTCCAGTTCACCAGTTTTATTAGTCAGGCTTCTGGCATTAGTATACATACATTTGAGAGGTTTATGTATATTTTTTACATAAAAGAAACGGAGAAATTCAGGACGTGGGTCGAAATAATCCTTCTGTTGATAGCGTCGGCACACACTCCAGGACCAGAAAACCAGGGACAAAGAAAGGTACGTAATCCTGCTGATAATGCAGCATATTACTACAAATGTCATTAGTCGTTAAGAGCAAAGAGTGGAAATACCCAAATTTTCAGCATAAAAATGGATGCATCCGCTCTTTACAAAATCAAGGTGGGCCTAAAACTGCACGCCAAATAGGTTCACATTATGCAACTCCGCTTTTTTAAAAATTCAAAGGATCATATCTAAGATACAATATTACTATTTTTTAACGGTGCTTTTGGTTAAGACGAAGCACAACCTTAGTGCACATTAATGTTGTGCAACATCCTCCACAAAGCCACGAGATTTATCCTCCTTTTTACTTACTCTGCTCAAAGTGCTCACTGCACACGGAACAACATAAATAAATGGTACAGGGGCCATTATATATACTAAGCTCTAAGAACTGCTCTCAGTAGCTGTTATCAGCACTACATCAAAGCATTATGCTTTAAAATAGAATAGATACTGGATTCCAAGACATATTACTTACTTTTCTAATGTATTTGTACTTTGTGTTTCTTACAGAGCTAATGTAATTCGGAGCATAGGCCAAGTGTACCATTACAGGACATACATTTTCCAATATACATACTAAGTTGAGTAAACATTTCCAATCTGATTTAGAAAAGAAAATTAAGCTAGTTATTGATTTTGCTAATCTATATTTTTCTGGATCTGATGAATGAAAAATAAATGTCGAAACATTTTCAAATATGCTTAGCTACTGTACACCGAAAGATTTAGCATAATCATATTTCTAATGGAAATGTATCAGATAGTTGTAGGGCTATCTAATTGCCAGCTTGTCCTTTTATGTGACTCCATCATTCATGGCTGGAACTTTCCTGCTGATGTAGCAGGTAAAAAATGTTTCATCCATGCAGCGCTGTTTGTATCGGTTAAAAAGACTACATTTTGGTGACATATAAAATGTTTTTCTTGGGCTCCATACCAAACATTACAGAACTAGTTACATGGCCTAATAGGGTCACAAATGGACTAATAAAATCGAATATTGTTTTGATGTGTTGATGGAGAACGTTTAAAATAAAACCGCATCTAAGGTGGTTGCTGTTGAGAATGGAGGGGCTTAACTTTACTGTATCAGCAAAAATTTTATCTGCCAGTTAAAATCAGATAGTAGCGCATCTCCTTTTTTCCTAATCAGTTTTTATTTTCTGGTTGTAGATTTTTTTTTCTCTATTTCCTGAACATGATTATGGGGGTGGCCATCTTGCCTGAGCTGTTCTTAACAGCATTTGGAAAGCATTAAGAAAATTGCTTTCTGGCAGCCTCATGGTCCATAGACACAATGGTCAGGAGGGGACCTCATTGATCTCTATCAGTGTTGAGCGAGCATGCTCGGCCAAATACCTGTTCGGATCGAACATCGTTATGCTCGGCACATGGCGGGACTCGGCCGAGTACCGCATGTGCTCGAGCGCCATGCTCGAGTCTCCTCCCCGCAGCCAATAAACGTGCAGGTAAGTACTGCCATCACTGTAATGCCAGTAGCCATGCCAGATCGTGTGTGGTGGCAGGCTGGCAGCAATATAATATAGCCAGCAATTTTTTTTTCCATGCTTTGCAATACTTTTTGGATAGAAGGTGTCTGCAGTGACTTGTGGCATCTGTGCTGCAATACCTTCTGTGTGACAGGGCCAGATATTGGGAAAAATATTACTGACAACAATTATATGTTTTCCATAATTCATCCACACTTTGCCTATAACAGTGTCTGCAGAGAATTGTCACATCTGCGCTGCAATAGTGTGTGTCAGAGCCAGAAATTGGGAAAAATATTAGCAAAAACTATTATATTTTTTCCATAATTTATCCACACTTTGCCTATAAACGGTGTCTGCAGTGAATTGTCACATCTGCGCTGCAATAGTGTGTGTGTGTGTGTGTAAGGGCCAGATATTTGGAAAAATATTACTGACAACAATTCTATTTTATCCATAATTTATCCACACTTTGCCTATAAATGGTGTCTGCATTGAATTGTCACATCTGCGCTGCAATAGCGTGTGTGTCAGTGCCAGATATTGACAAAAATATTACTGACAACAATTATATTTTTTCCATAATTTATCCACACTTTGCCTATAAACGGTGTCTGCAGTGAATTGTCACATCTGCGCTGCAATAGCGTTTGTGTCAGTGCCAGGTATTGGGAAAAATATTACTGACAACAAATATATTTTTTCCATAATTTATCCACACTTTGCCTATAAACGGTGTCTGCAGTGAATTGTCACATCTGCGCTGCAATAGCGTTTGTGTCAGTGCCAGGTATTGGGAAAAATATTACTGACAACAAATATATTTTTTCCACAATTTATCCACACTTTGCCTATAAACGGTGTTTACAGTGATTTGTCACATCTGTGCTGCAATAGCGTGTGTGTGTCAGGGCCAGATATTGACACAAATATTACTGACAACAATTATATTTTTTCCATAATTTATCTACACACTGTGTCTGCTGCCAGAGCACAAGAAAAACAATCATCCAAGATACCTAGCTTCATGTCCCAGTTTGCAGGGCGGTGCAGGACACCACTCTTGAAGTCAGCCCAGTGCGAGCAGGTGGTCGATTGGATTGCAGCAGATAGTGCTTCCAGTCGGTTAAGCACCACCCTGTCCTCCACCAAGTCCAGTCTCAGTAGCCAGGAGTCTGGTCCACACAATCCTCACCCTGATCCTCCTTCCTCCCATCATTTACAGTCTGACCAAACAAGTGATCCCACACTCGGATATTCCGAGGACCTCTTTGCATCGCCATTAGTTGATTTGGCCCTCTTGCCAAGCAAGCTTGAAGAGGGACCTGAGATCTTGCGCCCCGATTCCCAACCTCTTGAGCATCCA
This sequence comes from Bufo gargarizans, assembly GCF_014858855.1. Taxonomy (NCBI): domain Eukaryota; kingdom Metazoa; phylum Chordata; class Amphibia; order Anura; family Bufonidae; genus Bufo; species Bufo gargarizans. The sequence goes on along the minus strand of NC_058086.1, from coordinate 156,934,461 downwards.
GAGTCACAAGAACATGACGCTGGGGAGCAGCAATTAGTGTTTAATGAGGTGGATGATGATGAGACACAGTTGCCAATCACTGAGGTTGTGGTTAGGAGGATGATCAGAGTGAGGAAGTGGAATAAGGGGGTGCTGAACGACGAGGTCACTGACCTAACCTGGGAAGGTGGCAACAAGTCGAGCGAGGAGAGGGGGAGGGATCTGCAGCACTGCAGCAGGCTGGAAGAGGCAGTTTGGTGGCAAAAGTTAGAAGGTGGGCTCCACTGAACAGGCCCGCAACAGTTCCATGGAGCACCCCCTTGCGTAAATCTCCCTTGCCAAGGGGTAGGTGTTCGGCAGTATGGCTCTTTTTTTTAGGAAAGTGCGGACAACAAAAGAATAGTAGTTTGCAACCTGTGCCACACCAAAATGACCCGGGGAGTGAACACTAGCAACCTCACCACCACCAGCATGATCCGCCACATGGCATCAAAACACCCTAATAGGTGGGCCGAACGCTTGGGTCCACAATCTGTGTCTGCGGGTCACACCACTGCCTCCTCTTCCTCTGTGTTACGTGCTGGCCAATCCCCTGTCCAAGCCACCCACCCACAGGCCATAGCACTAAATACGCAGCTTTCCAAATTACTGGCCCTGGAAATGTTGCCATTTAGGCTTGTGGACACTGAGGCCTTCCACAGCCTGATGTCGGTGGCCGTCCCTTGTTACGCAGTCCCCTTACCCCATTATTTTTCAAGATGTGCCATGCCAGCCTTACACCAACATGTGTCCCTTAACATCACATGTGCCTTGACCAACGCAGTTACTGGGAAGGTCCACTTAACCACAGACACATAGACAAGTGCCTTTAGATCGTCTTCTCAGCAAAATTGGAGGCTGAAGAGGTGGAGGAGGAGGAGCAGGAGACGGTTACCTCAGCTACAGAGGGTAGTACCCATGGAAGTTTAATTCCATCTGTTCTGCGTGGGTGGGCAGAAGAGGAGGAAGAGGATGAGGAGATTGGGAGTGATCCTCCTAATGACGACAGCGAAGTCTCGCCTGTTGGTACTCTGGCACACATGGCTGATTTCATGTTAGGCTGCCTTTCCCGCGACCCGCCGCGTTATACGCATTTTAAACAACACGGATTACTGGTTGTTCACCCTTCTCGACCCCCGCTACAAAGAGAACTTCTCACCTCTCATTCCTCTGGTGGAGAGGATGAGCAAAATGGTGCAATACCAGAAGATCCTTGTTGGAAAATCGCTCCAAAACTTTCCATTTGACAACGCTGGCGGCAGAGTCCGTACTTCCTTGGCCAACCGAGGAGGGGAGACAAGAGAAACACACAGCAGTTCCAACAGAGGCAGTGCAACACTCTCCAAAGCCTGGGACAGTTTCATGACACCTGCCAGCACCCTCATGTGCGGCCTACTGCCACAAGGAGAGAGAAATTTTAGAAGATGGTGAAGGAGTACATAGCAGACCGTGTCAACGTCCTCAATGATCCCTCAGTGCCTTATAACTACTGAATGTCCAAGCTGGACATGTGGCACGAACTGGCGCTCTATGCTTTGGAGGTGCTGGTCTGCTCTGCCGCATGCGTTTTGTCTGAGCGTGTATTTAGTGCTGCTGGTGGCATTATAACAAATAAGCGTATCCACCTGTCAACTGAAAATGTTGACATTTTGACTCATATAAAAATGAACAAGGCCTCAATTTACCATGACTTCTCGACGCATAAAGGCACTTTACATGTGTTGTTTTTTATGTATTTAATAGACTGTATTCCCATGCACCCCTTCCACCACAAACAAGGGTACATGGTTGAATCTTCCTTTTCTCATCATCCTTCTCTTTCGTCATATCAACATGCATTGCTTAATCATCACATATAATGCCCTCGCATATATGGTCTTCGAATATAATTTATTTAGAGGGTCCGCTCGCCAGCAGGCCCTCACATATAATTTTTTACAGGGTCCGCTCACCAGCAGGCCCTCACATCTAATTTTTTACAGGGTCCCCTCACCAGCAGGCCCTCACATCTAATTTTTTACAGGGTCAGCTAACCTGCAGGCCCGCAACTCAAATCTTTTACAGGGTCAGCTCAAATGCAGGCCAACAACTCAAATCTTTTACAGGGTCAGCTCACCTGCAGGCACAAACCTAAAATCTTTTACAGGGTCAGCTCACCTGCAGGCCCGCAACTCAAATCTTTTACAGGGTCAGCTCACCTGCAGGCCCGCAACTCAATGTGAATGAGGCCCTCCTTTATGTGATATACAGGCTGTGTCGCAGTGCCTCTTCCTTGTAATTTTTGGCAGCACTTGCACTTTATATACAAGTGAATATACAGGTAAGAATGTTTTCAATACATTTTCCTATAAAAATAGATTTTTTATTTTGGTTTTGTGCGTAAAACCTTAATTAGATCGTGGGCCTGGTGATCATTTTAAGGCCTTTTAAGCAGCATCAGCAGCAGCATAGTGATAAAAATGAGTGGCAAGGTGACATATTGTGGAGATGGCAGCATGAGGAGGCCACATAGTGGCACAATGACTGAGTCTGGATGAAAGACTAAGGCCACAGTTTGTTTAGAAAGATGCAGATGGAAAGAAATCTGTGAAACTGTATGAAGGTCACCTGCAGATTAATGCAGACCAGGGGCGTAGCTAAAGGTGAAGCAGGGGAAGCTGCAGCTTTGGGGCCCTGACCCAGAAGGGGCCCACCCAGGAGCAGGAGGACAAAAGGATTTGGTCAGGGTCCCCTCAACAGTATTGCACAATGAAATGATATACAGTGACAGTATAGACAGTGTATAAAACGGATGGAACAGCTGCCAGCCCTGGTCTGAGAGAGCGATCATTACTAGCCACAGGAATGGGGACGGCATGAAAGGAAGGGGTCTCTAAAAAATTACTGTGGGATGGAGCCTCATTCAAAAATTTGCTGTGGAGACCAGTAATTTCTAGCTATGCCACTGATGCAGTCCACAAAAACAAGTTACCGTAGGTTTATCGATTTCAAAACCTTAATTAAATTGACGGCCTGGTGATCAGTTTAAGGCCTTTTAAGCAGCAGCAGCATGGTGATAAAAATGAGTGGCAAAGTGACATGGTGCGGTGATGGCAGCATGAGGAGGCCACATAGTGGCACAATGACAGAGTCTGGATAAAAGACTGAGGCCGCAGATTGTTGAGAAAGATGCAGATGGAAACAAATCCGTAGAGCTGTATGACGGTCACCTGCAGATTAATACAGTAACCAAAATCAAGTTGGGTTTGACGGTCCCACCTCAGCTCACCAGCAGGCACGCACCTAAAATCTTTTACTGGGTCAGCTCACCTGCAGGCCCGCAACTCAAATCTTTTACTGGGTCAGCTCACATGAAGGCCCGCAATTCAAATCTTTTACAGGGTCAGCTCACATGCAGTCCCTCGCATACAATTTTTTAGAAGGTCAGCTCAGCTGCAGGCCTTTGCATATAATGTTTTACAGGGTCAGTTCACCCACAGGCACTCGCATATAATGTTTTACAGGGTCAGCTCACCAGCAGGCCCGCACCTAAAATCTTTTATAGGGTCAGCTCACCTACAGGCCCGCAACTCAAATCTTTAACAGGGTCAGCTCACCTGCAGGCCCGCAACTCATGCTGCCTTGCTTTGAAGTAGTAACCATAGCCGTTTATCAGGCACCCTCGCCGAAATCAAACAATAATTCCCTGTTACCAGTGGTCAGGCGCATAAAATAAAATCGAAAGTTGATAGGGAAGATATCCAAATGGATTGTGGACGTCACGGGGACAGAAGTTATCTAGAGTCAACAAAGTGGCAGCAGGGCCTCTCCTGTATAACTTTTCCTCATCCAATATACTGCAGTGACATTTCCTGTAATTTATTATTACTCATCCCAATCATCTTAAGAGTCCTGTATTGTTATTTATCATCACTACCTCCACGAGTCGGGAGTGTGTGATTTGCGCGCCACCCGCTTGCCTTTCTTGGATGTGGTAGCCGTTTCTCAGGCTCACTCTCTGGAATCAAACACTGATTCCCCGTTACCAATAGTTTACAATGGTTTTCAACTGATAATTACATTGAAAGTTGATAGGCTAGACATGCCATCGCCCCAGGTTAACTAGAGTCACCAAAGCGGCAGCAGGCCACCGCCCATAATGTTTTAGATGGTCAGATCAGCAGGCCCTTGCTCCTAATGTTTTTGAGGGTCACCAGCAGGCCATCAATAATAATTTTTAAAGGGTGTGTATGTTGCCCTCCTTTATGTGTAAGTAAGGGTGTATCAGAGTGCCTCTTCCTTGTAATTTTTGGCAGCACTTGCACTTTATATACAAGTAAATATTCAGGAAAGAATGTTTTCTATCAATTTTACCTCAAAAATCGTTTTTTCCCTCCCTTGGTTTTGTGCGTATTATTGTCATTATGTAAAAGTGTGGTACTATTTGGACAACATAAATCCCAGCAGCGACCAGCGAATCCGAGATGGATCCATACATCCTCCTCATGCTGTTACAGAACCATTTCGGTGGTGTTACCAACAATTTCTGACATTTTCTTATGAACCAGGCACCCTCTTTTCTTCAGAGCAGGGGGTACCTGGTTTAATGCTTGGGTTCTCCCATTGACTTCCATTATACTCGGATGCTCGGTCGAGCACCCGTATATCATGATGTTTTCGGCCCGAGCACCCGAGCACTATGGTGCTCGATCAACACTAATCTCGATGGGAGAGTTTTCTAGGCATGCTCTGTGACCTGGGCAGAGGTCATTGTATAAGGAAAGAATAGATGATAGATTGTGAACGGTCAATCCTGTCTTTTCTATACACAGAAGTGATATTATTACAGGCAGGATTTAAATGACAGATAAGCAGATAACTGCAGCAAAGTGATCTGTACAGATCAAGAAGTTACGCCAATTATTATACACAGTGGCCAGTATGAAAATTGCAGGATTTTATCTTTTTTTGTTTAAATATATGGAATACATGGAAAATTAAAAACATCATCAAAAATTCTTAAAAAATATATTACACATAAAAAAGTGATTTAAACAGCAGGTCATTTTCTGATGACACATTCCCTTTAAATTCCTCACTAATGCCTCATGCACATAAACGTGTGCTGCCCATTCAGTACATTGGGGAATGCAAATTGCGGTCCCCAATGCACGGGCACCATCCGTGTGGCTGGAGCAGATGGATGCAATTTGAATGGTTCTGTGATCCGTCCGCACAGCAAAAAAATAGAAGGCACAGACAGAAACCAACGGAAGCACTCCATAGTGCTTCCATGGGGGTTTAATGCCCCCGTTCCGGAACTGCACCTTCCAGATTGTGGACCCATTCACGTGAAATAGTCCGCATCCGTGATGTGGTTCACAAACACAATGGTCTTGTGCATGAGCCCTAAGTCCTTAAATGTCAACCAGATACTTTTAGATCAATCATTTATATCAATATGATCTAATACAGAGTACCAGCTTCTGGATCACAAAGGGACTTTTAGAATCCAAGTTTGTACCAATTTACTCCAGCGGGAAAGTTTTCCTGGGTGTTTTGGGCAGTTCTGTAAAATATAAATATAAAAAAAAATAATCAAATTAAATAATCACTTTTTAAGTATATTGCTCAAAAACTCTCTGTTGATTTCCTTATACCTTGCTCAAAATCACCGGTGTCTCAAAGCCATGGAGTGAAATGTGAAAATCTTGGCTATCTGCATTCACCACTTGAGGGAGCTCAGGAGATTTTGGCAATGGATGGATGCCTAGGCAATGGGTCTATCTGCTTCTCCAGCTCTGTCATCTACCGTTACTTCTGACTGGACAAGTGGTCAGTACTAAGAGAAAAATCATGCATGTGGACAACAGAGAAACAGAATACCAATATTGAATACAGCAGTAGGTAAAGCATCAGTATTTCACATATTTTTTCATAGATTTAATAGTTTCACTGGAAGAGAAGAAACTATACATAAGCATTAAGGGGGTTATATATCAAACTGGTGTACAGTACAACTGTTATAGTTGCCCATAGCAACCAATCAGATTCCACATTTCATTTTTCACACCTCCTTGGAAAATGAAGGGTGGAATCTGATTGGCTGCTATGGACACTAAGCCAGTTCTACTTTACACCAGTTTGATAAATGAACCCATACGTCTTATGCACAACCCTTTTTGGCACTCCATGGGCTTCAGTATGGTGCCTTTGTATGTAGAGTGTTATATCCTATTTTATTTTTTTTTGCAGAATGGCCATGCAAATATACAGACTCGGAATGTTCGTCCATGTTTTTTATGCCCAAATGAAGTGTATGGTTTTGTATACGGGCCGTAACAAAAAGGACACAGAAAAAAAAAATGTTTGTGTACATGAGCCCTAAGTGTGTGTACTGAGATCCCTGCCAATCTCTGATGAAAGATTTAAATGTATAAATTATAGGTTTTACTGAATCCTTTCCCACAAAACTATATATCAATCTGCTCATCATTTCCTGTTCTATAGCAGATCTGCATTTCTTGGTGGCAGGTTCTCTATAAGGTCTTATGCTTATAGGTGTACTATGATACTGTACACACTCGGGGCCAGATTTATCATGACTCTGACAGCTCACTCCACTTTAACATATGGCTAAAGTCAGTTTTAACCAAGTCAGATTTATGATCGGCCCTTTAAGACTGTAATAAATGTGGTTTGACGGTAGCAGTTTATCCGTCAGTAAGCAGCTTTACAAAAGTCGCACGTCTTTACGAAAAAGTTGCACGTTTTATGAAAAAGTCGCATGTTCTATTAAAAAGTCTCATAAGATAAGCATGGTCCTCACTGGAGTGAAATTGCGACTTTTTTGCGACTTTTTAAATAGTCCCAATAGTAAATCTGTCTAGAGATTCATTTACATAAGAAAACAACGTCCACTTTCAGAAAACTGGCGAGCATAGTGCAGAGCAGAAAAAAGACGCAAATTTGTGCGCAGTTTTAGCGTTTGGGACTTTTTTGGGGACTTTTTCACTCCATTATTCTGACCTGAGCTAATGATAAATCTGGCCCTCAGAGTTTTAATACATCTTTTCCCACAAAACTAAATATTAGTGATGAGCGAGCATGCTTGGCCGAATACCTGTTCGGCTCGAGCATCGCTATGCTCGGCAGATCCGAGTGCTCGAATACACTTTAATACAATGAAAGTCAATGGGAGACAACCAGGTACCCCCTGCTCGGAAGAGAAGAGGGTGTCTGGTTCATAAAAAAAGGTTAGAAATTGATGGAAACCCCATCAAAATGGTTTGGCAACAGCATTAAGAGGATAGCTGGATGCATGTTAGATTCCTATTATGTACGACATACAATAGACAACCAAACAAAGACTATGGGCCAGATTTATCATTAGCTCAGGTCAGAATAATGGAGTGAAAAAGTCCCAACGCTAAAACTGCGCACACATTTGCGACTTTTTTCTGCTCTGCACTATGCTCGCCAGTTTTCTGAAAGTGGGCGTGTTTTCTTATGTAAATTAATCTCTAGACAGATTTACTATTGGGACTATTTAAAAAGTCGCAAAAAAGTCGCAATTTCACTCCAGTGAGGACCATGCTTATCTTATGAGACTTTTTAATAGAACATACGACTCTTTCATAAAAACGTGCGACTTTTTCGTAAAGATGTGCGACTTTTGTAAAGCTGCTTACTGACGGATAAACTGCTACCATCAAACCACATTTATTACAGTCTTAAAGGGCCGATTATAAAACTGACTTTAGCCATATTTGAGAGTGGAGTGAGCTGTCAGAGTCATGATAAATCTGGCCCTATATGCCAAAAGCCAGGTACGTACAAGCCATCCATCTATCCATGAAACAGCCAGCATACCTTACAATGGCAGCCTTGTGCACTATGAGATATTCCAAACCAGCTCTCATCTGACTGAGAACCAGTAAACCTTAAAGTTATTTTGCATATGTTGGATGGCTTGGGTGGACCTGCACACCTAGATCAATATCATTAGGGTGACAAAAAGTTTTCTGATTCTCCTAACATAATATTCAATAACATTTCTGTACAGTTTTGTCATGTAAAAACTCATTTGCATAAACATAGGCATATGGGAAAGACATGCAAATGAGCAGAAAACCAATAGATGGCGCTATTGAGTCATGAACAGCGCCCTCTATTGGTTTCACAGTTTTATAACGAGACAAATATTCTTGTCAGAAGACTATGAAACCAATAGAGGGCCCTGTTCATAACTCAATAGCGCCATCTATTGGTTTCATAGTCTTCTGCCAAGAATATTAGACTGATTCTTATGACGAGCTTATTAGTGTAGCTGGGTAATAACTCAGTGATAAAATCTGACACTGAGAAAGCTGGGTAATACCTTGCGATCTATTACCCAGCTTTCCCAGTGTCAGATATCATCCTAGTGTAATTGCGAATATTCTAATCGCAAATTTTCTATGCAAAGGACTACACTAATAAGCTTGTCATAAAAATCAGCCTAATATTCTTGTCAGAAGACTATGAAACCAATAGAGGGCGCTATTGATAGGGTTCATACCAAACTTTAGGATTTTTGAACCCCGCACCCGAACCTGAACATTTCAGTAAAAGTTCGGGTTAGAGTTCGGTGTTCAGCGATTTAATGGTGCTTTTTGAAAGGCTGCAGAGCAGCCAATCAACAAGCGTTTAGCTCATGTGCCCTTCGAGGCCATCACAGCCATGCCTACTAATGGCATGACTGTGATTGCCCAGTGCAGCATGTGACCCAGCCTCTATATAAGCTGGAGTCACGTAGCACCACACGTCACTCTGCTCTTACTAATGTAGGGATAGAATGCTGCTGCCGTGAGGGAGAGAATAGGAAATAATCTATCTGCTGTTGTTAACTCTGTGATCTACTGCGATATTGTTTTGTTGGTGCAGTGCAACATTTTTTTACCCTGCCCTGAGCCCAGGGACACAGAAAAATAACTTTTATCCGTCTGTTAGTTAGGTAGGTGTCGGCAGCCATTTTGTGCATATTCAGTGCACCAGCACTGCATATGTGCCAGGGACAATAATTTAACCCTGCTCTTTTAGTTCAGTGGGCAACAAATACCCCTTTTTTAAGTGCACCTGCACTGCATATGTGCCAGGGGAAGGGAAAATAATATAGGGAATTCGTCTGTGAGTTTAAGGACCCAGGGGGTAACAAATTCACATTTTTTTCTGTAAAGTACAATCCAAGTTAATCCATCTGTTAGATTCTGTGGGGATAAAATTATAATTTTTTTGCTAAAAAGTACATTTGCACCCTGCACTGCATTTGTAATAGTGAAAGAAAATCTGTTAAATCCATCTGTTTAATTGTGGGTGAAAAAAATAATATATTTTTTTCCATAAAGTACCTTTGCTGCCTTTGCTGCATTTGTGACAGTCCAATACAAGCGTTAAAAAATGCTGTTATATTCTGATTTAAAAAAAAAACACACATTTTTTCCTAGGTACTACATTTGGGGCCTTTGCTGCATTTGTGCTAGTCCAATACAAGTGTTAAATACTGCAGTTATATTCTGGTTTTAAAAAAAACACCCATTTTGTGCAAGATACTGCAATTGTGGCCTTTGCTACATTTGTGACAGTCCAATACAAACGTTAAATACTGAAGTTATATCCTGGTTTAAAAAAAAACACCCAATTTGTGCAAGACACTACATTTGGGGCCTTTGCTGCATTTCTGACAGTCCAATACAAGCGTTAAATACTGCTGTTATATTCAGGTTTTTTTTAAACATCCATTTTGTCCTAGATACTACATTTGGGGCCTTTGCTGCATATGTGACAGTCCAAAACAACCTTTAAAGAGGACCTTTCATCGGGCAAAAAATTGTGAACTAAGTGTCATGATCTGTATAGCGACGCCCAGGGATCTTACTGCGCTTACTATTATCCCTGGGCGCCGCTCTGTTCTCCTGCTATGCCCTCCGGTATGTTCGGTCACTTAGTTATAGTAGGCGGAGACTTAGGGGACTTGGTTATAGTAGGAGGAGACTGGCCATGTTCTCCTGGGCATCTGTCACATCTGTGACAGTCTCAGAAGGTCTGAAAGGTTATCTACGCATTAGTGATCTGACAACCTCTTTCAGTTTCACTTTGTCTGTGTGTTGCTGGTATGTCCACACCTCCTGTTCAGGTGTGGATCATGTGACCTTTACCTTGCCCTATTTAGTCTGACTTTTCCCATGACTCCTTGCTTGGGATAGCTTCATTTGGTCTTGGAAGAGCTGGAGTGTGGTTCGTGTTGAAGTCCTGTTTATCCATCATCCTCTGAAGTTAAATGTTCCTCTTGTTGTGTTTTGTATTCCCCCCCCCTGGTTGTTTACTAGGCCTCAGTGAGACGCTAGTTCCTTCACCAGGGAAGGAACGGGTGGTCCCTGCCCTGTCATTATCTTTAGGGCATCTGAGGGTCACCAGGGTTTTCTAGGTTCCTGTGTATGGGTATCTCTACCATCTAGAGGTGCCCATACGGATAGGAGTTAGAGCCAGGAGCAGGGTTTTATAGGTGGTGACCCTTTTCCTTCCCTAGCGGTGAGGCCTAGTGTCTTTCCCCTTCCTTCTTGTTGTCTTTTGGTGTTCTCCCCTACTACATCCGTGACAGCGTCTCCTTCTCCTAGGCTGTAGCACTGGCCAATCGCACCACAGAGCTCACAAACTTGGAAAAAAAAACCACCCAGGCTGTGAGCTCTGCGCTGCGATTGGCCAGCGCTACAGCTTGGGGGAAGAAGACACCCAGGAGAACAAGGGCAGTCTCCTCCTACTATAACCAAGTCCCCTAAGTCTCCGCCTACTATAAACAAGTGACTGGACATACCGGAGGGCATAGCAGGAGAACGGAGCGGCGCCCAGGGATAATAGTAAGCGCAGTGAGAACCCTTGGCGCCGCTGTACAGATCATGACAGTTCATAATTTTTTGCCAGATAAAAGGTCCTCTTTAAATACTGCTGTTATATTTTGGTTTTAAAAAAACACCCATTTTGTGCAAGATACTACAATTGTGGCCTTTGCTGCATTTGTGACAGTCCAATACAAGCGTTAAATACCGCTGTTATATTCCGGTTTTAAAAAAACATCCATTTTGTGCAAGATGCTACATTGGCGGCCTTTGCTGCATTTGTGACAGTCCAATACAAGCAGTAAAAAACGCTGTTTTAAAAAAACATAAGACACAAAGAAAGTTTCTGTGCGATATCAGGAGCGGTTAAAGCAGCAGTCCCAAAAAAAGGAGTAAGTCTCTTCTCCAGAAAGACAACCAAAGTACATGTAGATGGGTCCACGCTAGGTTTCCACAGGCAGGAGTTTCACTCACAGGAAGATTCTATGGAGATTCCACGATATCACCAGTGCATCTCCAATATCAATCCCGATACCGACCAGCAAATTTTTTTCTCTCCTTCAGGAGAAACAGAACATAGTGCAATACCCAGGGTGTTTAATATTCAGTAAGATTTATTGTACTTACAAACATCCATTGGTAAAAAGCGTATATAGATGCCCGACCCGGGTTTCGCCTTAGCTTCATCTGGGGCGTTACACTTGTAACACCCCAGATGAAGCTAAGGCGAAACCCGGGTCGGGCATCTATATACGCTTTTTACCAATGGATGTTTGTAAGTTGTCTCCTATTGACTTTCATTATACTTGGGTGCTCAGCCGAGCGCACAAATATAGCAATGTGTTTGGGCTGAACACCCGAATACTTTGGTGCTCGCTCATCACTACTAAATATATATATCAATATTTATCAATATAATATATATCAATCTACTCAGCTCCTCCTGCTTTATAACATGCAGTAGATTGTACTGCTTTAGCATGATGCCGTTTTTTTGGTATTGAAGTGTGAGATCTGTAAATACTGTACTGCAGAGTCTTAAGACCTGGAAAATAACCTCAGAGTCACAGCTATACAGGGCCAGTAAACCCAAATTAAAATCCACATTTAAGAAATAATACAGCAATATTGCCGTACCATCTGAACATGAATTAGGCATTTCACATTCTCAGGATTTCATAATCTGTTTCGAACAGGAGGGTGCATTTGGTTCTTTTGATAAGTTTCCTTGCATAGCCTAAGGTGTCTAAAAAAAGACGAATGTACTTATTCTTTACTCTTCATATCCACTTTCATTATCATAGAGCTATAATTGTCAATATGTTCTTAGAAACATGTACTCGGTGCACCTGCTGTCAATTGGAACAGAGGAACAGGTTCTGTGTGAGACTTGCATTGTATTTGTTTGTTCTCTGCATTTGAAATTCAAGGCGTAATTATATCCATTGGGGGAAAACAGTAGCGCTTTGCCTCAAGAAAAAAAAAAAAAAAGCAAACTACAACACAATTTAACTATTTCTTGCATAGTGATCTATAGTTTCTTCAAGGTGCATTAAGATGTATCTATTTGACGAAGCTAGGTTTAATGGTTTAATTAAATTGTATTTTTTGGGGGCTACTTTTTTTTTACCCTTTTTTAACAATTTGTTTACTAATTTCCCAATTAGGGAAAGAAGAAATAAAAACATGAATCTTTTATTCATGTGGTGTCCATATATTATGTACAAGGATAAATTAGTCCATCTTGGAACAAAATAGACAGAGAGAGAGAGAGCAAAAGAGATCTAATTAGTGTATAATGTTTTCCCAGTACTTTGCCTTGAAGCAGAATCAAGTGAGCTTGATATGAAGGGAAGATTGGAAGGGTGCATTGAATTCACAGGAGCTCATTGGGGGTAGGGTCACAAAAGAAGGAAATAATCAAGGATTCTAAATTGCACTGGAGCACAGCTAATTACAAGCACAAATTGAGTACACTTTATCTTATTTACTGTGGTGTGCAATGCTAACAATACAAGGAGAGAAAGGGACAAATGAACTAGAAGAAGGCAGGATGCTCAAATGGAATGATTAGGTAAAACGCAATGTAACATATAGTCTTGACCGATGGGAACATCAGTTTTTGTATATAACATTCAGTTTTCACAGCAAATTAATTATTTTATAATACATCTTGCAAGTTAGCCTTAAAGGGAACATGTCATGGTTAACATGGTCAGGGGGAGATTGAAAAAAATAAATAAATGACCCCATGTTTGTAGGCTGGTCCAAATTGACAAAAGATGGGACAAAACAAGTAGGCCTGTAATACCATAGTGCATCACAAAATACTGCCCCAGCAGATCCAAATACCACAGGGCAGCAAAAAATCCTGCCGCCCCAACCACAGTATTCAACTATATCACCATCATGAGGACGGTAATACTGTTGCGTTCTGGAGGACACCTGTGGCCATTGAGCTTTAGATGACTATATACCTGGCCTGCAGCCATTAAGAGGACTTGAGTGGCCCTCTGGGCATCGGCACACCAGGAAATTTCCCTGAAGGTTCTATGGCCCATTCACCCCTGAACATGGTATTTAAGCTGCAGACAGTATGTTATTGAACAGGAGGAGCTGAGCAGATTGATAAATAGTTTTATAAGAAAAGATTCAGTAAAACATAATTTATACATTTAAATTCCTGCTCATTTGTTGCTTTTGAAATCAAGAAGGCAATTGACAGCTCCAGGCCCCGCATTGTACCATTACAAGGGGCAGGGTAAATTTACCTGGTTTCTGGAGTCCCTGCTCTCAATTGTATCTGTGTCCACTGGATACAGATACACTTGAGCCTCCAGCGGCACTGGTGGAACAAGGGAACCATTGGTTCGCATGTAATCATAGGTTCTGGCAGATGCTCCTATCTAACCTGGGACGTACACCATGCTCTGTGCAGTTCCTTTACTAGATGTACATGACCTGTAATGACATCATCACAGGTCCTTTAGCTTTCGCCACTGATGATAGGGATACAATACAGGAGCTAGACAGTAATAATTATAACTAGGGGATGGGGCCCTTGGTTCACAGCAGGCCTCTTTTCCCTATGGGCCCCAATAGCAGCTGCTTGGTCTGCTGCTATTGGAGGTACACCACTGTATGATCCTGTAGAAGGAAGATCATTTAGAGGAACATATCATTATAAATCAGTATGATGCCATATGTTCCTGCAAGATAAGCAGTGTCCAGAATAGAGGATCATGCTCACACACGGAGCACGATTTCCAGATTGCACACACTCGTGTGAAACAGCCCTAATACTGACCGCTAACCCTAAGGGCTCTTTCACATGAGCGGATGCCCTGCGTGGAATCTGCTTAGTGAAAGAATGCCAAACCCCGCTCCGGACAGCAGAGACATGGAGCATTAACTTGATTGATAATGCTCCGTGCCTCTCTGTGATCTTTTTGCTACAAAATCACAGTGCCAACTTTATCTCACTGTGATTTTGTAGTAAAAAGATCACAGAGAGGCACAGAGCATTATCAATCATGTTACTGCTCCGTGTCTCTGCTGTCCGGAGCGGGGCTTGGCTCTCTTTCTTGCAGCGGATTCCACGCACGGAATCCGCTCTTGTGAAAGAGCTCAAATACTGATGCTAATGCTAATCCTAATACTGACCCTAGCCTAATACTAACCCTAATGCTAATACAGAGCCTAAACCTAATCCTAATACTGAGTTACTGACCCTAACCTTGTTACCCAGCAAACGACGTGCACATGGACGATGCCTATGCATAGGCATTCGCAGCCTATTGCATTAGGGTGTGCACCCTAAAGCACAAACACACATACAGACCTGCACTATCAATATAATTAAGGGAGAAGAAATAATTTTTAAGCTTACCCGTATTTTTCGTCCTATAAGACGCTCCGGCCCATAAGACGCACCTAGGTTTTAGAGGGGGACAATAATAAAATATATTTTTCATTACACCTGAGGTCAGACGACTAATCAGACCCCCAATGTTAATCAGACCTGAGCTGACAGCCCCAATAAGACCCCCAATGTTAATAAGACCCCAATAAGACCTCAGATCAGACCCCAATGTGAATGACCCCCAATCAGACCTCAGATAAGAGCCCCGGTGCCTCATATCAGCCCCCAGTGCCTCATATCAGCCCCTCTTCAGCCCCCCAGCAGCCTCTCTTCAGCCCCCAGTGTCCCATATCAGCCCTCCAGTGCCTCA
Organism: Bufo gargarizans; assembly: GCF_014858855.1. Lineage (NCBI taxonomy): Eukaryota > Metazoa > Chordata > Amphibia > Anura > Bufonidae > Bufo > Bufo gargarizans. The sequence continues at coordinate 156,919,358 of NC_058086.1, read as the reverse complement.
TATCAGCCCCCAATGCCCCTCTTCGGCCCCCAGTGCGTTATATCAGCCTCCAGTGCCTCTCTTCAGCCCCCAGTGCGTCATATCACCCCCCCAGTGCCCCTCTTTAGCCCCCCAGCAACCTCTCTTCATTCCCCCCAGTGCCTCATATCAGCCCCCAGTGCCTCTCCTCAGCCCTCCAGTGCCCCCCAGTGCCTCATATCAGCCCCCACCCAGTGCCTCATATCAACCCTCAATGCCCCTCTTCAGCCCCCCAGTGCCACATATCACCCCTAGTGCCCCTCTTCAGCTCTCAGTGCCTCCATCAGCCCCCTCCCCAAAAAAAAACACTTACCGTTCCTGCTCCGGATGCTGCCGCTTCTCACCGCCCCCACTCGGTAATCCTCTTATACAGTCTGCTGTGTGGGTGCGCACAGTGTGAGGTCACAGCGTGGCCTCACACTGTGCGCAGCCTTCACAGTGGAGTGCCGAGGACCAGAAAGGAAGAGGTGAGTATAGCGCACCTCGTGCGCACACCTATGTGCCTATGCATTATTTGTGGTCCTTAGAACGGGCATGGGGCACACACACACTTGTGTGTATGAGCCCTAATAGTGACCTAACCTTAAAGGGGTTGTCTCATGTTGCTAAAGGGGCTGTTTCATCTAAGGCGAGATGAGACACAGTCCTGACCACCTTCCGGTCTCTGTGCTCTGGTGCTCGCTGTTTCAGTAGCTCCCATTTACGGAAACAACGTAGCACAGAAAGCTATGGTGTTTGCCATCACTATCGGAGTTACAGAAACAGCAAGCGCCAGGACGCAGAGGTCAGGAGATGGTTGGCACTGCGTCTCATTTCACCTTAGTAAGATGAAACAACTCTTTTTTCTGCAACCTCCAGTACCTCATATACCTCACATAGTGAACATAAAATATAACTGTCCACATATATCTGTACGCACTGCATCTATTATACCTGACACATAGTATACACACAGTGTACTGGTACGTCAAGTAGGAGGCAAAATAGATGCAGTGTGTACAGATATATACTATCTACAAGTGTACTGATATATCTATACTTATTGCATCTTTTATACCTCATACCTGAAATATCGATACACTACTTTATATACTATATATCTGTACCCACTGCATCTTTTATACCTTGTACTGCTGTAGATGCTATATGTCAGGTAGGAGGTATAACAGTCGGTATAGATATATAGTATATACAGCAGTCTACTGCTGAGAGGTACTATGTATAATTTATACCTTGAACCTCACATGTCAGTACACTGCTGTATATACTATATATTTGTACTCACTACATTTATTATACCTCACATATCAGTACCCTGCTGTATATATTATATATCTGTACCCACCGTATCTATTATACCTCATACCTAACATATCAATACTGTGCTGTATATGCTATATGTCAGGTATGAGATATAATAGATGAAGTGTGTACAAATATATGGAATATACAGCACTGCACTGATATGTGAAGTACAAGGTATAATAGATGCAGTGTGTTGTATATACAGCAGTGTACTGATATGTGAGAGACGAGGTGTAATTTATACCTCGTACACTCCTGTATATACTGTATATACCCACTGCATCTATTGTACCTCTTACCAAGTGACTATCGGCAACAATGGACCTGTGACATCACACCTTCTGTTATCCACTCTGTTCTAGCTTCTACCAAGTATGTGTGTACTCTGTATTCAGATGGCAGAGCAAAGAGGTACTATACCTAAAGAGGGCAGATAAAAGAAGCACTATACATAAAGGGGGCACACATAAGTGGTGCTATACATAAAAGGGGCACATATAAAAGGCGCTATACATAAAGGAGGCACATATACTGTAAGAGACGCTATACATAAAAGGGCACATATAAGAGGTACTATGCATACAGTAAAGGGGACACATAAAAGGCGCTATACATAAAGGAAGCACACATAAGAGGTGCTATACATAAAAGGGGAATATATAAGAGACACTATACATAAAAGGGGCACATATAAGAGGTGCTATACATAAAGGGGCACATATGAGAGGTACTATACACAATGGGGGCAAATATAAGAAGCACTAGACATTAAGGGAGCACATATAGGAGGCACTATAACAGGAGGCACAGAGCATGTGCACTATATACAGGGGACATAGATCATTTGGCACTATATACAGAGGGCACACAGTATGTGACACTATATATAGCAGGCACAGAGTATGTGGAAATATATACAGGGGGCACAGAGCATGTGGCACTATATACAGTACAGGGGGCACTGAGCATGTGGAACTCCCATTACTGAAATTCTGTGTGGCACTATATTGAGAGGGCACAGAGTGTGTGGCACTATATACAGGGGGCACAGAGCATGTGGAACTCCTATTTCTGGAACTGTGTGTGTAAGATGGAGAAACAGCCACGGATTCGTGAATGCTGTTTCTGAAAACTGTCATTTGGCATTTTGGGCACTAGAGGCCACTGTTTTGCAGCTACAGCCAGCACACGCTGAGATTTAAATATGCAAAACAGATGATGACTCATGCTGATGACTCATGCTGCTGTGTGTGCCAGAGAGAGAGAGGAAATGGTGACATGAGGAGACATGTTTGTGCAGAGGCTGAAGACAGGATCCAGTGCCATCCTCAGGTCTGTGGGACTTGGAGCAGTCAAAGTCACTGTCAGAAGTGACTGATGCCTGTCAGCAATGCAGATGTTATCAAGGAAGAAAGGATCGGTTCCCGGAAGGTCAGTTGGACCATGGAACGTGGTTACAGACCCTGTGAGGCCTCATGGTGGATGGAAGGACTTGCGAGTTGGTGTAAGTCGACATCGGATAAGGACCAGGCCAGGGTCAGCGATCCAGAAGGCTTTCCAGAGAGAGAGAGGACCGAGTCCTGGAAGGCTGGAAGAGCCGTGGAATGGTTGGAGTTATCAGAAGAGGTGGAGTTGCTCAGCTTGGAGAAGAATTATACCACTATTTTGTGAGCTGCATGAGAGAACCGTGTGGATCCGGATTCTGTTAGCAGGAATGAGTATCGGCGTCAGGAAGCTGATTGGAACAGAGGATCAGAGTTACAGGTTCTTTAGGATCACATGTTGTGGCAGGGACTTGCTGTCAGTTTGGAGCAACCAGTGAATACAAGACATACCCAGGTCAGTGACTTAGCGGCACGGTTATTGACTTGTAGGCTCTGCCGTTTGCGCGATCGGTCAGGTCCGTTACCCTGCGGCACAGTATCGACTTGCGGGCTCTGCTGTGTACACCGCCTTGGGTACGGTTGTTCAGTTGGGCTGGTCCCGTGACTCTGAGCCTGGCGTATCAGGTATTCTGGACATTAAAAGGCTACTCCAGCATCTAGGCTGGGAGTATTGAGGGCACGTGAAACAGTGTCATTTGGGGGCAAGAGAAGGGAATGTGATGTTGTGTTGTTCATTGTATTTGATACTGTATGTGATATACTGTGTTTGTAATTACTGTTAATACTACTGTTCAGTAAAGTTACTGTTTTTGCATCAGGAGCTGGTGTCCGTGTCGCTTTCCTTATTCCATGACTTTGCTGTATCCTGGGGGTCCCTCCCCGGTTCACGGTCTTACATGTGGCACTATATTCAGAGGGCACATAGTGTGCGGCACAGAAGATGAGGAACTACCATTAGTAGTCCAAGAATGCAGACACAGACAAAGTAACTCCCTTGTAGGAGAGGGTCACTGGAACAACAAGTTTTGGAGAGGACTTCACTTTGTCCAGGACCACCTCTCCTACTGTTCCTAGACATTGGCATTTTCCGGCCCCTGTGGACTATTCTGTACAAAGTGGGCTTTGCCTCCACAATACAAACAAAGGTTCTCTGCTATGTGGCGTTGACGTTCCTGATTGGACAACCTGAGGCGCTCTACTTGCATTGGCTCTTCAGATAGAATGGACAGTGGAGGAAGGACCAGCCTCTGGAAGGATGGTGCCAGATGGTGTGGTCTTGTGGTGCATGCAACCTCCTTTGTATGCTCAGTTCATTCAGAGTGCATGGATGGTCATGACCAGCTAATTCATCTTTGATCTGGTTAGAAAGTCATACCCAAAACACCTCTACTTGAGTCTCATTGTTTCATGCAAGTTCTGCAGCAAAGGGACGGAACTAGATGGCATACTGGCTCACAGTCAGAGAGCATTGGTGTAGACGTAGCTGGGAGGAGGCAGTGGAGGAAGTGTTGCCTGGTTCCTCAAAAAACAGCCGGAAGGTAGCCAGGAAAGTCTGTTGATTAGTGGCCTCCATGTTCCCAAATAGGATTTGCCCAAGCAAGAGCCTCACCAGACAACAGGGACACAATGAACCACTTAGTAGGTATCTTGTGTCTGTGCAGATTGAAGTGGATCAAGCACTAAGAAGCCATGACAGGTTTTAGAGCCTCCATCATAACATGGCAGCAGAGGAAGTCGAACACCGGTAGCACTTAGCTCCAGACTTGCAGGAACGGGAACTGCAGGGGTAGCAAACTAGCATTGACTGTTGACCCTGCAATAGCTGGAGGGGAAATGGCATCCAGGCAGACAGTGATATTATACAGTCTATGAACTACATCAGGACATCCTATTGTTCGCTCTGACATCTCATCTCAAATAGCAATTCGTTTACAGCAGGCTTGGGATGATCAGCGGGGTCAATGGCCTGAGTGCACTGTCAAGAACCAGCGGTGTGGACACTGTTCCACGTGACCAAATTCCTCTAAGAACGTTGTTTAAGTGAATCCATCATTCTTCACAGTACTCCTGATGGTGGAGAAAGACTTTCCTGAGGAGAACACCAGGTCATTACCTCTTTAGGTGGGTTGGCACATAAAGCAGCTGGCAGAGATAGACCAGGGGGTACCAGTGCAAGATAATAGAGGTACAGACTTAGTCTACAGGCTGAATCGTAACCAGGAGCAACAGTGCAGGACCAAAGGATGAGGCAGAGGCAAAGTCATACAAGCAAATGGTCAGGGCAGGCAGAACAGGTGCAGGTCAGGCAATCTAGGTGAGCAACAAGAGAGTCGAGATGGAGCAGGCAAGGATCAGACAGGTAGTGGAATCTAGAAGACAAGCACAGGTCAGGACTAGTTCAGTAACACAAGTACGAAAGCAACCTTAGTAGGACACAAGGTTCTTTGATGCTGAGGCACCTGGGAAGATAGCTGGACCACTAATACAGGTGCAGGAAGGCTGGTATTGGTCAAAAGGTCAGCACATGTCACATGTGCTCAACCCTTAAATAATAGGAAGTGATGTATGCCGGATAATAAACAAATGTCCTACACAGAACAGACTGGAATGCATGCTGTGCCTGGGGCAGGAAGGAAACCATGGTGGCAGACAGAGGCGAAAACGCTGTGGTGAATAGGAAGACACCAGCAGCTGACCACCGCCGCTACCTGCCCCACAATGAGGCTGGACACGGACAATGTGGTCAGGGAAGACAGTGCTCATCCAAACTAGTGATGAGCGGCAGGTGCCATATTCGATTTCGACGAAATTTGTGAATATTCGATAGAATATTTGTTTTATATTAGTCGAAATCGAATATTCGTCATTATTCTTGTTATCACGATTAATATGCGATTTAAATAATCGCGTATTGCGATTGTAACTTAAAGGCTACTCTCCTATTGAAATAGCAATGCGATTAATTGAAGTTATAATAATCGAATTTCAATTTTAACTTAAAGGCTACTCTCCTATTGAAATAGCAATGCGATTAATTCAAGTTATAGCATAGCGAATTAAACTTGGCTGTCTCTATAGTAAACTTTCCTATATGATTGCTAGAATTAGCGAAGTTGATGAATAGGTAGCTAAAACGAAGATGCAGAATACTTCGTTATCTTTGTTTTGTGGAATATGACAAATACATTCGTCATATTCGCTAATTCTACCAAGGCAACTATAGTAAACCAGGTCCAAGTTGAAATCGCAATTCGATTAATTCAAGTTATAATAATCGAATTTCGATTTTAACTTAGCACTGCTATATTCCATATTAGGCTAGAATTAACGAATATGGAATATAGCAGTGCTAAGTTAAAATCAAAATTCGATTATTATAACTTGAATTAATCGCATTGCTATTTCAATAGGAGAGTAGCCTTTAAGTTAAAATCGAAATTCGATTATTATAACTTGAAATAATCGAATTGCGATTTCAACGTAATTCTTAAATCCGACAGTACATTCTAGTATATGGAGACGTTCACATGGTGATGGGGACGCTCCTTGAGCACGGAAGTCGGCAGAAGCGGCAACGGGCACTGACTGGAGCAGCCAGGAAGCCAGGAATCCAAAGGACAGGTAAGAACAACTTTAGGGAAGTGGAAAATAAAAAAATATAACAATAAAAAAAAAAGAAAAAAAAATAATATTCGAAATATTGAATTTATATCACTATATTCGAAATATTTGCGAATTAGCGAAGTGCCGATATTCGCGAAAAAATTTGATATTCGAATATTCGCGCTCAACACTATTCCGAACACGGAGCCTGGGAGCGCGGTGGTCGGTAGGGGAACATTGGTGGTCAGCAGCCGACTTTACAGTGGCCAGGACTTTACAGTTTTTTTTTAAAGGTGGATGCAGGTATATATTTTTTAAATAAAGTGACTTAGAAATTTTCAAGTTACACCATTCTTTATTAAATTAAATTGTGTGAAAGTACAATGACTCTTTAAAAGGATTTTCCAAGCTGAATTTTTATATGCTCCAAATAGATGGAGGTTGTTAAAATTATTAAAAAAACTTGAATTCCCAAGCCTCCAGTGAGCCCTAGGTCCTGGAACAGTGATGTGTTGTTTGGGCTGCAGCGGTAATGTGCAGCAGTGATTTGGTTGGTCTATGGCACTGATGCCCTCCAAAATATAAAAAATTATAGTTCAACTAAAAAATATTACTTGTCCTGAAAAAAAAAAACAGGCCTTTATGGCTATTTCAACAGGTTCATAATAGGCTGGCTACTAAAGAATTAAACCCTACTGCCATATGATGGCTCTCATCAGTGTATGCATTAGTGCACACTTACACCTAGATTCTGGTATTCTGTTCCGGTATAGGAACAGAATACTACAGTATAATCGCCGACTCTGGCATATGCTAAATACTACTGGTGTGTGCAAGATTCCATTCACTATAATGGGATCCGTTAGGTTTCAGTAAGAATACCAGCATTCTACTGGACAAAATACCTCTGTATGCAAAACTATTTGGTCCTTTATTTATGTTGGAATCTGCGATAGAGGTTTTGCTGGAACCTCTGCTTCTGGTGTGTGTGTGTATCCTTAAAGGAGTTGTGCAGCTAGTACATATTGATGACCTACCCTCAATATAGATCAATATCTGATCGTGAGGGTCCGACTACCGGCACCCTTGCTGATCAGCTGTTTGAAGAGGCTGCAGTACTACTTCCTCTTCGAGATTACACTGCCCGTCGTCTTGGAAGTCTCTGCAGTGCAATGTAATTCACTTACATGGGACGAGCGCTTGCAATTACACTATGTCACTGTTGAAAGCAAGACAATGCTCGTATGAGCAATGCCTCTTCAAACAGCTAATAGGCTGGGGTGCCGGGAGTTGAACCCCTACCGATCAGATATTGATGACATATCCTGAAGTGCTGCACGATCCCCTTAAGAAGGTTATACAAAATTTGAGTTCAACATGCCTGATCCTCTAATGATTTGGTACCCATTTACTTGGTTTTCCTTCCCTGGAGGGATATCTGGCTTTCACTGGTGCTTCACGGTTATTTTGCATCTTTGGTACCCTTGCAGGTAAGCCACCACCCAGAGGCGTAGCGTGGTAGGGGCCATGGGGGCCGTTGCCCCGGGTGCAAAATTGCAGGGGGCGCCAGGCAGCAAGCACTCTAATGAGGGCCATGGGAGCCTATGGCTCCCGTCCCCTCTGTTCTTCCTAGGCACTAGCCTGAAGCCTATGAGGCAGTAGAGCGATGGTAGTGGCTAGAATGGAGTTGCTCCTGGCAGGTATGATGTCAGGGGAAGAGGCAGAGTCTCATTATCCAGGGGGCGGAGTCTCAAGATTTCCTGGAGATTCTACAGAACACGTTGTTGGAGAGAAGAGCAGAGGCTGCAGGTCGGTGTGCGGAGGAGAATATTGACTGTTGTTTTTACTTGGTGGGTATTTTGCAGGGGCTGAAGGGAGGAGGAATAATTCTTGTACTGGAGACTGTATGTTAGAGGGGTCTGAAGAGGAGGGTGATAATATTTACATGGGACTGTATGCTGGTGGGTAGGGGCGGACTGACCGGTCGGGCACTTCGGACATGGTCCGAGGGCCCGGCCGGGATGGGGGCCCGCCGCAGAATAACATAACACCGGGCCCCGGTGTCGCTCACTGTAATACTAATATTCATATGTGAACAACTTGAAATCCTCTGCGATCCTCTCCCTCTGAGCTCTCTGTACTCACAAACTCAGTAGCAGGCCGGGCGGCAGCGCAACTCACTGACGTCACGCGCCTGCTCCTCCTACTTCATTCATAAAGTGGGAGGAGCAGGCGCATGACGTCAGTGAGTTGCGCTGCCGCCCGGCCTGCTACTGAGTTTGGGAGTACAGAGAGCTCAGAGGGAGAGGATCGCAGAGGATTTCAAGTTGTTCACATATGAATATTAGTATTACAGTGAGCGGGGCCCGGTGTAATAGAATTGCCATTACAACACCAGATGCCGGCCCCCAGTCCCTGTATTGGGAATCATTCACTCACAGGGCATTGTTATGGGGGGATCTGTGGATGACACATATATAGCATAAGGTGCTATATATGTGTCACTCACAGATCCCCCCTCACAACAGTGTCATCCACAGATCCCCACAACAGTGCCATCCACAGAACCCCCATAACAGTGCCATCCACAGAGCCCCCATAACAGTGCCATCCACAGAGCCCCCATAACAGTGCCATCCACAGAGCCCCCATAACAGTGCCATCCACAGATCCCCCCCACAACAGTGTCATCCACAGAACCCCTATAACAGTGCCATCCACAGAGCCTCCATAACACCTTTTGGTTCAAAATATTTTTAATTTGGCTATTCCCCACCCCTCTTGTAATTGTTCCGCTACTTGTGGGCTGCGCGGGAATGAGTTCAGTCACTTCGGTGGGCAATCCCGTCCTGCAGCGCGTGATCCCGCAAGACCTGCCGCTATAGGTCACGGGTCTCGCGGGATCACGCGCCACAGTATGGGATTGCGCACCGAAGTGACTGAACTCATGCCTATGTAGCCCGCAAGTAGTGGATCAGTGGAACAAGTACAAGGTGGGTGGGGGGATGATCTGTGGGGTTGCCCAGACGGCTAGGCCCTTCACAGTAGTTATTAACCCCTTTCAGCAGTCCCCCATTCACTGAAGGGGGGACTGCTGAAAGGGATTAATAACTACTGTGAAGGGCCTCCCCCCCTTTTGAAGTAGTTATGCCCAGATATGTGCCCCCTTCACAGTAGTTATGCCCAGATATGTGCCCCCTTCACAGTAGTTATGCCCAGATATGTGCCCCTTTCACAGTAGTTATGCCCAGATATGTGCCCCCTTCGCAGTAGTTATGCCCACACTGCTTCGAACAGAGGCTCACTAATGGACGCTGAGATTAGATCACCCCCCAGCAACATCCCTAGCAAACAATAGGAAAACTGCCTACCCCTTACTATATAAGAAGTTAGAACCTCCCCAGCAGCCATTTTCTATACAGTCGTTTTTTAAAGTTCTGAGAGAGACAGCAGTGTCATTGCTGTGCTCTGTGCTTTCCACACTACAGTAGATAGATAGTTGGCTAGCTTATATATAAATATAATACAGATAGTGTAGGTTATATCTTGATATAGTGTAGCTGTTGCAGTGCAGGGTGTTAGGTAGTGTGATAGGTTCTGCTGTCCATACATACATGCAGACCTACTAAAATGTGACGTTTCATGTATTGCGCCAAAATATTTGCATCATTAGTGCCGATTTGCGTAATCGGGAATATATTGGCACACTCTAACTGCATATAAAGCCATTTTCAATGTTCTGCTCTGCCAACCATGTTCTCCAGTCTCAGGAAACTTCTATCAGCTTGGAAAATGTAGCAAAAGTGACCCACGTCTGTATTTTGTGCGTATTATGAAAATATTACATTGCTGATTTTTCGCGATCAAGAAACTAAACTCGTATTCGCGAATATATGACGAATATTCATCCAAATATTCGTGAAATATCGCAAGTTTGAATATAACCCCTGCAGCTCATCACTAGCCACAGAGTGGTTCAATGACAGAATGTGCAGGTGGCGGCAGCAGCATCAGAAGGAGGCCATAGAGTGGCACAATGACAGTGTGGAGGTGGAAGCAGCATCAGGAGGTGGAAAGGTGACATAGTGTTGAGGTAGCAGCAGTATCAGAAGACCACAGAGTGGCAAGGTGACATAGTGTAGAGGTGGCAGCAGCATCAGGAGACAACAGAGTGGCAAGGAGACATAGTGTGGAGGTGGAAGCAGCATTTGGAAACCACGAAGTGGCAAGGTGACAGAGTGTGGAGGTGGCAGCAGCATCAGGAAAATACAGAGTGATCAGGTGACAGAGTGGGGAGGTGGGTGGCAATACGAGTACCAGCTGAAGATGATGGATAAAAGAAGGAGCACTTGGCATCAGATTTGTGGCATCAGGCTGGTGGCAGCATCAGAATAGTAGCTGAGGCAGGTGGCCAGAAGAAACCAGTCTCTTTTGTCAAAGTGTTGGTGTGGCACCATGGATGATCTAGTCTGACGCATCAGGCATTGGTGGGTGGAAATCCTGGCTGATCCACGCCTGATTAATCTTGACAAGGGTCAGTCTCTCCACATTTTGGGTGGACAGGCGAGTTCTTCTTGGGGTTACTATGGCCCCCGCCACACTAAACACCCGCTCTGATGCCACACTACTGGCCGAGCAGGACAGCTTTTCCAGGGCAAACTCTGCCAGTTGCAACTTCAAATTCAGTTTGGCTGCCCAATAGTCCAGCGGATATTCAATGTGGGGTGGCAAGGTGCTGTCCAAGTATGCCACCACCTGCTGGTTCAGATCCTGCTCCAGGTCAAGCTGCTGCTGGTGGTGAGTACCGTAGTTTCTTCACTAGGCGGGTGAAGAAAGCTGCTCATAAGCGACTCAAGTTGCTTCTGATGGAGCTGGAACTGCTCCTACCCCTTTACCCTACTACAGCAGCAATGGCAGAGGAACGCAAGTGCAGAGGGTCCCCCAGTCAGACCTGCAGGAGGATGGATGATGGCACAGATAGGCAGCGGCCAATTGACCACATAGTATGTCTCTATAGTTGTTCAGTTTGTCCTCCCTCTCAGCAGGTGTAAAAAAGACTACCATTTTGGACCGGTAGCGAGGGTCCAACAAGGTAGAGAGCCAGAAGTCACCCCTCTGTTGAATGGTGACAATTCGGCTGTCACTACGCAAGCAAGTGTGCATGCCTCCGACCATTTGTGCAAGTGACTCGGAGGGACTACCTGCCTCCATTTCCACTGCATACTGCCACAGTGTGCCTGGGTCCTCTGCCTCATCTTCCTCATCACCCTGTAGCTCATCTGGCTGCTCCTTCTCCTCCTCTCCTGTCACCTGTGTAGAAAAACCACACATTTCGCTACACATTGCTTCTGCTCAAATGTCCTCTTCCTCCTCCAGTTCAGCCCCCACAGGGCTTATGTGGCCTTGAGATCTAGGCGCCAAGTCTCCAGTCGCCCGACCAGCCAGATTTAGCAGCATCTGTTCCAGGTCATGAAGCAGTGGATTGACGTTGTTCATCCCGTAGTCCTGGCGACTGACAAATAACATGGCCTCCTAAAATAGCCTGAGCAAACGGCAGGTGTCTTGCATGAGCTGCCACTTGCTGACATCAAAGTTACACAGGGGAGTACTGCTGTCCGCTTGGATCATCAATAAATCATTTATGGCCTTTCTCTGTTCGTATAGTCAACATATGGAGGTGAAATTCCAACGGGTGAAAACGTTGAATATCAGCCTTTGTTGGGGGATGCCGTTCTGCCGCTACAGCTTAAGGAGGGTGTGCTTTGCGGTGTACGAGTGACTTAAGTGCATGAAAAGTTTCCTGGCCATTTTTAGAATGTCTTGCAGATGGGGGGAAGACTTCAGGAACCGCTTGACCACCAAATTAAACATGTGTGCCATGCAGGGCGCATGGCTCAGCCCTCCTTGGCGCAGCACCGACACCATGTTCTTCCTATTGTCGGTCACCATGGTTCTGATTTTGAGTTGTCGCAGAGAAAGCCAGGATTCGATTTCTTGCTGAAGGACACAGAGCAGTTCCTCCCCTGTGTGACTCAGTTTCCCCAGGCAAATGAAGTGCAGAACGGCGTGACACCGCCATGCCCTGCCCATGTGGTATTTTGGAGGGGCACTGTGAATTTTCCCTGCAGTTGACGCTGAGGACACGATGGAGGATGAGGAGGCGGACATTGTTGTATGACCAACGGCATAAGAATGTGGAGATGGAAGTGGCATCTCCTGGCCAAGTTGCGGTGTAGCTGTGCAGGAACCACATTCACCCAGTGGGCAATATGTATTGTATTGTCCCTGACCGTAGTTACATCTCCACATGTCAGCCCTGCCGTGCACTTTGGCAGACACAGACAGGCCCAAGTACTGGCCCACTTTCTGTTCTACATGTTTGTGCAGGGCTGGTACTGCATTTTTGACAAAGAAATGTTGGCTTTGGACTCTCCAGCTTGGCTTGGCACAAGCCATCAGTTTTCTGAAAGGTGCAGTCCACCACTTGGAAAGGGAGGGACTGCAGCACCAGCAACTTGGCCAGAATCACATTCAGCTTCTGCGCCATTTTAAGAGTGCACGCATACTGTTGTCTCTTGGCAATCACTTCAATGATCAATTGCTGACAGAATGACCGATGAGGAGTAGGAGGAGGAGCATCAGGACCAGCAGATGAGGGGAAGGACAGAAAGCTCCCTTCTGGTGGGAGGTGGTGGAGCCTTGACTGCCTGAAATTGGGTGCGTGCCACTGGATGATGCAGCGGTTGCTGTGGCAGGCTGGACCACCACATCAGAACCACGGTTCTCCCAGGCCACTTTATGGTGATGCAGGGCTGTGGTGCCAACATTGGCACCCTGGCCACGCTTCTTCTTCTGCCCACATATTCTACAAATGGCCATGTTGACCTCCTCTGGCGGCTTGACAAAAAACTGCCACAATGCTGAGTAGGTGATTTTACCCCCAACACGCCGCACTGACTGACTGCTACCGCCACTGCTTCGCTGAACCCCTGCACAACTACTTTCGAAGCAGGTGGTCTACCCCAGGCATGTTTGGCTCCCGACCTTCCACTGCTGCCACCCTTTTGACTCACAGCCACGCTAGCGACTTGCTGGCTCCGCCGCTGCCTCACAGGCAGGCTGTCATCCTCTTCTCCCGATGATGATGAAGCCCCTAATTCACCCGGCTCCCAAGTGTGATCAGCTACATCATCATCATTGAGTACTGTCTGCACATCATTGATGTCCTCCTCAACGGTCTCTGGGTCAGGAGCCTGACCGCTCGCATTGCCAGCTCCCACACCACTCTCCTCATCACTACTTGCCATGTCTTCTACACATCTTGGCTGGCCAGTAGCTGCTGACTGTCCTATAATTGCTTCTCCTGGCTGCACAGTGGAGCTGAGCCCACAACATATACTACTTGTCTGGCTGAGGGAACAGAAAAGGACAGAGGCAGGTTGAGGACAGATGAGAGCACAGGGCCTTCTCCCGGGCCATGCCAACTAAGGGTTGTGTCTGACAAACCCACCGACTCTAGGCTGGGGGTATCTGATGTCACTTGGCACGAAGTGGGTGACCGAGTCAACCATTCAAGAACCGCTGGGTTGCTGGTCAAGACATGACCACTAGATGACACCAGGAGCTCAGGCCTCTCGCTGTGACTCCTGCTGCCCCGCCCCCTTACTCTGCTGTAACCTCTGCCTGCACCAGAGACATTTAGGCCTCTGCCACTCCCCTGTGCAGGGCCTGGCACTTCTCTGTCTGACATACTGTTAGATCAAATAAATAAATAAAAAGGTAATTAAAGCACCCCAAAAAAGTCAGTAATTTTCTCACTTCACCACACAATGGCAAAAAGGCCTTTTTTTCCACTTATACACGTGACAAAAGGCTTTAGAACATATAACTGCATAGCTGAACGGCAAAAATATATATTTTTGTGCCACTAATACATGCCATAAAGGGCTTTAGAACATATAACTGCAGCGTTGAATGACAAACATATATTTTTTTGCCACTAATACACCCCAAAAAGGGCTTTAGAACATATAACTGAACTGCTGAAAGGCAAATATATATATATTTGCCACTAATACACTCCAAAAAGGGCTGTAATTTTCTCACTTAACCACACAACGGCAAAAACGTTTTTCTGTGCCACTAATAGTTATAACTGTACAGCTAAATGGCAAATATATATTTTTTGCTCTTTAATACATGCCAAAAAGGGCTGTAATTTTCTCACTTCATTACATAACATTTAATAAGCCCTTTTCCCCCACTGATACTGTGGAATGATTCCTCCCTATCCATTTCCTGAACTGCTATACAGCAAAATAAAAGTTTTAAAGTCTTTTCTACCACTATCCCTAGTGCCTGCTGACATCTATCTCAGTACACTGGAAAATGTCTGAATCCAAGATGGCTAAGGCTATTTATAGGGCTGTGACATCACAGGGCTGGCTGGCTGCTAATTGGCTGCATGCATGGCATTGTGGGTGATCCCTTGTTCCCAGAGTCCCTTGCGCCATGTCCTAACACGTGCAGCAGCCATTTTTGGAAAAAATGGAATTCATTACCACAAAGCTTGAGGAAATTCAGATTTGGTGCAAATAGAATTTTTCCTGAAATTCGGATGGAATTCCACTTCGTCAGCTTCGATTCGCTCATCTCTAGTTGCATTTTTTTCCCCCTGGGAACAAAAGGATCCAGCAAAAATATAAATTCATACCAGTGATGTTGGTTGGGGGAGTTAGTAGCTCACCACACACATTAGTGTGTCGACCAAACCTGCTGTTCTTCTCTGTGGGTTTGGCCCAAAAAAGTATGATGTGTATGGCCAACCAGACATCATTAAAGATATGCCATAAATGTTTGTTTATTCCATACTGGTGGTAATAATCAAAGGTCATAATACTGTTATGTTATGTATATTATTTATATCTTGAGGTATTCTACATGTACTTATGATTGGGCACTGCATAGTGTTTGGCACTTTCATAAGTAGCCCCAGGTGTTTTCAGAGTCTAGCAATACACCTGGGAAAAGCACCCTTAAAATGTGATTATAGGGTTGAGAAAACTGTTATTACATGTATTCAAATTTGTGTAAAATGGGATAGAGTTTTAGTGAAGTTGGAAACTTAAACATAACTGCTTTGGTATGAAATTTTACAAGAATATTGTTTTAAATTGAAACATTAATATTAAATCTAATCCTTTTCAAATTCTTTACTTTTCGTAAATTCTGTGTTGATAGTGTGTTTGAATGAGCTAAGTGTAGACATTATTATGATATTGCTTAAAGTGGCAGCAAAAACCTAATAAGAAGCTGTCACTATTCGTGAAATCCTAGCCATCTTGTTATCATTGAAAGCAATGTTCTGTTCACAGACTGTCTTATATGCATGTGCAATAATAATTTATTTTCTACCTAAATCCCCATCTGTCATCTGCTCTCTAATTTCATATTATGTTAATGTATCTGTAATCTATTTACATTCTTCCCATGTGTTTATTTTAATATGCAACTTGACATTGTCTTCCGAAATTGAGAGCTCAAGGTAGATGTCTCATCAATGTCATTTAAGCTTATTTTATCAAATCATGTCCAAATGCTACTTCCCTTTTCTTTACTTGGCGCAGTAATTGAACATATATTTGAGGTGATGGGTAATGCACACAAATGAGCAAACAATTGACAAGCCCAAATTTACTCTACTGGTCTGAGTGATGAAGACATCAGAAGACCAATATAAATTGATATTTTTATATTTTTCATTAGAGAAAATATGCATGATAGTGTCATAAACCTCAGACAGATAAGTCGTGAGTCACAAGATAGGATGCCTAGCAGCATATATACTAGGTCCTTTCCAGCCAATCAATCAACGAGACACGCTGAAAAGCATCACAGATGCTATTAAAGGGTCCATGACTTTTCAAAAAAGCTTTGGATGTATCATAGATAGTGATGGACGAACATCGTCCGGGACGGTTCGCGAATGCGATCGTACGAACGCTTTAATGGTAGGTGAACCTGAAAACAGTGATATACCAGAGGGGGAGCATTAGCAAAAATTCCCACAAAAAATATGAAAGTCTTACACTGGTCAAAACTCCGGCCTTATTCTAATCCTTTCTAAATCCTGTAACTTCTATTCCCATGTTGTTCTGACAGTTGGCCTAACTGTCCTCAGAGTTTGAACTGTAGATGTAGATGCTTTATGCTGTCTCCTACACCTACTACAAAGGTGCCTAATAAGTCTTCAGATAATGAATATCTTGCTAATCCTTTGTCTTGAAAAAAACATGTTAATTCCTTAGATACTCGGCTGCATGCAGTTTGGAGATTGGTCACCCTGAAAGAGCGATCTATAGGAGTGAATTGCTCACCTCTAGGTAGAATAGTTGCATGCTTTAACCCTGGACTGTGGAGCCGACAGGGACAGAGCAAAGAGGCTATGAATAGTCCTCCCTCCAGGTATACAGCTACATTGCTGCTGCTTTCTGACTAAGCTCATGAGAGAACTGGACTGCACTGAACTCTCAACTGGATTGACCTGAGCTCAACTGATCTGATCTCAACTCAACTGATCTGCCTAAACTAGGTCTGAGCTAAGCTATATATACACTGACACTGCCCCATCTTGTGGAGAAACAAGTGTAGTGCACCCTGACTAGGCCTGTGTAAAGGAGCTTACATGTAGAATCACATTGTGACATGGGAGAATATGACAGGAGATGAAGTACAAAATGCAGACATATTACATGACATTAAAGCATAATAAAAATACGTTTGCGGTGCCCACGGTCACGTAGTGGGACACTGCATATATAACTGTCGGCCAGTACAGGCCCCAAAAATTAGGCAATAGGCATTACTTGATAGCAAAGAACTTTGGATTCTGTGGCTGGAGGTACATTAGGTGGTCACAGGCTAAATATGCAAAAATTAGGCATTCAACGGACATTAAAGGCCTTTTATGCTGCTGTATTTACCTAAGATTTGTTGTGGGTGGTGGCAGATATTTGTGGGCTGTCATGAGGATATTCAATCAAACGTGGTCTACTCGTCACATGTGTGGAATTCCTCTGAGATCCATGCCTCATTCATTTTTAGAAATGTGAGGTAGTCCACACTGTGGTGAGCTAGGCGAGTGCGCTTATAGGTCACGATCCCCCCTGCTGCGCTAAGCGTCCTTTTGGACAGGACACTGGACGAGGGGCAAGCCAACAGTTCCATGGCAAATTGCACCAGGTCTGGCCACAGGTCAAACCTGCACACCCAGTAGTCATGGGGTTCATCGCTTCTCAGAGCGTCCACATCGGCCGTTAACTTGATGTAGTCGGACACCTGCCGGTCTAGGCGTTCCCTGAGGTTGGATCTGGAGGGCAGCTGTCGATAGGTTGGCTGCAGGAATGATCTCATATCCGAAGTCAGCAGCACATCTTCAAACCACCCTCTTTTTGCATGCGCTGTTGGATTGGTACCCACAACTGTTTCTCTGTGAGTGGAAATACCCCTATCAGCGCCCACAAAATCAAAATGCAGCATTTATCGAAGCAAGGCCTGGAAGTGCTGAATTCTGACAGCCCTCTGTGATGGTGGTAACATTTCTGCCATTTTGTGTTTGTACCGGGGGGCTAAGTACTTTGCCACCCAGTACTGGTCCTTGCCCTTTATGCTTTTTATACGGGGGTCCCTCTTCAAACACTGGAGCATGTAGGCCCCTATTTGCACTAAACTGGAAGCGGTTGAGTGGCCTGGCTCCTGCTCATCATCCAGGATAATGTTGTCCTCGTTCTCCTCCCCCCAGCCACGGACAACACCAGGGATCCCAGAAAAAGCATGTTCCTCCTCCTCCGCCCCGGCACCATACTCCCCTGACTCCTCTTCAGACTCCTGTTGTTGACTTGTCTCAGATGGAGTAGCCCCCCCTGGGAATTCATTCAGCATTGCGACTTCCTCATGGTTCTGCTCCTGCTCTTCGACAGCTTGATCAATGACACGATACAATGCACGCTCCAAAAATAGGGCGTAAGGTACAATGTCACTGATGGCACCCTGGCTATGACTGACCAGTTTAATGATCTCATCAAATGGCTGCAAAAGTCAGCATGCGTCGCGCATGAGCATCCACTGGCGTGGTGAAAAAACCTGTCCTGCCGCAGAGTTTGTACAGGTAGTCGTTAACTGCATGTTTCTGCTTGAGCAGCTTTTCAAGCATATACAAGGTAGAGTTCAATCGCGTCGGGCAGTCACAAATCAGACGTCTGAGAGGGCAGGTGGTGTAGCCGCTGAATGTCAGCGCGGCGAGCCATGGCCGTGTAAGATGTTCTAAAATGGCCAGAGTTTTTCCTGGCCTGCCGCAAGACGTCCTGGACCCTGGGGTATTTTGCAACGAATCGCTGCACAACTAAGTTCAGGACGTGTGCCATGCATGTGTTATTTTGCCCTGTTTCAGCATGCTCAGCAGATTGGCACCGTTGTCGCACATCACTTTACCAACTGTCAAATTGAGCGGGGTTAGCCACTGATTGGCCTGTGACGGCAAAGCTGAAAGCTTCCAGGCACAACAGCCGCAGCACAGCATGGCAACGTCTCACCTGGCACGTTGAATAGGTTCTCTGGAGCTTGGGGGGTGCAGCGGAAGAGACGGTAGCAGCGGAAATGGAGGAGTCAGCCGAGGAGGAGAGGGAAGATGGAATAGGAGGAGGAGGAGAAAAGGGATAAAAACTAGAAAAAGGACTAAGGAGGTTTACTGAATCTTTGTCCAGGTGAGAAGAACACCTAAAATCAACTTTTACTTAGCGGAAATAGAATCTGATGTGGTATTCAGCCAAAGAAATCCTTTCAACATGCTAATAAAAAAAAACCATTTTGAAGAAACCATTGTGCCCTGTGTAATCAGTTCAAGGTTTTGGTTGTGTGATGTATTAGAAATGTTTTATTGGCAACCATCTGAGCATTTTTATAAGCTACCTGAATACTGTTTTTCTGACCATGAATATCCTTTTAGGTTAGGGCTACACAGCAACTTTGTACACATGTTGCATGGGCAAAGATTGCATTGTAGTGCCATCTGAATTACGACTAATGAAAGTGAATGGGTCACAACCCTGCTGGTCACAGTCTACCAATCTACTAATGGTTACTCCCAACATGACTGCACTGAGTCACAAAGCATATGGTATTTCAATCTGGTTTAAGACCATCAAAATGAGCTAAGTTTACTCTAGTTGTCTTTAGAGTCTCCAGATATTAACCCAGTATAGCTTCTTTATTTGTGGAACAGAAGATTTCCTGCTTGAAAGTGCATCCAATGAATTCATGCATGGTCATAACACAACTGACCAAAATCTCTAGGAAATGTTTCTAGCCCCTTCTTGGAGCCATGCTATATCTTGCAAAGTAATCCGTGAGTGTATAAGTATTTTGCTTTAATATATCTTTTCCTAACTATTAAAGAATTACATGACATATTTCACACTGTTGTGAATCTGAAAGTAGATGTTATTTTGAATCATGGTACAAGACTTCTAGACCCTTGGAATATGAGGAAGACATTTTACCATCACCCTGGTGGAATTTCAGAACTGCTTGTGTGCAGGGCCGGTGCAAGGATTTTTGCCAACACAAGCGAAGCTACATTTTGCGCCCCCCCCCCCCCCCTTGCAGCTCACCTGGCCCTGTTCCTGTCTGCAGCAGCTGGCTTCTCCTCTGTGTGGTCCTGGTATCTTCTCTTTGCTTCAGACAATTGCTGGTTTGAGGACCCTATTTTTCGCCCTCTGAGACACACCTAGGTTTTAGAGGAGGATAATAAGAAAAAAATATTTTCCATTACACCTCAGGTCAGACCAGCCATCAGACCCCCAATGTTAATCAGACCTCAGCTCACAGCCGCAATCAGACCCCTAATGTTAATCACACCTCAGATCAGACCCCCATGTCAGCCATCAGCCCTCATCCATCAGACCCCCATGTCAGCCATCATGCCGCCATGTCAGCCATTAGCCCCCCATGTCAGCCATCAGCCCCAATGTCAGCCATTAGCCCCAATGTCAGCCATTAGCCCCCCATGTCAGCCATCAGCCCCCATGTAAGCCATCATGCCCCCAGGTAAGGCATCATTCCCCCATGTCAGCCATCAGCCCCCATGTCACATTTCTCCCAATCCATGTCAAATCACCCCCCTATGTCACATCAGCCCTCCATGTCACATTTCTCCCCCTCCATGTCACATTTTTCCGCCCTCCCCCAGTGTGTGCCCTAAGGCAGCCGCTTGGTCTGCCTTATGGTAGCACCGGCCCTGTTTGTGTGATTCACTAGCAGCAAGCCCCAAACAACTTATGGAGTTCATAGGAACTCTACTATCCTTATAAACTATAGTTCAAAGAAAGACAGGGTCTGAGCTGTAGAACTACATGTGTCACCAATCCAAGGGCAGATAGAGCAACAAGTTCTTGAACAAACTAGAGTCAAAAGCATTGAACAATAAATTTCTAAATTGTTAAATAGAGCAATAGGCCAGTGAAAGAGAAGTCCAAGAGTCAACAATGATGGAATCAGGAAACAGCAGGGATCAAACAGAGATGCATTAAAGATTATGTACACTTTTTTAAGGCAATTTTTGCTTATGATTGCATTTTACTCATTTTGACTAAAAATCCTATTTTCAGTTGAACTTTATTATAAATTGTGAGCCATTCTGTCACAAAGGGTTAACTGTTTTTATAATTGTGTGACTGGTACTTGCACTTTGTGCCAGTCATCTAATAACCCTTATCTCTAAACTACCAAGAGTTCATAAACACTTATTTAAGCCACATTCTTATCAGTAAATAAGTATTGAGCTTTAATGAGTTTTTCGAATGTCAGAGAGCAAAAATAAGGAGTCAGTCTGCTCCCCAGATGACAAAAAGGACAGAAAATCCACAGGCTGCTGGTACAGCATCTCAGCTATGTAAAGAAAAAATATAAAAAATTTTTTTTTTGTAAAGACTAATAAAAAAAAGATTTTTAGCTAAAAATAATTACAATGCAATAATAAAAAAAATTGCAGCCAAAATATGTTTGGAATGCTATGAAAAATTAATAGAATTAATACTCACCTTACTAATTCTTTGATGCTCTCATGCTTCTCATATCCCCCTTTTCTTTCTGCTCCAGTAATGATGCATTGACATGCCACATAACCAGTCATTGCCTACACTGAAGACCTCAGGGATATTGAAACATCACCACTGCTGCCAGTGATTTGCTGCAATGATCACATGACATGTCCACAGCTCATCACTGAAGCAAGACGAACAGAGACCAGCGGGAGACCAGGGAAGCATTGGAATGTGACTGGCAGAGGATAAGTAAGGTATTACTTTTACTGGTAGCATTCTAGGCATTTTTAGCTAATATTTTATGTTTAGGTTTGACAACCCCATTAAAAATAATACTATTATTAATACCACTGTTTCGCCCCCCCTATTAAAGTACAGTATTTCAAACCATGATAGGTTTTCTTGCATGCAGTATGAACTACTGGTTTCTGGTCCTGCTTCGTTGACTTTTTTAGGCATCTTTTTACTAGGCCAATATCAAACTTTTTCCTCAGCCACCAAGATGTAGACTCCAATATATTATTTGTGTAATAAAATCAAGAATGCGTCTCAGAAGCAGGTGGTAAAATTTACATTGGAAATGTATAAGTATTTATGTATTTGATTTTAGGAATCAAGTAGTTCTATAGTTGGTATTGCATTAATGCAAAAAAGTCTAATTGCTAATTATTGATCATGTAAATTATTGCATGCAAATTATCGATCGTGTAAATTTTTCCTGCTTAATTTACAAAATTGCAATTTGCATGGCAGATGACGCAGAAAAAAAATCACATACATATATAAATGTACCTATGAGATGAGAACGATTCTTGTGACCACTACTTCTACGAACCAACTGGGACATTCACAAGAATATCAGATATATTCTATAGTACTGAATTACATAAAATATATCATGACATATGTAACTATTACATGCAGTGCCCCTAATAGCATTGGTAGCAAAATGCATATCTGAAGTTCAATGTCCTTTAAATACAGGTGCCGCATATTTTTGGGTTTGTCCAATATTGAAGGAGAGGAATGTACTGCAATCAAAAGGCCATGGAGCACAGCTATTGGGACCACCATCTTGGTGTAGGTAGAATTCCGACATGTATTTTTAATCAGACATCAATTTCATGTGTTGAAAGGAGAAAGAGGGCAAGAATAAAAGTGTGTGTGTGTGGGGGGGGGGGGGGGGTTGTGCCCACCTAGACCCAGACAAAGAAGTAAACAATGAGCCCATGTTGGGAAATAGTAAACATATGACATGTGAAAAGTGCAATGGAGTTACCATTATATCCAACTCTCAACACTCTTATAGCTACATGTCAGCCTCCTTCTTTGCAGAGTGATAATCGTATTGAAATACATGTGTACCCCAAAATGGTGTCATAGCAATCTTATCCCTCAAAAGCAAGTGTATACACAAGTAAATTGAAGGGATTTTTTTTTATGAAAACATTTATGAAAAAGCTTGCTGCACTCTTTAAGGTTTTATCCCTTATCAGAGATCCTATAGTACATGACAATCTCTTTCTAACAAAGCTAGAACCAGCCGTGTACCTCACATGGATCCAGAGATCTCCCCATTCATTGATCTGCTACATTTTTATCAAACTCACAGCTCAGGGGGAGTGTCTGTTCTGCTGAAGATAAGGGGACGTGTCTATTCTCTCCCTATCACAACTCAGAAGGCAGCTGAAGGATGAAACTGAGCATGTGCGGCCTTCTCTGTGAGTAGGACATAGAAATAAGAAAAGAAAAACAGCAGGTGGTGCCATACAGATACATTTTATTGAAATATGCTATGCTAAATTTTTAATTACATGCAAATAAAAAGAATTCAGATCCAGGTGCTGCTTTGAAAACTGTATTATATTTTTTGTGGAACAACCCCTTTTATGCTCTTAACACTTTATTAAAGGGGTATTCACATACAATGGGGATATATCGCTAAGATATGCCCCCATTGTCTGATAGGTGCGGGTACCACCTCTGGGACCCGCACCTACAAAGAGAACGGAGCGGGGAGAGCTCTGGCTGGAGGACCCCGGGTTTCCCGGGGTCTGTCCACCACCAAGCGCTGCTCCCCGCTGCTCCCATACAAGTGAATAGGAGCGCACAGCGCACGCGTGGCCCCTGCTCCTATTCATTTCTATGGGGCAGACGGAAATAGCTGAGCCAGCGTTCAGCTATTTTTGGTGGCCCCATTAAAATTATTGGAGGGCGGCTGCATATGTGCAGTGCGACCTCCACTAATTTCCCCGCTCCATTCTCGTTGTAGGTGTGGGTCCCAGAGGTGGGACCCCCACCTATCAGACAATGGTGAGGGCAAAACCCCTTTAATGGATTATGATGGAATGGTGAAACTTTTAAATTTTAGTAGAGATCCAGTAACTACTGAGTAACTATCATTTCTGGTAATCTTTCAGAATTATCCATGTGGGTGTACTTGTGGGTATTTCTAACTATGGTATAATTTGTATCTAGCATTTTAGGGCATGTTTTTCCCTCTGCAATCTGTCTGTAATTCTCAACTTTTTTAGCTCAACTATTGGGTGAAGATTAGCTGATCATCGTGCTGACCACAAGACAGAACATAGATAAACTAAACTAAATCTCTGTAGCACATCCTCAGAAAAACCAGCAGTAGTGGAGGACAGCTAAGTAGTTTAGATGTGAATCCAACAGTGAAATAAGACAGTAAATCACTTGCAAGCCTCTCTTTAGTTTACTATTCTTTTCTGTGATTGAGGACAAGAATAGGACATGCTCTATCTTTTTTGCAGAGCCGCGGAATGGAACTATGGATGTGGACATCACACGTTCTGCTGTCCGCATCTTTTGCTGCCCCATTGAAATGAATCGGTCTACACCCGTTCCACAAAATTGCGGAATGGATGTGGGCCGAGAAATACGGTTGTTTGAATGGATCCTTAAGCAATGAATTGACATTTGCAGAAGAGGTAGGAGAGCAGGAAAGGAACCTGATAAGAGGCGAAGGAAGCATCTTTCACTGATAAGATAGAAACATAGAATGTGTCGGCAGATAAGAACCATTTGGCCCATCTAGTCTGCCCAATATACTAAATACTATGGATAGCCCCTGGCCCTATCTTATATGAAGGATGGCCTTATGCCTATCCCATGCATGCTTAAACTCCTTCACTGTATTTGCAGCTACCACTTCTGTAGGAAGGCTATTCCATGCATCCACTACTCTCTCAGTAAAGTAATACTTCCTGATATTACTTTTAAACCTTTGCCCCTCTAATTTAAAACTATGTCCTCTTGTAGCAGTTTTTCTTCTTTTAAATATTCTCTCCTCTTTACCTTGTTGATTCCCTTTATGTATTTAAAAGTTTCTATCATATCCCCTCTGTCTCGTCTTTCTTCCAAGCTATACATTTTAAGGTCCTTTAATCTTTCCTGGTAAGTTTTATCCTGCAATCCATGTACCAGTTTAGTAGCTCTTCTCTGAACTCTCTCCAAAGTATCAATATCCTTCTGGAGATATGGTCTCCAGTACTGAGCACAATACTCCAAATGAGGTCTCACTAGTGCTCTGCAGAGCGGCATGAGCGCCTCCCTCTTTCTACTGGTAATGCCTCTCCCTATACACCCAAGCATTCTGCTAGCATTTCCTGCTGCTCTATGACATTGTCTGCCTACCTTTAAGTCTTCTGAAATAATGTCCCCTAAATCCCTTTCCTCAGATACTGAGGTTAGGACTGTATTACTGATTTTATATTCTGCTCTTGGGTTTTTACGTCCCAGGTGCATTATCTTGCACTTATCAACATTAAATTTTAGTTGCCAGATTTTTGACCATTCCTCTAGTTTTCCTAAATCCTTTTCCATTTGGTTTATCCCTCAAGGAACATCAACCCTGTTACAAATCTTTGTGTCATCAGCAAAAAGACACACCTTACCATTGAGGCCTTCTGCAATTTCGCTGATAAAGACATTAAACAATATGGGTCCCAGAACAGATCCCTGAGGTACCCCACTGCTAACAAGACCATGGTCTGAATATACTCCATTGACTACAACCCTCTGTTGCCTGTCCCTCAGCCACTGCCTAATCCATTCAACAATATGGGAGTCCACGTACAAAGAATTTATTGATAAGCTTTCTATGTAGGACAGTATATATTGGAAGCTTTCTTGTGTTCACCTGTATGATATATTTATGGAAAATAAAATAAACTTAAATGACAGTTACACTTTGAATATATTTGTATTTTACATGTAAGCTATGATTCTGTAAGAAAAGTTAGCCCTGCCTAAAACATGCACAAATTGCTTTTTTTAAAATTTTTATTATTTAACTTTTTATTGATTTTCAATAAAGAACAGGAAGTAACAAGGTTACAGGTACAGGCACGCAGGCCATGCAAGTAGGTACAGAAAAGGTTCAAATACAATCAAGTACATGGCATATTTGGACATATATATTGAAGGTGGCCGGTTAAACCGGCATTTTGGGAGTGAGAATAGCTTTTTTAAAGGGGTTTTCTGACTTATCATTTTCCTTCCCCTTCTACGTTGGTAATAATTACTTTCAAAATATGGTTGTGTTCCCTTGGACCTGGTCACACGGTGCCAGGACTCTACAATATCGTTGGAAGCAATGATGTTCTTCTGTTCTGAATTTGTGCCTGTGACTCAAATGACTGGAAAATCATCAATTTCACTGCATTCAGGTAGGTGGGGAGCAGAAGTACTCTGCCTCCTACTGGTCATTGTCAGAATGCAGTTCCACACATGTTCAGTATCCTCCAGAGCTACTGGTATCATGGCACCTCATTGCTGTGGGAGGAAAGCCATAATGTCAGGAGTGCAACACTGGAGGTACACTGATTGGCTGCAGCTGGTCATGTGTTGGTGATAAAGACAGGGGTGCATCATAGTGGTGGAACTGGATTGGCAACGGGTTAGAACTTTTTTATTTATATTTTTTCATGCCTAACCAGACCACTTTTTTAATATGGAAATGCTGCACTTCCATTATTACCTATTTTATGCATTTGCAATTTTTTCTACTTCTGACACTGTGATAAATAACGGTCCTAAACGATTGGAAACTTGTGTGTTTTTCCTTTTGTAGTTATTTACCAGAAAATAAAATCCCAGAAACGATTGATTGCCCTTAGCCTTTAGATGAACACTGAATCTCCTGATAAGTGTGCTCAATGTGCAATAGGTAAAACGTAAGACATATTGGAAATTCTATATTGAATCAAAATGTCATCTTTTTATGACCCGGACAGATCAGTTTGTCTAGTTGTGTTCCAGTTTTTAGAAAATAGATTGCAATGTTGATGGAGTAGAGAATACGTACTTGAACAATTCTATGTTCAATTCTGCAAAAAGCTGCAAACGCAATTTAAAAAAAAAATAACAATAAGCCTTAATGATAGAGCCCAAAGAAACAGAAATTGCTCCTGCCACTGGGTTTCTTCTAGGTTTTACAGTTAAGCCTGACATTTATATAATCACGAATATTATTATGGTTCATTTATTGTAATAGTAGCTGAACATTTTGTGTTGCTTAACAGTCTTATTTTTCTTGTTAAGATATTTTCCACCTAAAAAGACAAAGAGCTGAAGGGTCAACTGCATTTCTAACCGTATACATTTAGATGAACATTATGGGGTCATTTATCAAACTGGTGTAAATTAGAACTGGCTAAGTTGCCCATAGCAACCAATCAGATTCCGCCTTTCATTTTTGACAGCTCCTTTGGGAAATGAAAGGAGGAATCTGATTGGTTGCTATGGGCAACTAAGCCAGTTCTACTTTACACCAGTTTGATAAATGACCCCATAAATGCTTCTCATTTATTGTTATATACAAATGATCTGACTCACGATTTCAGTATTAGGATGGTCCACCTATTTTCCTTGCCTCCAGTAGGATACATAGTGATATTTAACTTTTTTAGCTTTAAAGTATTGGTAAACTTCAAAACCATTGAAAGGAGGGTCAAAAAGCCAGGGCTAGCGTTGAGCGACGAGATTTTCGGATGCTTCATCCAAAGTCTGTGCAAAACTTTGAAATAATATTGTATGGAGATCTGTCTCCGTACAGTATTAGAATGTATGGGCTACGATGAGCCAAAGTATGTTATTCTCGAAGTCACGTGTGACTTTGTTGAATAACTTCGGTAGTTGATTTTTAAGTGCAAAACCACTTGAAAACTTGAAAACAAACTTGGCTTTGGTTTCGTGGTACCTGTCGAACTGTTGTGCAGCTATCCGTGCTTGAAATACGGCATTTCAGCATGATAAATGACCTCCTAAGGTGGCACTATACTGTACTTTTTGCAGCTAAGCCATGCATGGTACTCTGTGGGCACTGTTGGCACTGGCCGACAATGTGTTGCATATTTACCCCGCCACAGCAGTAAATTTTTCTGCAGATCTATAAATATGGGTATTACTACGAGGGAGCCAAAGTCTAAATAAAATTGTAACATCCCTATCTTCTCTATAAAGATATTTCAACTGTGAACTAACCTTGCCCAAATAATTTTTAGATGGTACATTATAAATAGTACAGGAATTGTGACAATTGCCATTAGTGGGGATAAAAATGTTTAACAGAACATTTTGGGGGAGATTAAACAAGACCGCCGCTTCCAGTGCCAGTCTTGATATCCCCTGCGTCACGGACTTATGACAAAGTGCAGGTCTTGTCCAGGGGTGCACCACCAATGAGGCCAGGTGAGGCGATCGCCTCAGGCAGCACCAGGTTGGTGCAAGAGGGGGGCAGCGGAAGGGCCATGGGCATTGTACACTTTTATTGTGGCAAAGGGGTTAGGTCAAGAAATTGGCATTGGAGGTGGGGCGTCATTTCCGTTTTTGCTTCAGGCAGCAGAACGGCTAGGTGCACCCCTTGTCTTGTCATAACAGGCAAATCCTCCGGCAGCCAGTGCACCCAAAGAGAAATGTACAGAAGCTCAGAGCTGCCGTAAATTACTGGCTTCATTTGCCCCGGAAGACTGGCGTAAAAAAAGATAAATTTGTTTCAGAGGCTGGCACCACCCCCTTCCCAACCTTGTCACATCTCCTTTCTGAAAAGAGGCAAGGACGGTGTAAAAATTTTCCTTTGAGACTAATTTTTCAAAAGTTTCATTTTGCAGTTGGCGACTTGTTAATGCAACTTTTCTGGTGCAGGGAGGTGATAAATCTCCCCCTATGACTTTGGCTACATGCACACGACCGTATGTGTTTTGCGGCCTGCAAATTGCAGATCCGCAAAAAAAAAAGGATGACGTTCCGTATGGCATCCAATTTTTTTGCGGATCCGTTTTTTTTGCAGATCCATGGTAAAAAAGCCTATCCTTGTCCGCAAACTAGAAAAAAATAGGACATGAACAATTTTTTTTGCGGGGCAACGGAACGGACATACTGTTGCGGACATTGAAATGAATGGGTCCGCATCCTATCCGCCCAAAAAAAAAAAACGGTTAGTGTGCATGTAGCCTTTAATGAACAGAAATACTGGATAAATTAAATTTTGTGATATTTTTTTTTCTTTCCTTTAAGTAAACTCACCTACAAACAATATCACAGAATCATCTCCTTGCATGAATAAATAATGATTGCACAAACTGATGGAGACTGAAATGCTA
This sequence comes from Bufo gargarizans, assembly GCF_014858855.1. Classification (NCBI taxonomy): domain Eukaryota; kingdom Metazoa; phylum Chordata; class Amphibia; order Anura; family Bufonidae; genus Bufo; species Bufo gargarizans. The sequence goes on along the minus strand of NC_058086.1, from coordinate 156,890,321 downwards.
TCTGTTAAACGTGTTTGTGAAATATGAATAGATTATAATGCATTTTATAGACAGTTATTGATGTTTTTGTCACGTTTGTCAAGGTCAAACACTGACCATCAAAACCACTGTCAGAATTAAGTGAGAATAGAGTCAAAAGCTGACGGTGTGGTACTTTAACCATGCCTTTCCCTGTAACTTTATACCTCCCATTGTGTATCTGTCTGTTGATTGCGAGTTAATGAGAGTTATGATATGATTCGGCTTAAAGTGGACCAATCCAAGAGTATAAAGCATCAACAGGGAAAATACAAAGTGACTCCTCGGGGCTTATTATAATTCATGTCTTGCGATTAGAGAGTAACAATGACCTGACTTGATTTCTAGTAAACTTAATGGAACTGGTCTAAAATCCTAATCTGAAAGCTAATGAATAGATTATGATTGTGCTGTCACTGATAGAGATGGCCTTGCGGTTCGCTCAGCAGTCGTTTCACGGCGCACTTTGGGTGTTCACGATTCGCCGAACATGCGAACATATGGAGAAATTCATGACACATCCATCAGGTGGTACAGGACAGCCAATTGAGACGCTTCAGCACATGGACATACCCCCTACCTTATAAATAAACCTGATCTGGCCGCCATTTTACATTCAGTGTTTTGCCAGTGTAGGGAGAGGTTGCTGTGTGGAGCAGGGACAGGCTGTTAGGGACATCAAACGCTAGCTAATAGGGCCACAAAAGTCCTTTTAAGGACTGGTATAGGTGTGCTATCGATAGGTGTGATGCACAGAGGGGTGCGATATACTTATAATATACTTTTATAATGAGTCAAAAACACATAGATCTATATAGTGACCACCTGGAAGTCAGGGGCCTAGGGGCAAGGGGCTTACTAGGGCCATTTTTATATAGGGTAAGGTTCCGGACGGGGTCGCTCTTATCAGGGCGGGTGGTCTCTGGTTAGGCTGTGGCCCACCCTGTCCTTTAATACCACATCATCATCTAACCCAGGGATACGTGTTTTTTTTTGCTTTCCCTCCGGGATTCATCGATGTGCACTGGAACCCCCCGGATTGTGGTAGGACATATGGTTTCTGATTTGGTGCTGCCGGACACCTGATTTTGTGCCACCGAGCACTTGTTATTGCCTACCACATCTATGCTTTTTGCTTAACTTTAATAATTTTATTTATTTTCATTTTGAGGGATATCTTTTCCATTCACACGTCCGCAAAATGGGTCCGCATCTCTTCCGCAATTTTGCGGAACGGGTGCAGACCCATTAATTTTGAATGGGGCCGGAATGTGCTATCCGCATCTGCGGATCCACATCCACATTTGCGGATCCGCACTTGTGTTTCCGTAAAAAAAAAAGAACATGTCGTATTCTTGTCCGTAATTGCAGACAAGATTAGGCAGAAATCGCAAAATCGCAAAACACTTACGGACGTGTGAATGGACCCTCATAGTAAAATTATTAAAGATTACGTTTTATCTTTATGTATATTCTAATGGATTGCCTTCCTTGTAAAATGTTATAATATACTTTCTATGTTAGAAGGTATATTATAGTGCATTTGTATTGTGCGGCAGTTGTGTGCGGTTCTGCTGCGATACTACAGGTATATAGAGGGACATGCGTTATTGGAACAAATCATTTGTACTGGTGTGATATACTAGTCGTCCCCCAAAAAACTGATTGAAGCGGGGTGTTATATACCAATATACTTTCTATATAGTGCATTTGGGTACTGTATAGTGCATACGCTAAAATTATATTGCCAATATTTCGCATAAAAAAAAAAAATTAATGGAGAATGGAGATCGCTAATTCGAATAATACATCTGGTATGTCACTGTCCATGTTGTGGGACTATTTGTGCACTTCTAGTAATTATTTCTTGGCTGCAAATATGAGCTGAAGGTTTTTCAGGTTCGCCTGCCATTAAAATAAATGGGACCTGCCGCGAACTTGTGGTTCGCAAACATTTGATCGCGTTTGCGCGAACGCGTTCGTGAACAGTCCCAGCAGATGTTCGTCCATCACTAGTCACTGATACTGTAAGATTATTTAACTTTTATATGTGCAATGTGTTTTATATTTTGTATGTTTTGCATTATATGTGCAATGCAAAACTTAAAGGGGTTGTCCACTTTTCTGTGCTGTGAACATGGAGGTCCTGTCCATAAGATGGCCACTGATGAAGGGTGATGTGACCAGGAAAATCACATCCATGTGATGTCTTCTGCATTCAAACACACTGCACCTGGACTAAACTCCCAAAAGTGCAAGTGCACATGGCAGGTGCAGTGCATTTGAATGGAGGAGACATCACATGGACCTGGAAGTGATCTGCCTGGTCACATGGCCCTTCATCAGCAGGCATTTTACGGACAGGACCTCTGTGTGGACAACATAAAAGACTTTGCAAACTAGGTGACATATCTCATGGAATATAGTAAATGGTGCAGAATATCAATGAAGGCTGAAAGTGGTCAACCCCTTTAATGGTTGAAAGCCTAAACACACTGGAAGGTGTGTATAATTGTATGACATCACCACACAGTATCTGATACAGACTCCGGAAGTCTGTTCTGGCAGAGGTACAGACTTCCGAAGTTTACTGTATCCGGCTTAGCCAGATATCGTCGGGCATAGTTGGATCCCTATTGACTATAATGGAATTTGACAGGGATCTGGCGGCTTTATGGCATAAATGCTGGCTTTTGGCCAGACATTAGAGATAAGCAAATAGAATTTCGCACAAAATCCGAATTTCCTCACGCTTCGTGGTACTGAATCGCATTTGTTCCTAAAATGGCTGGTGCACATGTTAGGACATGGAGCAAGAAACTCTGGGAACGAGGGATCACCCACAATGCCATGCATGCAGCCAATCAGCAGCCAACCAGCCCCTGTGATGTCACAGCCCTATAAATAGCCTCAGCCATCTTGGATTCAGTCATTTTCCAGTGTACTTAGTGCAGGGAGAGATGTCAGCAAGCACTAGGGACAGTGGTAGAAAATACTTTAAAACTTTTATTTTTCTGTATAGCAGTGGTCCGCCCCGTGTGTCAGGCTTTGAGCTATACAGGGGGGTGCTGCTGTGCCTTCCTGTCTCCAGCCAGTGAACTGTGAGAGAGTTCAGAAATAAGAGGCAGTCGGTAGCCTCTGAGAGTCTAGCGGCGATAGCGCATCCTGCCATTGCCATTCATTGAATCATTTCATGAATGGCTCAGGCGGGATGAGCAGCAGCGCCCAATGTCTCTGCAAGGAAGGAAAGCTGTGACTCTCTTAGGAGAAAGGACCTTTGATGACATCATCACCATGTGACCAGTAACATCGATATTACTGGTCACATGGCTATGAGGTAATCAAAGGTCCTTTCTCTCTACCAGGAGTGTTGCTGCAGAAGATTGCCATGATTATGGAGCATTTTTTTTGTGAAGATTACATCAGGAAAAGGTGACAGGGGCTGTTATGCTATTATATTATAATCTATTGTATAGTGTGGGGGTACTATACTGCTCTACTGTATAGTGTTGGGTGCTGTATATTGTGGAGTGCTATACTGCTCTACTGTATACTGTGGGGTGCTGTATATTGTGGGGTTCTATACTGCTCTACTGTATACTGTGGGGTGCTATACTGTATGCTATAGGATGCTATACTGCATACTGTGGGGTGTTATATTATGTATTGCATACTGTGGGGTACTATATACTGTGGGGCACTGTATACTGTGGGGTGCTATACTGTATATTGCATACTGCGGGGTACTGTAAACTATAGGATGCCTTACTGCATACTGTGGGGTACATATACTGGGAGAGGCAATATACTGTATCCTGTGAGGTATTACACTGTATACTGCGGAGTGTTGCACGCAATACACTATGAGGGGCTGGGGGTGTTATATGATAGACGTCAATTCAACAAATCTGACCTAGATAAATAAAGGGTGTTAGGTTCTCCTAAATAAAAACTGCCCCCCTATGGCTGATAGCCCCCAATTTACATTTATCCTATAATCTGTAATAATAATTTCACTCTATTTCTTTAAAAGTCCTCCGACCACTAAACACCGGCGAGCTATCGTAGTGTATTATTCTGTGTTCACTCCTGCACCAGGGATGTGGTTCTGTGCACTGTCACCACTCATCCCTCTATTGCTTCCTTTTCATTGATTAATCGCATTGATTATATAGTTTAGGGTCAGCACTGACGATAGCCGCCCTCTAAAATCGCTTAATACGCTGCCCTCATAATGTTTGCTGGTGCGGTGCAGTTATATGTTCTAAAGCATTTTTGGCTTGTATTAGTGGAAAAATGGGCTTATTAGACATTGTGTAGTGAAGTGAGAAAATTACAGCCCTTTTTGGGGTGTGTTAGTGGCAAAAAAATATTCAATATTTGCCGTTAAGCGGTGTAGTTATATGTTCTAAAGCCGTTGTTAGTGTGTATTAGTCACACAAATAAAAGTATTTGTCGTTGTGTGGTGAAGTGAGAAAATGACAGCCCTTTTTGGCGTGTATTAGTAACAAAAAAAAATATATTATTTGCCATTCAGCGGTGCAGTTATATGTTCTAAAGCCTTCTTTGGCGTGTATTAGTGGAAAAAAAAGGGCCTATTGGCCATTGTGTGGTGAAATGATAAAAATTACAGACTTTTTTGGGGTGTTTTAATTTCCTTTTGATCAAAATGTACACTAATGCTTTATTTAGCATGCAGCATAGGAGGCGGTACACATGCGCTATTTAGTGCTGTTTTCTGCTAAAGTAGCAGGGATGAGATCAAAGCATAGCAGCTGGATGTGTGATTTATTTCTTTTCTTTTTTGTATATTTATTTATTTGATCTAACAGTATGTCAGACAGAGAAGTGCCAGGCCCTGCACAGGGGAGTGGCAGAGGCCTAAATGTTTCTGGCGCAGGCACAGGTCGCAGCAGAGTAAGGGGCAGTGGCAGCAGGAGCTCCTGGTGTCATCTAGCGGTCCTGTCTTGACCAGCAACCGAGTGGTTCCTGAATGGTTGACTCGGTCATCCACTTCGTCCGAAGTGACATCAGACAACCCCAGCCAACAGTCGGTGGGTTCGTCAGACACAACCGTAAGTTGGCATGGCCCAGGAGCAGACCCTGTGCCCTCACCTGTCCTCAACCTGCCTCTGTCCTTTTCTGTTCTCTCACCGCAAGAAGTATTATATGCTGTAGGCTCAGCTACACTATATAGTGAGGACGAGCTACTAGAGGACAGTCAGCAGCTACTGGCCAGCCAAGATGTGGAGGAGACATCTGCCGCTTCTTCCGCTAGGCGGGCAAGTAGTGATGAGGAGAGGGGCATGGGAGGTGATGTTGCGAGCGGTCAGGCTCCTGACCCAGAGACCGTTGAGGAGGACATCAGTGACATGCAGACACTACTCGATGATGATAAAGCAAATCGCACTTGGGAGCCGTGTGCAGAAGGGGCTTTATCCTACTCCTGGTCAGTCATTCTGTCAGCAATCGATCACAGAAGCGATTGCCAAGAGACAACAATATGCGTGCACTCATCCAACGATGCAGAAGCTGAATGTGCTCCTGGCCAAGTTGCTAGTGCTGCAGTCCCTCCCTTTTCAGGTGGTGGACTCGCCACCTTTCAGAGAACTGTACGCTTGTGCTGAGCTGAGGTGGAGAGTCCCAAGCCATAATTTCTTTGCCAAAAAGGCAGTACCAGCCCTGCACACGTATGTAGAACAGAAGGTGGGCCAGTCCTTGAGCCTGTCGGTGTCTGCTAAAGTGCACAGCAGTGCCGACGTGTCGAGCTATAACTGCAGTTAGGGACAATACATGCCGAGTAATCTAATAAGAAAAAATGAATTAATAGACTGTTTTCCTTTATAAAAACTCATAAGACCCCTGCCATTAGTCCCCAACACCCTTAGTTCCCCACTGTGCGATCAGCCCAAGTGCATCAGTTCCCTCCAGTGCCCATCAGCTCTGTTCCCCACAGTGCCGTCAGCTCCGTACCCCACAGTGCCATCAGCTCCACTATCACCCAGTGCCATCAGCTTTCCCCCGTGCCATCAGGTCCGTTCCCCCAGTACCATCAGCCTGCCCCACCCCAGTGCCATTAGCTCTTCCCCACCCCAGTGCCATCAGCTCCACTCCCCCAGTGCCATCAGCTCTCCCCCACCCCCGTGCCATCAGCTCCATTCTCCAGTGCCATCAGCTCTCCCCCACCCCAGTGCCATCAGCTTCACTCCCCTAGTGCAATCAGCTTTTCCCAACCAGTGCCATGAGCTCTCCCCACCCCATAGCCATCAGCTCTACTCCCCCAGTGCCATCATCTCTCCCCCATTGTGCCATAAGCTCTCCCCCACCCCAGTTCCTTCAGCTCTCCCCACCCAGTGCCATCAGCTCTCCCCCACCCCAGTGCAATAGGCTCCCACACCCCAGTGCCATCAGCTCTTCCCCACCCCAGTGCCATCAGTTCCACTCCCCCCAGTGCCATCAGCTCTCCCCACCAGTGCCATCAGCTCTCCTCCACCCCATAGCCATCAGCTCTACTCCCCCAGTGCCATCATCTCTCCCCCCATTGTGCCATCAGCAATCCCCCAATAGTGCCTTCGGCTCTGCCCCATTGTGGCATCATCTGTCCTCCCCTGTGCCATCATCTGTCCCCCCTTGTGCCATCAGCTCCCCCCTTGTGCCATCAGCTTTACTCCCCCAGTGCCATAATCTATCCCCCCTGTGCCATCATCTCTCCCCCCATTGTGCCATCAGGTCTCCCCCATTGTGTTATCAGGTCTCCCCCATTGTGTCATCAGCTCTCCCCTATTGTGCCATAAGCTCTCCCCCTTGTGCCATCAGCTCTCCCCCCTTGTGCCATAGTCGCTGCTGCCCTGGTTGCTATGATGCTGTGCACTCCAGGTGCCCGGCCTTAGTCGTGCCCACACCACCTCTGTTTCACCAACTTACCTTTCCAGCAGGGGCGCCACCGACACTTCATCGGTCCACCCTGCTCTGCGCCAGACATCACACAGCGCGTCAGGTCATGGCATGCGTACGTCAGGAGGAGGGACCATGGACGTGCTGTGAAGTGTCCAGAGAACCCCTGCTGGAAAGGTGAGTATTCCAAGCGCAGCAGGAGACCACGGAACGGGAGTAATAGCAAGCACTTCACTCCCGCTCCGTGCTCACATGACACAAACGAATCTTCGATGCAAAAAATTTGCATCAAGGATTTTTTTGTGTCGAATTACTTGATTTAATCGAGTAATTGTTTCAGCCCTATGCCCAGATGATGCCGCTCCCGCAAACTGAGTCACACAGGGGAGGAACTGCTCCGTGTCCTTCATCAAGAAATTGAATCCTGGCTTTCTCCATCACAACTCAAAATCGGAGCCATGGTGACTGACAATGGGAAGAACAAGGTGTTGGTGCTGCATCAAGGGGAGCTGAGCCATGCACCCTGCATGAGACACGTGTTCAATCTGGTTGTCAATCTGGTTCCTGAAGTCTTCCAACCATCTGCAAGACGTCCTAAAAAATGGCCATGAAACTTTTCATGCTCTTCAGCTACTCGTACACCACAAAGCACACCCTCCTTGAGCTGCAGCGGCAGAACGGCATCCCCAAACATAGGCTGATTTACGACGTTTCCACCCATTGGAATTCCACCCTCCATATGTTGGACCGACTATATACGAACAGAGAAAGGCCATAAATGATTTCTTGATAATCCAAGCGGACAGGAGTACTCCCCTGTCTAACTTCGATGTCAGCCAGTGGCAGCTCTTGCATGACACCTGCCATTTGCTCAGGCCCTTTGCAGAGGCCATGTCATTCTCCAGTAGTGTTGATCACGAATATTCGAATTGCAAATTTTTATTGCGAATATCGGCACTTTGAGAATTCGCGAATATTTAGAATATAGTGATATATATTTGCAATTTTGAATATTCAAGATTTTGTTTTTTATCAGTATGCATGATCCCTCCCTACTTGTGGGCCAATGAGAAGGCTGCAATATCTTTTATTTTAGGAGTACTGTTGATTGCGAATTTTCGTAATGTGAATTTTTATCGGTGATAAATATATTTGTAATTTTTTTCCATCTGAAGTCATGATTCCTCCTGCTTAAGTAACTTAAGCAGGAGGAATCATGACTTCAGATGGAAAAAAATGAAGAATATTCTAAAAAATGAATATATTCGATATAGTGCTATATATTTGTTTTTTAGAATATTCGTAATATTCTAAAACAAGAATATATAGCGAATATTCAAAAAAAACTAATATAGAGCAATTTAGCTAATATTGTGCTATAATCTTGTTTGTCTAATAATAGTAATTTTTTTCTCATCTGAAGTTCAGATTGGAAAAAAATTACAACCATAAAATAAAAGATTATAGCACTATATTAGCTAAATTGCTCTATATTCGTTTTTTTAATATTCGCTATATTGCTATATAATCTTGTTTTAGAATATTATGAATATTCTGAAAAACGAATATAGCACTATATCAGCTATATTGCTCTATATATTCGTTTTTTAGAATATTCGTCATTTTTTTCTATCTGAAGTCATGATTCCTGCTGCTTAAGTTACTTACGCAGGGAGGAATCATGACTTCAGATGGAAAAAAATGATGAATTTATTTATCGCCGATGAAAACTCGCATTACGAAATTTCGCATTACGAAAATTTGCAATCAACAGTACTCCTAAAGTCAAAAATTCTATAGTGCTATATATTTGTTTTTGACCTACGTCTGTATTGATCGCGTAATATTCGTAAATTACGTGATAATTTCATTGCTGATTTTTTGAGTAAAAAAAGTAGAATATAACGAATATTCGAATTTACGAATATTTAATGAAATATTTGCAAAATATCACGAATTGGAATATGACCTGCTCATCACTATTCTCCAGGACTACGGGAAGAACAACATCATTCCATTCATGTCCTGGAACAGATGCTGGTAAATCTGGCTGGTCAGGTGACTGGAGACGTAGATCTCATGGCCACATGAGCCCTTAGGGGGCTGAACTGGAGGAGGAGGAGGACATTGCAGCACAAGCAATGTGTAGTAAAATGGGTGGTTTTTCTACACAGGTGACAGGAGAGGAGGAGCAGGAGCAGCCAGAGGAGCTACAGGGCAATGAGTAAAACGAGGAGGATGAACCAAACACACCGTGGAAGTATGCAGTGGAGATGGAGGCAAGGAGTCCCTCCGAGTCACTTGCACAAATGCCCGATGCATGCTCGCTTGCGTAGTGACAGCCGAATTGTCACCATTCAGCAGAGGGGTGACTTCTGGCTTTCCACCTTGTTGGACTCTCACTACCAGTCCAAAATGTGAGCCTTTTTACACCCGCTGAGGGGGAGGACAAACTGAACTACTATAGAGACATCCTATGTAGTTAGTTGGCTGCTGCCTATCTGCGCCATTGTCCATCCTCTTGCAGGTCTCACTGGGGGGCCCCTCTGCACTCACGTTCCTCTGCCATGGTTGCTGTGGCAGGGTGGGGGGTAGGATCAGTTCCAGCTCCATCAGCAGCAATTTGAGTCTAGAATCACTGATGAGTAGTGTTGTGCGCGAATATTCGAAGAGTGAATATTAATTGCGAATATCAGCACTTTGAGAATTTGCTAATATTTAGAATATAGTAATATATATTCATATTTTCAAATATTCTAGATTTGTTTTCATCTGAACCCATGATCCCTCCCTGCTTCTTGCTTGTGGGCCAATGAGAAGGCTGCAATGTCTTTGTTTGAGCTTAGTAACATCCCTAGCAATCAATAGGAAAGTTGCTTACCCCTTGAATATAAGAACCTCCCCAGCAGCCATTTTCTGCAGTTTTTTAAAGTTCTGAGAGAGACAGCTCATTACGTTAGATAGATAATTAGATAGCTTATACGATGTACTAGAGTTAACACTTATGCTTTCTGAGATGTTATCTAAACTAAGCAAACACCTTCAATGGCTTTTGTTACAAGATAACACAATGATTTAAGAAATTAGAGTTAAGCGTTTGAGTGCTAACCCAGCTACATCTGTATATATATATATAATACAGATAGTTAGTGGGGGATAGTCCGTGTAGGTTATATCCTGATATAGTGTAGCTGTTGCAGTGCAGGGTGTTAGGTAGTGTGATAGGTTCTGCTGTTCATACATACATGCTACAGACATAGTGCTGTGATGTCACAACAATACATAGTGCACCAATCAGTAATATGTAGTCAGACCTGCTAAAATGTGAAGTTTCACGTATTGCGCCAAAAAATGTGCATCATTAATTGCCGATTAGTGCAATCGCGAATATATTGGAGCACTATATCTGCATATAAAGCCATTTTTAATATTCTGCGGTGCCAACCATTTTCTCCAGTCTCAGGAAACTTCTAGCAGCTTGGAAAATGTAGAAAAGTGACCCACGCCTGTATTGCTCGCGCTTTACGCAAATATTACATTACTGATTTTCGCAATCAAGAAAATAGCGAATTCTTGAATATATATTGAATATTCTACAAAATATGAGCGAAATATCACAAATTCAATTATTGCCCTTGCCGCTCATCACTACTGATGAGCAGCTTTCTGCACCCGCCTAGTGAAAAAACTACTCACGAGCAGCAGCAGCTAGACCTGGAGCAGGACCTGAACCAGCAGGTGGTGGCATACTAGGACAGCACCCTTGAAGATTCGCTGGACTACTGGGCAGCCAAACTGGATTTGTGGCTGCAACTGGCAGAGTTTGTCCTGGAAAAGCTGTCCATTCCGGCCAGTAGTGTGGAATCAGAGCGGGTGTTTAGTGCGGCGGGAGACATAGTTACCCCAAGAAGAACTCGCCTGTCCACCCAAAATGGGGAGTGACTGACATTTGTCAAGATAAAGGCGTGGATCAGCCAAGATTTCCACCCACCTTTGCCTAATGCATCAGACTAGATCATCCATGGTGTGACACCAACACTTTGACAAAAGAGACCGGTTTCTTCTGGCTACCTGCCTCAGCTACTATTCTGATGCTGCCACCTGTCTGATGCCACATATGTGATGCCATGTACTCCTTCTTTCACCCATCATCTTCAGCTGGCACTGATATTGCCACCCACCTACCCACTCTGTCACCGGGTCACTCTGTGGTCTCCTAATGCTGCTGCCACCCCCACGCTATGTCACTTTGCCACTCTGTGGTCTCTTGATGCTGCTGCCACTCTGTGGTATCCTGATGAATCTTCCACCTCCGCAGTATGTCACCTTGCCACTCTGTGGCCTCCTGATGCTGTTGCTGCCTCCTCCACACTCTGTCATTGCGCCACTCTGTGGTCTCCTGATGCTGCTGCCGTCACATCCACACTGTCATTGTGTCACTCTGTGGTCTCTTCCTGATGCTGCTGCTGCCACCTCCACACTCTGTCATTGTGCCACTCTTTGGTCTCCTGATGCTGCCACCTCCACACTGTTATTGTGTCACCCTGAGGCCTCCTCCTGATGCTGCTGCTGCCGCCACCTCCACGCTCTGTCATTGTGCTGCTCTGTGGCCTCCTAATGCTGCTTCTGCCACCTCCACACTGTCATTGTTCTACTCTGTGGCCTCCTCCTGATGCTGTTGCCACCTCCAGACTCTGTCATTGGGCAACTCTGTGGTCTCCTCATGCTGCTTCCACCTCACCACTATGTCATAGGGCCACTCTATGGACTTCTCATGCTGTTCCCACCTTCCCCACTCCATGACTGGGCCACTATTTTGCCTTTCGGCCTGGCTGACATCATCATTTATTTGACCCTTCTTCTGATCTGTTAGAAGGAAGGAAAAATGATATGCACAACCGATTCTGTCTATGTAACAGGCTTGCATGACATGGTCCCTATTGTGCATCAGAATTGGCTTATGATTTGGTTGCCAAAAGCAGGAGTGGGTACAAAACACAGTAGACATGCACATATTCCATTCACGTGTCATCTCTGTTTTTGATCCACTCCTGTTTTTTTTGGCTTTAGAAATACTGATGGATTACTGACCAAATGCTGACCGAGTGAAGGTGAATGCTCCACAGACAGGATCCGTTTTTTTTTTTTTTTTGTTCTGTCGGATCAGAGGAAGGGCAAAAAAGTCAGTGACGTCAACACAAACTTACTGCTGACACCCTCTCACTTTGTCTTTTTCTCTACTTGTATAAGCTTTTAATACAACAGGTTTTGTAGACATCTATGTGGAATCAGCTGCCAATGGTGTAAATGCAGTACTCTTCTTCTTGACGCTAACATCGACCTGTAAGGCTGAGTTCACACTTGAGTTATTTGGTGAGTTTTGGCCCCGTGACTGCCCAAATAAGTGAAGTGTGCAGTGATTCTAAGAGCGAAGCCTGTCATCTGCATGTCATACTGACTCACAGTATTGTTTCACTACCACAGAAGACTCCCTATGCGTGTTACTGCAAGGCACAAATTCGAAAAATTCGGCGAACCGGCCAAATAGAATTTTTGAGAAATTTTCTCATCTCTACCAGACATATATTGCTGCTTACAGCGTTATGTGTCAGGCTAAAAGCTGACTTTTATGCCAGAAAGCTGCTGGATCCCCATGAGATCCCATTATAGTCATGGGAGATCCGACTATGCCTGACTTAGGACTAGAAAACATGGAAAGGACCGGGCATAGGAAACATGAAAAAGAGCTTGGAGAAATTAGAGGATGGCAAAATTAACGTTATTAACCAGTATCAAGCAGCTGTTGCCAAGAAAAATAAGATCTTGGGATGCATGAAAAGTTTTACTCTGTACTACTATTACTGTATAAATCACTACTCAGATCGCAGATGGAACAGTGTGAACTGCTCTGGGAGCCATAGTGTAAAAACTGCAGCAAGTTTAGATGTGACTAGGTAACCAAAGTAATTGCATACATCGTTGAATGCAGCACTAAAAATGATGAACAAACGTTTAGTTATTTAGCTTGGAGAAATATTTCCTAGTGAGAACTACAGCAATTACTAAGGACATATAAATAAGGCCACTACAGAGGTTTGTCTAAAGGTTTTTTCATGGCCAGGGCTGTAAATATACCATAAAGACGTCCCTTATGTACATTTCACAACAGTTTTTCTATGTTTCCCTGTAACAGCAGTAAGACTGTGGAGCGCTCCGTCACAGGGTGCTGTAATGGTTGATTGTCTTCCTAGTGATGAAACGTCCGTTCAAATGTTGATTGTGAGGAGTAATTTATCAAAAGACTTAGGGGCACATTTATTAAGACCGGCGTTTGAGACACCGGTCTTAATGAAGCCCCATAGATGGTGGAGGATTCGCCAAAGTTATGAAGAGGAGCCTGCCTCTTCCTTGCTGTCTTACATTTAGACCCTTTTCTATACCTAAAAGAGGTAAATGAGACAGTCCGGACAGCCTGTCCCCTTCCCCACCTATTAATTCCCGAATTCCAGCAGCTGTGTCTTTGCAATATACTTTTATTCCAGAGATGTCCTACAAGCAGGACGCGTTTCGGCAAACATGCCTTCATCAACAAGTACATCTTAATAAACATGTAACATATATACTTATAGGAAAATGTACCACCCACAAGGACGTCCAATCCCCTCAAATTGAGTGTCGAACAATCAAGATGGATTTCACTTAGATTATAATGAATAGAAGCGTAATAGAACATTTTGAAATTCTACCTTACATAGTTTTAATCACTGCCACATATGAATATCAACTCAAGGTTCTTCACTATATAGTTGAAGTCTAGAAAAAATATATACAAGAAATATAATTAATACTATCATAAATACATCTTACAGAAATGCCTATAGGTGCATAATTTCATAGTCCCTATTGAGACCTTTTGGATGTAATGTACCCTTCCCCGCCTAGACCACCCCCGCAAGTTGCAGATAGCCATCTGCGCCTGAAATACGCCTAATTTCGTCTGTTTCGGGAAGCTGTGGCTCTCACCAGAGCTCTGATGAGTGTGGCAGACTCCTGGGAGCTTATGAAGCACGGCGACATGCATTATATTGCGGCTGTGCTTGGTATTGTAGTTGCAACCAGGGGGGAATTGGAACTAAAAGTGACTCTGTAAAAAAAAAGGAAAAAGTAGCCCCATGTTGTAGGTGGCAGGACAATAGAAGTAGGCAGGGCCATCAGTACATTAGTGCAGGGCAATATACCGCCCCAGCTGCACCAAATATCACAGTACACCAGAAAATACTGCCACCTGTACCACAGTATGAAACTGTATCAGGACATTGATACAGTTGAATTAAGGAGGGCACTTGCGGCTGCTGGCCATGGAATCAGATCATTATGAATCTCGCTGGTGGTCCTGAGGAGGACTTGAGTTGCCCTTCTAAGTATCGGCCAACCGGGAAATTTTCCTGTAGGGTCCATGGCCAATCTGCCCCTGGTTGCAACTAGGCCATGTGAGTGATGTATGGTGATGTCACATGGCCTAGCAGATGATAGGCAGGGGACCAGGTGTCAGACACCTCCGATATTAATGACCTATCCTGAGGTGACTGAGGTCATCAATATTAATTCTCAGATAACCCCTTTAACTTAGCATTCTGGAACAACACTCCATGATACTATGTATCAGCCTACATAGAGGAAAATACATATCATCACCTATATTGTGAGAGATATCTGGGGATCTAAAACTGAAACACAGGCAGTATTATATCCCTAAATAACCCTAAATCTATATGTAGTTAAATATGCAGATGCTTTTATGTTAAAACATGACATTGGGGAGTGTGTATTTCCCCCGTACTGTTTATTAGCTGGATGTCATACATCAAATATGTTACATTGCTTGTTCCCACATATCATTACTAAACACGTACCCATCATCAATACTCCCAAGAAAAATAATAATCAAGGCATTTTGTAGTCATTGAAGGTGTAGAGTTATAGGTAAATCTCTCAATATTACCGGTAATTATCCGTTCATAGCCCCGTCGGATCTTGTAAGGGAATGCCTATCTGTTACCATCAAAGGATGCTCAGTCTCTGACAAACACTTAATTGGCCCTAAACTCACCAGGGTGCCAGAAGTATTGATTAAAGTTTTTATCACTAGGGCCTGTATTTGGCATCAGATATCATTCTCACTCAGGGTTGAAGGTAATTATCCACATACATCCTGACCAGGGATCAAAGTTTTGCAAAGACATTTCTGTAGTGTGTCGGCCATGAGGGCCTGGGAAAAGCATGACCATGGCTAAGCTTTAAAGGAAATATAATTCATCAAAAGCAAACCCCATCATAATTGATATTTGGAGTGACCCACCTAGGTAGATATGATCAAGGAGACTCTATTACAAATGGCTCTATTACAGTTGTGTTAAAGTATGCCCATGTGATTGCAGGTAATATGACATTTCCAGGAGATTATTGCAAGAATATATGACCATTTCCAGATTTCTCAATAGAAATATAAGTAGGTAAGGGGAAGAGTACACTTCATTATCATGAGAACAGCCTCCTGTCAGTGACATCACCAGACAGAGGGAAAAAAGTGTGGATTTATATTGGCAGGAAACAAAGGGGTCGCCGTCGTTGGGGATCCATATCTTCATTGGAGTGACAGCCCATATTCTCTGCTGTCCCCACAGCCAGGATATCACTGCTGTACATTTTTACTGCACTTTTATCCTTTTTATTCCCATATACTGTTAAATGCATTGCCAGTGTATGTATCTTTTACATCCTTTCATCTGAGAATTACTTTTTGTATCGCGATGCACTATTGTGTATTACATTTGAAATATTGATAGGTTTCTTCCTTGTAGTTTTGTAGACAGGGACGGATTGAGAACTTAAAATAGCATTGGGGGAAAAAAATTAAAATTGGCCCCATGTTGTAGGCAGAACTAAATTGGTAGAAGACAGGGCGACATAAGTAGGCAGGGACTACAGAAGTAGTCAGGGGCTGCAATATCATAGTGCAGCACAAAGTACCGGCCCAGCAGAACCAAATACCACGGTGCAGCATAAAATACTGCAGCCCTCTCCACGGTAATACAGTTGAGTTTAGGAGGGCAACTGCGGCCTGCGGCTATTAGGAGAGCTTGGGTGGCACCCTGGGCATCAGCCCACCGGGTACATTTCCTTGTAGAGTCTATGACCCATTCACCCCCACTTGTAGATCTTACACTACCAAAGGGGAAAGCATTACCTGTATTGATTCAGGTAATGTCTACAAAAAAACGGATCAGCAAAAAATACGGATACGGATGACGTGTGCATTCCATATTTTGCGGAACTGAACAGCTGGCCCCTGATAGAACAGCCCTATCCTTGTCCGTTATGTGGACAATAATAGGGCATGTTTTATCTTTTTGCGGAACGGACATACGGAAACGGAATGCACACAGAGTAACTTTCTTTTCTTTGCAGACACATTGAAATTAATATGGTCCGCAAAAAAAAACCAGAACGGACACGGAAAGAAAATACGTTCATGTGCATGAGCCATAAGGATCATCCCAAAAGGGTGCGGCATGTTTGATCAAGGTTTCTCAGTGGCTTAGTTAGGAGATTGTAGGTCCATTAGACAACAATTGAAGGGGTTATTCAACCCCTATAATGCCCCCAAAAATGCCTGGGCCCCTCATAGGGGTCATACTTACCCCATTCATTGGCACCCACGTCGCCTCTGATACCCGCACGGCCGCCGCTGCATTGTGGGCAGCCAATAGCAGGCCTCCGTAGCATTGTGGGTGACGCTAGGGAGGCTCGGCCCCGTTGCGGCCTGCTATTGGCTGCCCCAACCCCCGTCGCTGGATGTTTTTATCAGCACGCCGGGGAGATGCAGCAGCGGCCGTGTGGCCATCAGGATCAATGTGAGTGCCGGGGAGCAGAGTAAGTATAACCAGTATGAGGGCCTGGGCATTTTAGGGGACATTATAGGGGTTGGATAACCCCTTCAATTCCAATGACTCTGTGTCTAAAGCTGGCGATACACATACAATAGCTGTTGGTCAAACAATCATTCGGCCGACTGCCATCTTTCCCGACTACCTCTCAATTCTCTCATACATGTATATGCTTGGTTCAACCGAGAGTATATGTATTGTCAGTGGGTAGAGAGGAGAAGGACAAAATTATGGGTGAAAATATTCACTTCCCCCAATCGTTCTCTTCCACTATATCATGTCAGGGGAGGGTCTGGAGATTCCCATATAAGGCTGGGTTCACATCACATTTTTGTCATAAATCGCTGACAGATGCGCAATGGTTTTCGTCTGGCCAGCTCACTGCATATTTGCCGGGTTGTGGCCGGATCGGCGCCAGTCACCATCATATTATTTGGGGCTGGACGCCAACATTTTAGCTTCTGGCAATGCCGAAATGCAGAGAGATCTATCTGATGGATATTAAACGTTAGTGTGAAACGCGCCTAACACAATTGTTGGATATTTAGTATTATAACTTTTGACTTCATTTTTAAAATGCAGATTTGTTCATTATGTTGTTTTGCCACTGAAAGCTGACACTGACATTTATATTCCTACCTTAGTTACAAATTCTAGCTATACTTCATGATTGGATTCTGACAACGTCTATCTTAAATATATACTTCTCTGATTCATATATGTCCAATTATTCTATTTTTACGTATCATTTTCCATACAACAGGCCTACCGGTGCTAATGAGAGCTTATTAATCCATTCCGGGCAGTATACGAAATAGTCATTTCAGTAATATTGTACATACTAATGGAAAATCTGTGTGAAGCTGTGGGAATAATAAAGAGGTAGAATTTTATTATATTCATATATCAGTGAATACATCATTGATTTCTACATCAGGACTCTCATGGCTTCTTCTAGAAGAACAGTTTAACATTCGGAATATTTACTGGAAATAGTGTTTGAATGTACAGTATAGCAAAATTCCTCAGAGCTAGCTCATTATGACTAAATACATGGAGAATAAGACATTTTGCCTCCTATGCATTAAAACAAATCATCCCTTCCTCCATATTAATAGGTACATCAGATTGAAAGGGGGAGGCTACATTTATAGCATATTCTATAAGCAGAATTGGGAAAGAGTGCATATTTACAAACTTATACCACATCCTAATTGCTGTCTATGGGGTAGCTTTGTATTAACACACAAAGCTTTAGGCGTAGAAAATGCTAGGAAGCTGTCTTACATTTACAGTCCCTGACAAAAGTCTTGTCGCTTCTCTATTTTGTAGAAACTCCTGCAATTAACCTGACTTTGAATTAATCAATTGGTGTTAGAAATAGCTCATATGAAAAGCTAAAGCCCTCCCAAATGATGTTTAATGCACTGAAATAAATTAGTTTCACTGAAAAAAGTTTTATCATTTAATCAAGACAGAAAGGTCAAATTTTGGCAAGACAAAAGTTTTGTCGCCTATACAGAAATTGAACAACTTTACTGCAAATCCAAAAATATGTCAGCAAATTAAGTAGTGGTGCTGTGAGATCCAAATTTAATATCTTGTATGACTTCCATGAGCTTGAAGGACAGCATCCATGCTGTTTGGCAAGGATTCATACAATTTATTGATGAAGTCATCAGGAATAGCAAAGAAAACAGTCTTGCATGCCTCCCAGAGTTCATCAATATTTTTTGGTTTCGTCTTCCATGCTTCCTCTTTCATCCTACACCACATATGCTCAATGATGTTCATGTCTGGTAACTGGGCTGGCCAATCCTGGAGCATCTTGATCTTCTTCGCCTTAAGGAACTTTGATGTGGCGATAGAAGTATGTGATGGAGCACCATCCTGCTGCAGAATTTGTCCTTTTTTATGGTTGGGAATATAAGAGATAGCTAAGATTTCTTCGTATTTTAGACTATTGATGTTTCCTTCCACCCTGCAGATCCCTCACACACCCCCATACTGGATGTAACCCCAGACCATGATTTTGCCTCCACCAAACTTCACTGTTTTCTGGTTTAATCTCGGTTCCATGCGGGTTCCAGTAGGTCTCCTGCAATATTTGCGGCGACTGTGGCATAATTCAACAGAAGATTCATCTGAAAAATCCACCTTCTGCCACTTTTCCAGCGTCCATCCTTTTAGCAGGCTGTGGCCCTTGGCAAATGCCACACGTTTTTTCAATTGTCTTTTTTTTAGTGCTGGCTTATGGGCATTGATTCGACCATGGAGGCCATTTCGAGACAGAATCCGACAAACTGTTCTGGTTGACACAGGGACTTCAGGTGACTACGTCTCGTAGAGCTCTGCTGCAGTGGAAAATGGGCTGGCCTTGGATTTTCGAGCCAACAAACGGTGCTCTCGAGCAGTTGTCTTGCGGGGTCGGCCTGACCTGGCCTTGTCCAAAACGTCTCCAGTCTCTTCAAATCTTTTTTTTATCCTCTGAACTTGACGCTGAGACACATTGAAGGTGTCTGCCACATCAGCAGTGGATCTGGTCTTCAGCCTCTTGATAATCAACACTTTAGTCTCCGGGTGAATCTTAGGCATGTTTGCAGAGGTCTAGTTGCAGTTGATGTGAAGGTCTAGTGTACTGGGGTTCTTTTTATACACACCTGAGACCTAATTGATCCATTATTAGTCACAGGTGAAGCTCATATGACAAGGCGACAACACTTATGTCTTGGCAAAAATGTAATGGGCTTTACCAAGCTGTGGATATTAGATTACTTTTTGTCAGTTTCATTTTGCACTGAAACCTTATTACAAAAGCTGTTGGGATTAAAATGACCCATTTCTTGTAACAAAATCTTGATTAGAAATATATTTTAGCAGCACTTTAGGTCAATTTGTACACAAGCGACAAGACTTTTGTCAGTGACTGTAGAAGCGGCGATGGAGGCACCGAAGTTATGGAGAGGCCGGCACCTCTTCATAACTTTGGTGGATCCTCCACCAGCTATGGGGCTTTATTAAGACTGGCATATAAAACGTCGGTCTTAATAAATGTACCTCTTAGACTAGACAGTCTAAAACCGAGCCAGATTTATCAAAGTGTTTCTGATGTGCCGTGGGGCCTTACTTAGATCCAGGAACCTCAACCACCACCAGAAGTTTGTTTGTTCTTAGACAGCCATGCAGCAAACCGGACCGCAGGGGCAACCTGTGAGTGCACGGTGGGCGGATGGAGGTAGTAGTCGTACTCACGATTTTTGTATCTCCCTGGGCCGGCGTGCAGTGATGGGGAAGATAGCACTAAATCCTCCGAGGCACTCTCTAGTACAGGGATCACCAGCCAGATGGTAGTTGAGGTGCCCTTGATGGTATAGGCACTTAGGGTGCTTTGGAGGCTGGGACTCCGGTTGTTCCTGACGCCAGCATCGTTAGGTGCAAAGGTTGGTGCTGGAAAAGATGAGGAGTCAGTTGTAGTAAAAAGGTTGAACTTTTACTTAAATCACTTGTCTCCAGGTAGTCAGTACAGTTCATTTATATGACATAAAGATATAACTCAGATATTGGTTTAGCTGTAATTCTTGTAAAAGGCTGGACAGTTATCAGTTAAGGAGTTTTCCTAAGACTTTTACGTTAACAGGCAAGAAAAAGGCTCTTTCTTATATAAGTCTGCGCTAAGTCCATTCTCTAGCACGCAGGTTCTGACGATAATAACTCTTACTGTTCAGTAGCAATCCACAGGGCGGCTCTCTAATGGCAGGCATAAGTCTTCTGCTCCATTCTTTGGAAAGGGTGCTCACTGAAGAATTACGTTCCACTATGTCCATAGAGGCATGTGGTAAAGGTAAAGAGGGCATTACTAATGTGAAGGGGGCACAATGAGCATTTCTACTATGAAGGGGGCACAGAGCCAGAGGGCATTACTACAATGAAGGGGGCACAGAGGGCATTATTACTGTGAAGGGGGCACAGTGGGCATTATTACTGTGAAGGGGGCACAATGGGGATTTCTACTATGGAGGGGGCACAGAGGGCATTATTACTATACAGAGGGCACAATGGGGATCATTACTATGAAGGGGGCATAATGGGAATTATTACTATGAAGAGGGAACAATGGGGATTATTACTACGAAGGGGGCACACTGGGGATTATTACTATGAAGGGGGCACAAAGAGGGCATTACAACTGTGAAAGGGGCACAGAGAGGGCACAATGTGGGCATAACTATTGTGAGGGGGCACACATCTGTACAAAACTACTGTGAAGGTTGTACAATGAGGGAAATCACCTAGGCACGCCACTGGGTGCCAGATTATGAGTTTATGACCATAGGTTTTCTGATAGCAGGAACTCTACACATTCTGTTAAGACTCACGGTTTCTTTTATTACTCAGCTCTCATGTAGCATTGGTGCACTGGATACTGTGGGACAGGAACAGAACCGGAAGCCTGCCACTGACTGTCCACCAGTTTCCTCTCTTTTTGTACTCAGTTTATTGTTTCATGCACAGACTCCTGAAGTACCCCATGCAATTTCAGCCACATAATGACTTCTTCCTGTCAGCACAATACAACAGAGCTTAAAAACATTTTATTTGTTAATGAGGCAAGTATGTTGCTTACAATCTCATATTCATCAACGCCTCTGTGCCCTGACTCTCTCTTGCCTTCACAGCAGGAAGTCTCAGCACAATCTTAAACACCAGTCAGCAGCAGAATTACATCCAATCAACTACATACAGCCAAATCCCGGTGCACCTATGACTCTGAAGTTGACGAAAGGATCTTAGTCTAGTTGTCTCCTACCACACTAAATAAGCTTTAGTAATATCAAGAAGTTGCTAAACAATTGTGTAAATAAGAAGGAAAGTTCTATGAGAATGGCTAAGCAGTTTTCGAAACATGAACAAGTCTTCAGACATTAAAAAAAAAGGATCTAAACTAGACAATGAGAAGGTCAATGTGCATGTTCTTTTTTTCCCTCCAAAACTTTGCACAGGTAGAAAGTTATAAAGTCTCTGGCTGTGAATCAACCCTTCCCACAGTGTAGTGCAGCTATAGTGTAATAACAGTGCAAATTAGCAGGATACATTGCAATAAACATATCAATGCAGTTTAATTATATAAAACGGTGCACAAATCCACGCAGTGCACGTTAACCCTTCAAAGTGCTATAAAGTAGTGAGTTGACAGCTTTGCATAATAACAATAAGGGCAAATGTCCACAAATGTCCATAGTCCAAAATACCCTTGCTCCAGGGCACAACACTTTCTGCCAGCATTCCCTATCACAGCTCAGGGGCTGTGTACTTTCTCAGGGGTCATGTCCTTTCTGCTGCAGCTCTCTCCCTGTAACTGTCAAAGTTTCAAACAGAAGATAGGGCTGGTGGCAGTTGAAGGACTGAATTAAGCATGCATGTTCACCTCTGCAAGGTGGACAGAGAAATAAGGAAAAAAACAAACAGTAGATGGTGCTGTACATATAGATTTTATTGAATAATGTATGTATATTATGCCTAAAAACTTTATAAACCACATTTAATATTGCACCATTTTACTCTGCCATCATTATGTGCCGAACATAGATCTGCTACAAGCCCTAGAGTAGTGAGAGCAGAGGATGGGAGTGGTAGTGGCTCTGGCTGCAATAATTCAGACTTGATCAAGCCTCACACCAATGCTCCCTTATCACGACCGGCGTGCCTATTACATACGTGACACAAAGGGAGGGAAAGAGGAAGGCCCTGTCCAAGGGAGAGGGAAAGGTGGTGACCCCTATCTCACCTTGAGGCTGGCACCTGACTGCCCTGACGTCCCTAGACGGGTTCCTCACCCGTACGCCGATCACATGCCTAAAACCCTGGCTTTCCCTAAGATGAGCCCTAGATAGTGAATAGGGCGGTGGGAACACTAGTCCGCACCACTAGCTCTAAAGGAAAACACCAAGGGGAGGACAGACAATACAGACTAAACATATAATCCCAGGTGGGCGACAACAGAAGACAACAAAAAGCCCAACAGGGATCCGGAGGATAACACTCTGGAACAACAACCAGGATTCACAGCTCCAGTGGGTCAGTATAGAAGTCCAGGCAGGAAGCTCTATATCTGGCAACCAGAGAAGTGGGAGAGGAGAATATAAGGAGGTTGGGAGTGACAGACAAGAAACAGCTGAGGAGGAGAAGCTACGGATCCCTGAGTGAGACAAAAAGGATTGCAAGGCAAACACAGAAAACTATCATTAAGAAACAACGTGATCTTTAGACATAGAGCGCGCAGCCACCCGCTGCGACTTCCTGACCCCGGGTATAAGGGAGTCAGACGTGGCTCTTGACACCCTCGTGACATCCCTAGTGCCAGGTCAGTGATAGGAGGGTGAACCCTTTCTTCCTTTGGGGATGACACTAATGTTGGGTCCAGTTGTAGAAAACAAACAAATCCCTTTAGTAAAGTGCAGAATGGGAGTTGTATTACATTTCGCAGTATCAAAACATAGTTCCAAACAATTCTCAGCATAAATCATCCCAGATACCAATGCACGGATATAGGCCAAAATGGAGATTGTAGTACTCCTTCCCTCTGTCTCTCCAAAGTCTCTCTCTGTAGACTCTAAGGCTGGCAATATTATTCTTGCCATGGTGGCTGTAATTCCTAGCTGAGGGGTACAGATTAAGATACTGTAGGCCATACCGTGTCCAAGAGTAAAAGGTGTTTTAGCTATGTCTCTCACTGCAGTAAAGTCTCTATCAGTCTTAAACAGCTAATACCTTACTGACTGACTCCAATGCTCAGGCATGCAGATTCTGGACCTTCTGGTTCTTTCTTTTCTCTTTTCCTGGAGTACTGTGAAGTAGAGATGGCAGAGATAGTCATTCTCTGAAGTTCAGGCCTAGTTTTTTAAGGTGTGAGCACATGTAGCTTCCACTCACTTCCTCCACTAGCACTAGACAACTGAGGGGAATTAACCCTGACTGATCCATACAATGATAGTCTCATTTATTGCAAGGAATTAACATACTAAATAACATTACATAACAAGAACAGTTTGCAAATACTCTATTCTGTCACTTACATTTGGTTGATGCAAAATATTTCCATTACCTTTTGTTATACATAGAACATATTGATTTTTTGTCAACAGCACATTGACCTAGTAAAGAACGCCTGCTTTATTTTTAATGCATGTAGCCATTTTTAATTAAAATAATTACACATTTTTATATTTAACATAGCAAATAGAAGATTTTCTTTAGCTTCATTATCTCTGAAAAGACTATAGGTGAGACACATTCGATAACATTTACATTATCCTAAGACGGCACCTATAATTACCCTGTCACAGCTTTTTCATGAACAGTCAATTATGCAGATTCTAATCACTGTACAAAACAGATAGAAGTACAACAGCCTCTAATAGGTGTGCATATTTTATAATATATGATATGATTCATTGCCACCGATTCATCCTCCACTGCATAACCATCTTTCTCCTAAAGGGCCTGCTGGACACAGAATGAAAACTTACATCTTAATTATGTGTCTGTGTTAAATATAACAAAAGGGATGTTTCTATAGAGTGAACTGTAATTGGTAGAATGTATCATCCAAATGCTTTGATCTTTTGGAAAAGTGTATGCTTCAGGTCCTAAGGATTAAACGGGATGAGTTGCTGTTTTAATTCAGAAATAGAAGAGAATGATCTACACTTGCAGGTCATAGACGTTCTACTTAAAGAAATAGGGTTGTCTGTCTTAAAGGGGCATTTTGCCATATCCGCAGGGTATGCCATAAACTTAATAAATGTTGGTCCTACCTCTAGGGCTCATACTCATTGGGGGTCTTATGATGGCCGTTTATCCATTGTTATGTCAGAGGTCCTAAAAATAGGCAACTTTTTTCCTTTGTCCTTGAAAAAATAAATAAAAGCGCCTGTAATTTTTTGTTTTTGAGGCTGAGTGGTTCTTGAGTAATTATTTTGGTGGTAATTACTATAGTTTTCCAGCTCCCAGTAAATGCCGGTAATAAAAAAAATATTGGCTCTCCGGAATTTTGGGTTAAGTTTCCAGAAAAAAGAAAAAATCCGGTTGGCACCCAGGGCAAGGATTCAGTATCGCGCACCTCCCGCCCTAGTGGTTATTGCCACATTGTGCCCCCTTCATAGTAGTAATGACCACACTGTGCCCCTTCAAAATAGTTGTGCCCATATTATTCCCACACACAGTAGTAGTGCACACGTTGTGCCCCTTTGACAATAGTTATGCCTACATTATGCCCCCTCTTAGCAGCAATATCGACATTGTGACCCACCACATTATACCCACAGTGTGCCCTATCACAGTAGTTATGTCCACATTTTGTCTCTTTCACAGTAGATAGACCACATTGTGCCCCCTCACTGTAGTAATGCCCACATTGTGCCCAATGCAGTAGTGCCCCCTCCATCTCCATTATTAAAGTGAAAAAACAAAACAAAACACTGAATACTCACTTGTTACCTCGATGATCGCACACATCCGGAGTTTCCCTGCAGCAGCAACAGATGCAGTCTCACACACAATGTGCTTCTCGCTGTTGGGCTGTGTCGGTGGAGGCTGATTCCTGGGCCTGCATGCTCCTCAACACAGCCCAGCAGCACAATGTGTGGACTTACTAGGGAGCGGCACGCTCAGCTCAACGGTGAAGCAGGGAACGAATGAAGATAATGATGGTCTATCTTCAGGATAGGTCATCGTTATCACATTGGCAGTGGTCGGAGTCCTGGCACCCCCTCCAATCAACTGTTCCAGGGACTCTCCACGCTCACCGGAGCTTTGGTTTGCGCAGCTGGCAACTCACCAAGCACATCGCCGTACATTTGATAGCAACTGTACTTGGCATTGCAGCTCAGCCCCACCATGTAAATGAACTGCCCGGGTGCACCTTCAATCCTCTATGTCCAATGCATGTGCCTCACTTGCCACCCCTTTCTACGTCTCTGGTTACGTATCCCACTTTCCATATACTTCAGTAGAAAGGTGGCCATGATTGTGCTTGGCCCTGTGCACCAGAGTTAGGCCTTATTCAAACATCTGTGTCCATTTTGCAAGTTTAGGATTAGTCTCAGTGTCTTATTCACCATAGTTGATACATTTTTTCTGATCGTGAAAAACATTTCTTTGTAATGGTTCAGTGAAAACCAGACAACACCTAGATGGCTGTCTGTGACTTTCACAGACCCATGGAATAAAATGGGTGCGTTCCGTCCACAAAATGGACCAAATTTCCACATGAAAAGGAATACAACTTCCAGCAACCGGATAAAAACACAGACTTTTATTGATTCTTCTTAAAGGGAACCTGTCACCAGGATTTTGTGTATAGAGCTGAGGACATGGGTTGCTAGATGGCCGCTAGTACATCCGCAATACCCAGTCCCCATAGCTCTGTGTGCTTTTATTGTGTATAAAAACCGATTTGATACATATGCAAAATTAACCTGAGATGAGTCAGAGGTTGAAAATATGACTCTTCTCTGGTCACACAAGCAAGATATGACTCTTTTATGTTAATTTGCATATGTATCAAATCAATTTTTTTACACAATAAAAGCACAGAGAGCTATAAGGAATGGGTATTGCAACCCATGTCCTCAGCTCTATACCCAAAATCCCGGTGACAGATTCCCTTTAAGTTCCATAGGTACAGGACACACAATATACAGACAATGAAGCAGCTGATGCGTTTCGAGTGTACAACACACTCTTAAGTGTAGCTTAACACCATACAAAATCCATGTTACTTACATAGGCCAGAGGAGGAGTCAGTCATATGCAGTTAATCAGGAACACCAGAGCAATTAACCCTGACACTCCTCCTTAATTACACTGCAAAAATACATTTCACATGTCAGTACCTATAAATGACTTTGAGCTGATCCCTGGCTACCTACATGACACTGAACATGTATTGGTGACGATAGAGAATTTTTGTTGGTCAAATGATAACGAATGGTTACTGGCAGATGTCATGTCAATTATAAAAGTCGATGCCCCATGGTCTTAGCATGTCTTCATACTGAAGATTTAAAAAAAATATTATGTTATGATTTTATGATATGATTTATTTTTTTGTCAAACATAACTATTTCATGTTCAATGGGGAATATTTTCTGCAGGTGTCAGGAACCTCTATGGGGATGAGAGTGTCACCTTCACTCTCGAATATTTTCATGTGTTATTTTGAAAGCCATTGGGGGAATTTATCATGAGGGGAGTATTTGAAGTCTAGACGCCCGGAGCCATGCCCATCAGCTGTTAGAAGAGGCTACCACTCCATGAGTGACGCAGCCTCTTCCTAGGCCATGTGACGTCACAATATAATGGTCACATGGCCTAGTTGCAGCTTAGCTCCACTAAAGTAAATGGGTCTGAGTTGCAATGCCAAGTACAGTTGCTTTCAAATGTACGACGCTGTGCTTGGTGAGTTGCCGGTGAGCGTGGCGGCTCCCTGAAACAGCTGATCGGCGGAGGTGCCGGGACTCGGACCACTGCCAATGTGATAACAATGACCTATCCTGAAGATAGGTCATCATTATCTTCTCCTGGTTAACCGCTTTAAACCTAACACTTTTGTCTAGAAAAGCTACTCCAGTGTTCCTATTCAACCCTCCTACTGGAGTAAGATTGTGACTTTTAAAAAAAACCTCTGTGATAAATCTGGAGTAAAACTCACTAGCATAGCTAACCACATCTACTTCCCTACCCATAATTTAAAACTGGAGCAAGTGGTGTAAAAATCCAAAAAGTAGCAAAAACTTTGCAGAAATTAAGTCCAAAAAGTCGTAAAAGACTAATTTTGTGACTTTTTGAAGCCAGAATTCTGGAGTGAAGGTATGATAACCCAAGGCCATTATTTTTTGGTGATTCTAATCCTATGGCTCGTTCATTGGTCTGGTCGCTACATTGATGACCGGTTGTTCATATGGGTAGGTCATGTAGCTGCCATACCAGATTTTATTCAGTATCTCAATAGCAACCACAAGAATCTCGTGTTTTCATATCATCAACATATTGACAATATGGTCTTTCTGGATTTGAATCTCAGTATTGACAAGTTACATCACTACATAATCAACACCACTATAGAAAAATGGCATGCAACACAATTCTTCACACGTATTCCTGTCATTCATGGGGAAATTCACCAGAGCCAAAAGAAATTGCTCTACCCAGGCTTGATATGAGAAGAAATTTACAGAGATCAAACTCAGACTGCTAGCTGGAGCTATCCAAGCTGGATACTCAGTAGGGCTGAAAAAATGGTAGGAAAGACTGGAAAAATGTGTTATCTATTAATAATGTTAAAACTGCATTTAATAATTAATCTGCACTATTTGCGTTTTAATTGATTAATATAAGAATATTGGAGAGGGAGAGTGCAGGGAGACGTATTCTGTGTCAGTTTTATTTATTTATTCCTACATTTACTTATTCCTACATCTGCCGCAATTGTAATTCAATACTAATAAAATGGAAGCCTTTATTATTCCAGTGCCTATCGTTCCAACCAATGCCATCCAGTCTGCACCCCTTAGGGGGCCAGGTCTTAATGATGATCATCCTCATGTTTTGCTGGCTTTACTTCTTCGAAATCATGCTTGTTGGTCTCCATGTCCTAGAAAAGTCAGCAAGATGCAGAGAGAGGAGTCGCTGGATGTTCCTGATGACATATTCTCATCAATATTAGATGATGTGGAAAAGGTGGAAAAGGAAATGGCAGAAGAAGGGCTCCCACCTGTAGGGCAGGAAAGCGCTGGGGTTGGAGAAGTGGGTATGCCAGAGCTGATTAATATTCTGTGTTTACTGTCAAATAACCTGCAGGAGATTGTAGGCAAGAACAGCAATAATTTGCATAGTGTGTCTCCACCTAATCAGCCAAACCCCATACAAGCAATAGCCCCTCGCGTCCATTAACAGTGAACAAAAAAGTAGGACTTTACAATGCAGTGTTCATTAATAAATCAAAGGCAATTGTGGGCTAATTGGCCACGCGGTTCTACTTATATGAAGGACATACCGAAGCCCGTGCACCACGTCAAGGTATCTTAGTTGGCAAGGGACCTAATGCTAACCTATCTATGCCATATGGCATCCTCCATTGTACAAATATTTTTCTGGGGATTGCCATTAGCAACGTACCACAAGTGCAGGATTTTCTCCCCCTGCTATAAATGCACACCTGCATATGGGGTTGAGCATTTAGTGCTTTTTGAGACCACGTTATATTATGTAATTTGTATATGTATGTCTGGAGGTGTATAAACTCCAAATTTGAATGCGCCTGATTTTCATCTATAGGCAGCATTCTGTGCGCCTGTGAGGCCTGCATCTTATCAGTCAGCTCTGGGTGGGACTCACAGCCTCTTCCCTCCTTCCATTGCATGTGTGGTTTCACACTGGAGGCAACTGGGAGCAGTTTGCTGTGAGTCGGACCTTACGCTTCTGTAATTTGCCCACTGGCCCCTGGTACTGCCCATATGGCACAGGTAGGTTAGCGTTAGGTCCCGTGCCACCTGAGATACCTTGACGTGGTGTTTGGGCTCTGGTATGTCCTTCATATAAGTATATATTGGCTAACATCAGTGTGAGGGTTTAGTCAGATTTTGTTGATTGTATCCACCACAGTAGTGCACCTATTCTTCTAAATGTTTATTCGCCCATTAGATGCACCTAGGTTTAAGAGGAAAGTAATAAACACATATTTTAAATCAGTCCTCAGCTCAGAGCCCCAATCATACCCCCAGTTTTAATCAATCCTCAGCTTAGAGCCCCAATCAGACCCTTAATGTTAATCAGACTTTACCTTAAAGCCACAATCAGACCCCCAATGTTAATCAGACCTCAGCTCAGAACCCCAATTTTCATAAGACCACCAATCAGACCTGAGATCAGATCCCCAATGTGAATATGACACCCCAAGCAGACCTCAGATGAGACCCCCAATGTGAATGATCCCCCTAATCAGACTTCAGATCAGAGCTGATGTGAATGACCCCTCAAGCAGACTCCGAGGCTCAGAGCAAGCATCAAAATACAATTAAATTACTTCTCCTGCTGTGAGGTCACAATGAGCCAACGTCCTTATGCTGCGCGCACTCACAGCACAGCAAGCAGCCAAGGTCCAGGAAGCAGTGAGCTCAGGGAGAGCTGCAGTGACCGCTTCCTGGTCCTCCGGTATTAATTAGCGCTTCCATAATGAATTCGGTCATTAGTATTCGCCTCATAAGACGCACTGACATTTTCCCCCCACTTGGGGGGAAAAAATTTGTTTTATAGGGCAAAAAAATATTGTAATCCCCAGCTTAGTGAAGACAATACAATGCATCTCAGCCTACATCCGAATCCTACACTAGTGTTAATCAGTTACTCTATCAATTAAAGGGGGTTATCCAAGACTATAAAATGCTCCCCCATACGCCGTCACAATGAATATACTTCCTTGGCTCCCCGCTCCACTCCTTTTCCGCGCACTGCTGCTGCTTCTCCCCGTGCGCGGATGAAAACATCCCGTGTTGGGGGGAGCAGCCAATGGCAGGCATTGACGGGGACGAGCCTCCCTAGCATTGAGGAGGGCCAGGGATCATACCACAGAATGCCCATGCTCCTTTCCCGTGGGTGGAACAATACTCAGACAACACAGGGTGAGGGTACAACACTCTGGAAAGACTTTGTTGGATAACCAACAGTCAGCTTCTGAGCTGTCTTACATCTAGACCATTTTATATGCCTAAAACAGCAGTAGAAAATGGTAAATCAGACAGACCTGCCAGCCCGTCCCCTTCCCCACCCACAATTTTAGACCTGGCATGAGTGGGAAAAAGTTGCAGATGGCGGTGCAACAGTTAGGCGTTTTTCAGATTAGTCATTCTTTCAAATTTCAAGTTCTAGTTGAGCACACATCTATACAACTGCTAAAAGGTTGGATATGTGTCTTCTCCAGGATGTGGCTCTGTCACCGCCAGATCTCTGAGAAGCTTTGACAGACGTTCTTCAGTACCTCTTGCTTGAGGTTCTTTTGTTTTGGTTTCGTTTTGTCATCTGTTTCCCTCTCTCAGCTGTCATCTAGTTGCACTGATTGCATCCCTTTATATCCTCTCCCATACTGCATCACTTTGCGGTTTATACAACTTCCTGGATTGTGCTCACTGCTAGATGCTGTAACTGCTGGTTCCTAAGATGTCTTTTCCTTTATTTGTGTTTTCCTGTTGGCTTGATTCTAGGTGACCCTGACTCCCTCCGTATTAAGTGCAGGGAGCAGGTGGTCGTGTCCCCTCACTATTGTAGGGTTTTCAGGTGTCACACAGTCTAGGTACGAGGACATGCATCTTTCTATCATAAAGATCTTTGCATGGGTTGAGCAGTCAGGGAGAGCTCTAGGGCTTTTATAGGGCTCACCCATTTGTTCTTTAGTTTGGGATCAAGTCAGTCGGATCTATATTTGTGACTTCTAGTTTTCTGCAACACCATCCGTGACAGGCTCCTCCTGGTGCAATGTCTTATCCACATATAACAAACAGGAAAGGAACTTGCAGTTTGAGTACATCATTTTCTAAAAGGCTCGGACTGGCCCACAGGGGTACAGGTGAATCCCCAGGAGGGCCCCTAAGCAAGGGGCACCTAGTCTCCCACCCTCTGCACGAGTGGCACATAACACGGTAGACTTACTGCACAACATACATATATTCATTGTGCAGCACCTCAATCAGCCTAAGTTCATATAAAAAAAACTTGAAAGATGATTTATTATATTTGAATGTATCCGTATGGTGGGCCCCCAAAATAAATTTTTACTGTTGGGCCCTAGACACCCCAGTCCGACACTGGTCCCTGACATTAGTCACTGAGGCACACTACAATTTTTTAACATACACACAATACATGCATTAACATTTCAAAGTAATTTGACAATTGAAATTTTCCCAGGCATTGCTAATGTGTTGACAGCATTGTTTGATTTTCTTGCTATCAATGTCATCCTGGTAGCATTTTTTAGCTGTAGTTAACACATGCCCTCTTCTGTTTAACAAGTCTCTGATTTGTAATAACTTTCCTTGCCAAGGGAACAGTAACAACAAGAGATTAAGGTGGAAGATCTCAAATTAGTTTCGCACACTATCTGAGAACACATTTAGTGAGAGGCTACAGAATGATGAAAAGTGGAAAGGTTGAGATTCTCATTTATTCCTATTACACTAGATTGATGAAGTTAAACCTGCCTAATTATGACTAAGGTTAGGAGATTAATTGACTTTACCAAGATAGATCAAAATGCAGGTTTCTCTGTACTTTGTGCTACCACGAGCTCAATGCAGTACCACTTTCTTTACAGGAAAAAAGAAACTGGAATAGAGAATTTCTGTCCTTAATATAATATACTAGACATTAAGTCCGTTACAATAATGGCACTAGAACAGAAGCGCATAAACATTAGTAGAAACAGTCTATATTAAATGGCACTGGCACTGACTGGTGGCTGCGGCTGTTGGCCGAGACTGTTGGCTGTGGCTGAGATGGCTGGCACTGACTGGTGGTGCTGAGACTGCTGGCAGCGACTGGTGGCTGAGACTGCTGGCACTGACTGGTTCCTGAGACTGCTGACACTAAGACTAGTGGCTGATACGGCTAGCACTGACTGGTGGCTGAGACTGCTGGCACTGTGACTGGTGGCTGTGGCTGGTGGCACTGACTGATGGCTGATACGGCTGGCACTGACTGGTGGCTGAGACTGCGGGCACTGTGACTGTGGGCTTTTGGCACTGACTGATGGCTGAGACTGCTGGCACTGTGACTGGTGGCAAGTGGCACTGACTAATGGTGCACAGCTCTACACGCCAGGCGCACAGGTATGGGCGGTGCAGGCGGTGTCTGTGCATGTGCGCCGATTGGCTGGCGCGTCGCGCATGTGCACTTAACAAATCTGCACACATGCATGGACAAAGCGCAGGAACACAGGGCTTTTATCAGGTAGGATATATAGTATAGGACATTGTATACATGAGGTCAGTGTGACTATAACCACCATCATTCTGCAGGGTCAGCTCCAGGTATTACAGTAGTGATGTATGTATATATGTATATACAGTACAGACCAAAAGTTTGGACACACCTTCTCATTCAAAGAGTTTTCTTTATTTTCATGACTATGAAAATTGTAGATTCACACTGAAGGCATCAAAACTATGAATTAACACATGTGGAATTATATACATAACAAAAAAGTGTGAAACAACTGAAAATATGTCATATTCTAGGTTCTTCAAAATAGCCACCTTTTGCTTTAATTACTGCTTTGCACACTCTTGGCATTCTCTTGATAAGCTTCAAGAGGTAGTCACCTGAAATGATTTTCACTTCACAGGTGTGCCCTGTCAGGTTTAATAAGTGGGATTTCTTGCCTTATAAATGGGGTTGGGACCATCAGTTGCGTTGTGGAGAAGTCAGGTGGAT
Source organism: Bufo gargarizans (assembly GCF_014858855.1). Classification (NCBI taxonomy): domain Eukaryota; kingdom Metazoa; phylum Chordata; class Amphibia; order Anura; family Bufonidae; genus Bufo; species Bufo gargarizans. The sequence goes on along the minus strand of NC_058086.1, from coordinate 156,856,977 downwards.
ACACAGCTGATAGTCCTACTGAATAGACTGTTAGAATTTGTATTATGGCAAGAAAAAAGCAGCTAAGTAAAGAAAAACAAGTGGCCATCATTACTTTAAGAAATGAAGGTCAGTCAGTCCAAAAATTGGGAAAACTTTGAAAATGTCCCCAAGTGCAGTCACAAAAACCATCAAGCGCTACAAAGAAACTGGCTCACATGCGGACCGCCCCAGGAAAGGAAGACCAAGAGTCACCTCTGCTGCGGAGGATAAGTTCATCCGAGTCACCAGCCTCAGAAATCGCAGGTTAACAGCAGCTCAGATTAGAGACCAGGTCAATGCCACACAGAGTTCTAGCAGCAGACACATCTCTAGAACAACTGTTAGAAGGAGACTGTGTGAATCAGGCCTTCATGGTAGAATATCTGCTAGGAAACCACTGCTAAGGACAGGCAACAAGCAGAAGAGACTTGTTTGGGCTAAAGAACACAAGGAATGGACATTAGACCAGTGTAAATCTGTGCTTTGGTCTGATGAGTCCAAATTTGAGATCTTTGGTTCCAACCACCGTGTCTTTGTGCGACGCAGAAAACGGATGGACTCTACATGCCTGGTTCCCACCGTGAAGCATGGAGGAGGAGGTGTGATGGTGTGGGGGTTATTTGCTGGTGACACTGTTGGGGATTTATTCAAAATTGAAGGCATACTGAACCAGCATGGCTACCACAGCATCTTGCAGCGGCATGCTATTCCATCCGGTTTGTGTTTAGTTGGACCATTATTTATTTTTTAACAGGACAATGACCCCAAACACACCTTCAGGCTGTGTGAAGGCTATTTGACCATGAAGGAGAGTGATGGGGTGCTGCGCCAGATGACCTGGCCTCCACAGTCACCGGACCTGAACCCAATCAAGATGGCTTGGGGTGAGCTGGACCGCAGAGTGAAGGCAAAAGGGCCAAAAAGTGCTAAGCATCTCTGGGAACTCCTTCAAGACTGTTGGAAGACTATTTCAGGTGACTACCTCTTGAAGCTCATCAAGAGAATGCCAAGAGTGTGCAAAGCAGTAATCAAAGCAAAAGGTGGCTACTTACAAGAACCTAGAATATGACATATTTTCAGTTGTTTCACACTTTTTTGTTATGTATATAATTCCACATGTGTTAATTCATAGTTTTGATGCCTTCAGTGTGAATCTACAATTTTCATAGTCATGAAAATAAAGAAAACTTTTTGAATGAGAAGGTGTGTCCAAACTTTTGGTCTGTACTGTATATACAGGGAGTGCAGAATTATTAGGCAAGTTGTATTTTTGAGGATTAATTTTATTATTGAACAACAACCATGTTCTCAATGAACCCAAAAAACTCATTAATATCAAAGCTGAATATTTTTGGAAGTAGTTTTTAGTTTGTTTTTAGTTTTAGCTATTTTAGGGGGATATCTGTGTGTGCAGGTGACTATTACTGTACATAATTATTAGGCAACTTAACAAAAAACAAATATATACCCATTTCAATTATTTATTTTTACCAGTGAAACCAATATAACATCTCAACATTCACAAATATACATTTCTGACATTCAAAAACAAAACAAAAACAAATCAGTGACCAATATAGCCACCTTTCTTTGCAAGGACACTCAAAAGCCTGCCATCCATGGATTCTGTCAGTGTTTTGATCTGTTCACCATCAACATTGCGTGCAGCAGCAACCACAGCCTCCCAGACACTGTTCAGAGAGGTGTACTGTTTTCCCTCCTTGTAAATCTCACATTTGATGATGGACCACAGGTTCTCAATGGGGTTCAGATCAGGTGAACAAGGAGGCCATGTCATTAGATTTTCTTCTTTTATACCCTTTCTTGCCAGCCACGTTGTGGAGTACTTGGACGCGTGTGATGGAGCATTGTCCTGCATGAAAATCATGTTTTTCTTACCTTGCAGACTTCTTCCTGTACCACTGCTTGAAGAAGGTGTCTTCCAGAAACTGGCAGTAGGACTGGGAGTTGAGCTTGACTCCATCCTCAACCCAAAAAGGCCCCACAAGCTCATCTTTGATGATACCAGCCCAAACCAGTACTCCACCTCCACCTTGCTGGCGTCTGAGTCGGACTGGAGCTCTCTGCCCTTTACCAATCCAGCCATCTGGCCCATCAAGACTCACTCTCATTTCATCAGTCCATAAAACCTTAGAAAAATCAGTCTTGAGATATTTCTTGGCCCAGTCTTGACGTTTCAGCTTGTGTGTCTTGTTCAGTGGTGGTCGTCTTTCAGCCTTTCTTACCTTGGCCATGTCTCTGAGTATTGCACACCTTGTGCTTTTGGGCACTCCAGTGATGTTGCAGCTCTGAAATATGGCCAAACTGGTGGCAAGTGGCATCTTGGCAGCTGCACGCTTGACTTTTCTCAGTTCATGGGCAGTTATTTTGTGCCTTGGTTTTTCCACACGCTTCTTGCGACCCTGTTGACTATTTTGAATGAAACGCTTGATTGTTCGATGATCACGCTTCAGAAGCTTTGCAATTTTAAGAGTGCTGCATCCCTCTGCAAGATATCTCACTATTTTTGACTTTTCTGAGCCTGTCAAGTCCTTCTTTTGACCCATTTTGCCAAAGGAAAGGAAGTTGCCTAATAATTATGCACACCTGATATAGGGTGTTGATGTCATTAGACCACACCCCTTCTCATTACAGAGATGCACATCACCTAATATGCTTAATTGGTAGTAGGCTTTCGAGCCTATACAGCTTGGAGTAAGACAACATGCATAAAGAGGATGATGTGGTCAAAATACTCATTTGCCTAATAATTCTGCACGTAGTGTATATTGTAGGACATTGTATACATGAGGACAGTGTGACTATAACCCCCATCATCCTGAATCCCTGTATCCCCCTCCATCTCTATAATATTTCCCCTATAGCCCCCTCCCTAGCTCTCTCTAATGTCATGGCCAGAGTGTACAGATATAGTCAGCGTAATGGGGGGAGGGAGGGGGCAGGGAAGTTGCACTATTGTTTCCCCGCATCAGCTGCCTGCAGCTTGGGATGACAGAGGACGGTACAGAGGGGTGGATGTGGCCTCTCACCTCTCACCGCCACTCACAAAGAGACTGCAGCGAGCAGGAGAGATCATTAGCTCCAGAGCCGGGTACTGGGGGAGCCCTGACAGTGCAGCACACACAACACCCTCCCCCTAAGTTACATGGACCTTTATTTCCAGACATCTCTTCACATCGGGTGCTCTCCCCCCTGTACACGCCGGGTGCGCAGGTATGGGCAGTTTAGGTAGTGTCCGTGCATGTGTGCCGATTGGCTGGCACGCCACACATACGCACTTAGATCGGCACACTCGCACAGACACAGTGCAGGCACACAGGGCTTTTATGATATACAGTATATATACAGTTGCAAGAAAAATTATGTGAACCCTTTGGAATCATATGGATTTCTGCACAAATTGGTCATAAAATGTGATCTGATCTTCATCTAAGTCACAACAATAGACAATCACAGTCTGCTTAAACTAATAACACACAAAGAATTAAATGTTACCATGTTTTTATAGAACAAACCATGTAAACATTCACAGTGCAGGTGGAAAAAGTATGGGAACCCTTGGATTTAATAACTGGTTGAACCTCCTTTGGCAGCAATAACTTCAACCAAACGTTTCCTGTAGTTGCGGATCAGACGTGCACAACGGTCAGGAGTAATTCTTGACCATTCCTCTTTACAGAATTGTTTCAGTTCAGCAATATTCTTGGGATGTCTGGTGTGAATCGCTTTCTTGAGGTCATGCCACAGCATCTCAATCGGGATGAGGTCAGGACTCTGACTGGGCCGCTCCAGAAGGCGCATTTTCTTCTGTTTAAGCCATTCTGTTGTTGATTTACTTCTATGTTTTGGGTCGTTGTCCTGTTGCAACACCCACCTTCTGTTGAGCTTCAGCTGGTGGACAGATGGCCTTAAGTTCTCCTGCAAAATGTCTTGATAAACTTGGGAATTCATTTTTCCTTCGATGATAGCAATCCATCCAGTCCCTGACACAGCAAAGGAGCCCCAAACCATGATGCCCCCACCACCCCACTTGACAGTTGGGATGAGGTTTTGATGTTGGTGTGCTGTGCCTCTTTTTCTCTACACATAGTGTTGTGTGTTTCTTCCAAGCAACTCAACTTTGGTTTCATCTGTCCACAGAATATTTTGATAGTACTGCTGTGGAACATCCAGGTGCTCTTGTGCAAACTGTAAACGTGCAGCAATGTTTTTTTTGGACAGCAGTGGCTTCCTCTGTGGTATCCTCCCATGAAATGCATTCTTGTTTAGTGTTTTACATATCGTAGATTCACTATCAGGGATGTTAGCATATGCCAGAGACTTTTGTAAGTCTTTAGCTGACACTCTAGGATTCTTCTTCACCTCATTGAGCAGTCTGCGCTGTGCTCTTGCAGTCATCTTTACAGGACGGCCACTCCTAGGGAGAGTAGCATCAGTGCTAAACTTTCTCCATTTATAGGCAATTTGTCTTACAGTGGACTGATGAACAGCAAGGTATTTGGAGATACTTTTATAACCCTTTCCAGCTTTATGCAAGTCAACAATTCTTTATCGTAGGTCTTCAGAGAGCTCTTGTGTGCGAGGCATCATTCACATCAGGCAATGCTTCTTGTGAAAAGCAAACCCAGAAATGGTGTGTGTTTTCTATAGGGCAGGGCAGCTGTAACCAACACCTCCAATCTCATCTCATTGATTGGACTCCAGTTGGCTGAAACCTCACTCCAATTAGCTCTTGTAGATGTCATTAGTCTAGGGGTTCACATACATTTTCCACCTGCACTGTGAATGTGTACATGGTGTGTTCAATAAAAACATGGTAACATTTTATTCTTTGTGTGTTATAAGTTTAAGCAGACTATGATTGTCTATTGTTGTGACTTAGATGAAGATCAGATCACATTTTATGACCAATTTGTGCAGAAATCCATATAATTCCAAAGGGTTCACATACTTTTTCTTGCAACTGTATATATCCTCTGTATACGAGGCCAGTGTGAATGTGTTTTTGGGGTACCCCCGAGACTATAGACAATAGCCACCTGTGCCAGGTGGAAGTTGGAGACACTTGGGCGTTGGCTCTGCTGGACTTAGGGAGTCTGGTGTCCCTGGTAAGAGCTGCCCTGGTGCTGCCCACCGAGTATACTGGCCGAAAAGTCGGGGTCACGTGCATCCATGGAGACTTAAAGGACTATCCCACCACCCTGTTGTCTCTGTCACGGTGGCCGGCAGGTGGACTCACGAGGTGGGCGTTGCTACCAATTTACATTATGAACTTATAATCGGGAGAGACTTCCCGGGTTTCCCTGGCACTGTGGCCTGATACGAAAGTTACAAATACCCGTGAGACAGGTGTAACCCCAGTAGAGTGGCCTTGCTCAGGGGGGAAACCAGAACCCTGGGAACCTGAGACCAAAGAGCCAGCGGTAGAGGTGGCCGCCACTGCGGTGAAAGAGGGGGAGGCAACCCCGCTGAGTGTAATGGTGGGAGAGGTGGAGGATTTACCTCCGGGTCCTGAGTTGGCAGACCTCAACGTCTCTGAGGAAAATTTTAGTACAGCACAGCACCGGGACCCAACACTATTTTGGGCCTGGGAAAATGATGTAATAGTTGATGGTGAACCTCAACAACCGCGGGGCCGAGACGATGTCTCTCCGTTTTGTGGTTCATCAGAAGATGTTGTATCGGGTAAACCAACTACTGGGTGAGCATATTGAACAGCTGGTGGTGCCCAAGGCGTATCGCAAGCTTGTGTTGGAGCTAGCCCACCAACATGTTCTTGGGGGACACCTGGGATGGCAGAAATGCAGGTTCGGATTCTACAGCGGTTTTACTGGCCCAGTGTGTTCAGAGAGGTGGAAGAATATTGTAAGTCTTGCCCAACCTGCCAGATAACTAGACCCAAGCTATATTTCCGTAGTCCCCTGGTACCTTTACCGATTATCGAGGTTCTGTTCGAGTGAATCGCTATGGATCTCATAGCCCAGGACCGAAGTCAGCTAGAGGGCACCAACACATCTTGGTTGTTCTAGACTATGCCACTCGGTACCTGGAGGCGGTGCCCCTACGACATACATCTGCCAAACTCATAGCTAAGGAGTTAATGGAGATGTTTTCCTGAGTGGGACTACCTAAAGAGGTTCTGATCGAGCTGGGGACCCCTTTTATGTCAAAGGTCATGAGGGAACTCAGTAAGTTACTGCACATAAAACAGCTATGGACGTCCATTTATCATCCGCAAACAGACAGTCTGGTAGAGAGGTTTAATCAAACATTAAAAAACATGTTAAATAGAGTGGTGTCTAAGGATGAGAGGGATTGGGACCTTCTTCTGCCCTATCTCATGTTCGCAGTGCGAAAGGTGCCACAGGCCTCTACTGGCTTCTCGCCCTTTGAACTGCTATATGGACAACATGCTCGCGGTCTGTTGAACATAGCCAAAGAGGCATGGGAAAAACAACCCACACCGTATAAAAAAGTGTAATTGAATATGTCACTCAGATGCAAGAGCGGATGGAGACAGTGTTGCTGCTTGTTAGGGAACATATGGAAGCAGCCTAGCGAGCGCAGAGTAGGGTCTATAATCGGCAGGCTCGGGTCCGGATCTTTAACCCGGGAGATCGGGTTTTGGTTCTGGTACCGATGGTGGACAGTACGTTCCTGGCTAGGTGGCAGGGGCCCTACGAAGTACTCAAAAAAGTTGGTGAGGTAAACTACAAGGTACACCAGCCAGGGCGGCGAAAGCCAGAGCAGGTGTACCATGTGAATTTACTTAAACCTTGGAAAGATAGGGAGACCAGTACGGATGACAGCACGCGGCAGAGATTTTTAGGGGAAGAGTTTCGAGCCCCACGGTCTGATACAAGGGAAGCGGTTGCCACAGTGAAGATTGCTGACAGCCTTTCCTCTAAACAGACTCAGGAGGCCAGGGAGTTCGTCAGCAGGAACACGGATGTGTTCTCGGACCTCCCTGGACACACTTCTACCATCCAACATGACATTGTCACTGAGCCTCAGGCCAGAGTCCGGTTGAAACCATACCGGGTACCCGAGTCTCAGAGACGAGCTATCTTGGAAGAAGTGCAGCTAATATTACAACTAGAAGTCATTGAGGAGTCGAAAAGTGAATGGGACAGTCCTATAGTCTTAATACCCAAGCCAGACGGACGTTACAGTTCTGTAACGATTTCCGCAAACTAAATGAGATTTCTAAATTTGATTCTTATCCCATGCCTCGGGTGGATGAGCTTATTGAGAGGTTAGGCCAAGCCCGGTATTTTTCTGTTTTTGACCTCACCAAAGGGCACTGGCAGTTACCCTTTACGGATGCTGCCAAAGAGAAAACCACCTTCATAACACCAGAGGGGCTGTACCAATATAAGGTGTTACCCTTTGGTCTGCATGGTTCCCCTGCCACTTTTCAGCGGCTCATGGACATTGTGCTGCATCCACATCGTCGGTACTCCTCGGCTTACCTGGATGATATTGTCATTCACAGTACCGACTGGGAAAGTGACCTACCAAAAGTACAGGCTGTAGTGGACTCCCTTCGAAAGGCTGGATTAACAGCTTACCCCCAAAAATGTGCAATAGGGTTAGAGGAGACTAAATACCTGGGTTATGTCATTAGACGTGGAGTCATAAAACCCCAAGTGAACAAAATAGAGGCAATACGGAATTGGCCCCGACCTGTCACTACTAGGCAAGTAAAGACGCTCCTGGGAATGGTGGGATATTATGAGATTTGTCCCCCACTTTGCTACAGTGGCTGCACCATTGATAGGACTCTTGAAGGCACATAAGTCAGTGATGGTCCACTGGGATGATCAGGCGGAAGAGGCTTTCTGCGCTTTGAAGTCGGCCCTGTGTGGGTCCCCAATTTTGGTGACGCCCGACTTTAAAAGGGAGTTTATAGTACAGACCGATGCCTCTGATGTAGGTATTGGTGCTGTACTGTCTCAGGAAGTCAACGGGAAAGAGCATCCCATTGTCTTCCTCAGCCGTAAGCTCACCCCAGCCGAGACCAGGTACAGTATAGTGGAGAGAGAGTGGCTGGCTATCAAGTGGGCACTAGAGTCTCTCTGCTATTATTTGTTGGGTAGAAAGTTCAGCCTGGTGATTGACCACTTCCCTCTCAAATGGATGAGCCAGGCCAAGGACAGAAATGCCCGGGTCACCAGGTGGTTTCTCTCCGTACAACATTTTTAATTTTCGGTAGAACACAGGGCAGGCTGGTTGCCCTGTTCTGGGTACACTGTTTGACGTGTGTTCACACCCTCAGGGTTGAACAAAGGGGGGAGGTATGTAGAAGGGTTCAAGGGATAACTGTGGATGATATACAGTACAGACCAAAAGTTTGGACACATCTTCTCATTCAAAGAGTTTTCTTTATTTTCATGACTATGAAAATTGTAGATTCACACTGAAGGATTAAAAACTATGAATTAACACATGTCGAATTATATAGATAAAAAAAAGTGTGAAACAACTGAAAATATGTCATATTCTAGGTTCTTCAAAGTAGCCACCTTTTGCTTTGATTACTGCTTTGCACACTCTTGGCATTCTCTTGATGAAAGAAGAGAGAGGTAGTCACCTGAAATGGTTTTCACTTCACAGGTGTGCCCTGTCAGGTTTAATAAGTGGGATTTCTTGCCTTATAAATTGGGTTGGGACCATCAGTTGCGTTGTGGAGAAGTCAGGTGGATACACAGCTGATAGTCCTACTGAATAGACTGTTAGAATTTGTATTATGGCAAGAAAAAAGCAGCTAAGTAAAGAAAAACGAGTTGCCATCATTACTTTAAGAAATGAAGGTCAGTCAGTCCGAAAAATTGGGAAAACTTTGAAAGTGTCCTCAAGTGCAGTCACAAAAACCATCAAGCGCTACAAAGAAACTGGCTCACATGCGGACCGCCCCAGGAAAGGAAGACCAAGAGTCACCTCTGCTGCGGAGGATAAGTTCATCCGAGTCACCAGCCTCAGAAATCGCAGGTTAACAGCAGCTCAGATTAGAGACCAGGTCAATGCCACACAGAGTTCTAGCAGCAGACACATCTCTAGAACAACTGTTAAGAGGAGACTGTGTGAATCAGGCCTTCATGGTAGAATATCTGCTAGGAAACCACTGCTAAGGACAGGCAACAAGCAGAAGAGACTTGCTCGGGCAAAATAACACAAGGAATGGACATTAGACCAGTGGAAATCTGTGCTTTGGTCTGATGAGTCCAAATTTGAGATCTTTGGTTCCAACCACCGTGTCTTTGTGCGACGCAGAAAAGGTGAACGGATGGACTCTACATGCCTGGTTCCCACTGTGAAGCATGGAGGAGGAGGTGTGATGGTGTGGGGGTTCTTTGCTGATGACACTGTTGGGGATTTATTCAAAATTGAAGGCATACTGAACCAGCATGGCTACCACAGCATCTTGCAGCGGCATGCTATTCCATCCGGTTTGCCTCGGTGAAGTAAGAACCGGTTTAGCAGCAGTTGCTGTTTGACACGTTGCTGTTTAGTATGGCTTATAGCTGATCCGGGATGGCTCTTACTGGGAGTAGTCAAAGTGCTGGGTGGGTGACTACTCACAACGTTCCAGGCCGGGTCTTGGTTTTTGGCTATAAAACACAGGCAGCACTGTCAGGGGGTGTGAATTACTCCTCTCTGACAGTGGAGCTTTGTCAGTCTCTGTGTTGGGACCTGGGAGTTTAGGCCTGGATTAAGGCCTGCTAGCTTGTTAGTGTGAAAGCAGGTGGATTCTGCTTTGTCCTATGACTTCTTCTTTGCCGCATGGTGTGAACAAACACCAGAATCACAAGGTGACTGTTTTCCTTGAAACTGACTTTTTGTTTTGTCATTTACTTAATGTGTGAATAAACACTGAACTGTTTAATTCAAAGACTTTGTTGTTGCCTCTATACTGTGTCCGCTAACCTGCCTACCAGAGCGAATCCCCACAATATATATATATATATCTCCTCTGTATACAGAGAACACACAGCAGTGACCGGGCAGACATCAGCGCTGCACACCTACTTCCGGTGTCAGAATCCGCAGAACCCGTCGTCTACCTGCTGCTCCAGCTGCACCACCTGTGATAAAGCCTTGTACTGCTCAGCTCCACCCGTCATATCACATGACTGTAGTGTCATCCCAGGTCTTTCAGCACCACTTCTTTTCTTCACTGCTGAGCTCTGCCCTTTTTATTACTGGTAACATGGCATTGACGTCTTTACAGGTCCTTCATCACTTCTAAACTCCGCCTCCTGAAAAATCACATGGTGGTGACATCATCCCAGGTCTTTCAGTAACACTTCTTTTCTTCACTGCTGCTTATTTTCGGTGAAATCTTGAGGAGCGGCTGGGATGGAGGACTCCTTTACATCAGCGGGTAAGAGGCCCCCTTTGTAGATGTAGTCAGGAGCGGTGAGCTGAGCTGAGCTGGTCTTTACTATCTCCGGAGCGGTGAGCTGGACTCGGCTATCTGGAGCGGCAGTGCGGCACGCTGATGTGGGTGGTCCGGGCGGCATGTGGTGCGTTTCTATTGGCCAGCACGCCGCGAATGTGCACTTAACAGATCGGCATACACGCACAGACACAGCGCAGGCACACAGGGCTTTTATTATTTAGGATGTGAAAATCCAGAATAATGTCAAAAAGCTGTTATTTAAAGGACATTTTGGTAAGAAAAAGTTTACCATAGCGATTGTTAGGACAACTGCCCATGGCCAGCACTGCCCTTCTCTCCCCTGTGGGCACTGATGCCGTGCTACTCACCATGCTGCTTCCTAGTTTTCCAGTCTCCATCCACTTAGGACGTGCGCGTTCACCTCTGGCCTTCACAGGCTACGGATTTTGTTGCAGAAATTTACGAGGCTTGCAGAAATCCATGTGCTTGTCTCCTCATTCAAACAAATGGAACTGATTTTCAGTCTCAGAAATTTCTGCAACAAAATGTGCAGCATGTAAAGGCACCCTTAAAGGGACAGTGCATGTGCTTCAAAATCCTTTCCCAACCAATGGCTGGGGGTTCCTGGGTATTTAAGGAACCTTTTCCATGCAGAGGATGCTTTAGCTTTTAGGTTCCCTAGTGAACAGCAAAGTTGTTGATCGTCTAGTGCTATTGCGATTTACCTACGTTTATCCTGCGTTATTTCCTGCCTGTGTTCCTGTCATACTCCAAGTTCTGTTTCCATCCTGGCTGGGTGCTTCTACCCTTCCAGTTTCAGTTATGTTTCTGTTTAAGTTAGGATGGGTTCACTTCCTGTTTTTGCAATCAGTTTAACTTATACACTGGAAAAAAAGGATACAAATGCGTAGAACACCTTTCTTTTCCATCCTGCAGAGTCTGGTAAAAAGCTATACACATTAATGTATACATTTTTTTTTACAATGGGACTCTATGGTGACAGGTGCCACTATATGGCCTCCATCAGTGGCATCAGTTTTTTGTATATGTTAAATGTATGGCAAAAACGTGGTATGTGAGTCCAACCTTAAGCTTGTCCTTCTGCCTTGTTCGTTTTGTGTCAAGTACTCAGCCCACCATCCCAGTCTGTGTCTTTACTATTACCCAGCCTGCTAATTTGTCCTGTGTTTTCATTCATCTACACTACCAGTGTTCAGTCCGAATCTAGAAACCTGCATCTAAGCCTTAATGACTGTTCAGATGGCTCCTGCAGTATACCTGCAATTTTGGTGCGTTTTCTGTATCCTGAGCTCCCAGTTCCTACACGGAAGTCCTTAAGCCAATTTGGTCACGTATGATGGGACTATACAAGGAGGTAGCGGTTAGGTTGCTTCATTGCAGTGCAGGCTAGATCCTTTTACAGGGGAACGCATGTGTAAAAATCCCCAGTGGTCAAGGGTTAACACACTCTTGCAGTTAAAAGGTGTTAGGTTACCTGGGGCTGCAGGGGCACCAATCTCCTAGGGTTTCGCCAAATGTAAATGAAATGGAAAGGGCATGTGAACGGGACCGGACTGTACTTCCAGTCCCGATAGAGGTCGAACGCACCTGTGGAGCGCAAACACGGACGTGCGCTTCCGGTGCGTTCTGGTAAGTGTACTTCCGGTCTGCTCGGTGGAGCGCAGACTTTCGACCAGATCCGTTTAGGGATCTCACAAGAGGTCCAAAACGGATTAGTTTTGCCCCTAATGCATTTTGAATGGATAAGGATCCGCTCAGAATGCATCAGTTTGGCTCAATTTGCAGTGTTTAGGTGTCCGTCTGACAAAACTGAGCCAAACGGATCCGTCCTGACACACAATGTAAGTCAATGGGGATGGATCCGTTTTCACTGACACAATCTGGCACAATAGAAAGCAGATCCGTGCAATATTGACTTTTAATGGTGTTCAAGACGGATCCGTTTTGGCTATGTTAAAGATAATACAAACGGATCCGTTCTGAATGGATGCATGTGGTTGTGTTATCTGAAGGCATGCATTTGTGCAGATCCATGACGGATCCGCACCAAACGTAAGTGTGAAAGTAGCCTTAATTAAAAGGGTACCGAGTGCATGTGATGAGTGTGATTATTAGGTCACAAGGAATGATATATATGCTTAGTATATATAATAATCATTAGACATATATGAATTGTAAGGTGTGTCCATGGTTATAAAGTGCGAGTGTTTGAGCACTGAGAAGGGATGCAAAAAATGGGAAAGGATATGCAGTATATAAATACACAGAGTTGAAAAGTGTTAAAAAAAAAAAGAAAAAAAAGAAGCAGGGATGTTTTCCCTATGCTATTATAAAGCTTGATAATAAGCGTGATCCTGGGCTTTACTGTATATACAGTATATGTATAGAAAACGGGCATAGTGAAAGACAATTATTAAAAGGCCAATAGGTTCCAGATGTTAATAGGTCTAAAAATGTTGAGTTTATGGGACCTAAAATTAGAGTGTAATAAAAAGAAACACATAGGAATTTAGCCTATAAGGCCCCTTTCACACGGGCGAGTATTCCACGTGGGTGCAATGCGTGAGTTGAACGCATTGCACCCGCACTGAATACTGACCCATTCATTTCTATGGGGCTGTGCACACGAGCGGTGATTTTCAAGCATCACTTGTGCGTTGCGTGAAAATCGCAGCATGCTCCTCTTTGTGCGTTTTTCACGTAACGCAGGCCCCATAAAAATGAATGGGGCTGCGTGAAAATCACAAGCATCCGCAAGCAAGCGCGGATGCGGTGCGATTTTCACGCACGGTTGCTAGGTGACGATCGGCATGGGGACCCGATCATTATTATTTTCCCTTATAACATGGTTATAAGGGAAAATAATAGCATTCTGAATACAGAATGCTTAGTACAATAGGGCTGGAGGGGTTAAAAAATAATAATAATAATTTAACTCACCTTAATCCACTTGATCGCGCAGCCGGCATCTCTTCTGTCTGTCTTCTTTGCTGTGTGCAGGAAAAGGACCTGTGGTGACGTCACTCCGGTCATCACATGATCCATCACCATGGTAAAAGATCATGTGATGGACCGAGTGACGTCACCACAGGTCCTTTTCCTACACACAGCAAAAAAGAAGATAGAAGAGATGCCGGCTGTGCGATCAAGTGGATTAAGGTGAGTTAATTTTTATTTATTTTTTTTAACCCCTCCAGCGCTATTGTACTATGCATTCTGTATTCAGAATGCAATTATTTTCCCTTATAACCATGTTATAAGGGAAAATAATGCAATCTACAGAACACCTAACCCAAACCCGAACTTCTGTGAAGAAGTTCGGGTTTGGGTACCAAACATGCCGATTTTTCTCACGCGCGTGCAAAATGCATTACAATGTTTTGCACTCGTGTGGCATAATCGCACATGTTCCCGCAACACACCCGCACCTTTTCCTTAACGCCAGTGTGAACGAGGCCTAAGGCCCCTTTCACATGAGCGAGTTTTCCGCGCGGGTGCAATGCGTGACGTGAACGCATAGCACCCGCACTGAATCCTGACCCATTCATTTTAATGGGTCTGTGTACATGAGCATTGTTTTTTCCCGCATCAGTTCTGCGTTGCGTGAAAATCGCAGCATGTTCTATATTCTGCGTTTTTCACGCAGCCCTGGCTCCATAGAAGTGAATGGGGCTGTGTGAAAAACGCATTGCATCCGCAGCAAGTGCGGGTGCGATGCGTTTTTCACTGATGGTTGCTAAGAGATGTTGTTTATAAACCTTCCGTGAAAAACGCATCAAAACGCATCAAAACACATTGCACCCGCGTGTAAAAAACTGAACAACTGAACGCAATCGCAGACAAAACTGAACTTGCTTGCAAAATAGTGCAAGTTTCACTGAACGCAACCTGAACGCGTCCGGACCTAATTCGTCACGCTCGTGTGAAAGAGGCCTAAGGGTTGAACCACATGGGAGAATATAAATAGAAAATATATATAAAAAAATGTATAACAATGGCCAACAAAGATAAATTGGAATAAACTTGACCCAATATTTGGGGCGCCGCAATGAAGATAAATTAGAATTAACATGACCCAATATTGGGGTCGCCACATAAATATATAGCTCAATACATAAATAAATCAATAAATCAATAAATGCATTAAAAAGTTTATACTGACGGTACATAATATTGTCAGTGCGGAAAGTGTTGTATAGTTAATAAAAGGAGGATAATGTTGAAGACTTGCACATATTCAGGCATATGGATGTCTGGAATGGAGGAAGTGACTATAATATACTGTTTGATATACAATATAGACTAGTAGTTGGTGCATTCCAATGATTCGTTTAGTCCAAAGGGAGATAGTGTTTTGAGGTGGAAGATCCAGAACATCTCCTTTCTACACAGGCCTTGGTAGGAGTGAGGGATCCATTCAAGTGGGGTAACACATAGAAGAGAGGGATCACCGTTATGGTGGGTAGAGAAGCGTCTCGAGACACTATGGGTGGGGACCTTACTGTTTATGTTTGAGCGGTGCTCATTCATTCTTTCGCGGAGAGTCTGGGTGGTTCTGCCCACGTATAATAGATTGCAGGGGCATTATAACAGGTAGATGACATTGCTTGTACCACAGCTCATATAGTGTTTAAATTGGATTATCTCGTTGGAAAAAGGGATATTCTCTTTCTGCTTGTGGGTGATTATGCTGCAACATTTGCATTTTTTATGGTTGACTTGCCCCTTTTTTGGTTAGAATTACTCTTTTTTATTTGGACATGAAAAATTGTGGGTTACCTTTTGTGGTCCCGTTTTTTGGGAGTGATGGGGCAATATGATTTTTCAGTGTTTGTGCCCTCCTAAATGTTATGATAGGAAAAGATTGTGATTCCTTTTTTAGAATTGGATCTTTTCTTAGTGCGCCCCAATGTTTGTTCAAGGGAGAATGCCCTTATTGGATAGCTCTAGATAAGTAGACAACAGCATATTTAGTACCAGAGTGCTATAGTTTAAGCTTAGGACTATTAGAAGTCTTGCCTGTAAATAGTGATGAGCGGAAATATTTGGTAGAATATAAGTCATATATTCGCGAATTTGCGAATTCGCAAATATTTTCTTGATCGCGGAAAATCAGCAATGTAATATTCACGTAATGCGTGCAAAATACAGGCGTGGGTCACTATAGCTAAATTTTTCAAGCTGCTAGAAGTTTCCTGACACTGGAGAAAATGGTTGGCACGGCAGAGCATTACAATAGCTGTATATGCAGTTAGAGTGCTCCAATATATTCGCGATTGCGAAATTGGCACTAATGATGCAAATATTTTGGCGCAATATGTGCAACTTCACATTTTAGCAGGTCTGACTACATATTACTGATTGGTGCACTAAGTATTGTTGTGACATCACAGCACTATGGGCCAGATTTATCACGACTCTGACAGCTCACTCCACTTTAACATATGGCTAAAGTCAGTTTCAGCGAAGTCAGATTTATCATCGGCCCTTTAAGACTGTAATAAATGTGGTTTGACGGTAGCAGTTTATCCGTCAGTAAGCAGCTTTACAAAAGTCGCACATCTTTACGAAAAAGTCGCACGTCTTTACGAAAAAGTCGCATGTTCTATTAAAAAGTCTCATAAGATAAGCATGGTCCTCACTGGAGTGAAATTGCGCAATTTTTTGCGACTTTTTAGCGACTTTTTAAATAGTCTCAATAGTAAATCTGTCTAGGGCTTAATTTACATAAGAAAACACACCCACTTTCAGAAAACTGGCGAGCATAGTGCAGAGCAGAAAAAAGTCGCAAATATTTGCGCAGTTTTAGTGATTGCGCAAAAATTTGCGACTTTTTCACTCCATTATTCTGACTTGAGCTAATGATAAATCTGGCCCTATGTCTTTACAGTGGATATAAAAAGTCTACACACCCCTGTTAAAATGTCAGGTTTCTGTGATGTAAAAAAAATAAGACAAAGATAATTCATTTCAGAACTTTTTCCACCTTTAATGTGACCTATAAACTGTACAACTCAATTGAAAAACAAACTTAAATCTTTCACACCTACACCATCAAGGGCACCTCAACCACCATCTGGCTGGTGTTTCCTGCAACCAAGAGTGCCCTGGAGGATTTAGTGATGTCTTCCCATCCACTGCACTGCCGGCCCAGGGAGGCTCTGCTACCGTGAGTACATGAACTACTACCCCCATCGGCCCACCGGGAGCCTCATGTGTTTTCCTCTGCGGACCCGGCACCCTGCATCAGCTGCCGACGGTGTAAATGGAGTGCGTTTCTTCTTGGCGCCAACATCGACCTGTAAGGCTGAGTTCATACTTGAGTTATTTGGTCAGTTTTGGCCCCGTGACTGCCCAAATAAGTGAAGTGTGCAGTGATTCTAAGAGCGACGCCTGTCATCTGCATGTCATACGGACTCACAGTATTATTTCATTACCACAGCAGACTCCCTATGCGTGTTACTGCAAGGCACAGTGTTCTACACCACTATAAAGGCTCTCTGCAGCCAGGAAATAGCAGTTTTTTAATGCAATTCGACACAAATAAATACAGATAAAACCAAATTCAGCGAACCGGCCGAATCAAATTTTTGAGAAATTTGCTCACCTCTAGTTATTATAAAAGTGTTACAAAAAGGAACTGTGTGCTGTATAGTCACTAATCAGCTCTCATCTTGACAGGCCAAGCGTTGCTACGGGCACTGTATGCTGATACCTGATTGGTTACATTGTATTATAACAGATGGTTATGCTTTGTACCGTGTCATTAAATAATCTTCAATTTTATGAAAAATCATTTGTCTCCTCAGAATTACTGACGAAATGAACAATAAACCTAGCACTTGTCCGGTAAGGAAGAAGTGGATGCGTTGAATAGCCTCTCTGCATGAATGGTGGATGTTACAATAATACCAAACCTCTTGTGATAAATTGCCACAAATCTCTTGATTCACTAAATTATTGTCTTGATTTAACTATTGTACATTCCTGCTAACTGCCTGACCCCTGCTACTATAAATTTCTTATATCCAGAATGCTGCTGGACGACTCATTCAGTCCTCTCAGTTAGTCCTTCCAGATTCCCAGAACTAAAAAGAGAAGCAAACAGATTGCCAAAAATGCAGAGTCTTAAAGGTGTTTTCCCACAATTTAAGGGCTAATGCACACAAACTTATTTTCTTTCCGTGTCCGTTCCGTTTGCGGAACCATTCACTTCAATGGGTCCACCCAAAAAATGGAAGTTGCTCTGTGTGAATTCAGTTTCTGTATTTCCGTTCCGCAAAAAAAAATAGAACATGTCCTATTATTGTCTGCATTACGGACAAGGATAGGACTGTTCTATTATGGGCCAGCTGTTCCATTCCACAAAATACGGAATGCACACGGATATCATCCGTATTTTTTGCGGACCGTGTGAATGAGCCCTAATACTCATAACCTATCCTCTGGATAGGTCATCAGTATCTGTCCAACACCCAGAACCCCCGTCGATCAGCTGTTATAGAAGACACCGGCACTCCTGTGAGTGCAGCAGCCTTCTCACAGCTTTTCTTAGGCTGAGTCACGTTTAACTGTCACGTGGCCTAGGCGCAGCTCAACCCCTATAGAAGTGAATGGGGCAGAGCGTAGTACCAAGCGCAGCCGCCTTGTGCTAAGTAAGCTGCGAGAAGGCCGTGCGCTCACAGCGCCGATGCCTTCTCAAATAGCTTATTGGCGGGATCCAGGGTGTCAGACCCCTACCTATAAGATACTGATGACCTATCCAGAGGATAGGTCGTCAGTATTAAAATGTTGGAAAACCCTTTTAAGCACAATTGTACAGACATTTCCATCATTGTTTCAAGTCAATGTTGGACTGATGTTCCTTGGGCCCAACCAGAGAAAATCATTCTAGGGGCGTAATCCCCTATATTATCAATTATGTTGAATAGGTTTAGAATCAAAGAAATAGACCCTTGAATGATTTGAAATGTTCTTAATAGAAGTCTTTAAATGAATTTCTAGCAGTTTGCAATGAAGGTTCCTCTGGGTGTTACTAGCGGGGGGGTTGTCCCTGCACAGTCTGCCACTGACAGCACTGATTGGATGGTGTCAGACTGCACAGGGACAAAGCCCTAACCAGGACCTTGGAGGAATAGCACAACATAGCGTTATACGAAAAGATGCTCCAGAACTGTTATTACATGGGGATACAAATAGTTACTAAAATTGCCATGCCAGGAGAGGAGACATGCTCTCTTTAAATGAGTGTTTATGAGCTGTAAGGGAACTAGAGATAAGGGCTACTGATCGGACTGTCAGAGGAGCTTTATGATGTATTTCTCTGAAAAGCAGAAGAAACAACCTACAGATGCAGTGAAATTGAACGCTGTAGAAGAAAAACCATTGAAAATGTTTAGTAAATGCAGTGACCCAGTGATTGACTGTTAAATTGTAATTTTTGCACTCTGTGTCCTATAGGCTGTACATACAAGGGAGATAGGGTTAACTAGCAGCCTTAGAGGCACCCACCCCTTCTAGTTGGAAGCTGCTGAATAGCATGTAGTAGGAAGTGTTTCTGTATGTTGTAGCAGCCATAGAGAGGTGAGAAGCAGCAGATAGGAACCACATTTTGAAAAGTAAGGGGGAAATTCCTCTCTACCATTAATTGATATCTAATGTTTTTTTGAAGCACAAGACCTTCTGCGCTCTTATGTTCTTCAGCACTTGATATGTCTGTCATGGTGTTCTGCAGCAGTTGATGTGTCCATCATGGCGTTCTGCAGAAGTTGATGTGTCTTTCATGGTTTTCTGCAGTTACATTTTACTTGATATGCACTTGCCATACTAAGCATCACATAGATTGTAAATCCCTAACCATAAGGCCCCATTCACATGACCGTGTCCATTTTCCAGACTGGGAGACCACGAATCAGCAAAATACAGACATTGGCCGTGTACACCCACATCACGGTGTGGACCCATTGACTTCAAAGGGTCCGTGATCTGCATGCTGCGGACAAAGATGGGACATGTCCTATCTTTTGCAACACAGAGGCAAGGACCAGGAAGCACAGGGAGTAGAGTTGAGCGAACACCTGGATGTTCGGGTTCGAGAAGTTCGGCCGAACATCCCGGAAATGTTCGGGTTCGGGATCCGAACCCGATCCGAACTTCGTCCCGAACCCGAACCCCATTGAAGTCAATGGGGACCCGAACTTTTCGGCACTAAAAAGGCTGTAAAACAGCCCAGGAAAGAGCTAGAGGGCTGCAAAAGGCAGCAACATGTAGGTAAATCCCCTGCAAACAAATGTGGATAGGGAAATGAATTAAAATAAAAATTAAATAAATAAAAATTAACCAAAATCAATTGGAGAGAGGTTCCATAGCAGAGAATCTGGCTTCCCGTCACCCACCACTGGAACAGTCCATTCTCAGATATTTAGGCCCCGGCACCCAGGCAGAGGAGAGAGGTCCCGTAACAGAGAATCTGTCTTCATGTCAGCAGAGAATTAGTCTGCATGTCATAGCAGAGAATGAGGCTTCACGTCAGCCACCACTGCAACAGTCCATTGGCATATATTTAGGCCCAGCACCCAGGCAGAGGAGGGAGGTCCCGTAACAGAGAATCTGTCTTCATGTCAGCAGAGAATTAGTCTGCATGTCATAGCAGAGAATGAGGCTTCACGTCAGCCACCACTGCAACAGTCCATTGGCATATATTTAGGCCCAGCACACACACAGGCAGAGGAGAGAGGTCCCGTAACAGAGAATCTGGCTTCATGTCAGCAGAGAATCAGTCTGCATGTCATAGCAGAGAATGAGGCTTCACGTCAGCCACCACTGCAACAGTCCATTGGCATATATTTAGGCCCAGCACACACACAGGCAGAGGAGAGAGGTCCCGTAACAGAGAATCTGGCTTCATGTCAGCAGAGAATCAGTCTGCATGTCATAGCAGAGAATCAGGCTTCACGTCACCCACCACTGCAACAGTCCATTGTCATAAATTTAGGCCCAGCACTAGTGTTGAGCGGCATGTCCCATATTCGAATTCGCGAAATTTTGTGAATATTCGAAAGAATATTCGTAAAATATTCGCGATTATTCAAATTCGTTATTATTTCGCATATGCGATAATTCGAATTTTCGCATCGCATAATACATATGCTATGCAAAATTCACATGTGCGCTAATGAAATCGCCTTACGAAGATTCGCAACTCAATTCAATCACTAATGTATGAATGCAATGCCCTTTGCCTCTGTTCTGGGACAAGTGTAGATATTCGCATGTGCGCTAATAAAATCGCCTTACGAAGATTCGCACCTCAATCACTTTCTAGGGAATGTGAGACTTTTGGGAATCAATCGAGATACAGTGGGGGGTGATGACAGTAGTTGACAGAGTACAGATCAATGTAATCTGTAAGGTGGAAAGTAAAATAAAAAATACGAATATTCGTAAATCGAATTTTACGAAGTTCTACGTATTCGCGAATATGGTGCTATACTATATGAATGCACAGGCCTTTGCCTCTCTGTTCTGGGGACAAGTGTAGATATTTGCATTTGCGTTAATAAAATCGCCTTACGAAGATTCGCAGCTCAATTCAATCACTAATGTATGAATGCAAAGCCCTTTGCCTCTGTTCTGGGACAAGTGTAGATATTCGCATGTGCGCTAATAAAATCGCCTTACGAAGATTCGCAACTCAATTCACTAATGTATGAATGCAAAGCCCTTTGCCTCTGTTCTGGGACGTGCCGATATTCGCATGTGCGCTAATAAAATCGCCTTACGAAGATTCGCGCCTCAATCACTTTCTAGGCAATGTGAGTAAGATCTGAGCTGTTGGACCTTTGGGAAACAATCAATTATATGTGTACTGTAATTTTGTGGGGGGGGGGGAAAAAACAAAAAACGAATATTCGTTTTTACGAATATATAGCACTATATTCGAAATATTCGCGAAATCGCGAAGTTGCGATATTCGCGAAAAAAATTTGCTTTTCGAATATTCGCGCTCAACACTACCCAGCACCCAGGCAGAGGAGAGAGGTCCCGTAACAGAGAATCTGGCTTCATGTCAGCAGAGAATCAGTCTGCATGTCATAGCAGAGAATGAGGCTTCATGTCAGCCACCACTGCAACAGTCCATTGGCATATATTTAGGCCCAGCACCCAGGCAGAGGAGGGAGGTCCCGTAACAGAGAATCTGTCTTCATGTCAGCAGAGAATTAGTCTGCATGTCATAGCAGAGAATGAGGCTTCACGTCAGCCACCACTGCAACAGTCCATAGGCATATATTTAGGCCCAGCACACACACAGGCAGAGGAGAGAGGTCCCGTAACAGAGAATCTGGCTTCATGTCAGCAGAGAATTAGTCTGCATGTCATAGCAGAGAATGAGGCTTCACGTCAGCCACCACTGCAACAGTCCATTGGCATATATTTAGGCCCAGCACACACACAGGCAGAGGAGAGAGGTCCCGTAACAGAGAATCTGGCTTCATGTCAGCAGAGAATCAGTCTGCATGTCATAGCAGAGAATGAGGCTTCACGTCAGCCACCACTGCAACAGTCCATTGGCATATATTTAGGCCCAGCACCCAGGCAGAGGAGGGAGGTCCCGTAACAGAGAATCTGTCTTCATGTCAGCAGAGAATTAGTCTGCATGTCATAGCAGAGAATGAGGCTTCACGTCAGCCACCACTGCAACAGTCCATTGGCATATATTTAGGCCCAGCACCCAGGCAGAGGAGGGAGGTCCCGTAACAGAGAATCTGTCTTCATGTCAGCAGAGAATTAGTCTGCATGTCATAGCAGAGAATGAGGCTTCACGTCAGCCACCACTGCAACAGTCCATTGGCATATATTTAGGCCCAGCACACACACAGGCAGAGGAGAGAGGTCCCGTAACAGAGAATCTGGCTTCATGTCAGCAGAGAATCAGTCTGCATGTCATAGCAGAGAATGAGGCTTCACGTCAGCCACCACTGCAACAGTCCATTGGCATATATTTAGGCCCAGCACACACACAGGCAGAGGAGAGAGGTCCCGTAACAGAGGATCTGGCTTCATGTCAGCAGAGAATCAGTCTGCATGTCATAGCAGAGAATCAGGCTTCACGTCAGCCACCACTGCAACAGTCCATTGTCATAAATTTAGGCCCAGCACCCAGGCAGAGGAGAGAGGTCCCGTAACAGAGAATCTGGCTTCATGTCAGCAGAGAATCAGTCTTCATATCATAGCAGAGAATCAGGCTTCACGTCACCCACCACTGTAAGAGTCAATTTTCATAAATTTAGGCCCAGAACCCAGGCAGAGGAGAAAGGTCCCGTAACAGACAATCTGGCTTCATGTCAGCAGAGAATCAGTCTTCATATCATAGCAGAGAATCAGGCTTCACGTCACCCACCACTGTAAGAGTCAATTTTCATAAATTTAGGCCCAGAACCCAGGCAGAGGAGAAAGGTCCCGTAACAGACAATCTGGCTTCATGTCAGCAGAGAATCAGTCTTCATATCATAGCAGAGAATCAGGCTTCACGTCACCCACCACTGCAACAGTCCATTGGCATATATTTAGGCCTAGCACACAGGCAGAGCAGAGAGGTCCCGTAACAGACAATCTGGCTTCATGACAGCAGAGAATCAGTCTGCATGTCATAGCAGAGAATCAGGCTTCACGTCACCCACCACTGCAACAGTCCATTGTCATAAATTTAGGCCCAGCACCCAGGCAGAGGAGAGAGGTCCCGTAACAGAGGATCTGGCTTCATGTCAGCAGAGAATCAGTCTGCATGTCATAGCAGAGAATGAGGCTTCACGTCAGCCACCACTGCAACAGTCCATTGTCATAAATTTAGGCCCAGCACCCAGGCAGAGGAGAGAGGTCCCGTAAAAGAGGATCTGGCTTCATGTCAGCAGAGAATCAGTCTGCATGTCATAGCAGAGAATGAGGCTTCACGTCAGCCACCACTGCAACAGTCCATTGTCATAAATTTAGGCCCAGCACCCAGGCAGAGGAGAGAGGTCCCGTAACAGACAATCTGGCTTCATGTCAGCAGAGAATTAGTCTGCATGTCATAGCAGAGAATGAGGCTTCACGTCAGCCACCACTGCAACAGTCCATTGGCATATATTTAGGCCTAGCACACAGGCAGAGGAGAGAGGTCCCGTAACAGACAATCTGGCTTCATGTCAGCAGAGAATCAGTCTGCATGTCATAGCAGAGAATGAGGCTTCACGTCACCCACCACTGCAACAGTCCATTGGCATATATTTAGGCCTAGCACACAGGCAGAGCAGAGAGGTCCCGTAACAGACAATCTGGCTTCATGTCAGCAGAGAATCAGTCTGCATGTCATAGCAGAGAATGAGGCTTCACGTCACCCACCACTGCAACAGTCCATTGGCATATATTTAGGCCTAGCACACAGGCAGAGCAGAGAGGTCCCGTAACAGACAATCT
This sequence comes from Bufo gargarizans, assembly GCF_014858855.1. Classification (NCBI taxonomy): domain Eukaryota; kingdom Metazoa; phylum Chordata; class Amphibia; order Anura; family Bufonidae; genus Bufo; species Bufo gargarizans. The sequence goes on along the minus strand of NC_058086.1, from coordinate 156,833,057 downwards.
GGCTTCATGACAGCAGAGAATCAGTCTGCATGTCATAGCAGAGAATGAGGCTTCACGTCAGCCACCACTGCAACAGTCCATTGGCATATATTTAGGCCTAGCACACAGGCAGAGCAGAGAGGTCCCGTAACAGAGGTTCTGGCTTCATGTCAGCAGAGAATCAGTCTGCATGTCATAGCAGAGAATCAGGCTTCACGTCAGCCACCACTGCAACAGTCCATTGTCATAAATTTAGGCCCAGCACCCAGGCAGAGGAGAGAGGTCCCGTAACAGACAATCTGGCTTCATGTCAGCAGAGAATTAGTCTGCATGTCATAGCAGAGAATCAGGCTTCATGTCAGCCACCACTGCAACAGTCCATTGGCATATATTTAGGCCTAGCACACAGGCAGAGCAGAGAGGTCCCGTAACAGACAATCTGGCTTCATGACAGCAGAGAATCAGTCTGCATGTCATAGCAGAGAATGAGGCTTCACGTCACCCACCACTGCAACAGTCCATTGGCATATATTTAGGCCTAGCACACAGGCAGAGCAGAGAGGTCCCGTAACAGACAATCTGGCTTCATGTCAGCAGAGAATCAGTCTGCATGTCATAGCAGAGAATCAGGCTTCACGTCAGCCACCACTGCAACAGTCCATTGGCATATATTTAGGCCAAGCACACAGGCAGAGGAGAGAGGTCCCGTAACAGACAATCTGGCTTCATGTCAGCAGAGAATCAGTCTGCATGTCATAGCAGAGAATGAGGCTTCACGTCAGCCACCACTGCAACAGTCCATTGTCATAAATTTAGGCCCAGCACCCAGGCAGAGGAGAGAGGTCCCGTAACAGACAATCTGGCTTCATGTCAGCAGAGAATTAGTCTGCATGTCATAGCAGAGAATCAGGCTTCATGTCAGCCACCACTGCAACAGTCCATTGGCATATATTAAGGCCTAGCACACAGGCAGAGGAGAGGTTCATTCAACTTTGGGTAGCATCGCAATATAATGGTAAAATGAAAATAAAAATAGGATTGAATGAGGAAGTGCCCTGGAGTCCAATAATATATGGTTATGGGGAGGTAGTTAATGTCTAATCTGGACAAGGGACGGACAGGTCCTGTGGGATCCATGCCTGGTTCATTTTTATGAACGTCAGCTTGTCCACATTGGCTGTAGACAGGCGGCTGCGTTTGTCTGTAATGACGCCCCCTGCCGTGCTGAATACACGTTCAGACAAAACGCTGGCTGCCGGGCAGGCCAGCACCTCCAAGGCATAAAAGGCTAGCTCTGGCCACGTGGACAATTTAGAGACCCAGAAGTTGAATGGGGCCGAACCATCAGTCAGTACGTGGAGGGGTGTGCACACGTACTGTTCCACCATGTTAGTGAAATGTTGCCTCCTGCTAACACGTTGCGTATCAGGTGGTGGTGCAGTTAGCTGTGGCGTGTTGACAAAAGTTTTCCACATCTCTGCCATGCTAACCCTGCCCTCAGAGGAGCTGGCCGTGACACAGCTGCCTTGGCGACCTCTTGCTCCTCCTCTGCCTTGGCCTTGGGCTTCCACTTGTTCCCCTGTGACATTTGGGAATGCTCTCAGTAGCGCGTCTACCAACGTGCGCTTGTACTCGCGCATCTTCCTATCACGCTCCAGTGCAGGAAGTAAGGTGGGCACATTGTCTTTGTAGCGTGGATCCAGCAGGGTGGCAACCCAGTAGTCCGCACAGGTTAAAATGTGGGCAACTCTGCTGTCGTTGCGCAGGCACTGCAGCATGTAGTCGCTCATGTGTGCCAGGCTGCCCAGGGATAAGGACAAGCTGTCCTCTGTGGGAGGCGTATCGTCATCGTCCTGCCTTTCCCCCCAGCCACGCACCAGTGATGGACCCGAGCTGCGTTGGGTGCCACCCCGCTGTGACCATGCTTCATCCTCATCCTCCTCCACCTCCTCCTCATCCTCGTCCTCCTCGTCCTCCAGTAGTGGGCCCTGGCTGGCCACATTTGTACCTGGCCTCTGCTGTTGCCAAAAACCTCCCTCTGAGTCACTTCGAAGAGACTGGCCTGAAAGTGCTAAAAATGACCCCTCTTCCTCCTCCTCCTCCTCCTCCTCCTGGGCCACCTCCTCTTCCATCATCGCCCTAAGTGTTTTCTCAAGGAGACATAGAAGTGGTATTGTAACGCTGATAACGGTGTCATCGCCACTGGCCATGTTGGTGGAGTACTCGAAACAGCGCAACAGGGCACACAGGTCTCGCATGGAGGCCCAGTCATTGGTGGTGAAGTGGTGCTGTTCTGTAGTGCGACTGACCCGTGCGTGCTGCAGCTGAAACTCCACTATGGCCTGCTGCTGCTCGCACAGTCTGTCCAGCATGTGCAAGGTGGAGTTCCACCTGGTGGGCACGTCGCATATGAGGCGGTGAGCGGGAAGGCCGAAGTTACGCTGTAGCGCAGACAGGCGAGCAGCAGCAGGATGTGAACGCCGGAAGCGCGAACAGACGGCCCGCACTTTATGCAGCAGCTCTGACATGTCGGGGTAGTTGTGAATGAACTTCTGCACCACCAAATTCAGCACATGCGCCAAGCAAGGGATGTGCGTCAAATTGGCTAGTCCCAGAGCTGCAACGAGATTTCGCCCATTATCACACACCACCAGGCCGGGCTTGAGGCTCACCGGCAGCAACCACTCGTCGGTCTGTTGTTCTATACCCCGCCACAACTCCTGTGCGGTGTGGGGCCTGTCCCCCAAACATATGAGTTTCAGAATGGCCTGCTGACGTTTACCCCGGGCTGTGCTGAAGTTGGTGGTGAAGGTGTGTGGCTGACTGGATGAGCAGGTGGAAGAAGAGGAGGAGGAAGCCGAGAAGGAGGAGGTGGCAACAGGAGGCAAAGAATGTTGCCCTGCGATCCTTGGCGGCGGAAGGACGTGCGCCAAACAGCTCTCCGCCTGGGGCCCAGCTGCCACTACATTTACCCAGTGTGCAGTTAGGGAGATATAGCGTCCCTGGCCGTGCTTACTGGTCCACGTATCTGTGGTTAGGTGGACCTTGCCACAGATGGCGTTGCGCAGTGCACACTTGATTTTATCGGATACTTGGTTGTGCAGGGAAGGCACGGCTCTCTTGGAGAAGTAGTGCCGGCTGGGAACAACATACTGTGGGACAGCAAGCGACATGAGCTGTTTGAAGCTGTCTGTGTCCACCAGCCTAAATGACAGCATTTCATAGGCCAGTAGTTTAGAAATGCTGGCATTCAGGGCCAGGGATCGAGGGTGGCTAGGTGGGAATTTACGCTTTCTATCAAATGTTTGTGAGATGGAGAGCTGAACGCTGGCGTGTGACATGGTTGAGACGCTTGGTGACGGAGGTGGTGGTGGTGGTGTTGGTGGTACATCCCCTGTTTGCTGGGCGGCAGGTGCCAACGTTCCTCCAGAGGCGGAGGAAGAGGCCGAGGCGGCAGCAGCAGAATAGGCCGAGGCGGCAGCAGCAGAAGAGGTAGCAGGGGGAGCCTGAGTGACTTCCTTGGTTTTAAGGTGTTTACTCCACTGCAGTTCATGCTTTGCATGCAGGTGCCTGGTCATGCAGGTTGTGCTCAGGTTCAGAACGTTAATGCCTCGCTTCAGGCTCTGATGGCACAGCGTGCAAACCACTCGGGTCTTGTCGTCAGCACATTGTTTGAAGAAGTGCCATGCCAGGGAACTCCTTGAAGCTGCCTTTGGGGTGCTCGGTCCCAGATGGCGGCGGTCAGTAGCAGGCGGAGTCTCTTGGCGGCGGGTGTTCTGCTTTTGCCCACTGCTCCCTCTTTTGCTACGCTGTTGGCTCGGTCTCACCACTGCCTCTTCCTCCGAACTGTGAAAGTCAGTGGCACGACCTTCATTCCATGTGGGGTCTAGGACCTCATCGTCCCCTGCATCGTCTTCCACCCAGTCTTGATCCCTGACCTCCTGTTCAGTCTGCACACTGCAGAAAGACGCAGCAGTTGGCACCTGTGTTTCGTCATCATCAGAGACATGCTGAGGTGGTATTCCCATGTCCTCATCATCAGGAAACATAAGTGGTTGTGCGTCAGTGCATTCTATGTCTTTCACCGCTGGGGAAGGGCTAGGTGGATGCCCTTGGGAAACCCTGCCAGCGGAGTCTTCAAACAGCATAAGAGACTGCTGCATAACTTGAGGCTGAGACAGTTTCCCTGGTATGCATGGGGGTGATGTGACAGACTGATGGGGTTGGTTTTCAGGCGCCATCTGTGCGCTTTCTGCAGAAGACTGGGTGGGAGATAATGTGAACGTGCTGGATCCACTGTCGGCCACCCAATTGACTAATGCCTGTACCTGCTCAGGCCTTACCATCCTTAGAACGGCATTGGGCCCCACCATATATCGCTGTAAATTCTGGCGGCTACTGGGACCTGAGGTAGTTGGTACACTAGGACGTGTGGATGTGGCAGAACGGCCACGTCCTCTCCCAGCACCAGAGGGTCCACTAACACCACCACGACCATGTCCACGTCCGCGTCCCTTACTAGATGTTTTTCTCATTGTTATGGTTCACCACAACAACAAATATATTATTTGGCCCAATGTATTGTATTCAAATTCAGCGGGATATAAATTTGAGGCCTAGTATTTAGGCGCTGGGTGACCGGTATGGATTTAGTGACAGAATTAGACTTGGAAATGCACAGAAGCGTGTGTGTGAAGTTATTCTGAATGACCCTATGTGCACCTTGAATATTATATACCCTTTTAGGGATAGATTTCAAATAGCTCTGATATAGCAGAAACCACTAAATTATGAAATTGCTAAATTGGGAATTGTATTTCAACCCAGAACAAGAAATGTGCTTGAACGGACACTAAATAACTCGCCCAGCTACAGCACTAAGGACAGATTTAGCGGGATATAAATTTGAGGCCTAGTATTTAGGCGCTGGGTGACAGGTATGGGTTTAGTGACAGAATTAGACTTGGAAATGCACAGTAGCGGTGTGTGTGAAGTTATTCTGAATGACCCTATGTGCACCTTGAATATTATATACCCTTTTAGGGATAGATTTCAAATAGCTCTGATATAGCAGAAACCACTAAATTATGAAATTGCTAAATTGGGAATTGTATTTCAACCCAGAACAAGAAATGTGCTTGAACGGACACTAAATAACTCGCCCAGCTACAGCACTAAGGACAGATTTAGCTGGATATAAATTTGAGGCCTAGTATTTAGGCGCTGGGTGACAGGTATGGGTTTAGTGACAGAATTAGACTTGGAAATACACAGTAGCGGGTGTGTGTGAAGTTATTCTGAATGACCCAATGTGCACCTTGAATATTATATACCCTTTTAGGGATAGATTTCAAATAGCTCTGATATAGCAGAAACCACTAAATTATGAAATTGCTAAATTGGGAATTGTATTTCAACCCAGAACAAGAAATGTGCTTGAACGGACACTAAATAACTCGCCCAGCTACAGCACTAAGGACAGATTTAGCTGGATATAAATTTGAGGCCTAGTATTTAGGCGCTGGGTGACAGGTATGGGTTTAGTGACAGAATTAGACTTGGAAATACACAGTAGCGGGTGTGTGTGAAGTTATTCTGAATGACCCAATGTGCACCTTGAATATTATATACCCTTTTAGGGATAGATTTCAAATAGCTCTGATATAGCAGAAACCACTAAATTATGAAATTGCTAAATTGGGAATTGTATTTCAACCCAGAACAAGAAATGTGCTTGAACGGACACTAAATAACTCGCCCAGCTACAGCACTAAGGACAGATTTAGCTGGATATAAATTTGAGGCCTAGTATTTAGGCGCTGGGTGACAGGTATGGGTTTAGTGACAGAATTAGACTTGGAAATACACAGTAGCGGGTGTGTGTGAAGTTATTCTGAATGACCCAATGTGCACCTTGAATATTATATACCCTTTTAGGGATAGATTTCAAATAGCTCTGATATAGCAGAAACCACTAAATTATGAAATTGCTAAATTGGGAATTGTATTTCAACCCAGAACAAGAAATGTGCTTGAACGGACACTAAATAACTCGCCCAGCTACAGCACTAGGGACAGATTTAGCTGGATATAAATTTGAGGCCTAGTATTTAGGCGCTGGGTGACAGGTATGGGTTTAGTGACAGAATTAGACTTGGAAATACACAGTAGCGGGTGTGTGTGAAGTTATTCTGAATGACCCAATGTGCACCTTGAATATTATATACCCTTTTAGGGATAGATTTCAAATAGCTCTGATATAGCAGAAACCACTAAATTATGAAATTGCTAAATTGGGAATTGTATTTCAACCCAGAACAAGAAATGTGCTTGAACGGACACTAAATAACTCGCCCAGCTACAGCACTAAGGACAGATTTAGCTGGATATAAATTTGAGGCCTAGTATTTAGGCGCTGGGTGACAGGTATGGGTTTAGTGACAGAATTAGACTTGGAAATACACAGTAGCGGGTGTGTGTGAAGTTATTCTGAATGACCCAATGTGCACCTTGAATATTATATACCCTTTTAGGGATAGATTTCAAATAGCTCTGATATAGCAGAAACCACTAAATTATGAAATTGCTAAATTGGGAATTGTATTTCAACCCAGAACAAGAAATGTGCTTGAACGGACACTAAATAACTCGCCCAGCTACAGCACTAAGGACAGATTTAGCTGGATATAAATTTGAGGCCTAGTATTTAGGCGCTGGGTGACAGGTATGGGTTTAGTGACAGAATTAGACTTGGAAATACACAGTAGCGGGTGTGTGTGAAGTTATTCTGAATGACCCAATGTGCACCTTGAATATTATATACCCTTTTAGGGATAGATTTCAAATAGCTCTGATATAGCAGAAACCACTAAATTATGAAATTGCTAAATTGGGAATTGTATTTCAACCCAGAACAAGAAATGTGCTTGAACGGACACTAAATAACTCGCCCAGCTACAGCACTAAGGACAGATTTAGCTGGATATAAATTTGAGGCCTAGTATTTAGGCGCTGGGTGACAGGTATGGGTTTAGTGACAGAATTAGACTTGGAAATACACAGTAGCGGGTGTGTGTGAAGTTATTCTGAATGACCCAATGTGCACCTTGAATATTATATACCCTTTTAGGGATAGATTTCAAATAGCTCTGATATAGCAGAAACCACTAAATTATGAAATTGCTAAATTGGGAATTGTATTTCAACCCAGAACAAGAAATGTGCTTGAACGGACACTAAATAACTCGCCCAGCTACAGCACTAAGGACAGATTTAGCTGGATATAAATTTGAGGCCTAGTATTTAGGCGCTGGGTGACAGGTATGGGTTTAGTGACAGAATTAGACTTGGAAATACACAGTAGCGGGTGTGTGTGAAGTTATTCTGAATGACCCAATGTGCACCTTGAATATTATATACCCTTTTAGGGATAGATTTCAAATAGCTCTGATATAGCAGAAACCACTAAATTATGAAATTGCTAAATTGGGAATTGTATTTCAACCCAGAACAAGAAATGTGCTTGAACGGACACTAAATAACTCGCCCAGCTACAGCACTAAGGACAGATTTAGCTGGATATAAATTTGAGGCCTAGTATTTAGGCGCTGGGTGACAGGTATGGGTTTAGTGACAGAATTAGACTTGGAAATACACAGTAGCGGTGTGTGTGAAGTTATTCTGAATGACCCAATGTGCACCTTGAATATTATATACCCTTTTAGGGATAGATTTCAAATAGCTCTGATATAGCAGAAACCACTAAATTATGAAATTGCTAAATTGGGAATTGTATTTCAACCCAGAACAAGAAATGTGCTTGAACGGACACTAAATAACTCGCCCAGCTACAGCACTAAGGACAGATTTAGCTGGATATAAATTTGAGGCCTAGTATTTAGGCGCTGGGTGACAGGTATGGGTTTAGTGACAGAATTAGACTTGGAAATACACAGTAGCGGGTGTGTGTGAAGTTATTCTGAATGACCCAATGTGCACCTTGAATATTATATACCCTTTTAGGGATAGATTTCAAATAGCTCTGATATAGCAGAAACCACTAAATTATGAAATTGCTAAATTGGGAATTGTATTTCAACCCAGAACAAGAAATGTGCTTGAACGGACACTAAATAACTCGCCCAGCTACAGCACTAAGGACAGATTTAGCTGGATATAAATTTGAGGCCTAGTATTTAGGCGCTGGGTGACAGGTATGGGTTTAGTGACAGAATTAGACTTGGAAATACACAGTAGCGGGTGTGTGTGAAGTTATTCTGAATGACCCAATGTGCACCTTGAATATTATATACCCTTTTAGGGATAGATTTCAAATAGCTCTGATATAGCAGAAACCACTAAATTATGAAATTGCTAAATTGGGAATTGTATTTCAACCCAGAACAAGAAATGTGCTTGAACGGACACTAAATAACTCGCCCAGCTACAGCACTAAGGACAGATTTAGCTGGATATAAATTTGAGGCCTAGTATTTAGGCGCTGGGTGACAGGTATGGGTTTAGTGACAGAATTAGACTTGGAAATACACAGTAGCGGGTGTGTGTGAAGTTATTCTGAATGACCCAATGTGCACCTTGAATATTATATACCCTTTTAGGGATAGATTTCAAATAGCTCTGATATAGCAGAAACCACTAAATTATGAAATTGCTAAATTGGGAATTGTATTTCAACCCAGAACAAGAAATGTGCTTGAACGGACACTAAATAACTCGCCCAGCTACAGCACTAGGGACAGATTTAGCTGGATATAAATTTGAGGCCTAGTATTTAGGCGCTGGGTGACAGGTATGGGTTTAGTGACAGAATTAGACTTGGAAATACACAGTAGCGGGTGTGTGTGAAGTTATTCTGAATGACCCAATGTGCACCTTGAATATTATATACCCTTTTAGGGATAGATTTCAAATAGCTCTGATATAGCAGAAACCACTAAATTATGAAATTGCTAAATTGGGAATTGTATTTCAACCCAGAACAAGAAATGTGCTTGAACGGACACTAAATAACTCGCCCAGCTACAGCACTAAGGACAGATTTAGCTGGATATAAATTTGAGGCCTAGTATTTAGGCGCTGGGTGACAGGTATGGGTTTAGTGACAGAATTAGACTTGGAAATACACAGTAGCGGGTGTGTGTGAAGTTATTCTGAATGACCCAATGTGCACCTTGAATATTATATACCCTTTTAGGGATAGATTTCAAATAGCTCTGATATAGCAGAAACCACTAAATTATGAAATTGCTAAATTGGGAATTGTATTTCAACCCAGAACAAGAAATGTGCTTGAACGGACACTAAATAACTCGCCCAGCTACAGCACTAAGGACAGATTTAGCTGGATATAAATTTGAGGCCTAGTATTTAGGCGCTGGGTGACAGGTATGGATTTAGTGACAGAATTAGACTTGGAAATGCACAGTAAGCGGTGTGTGTGAAGTTATTCTGAATGACCCTATGTGCACCTTGAATATTATATACCCTTTTAGGGATAGATTTCAAATAGCTCTGATATAGCAGAAACCACTAAATTATGAAATTGCTAAATTGGGAATTGTATTTCAACCCAGAACAAGAAATGTGCTTGAACGGACACTAAATAACTCGCCCAGCTACAGCACTAAGGACAGATTTAGCTGGATATAAATTTGAGGCCTAGTATTTAGGCGCTGGTGACAGGTATGGGTTTAGTGACAGAATTAGACTTGGAAATACACAGTAGCGGGTGTGTGTGAAGTTATTCTGAATGACCCAATGTGCACCTTGAATATTATATACCCTTTTAGGGATAGATTTCAAATAGCTCTGATATAGCAGAAACCACTAAATTATGAAATTGCTAAATTGGGAATTGTATTTCAACCCAGAACAAGAAATGTGCTTGAACGGACACTAAATAACTCGCCCAGCTACAGCACTAAGGACAGATTTAGCTGGATATAAATTTGAGGCCTAGTATTTAGGCGCTGGGTGACAGGTATGGGTTTAGTGACAGAATTAGACTTGGAAATACACAGTAGCGGGTGTGTGTGAAGTTATTCTGAATGACCCAATGTGCACCTTGAATATTATATACCCTTTTAGGGATAGATTTCAAATAGCTCTGATATAGCAGAAACCACTAAATTATGAAATTGCTAAATTGGGAATTGTATTTCAACCCAGAACAAGAAATGTGCTTGAACGGACACTAAATAACTCGCCCAGCTACAGCACTAAGGACAGATTTAGCTGGATATAAATTTGAGGCCTAGTATTTAGGCGCTGGGTGACCGGTATGGATTTAGTGACAGAATTAGACTTGGAAATGCACAGTAAGCGGTGTGTGTGAAGTTATTCTGAATGACCCTATGTGCACCTTGAATATTATATACCCTTTTAGGGATAGATTTCAAATAGCTCTGATATAGCAGAAACCACTAAATTATGAAATTGCTAAATTGGGAATTGTATTTCAACCCAGAACAAGAAATGTGCTTGAACGGACACTAAATAACTCGCCCAGCTACAGCACTAAGGACAGATTTAGCTGGATATAAATTTGAGGCCTAGTATTTAGGCGCTGGGTGACAGGTATGGGTTTAGTGACAGAATTAGACTTGGAAATACACAGTAGCGGGTGTGTGTGAAGTTATTCTGAATGACCCAATGTGCACCTTGAATATTATATACCCTTTTAGGGATAGATTTCAAATAGCTCTGATATAGCAGAAACCACTAAATTATGAAATTGCTAAATTGGGAATTGTATTTCAACCCAGAACAAGAAATGTGCTTGAACGGACACTAAATAACTCGCCCAGCTACAGCACTAAGGACAGATTTAGCTGGATATAAATTTGAGGCCTAGTATTTAGGCGCTGGGTGACAGGTATGGGTTTAGTGACAGAATTAGACTTGGAAATACACAGTAGCGGGTGTGTGTGAAGTTATTCTGAATGACCCAATGTGCACCTTGAATATTATATACCCTTTTAGGGATAGATTTCAAATAGCTCTGATATAGCAGAAACCACTAAATTATGAAATTGCTAAATTGGGAATTGTATTTCAACCCAGAACAAGAAATGTGCTTGAACGGACACTAAATAACTCGCCCAGCTACAGCACTAAGGACAGATTTAGCGGGATATAAATTTGAGGCCTAGTATTTAGGCGCTGGGTGACAGGTATGGGTTTAGTGACAGAATTAGACTTGGAAATACACAGTAGCGGGTGTGTGTGAAGTTATTCTGAATGACCCAATGTGCACCTTGAATATTATATACCCTTTTAGGGATAGATTTCAAATAGCTCTGATATAGCAGAAACCACTAAATTATGAAATTGCTAAATTGGGAATTGTATTTCAACCCAGAACAAAAAATGTGCTTTGACGGACACTAAATAACTTCCCAGCCACAACAGGACAGCGTTAACGAGAGATTTAGCAGGATATAAATTTGAGGCCTAGTATTTAGGCGCTGGGTGACAGGTATGGGTTTAGTGACAGAATTAGACTTAGAAATACACAGTAGCGGGTGTGTGTGAAGTTATTCTGAATGACCCAATGTGCACCTTGAATATTATATACCCTTTTAGGGATAGATTTCAAATAGCTCTGATATAGCAGAAACCACTAAATAATGAAATTGCTAAATTGGGAATTGTATTTCAACCCAGAACAAGAAATGTGCTTGAACGGACACTAAATAACTCGCCCAGCTACAGCACTAAGGACAGATTTAGCTGGATATAAATTTGAGGCCTAGTATTTAGGCGCTGGGTGACAGGTATGGGTTTAGTGACAGAATTAGACTTGGAAATACACAGTAGCGGGTGTGTGTGAAGTTATTCTGAATGACCCAATGTGCACCTTGAATATTATATACCCTTTTAGGGATAGATTTCAAATAGCTCTGATATAGCAGAAACCACTAAATTATGAAATTGCTAAATTGGGAATTGTATTTCAACCCAGAACAAGAAATGTGCTTGAACGGACACTAAATAACTCGCCCAGCTACAGCACTAGGGACAGATTTAGCTGGATATAAATTTGAGGCCTAGTATTTAGGCGCTGCGTGACAGGTATGGGTTTAGTGACAGAATTAGACTTGGAAATACACAGTAGCGGGTGTGTGTGAAGTTATTCTGAATGACCCAATGTGCACCTTGAATATTATATACCCTTTTAGGGATAGATTTCAAATAGCTCTGATATAGCAGAAACCACTAAATTATGAAATTGCTAAATTGGGAATTGTATTTCAACCCAGAACAAGAAATGTGCTTGAACGGACACTAAATAACTCGCCCAGCTACAGCACTAAGGACAGATTTAGCTGGATATAAATTTGAGGCCTAGTATTTAGGCGCTGGGTGACAGGTATGGGTTTAGTGACAGAATTAGACTTGGAAATACACAGTAGCGGGTGTGTGTGAAGTTATTCTGAATGACCCAATGTGCACCTTGAATATTAGATACCCTTTTAGGGATAGATTTCAAATAGCTCTGATATAGCAGAAACCACTAAATTATGAAATTGCTAAATTGGGAATTGTATTTCAACCCAGAACAAGAAATGTGCTTGAACGGACACTAAATAACTCGCCCAGCTACAGCACTAAGGACAGATTTAGCTGGATATAAATTTGAGGCCTAGTATTTAGGCGCTGGGTGACCGGTATGGATTTAGTGACAGAATTAGACTGGGATATGGCCAAAAAATAAACAGACTATTGCTGGTTAAATGCACTTGGTGTGACATCTTCACCCTGATGTAGGCTTTAGCCAAAAAACAACCACACCATTGAGGGTTAAATGCACTTGGTGACAGGCGCAGCTTGCCCCTGATTTAGTATATGGCCAAAAAATGAACAGACTATTGCTGGTTAAATGCACTTGGTGTGACAGCTTCACCCTGATGTAGGCTTTAGCCAAAAAACAACCACACCATTGAGGGTTAAATGCACTTGGTCGCAGCTTGTGCTGGCGCACCACAAGACACAAAATGGCCGCCGATCACCCCAGAAAAATGTGACTGACAAACGGTCTGTGCAGCCTAAAAACAGTGAGCAATTGAGGATCAGCAGCTCAATGATCCACAGCTGCAGATCGATCAGTTAATCAAGTCCTTTGGAGGAGTTAATCTGCCTAATCTCGCCCTACTGTCGCAGCCGCAACCTCTCCCTACGCTAATCAGAGCAGAGTGACGGGCGGCGCTATGTGACTCCAGCTTAAATAGAGGCTGGGTCACATGGTGCTCTGGCCAATCACAGCCATGCCAATAGTAGGCATGGCTGTGATGGCCTCTTGGGGCAAGTAGTATGACGCTTGTTGATTGGCTGCTTTGCAGCCTTTCAAAAAGCGCCAAGAAAGCGTCACAAAAGCGCGAAGAAAGCGACGAACACCGAACCCGAACCCGGACTTTTACGAAAATGTCCGGGTTCGGGTCCGTGTCACGGACACCCCAAAATTCGGTACGAACCCGAACTATACAGTTCGAGTTCGCTCATCCCTAACAGGGAGTCCTTTTGTGTTCTACTCGTTCTATGTGGCCCTTCTGCCAAAGATAGAACAGATCACAGACCCATTGAAGTCACATGGCCGGCACATGGCCAGTGTCCATGTTTTGTGGATCTGTGGTTTGTAGTCTGCAAAATGGACACGGTCGTCTGAATGGGGCCTTAGGAATGTTGATCTTAAGCACACACATGGCTGTTTCTAATTGTGTACTTAGGGGTAATAGAACTTTTTTTTAAGAACATCTATGTGAATGCATTTTACGATGAATATAAGGTCTATCATGCATATAAAGACATTATATAGTGACTTGACCTTATAGACCTACATCTCCAAGTGTAAAATAGAGTGAAAATGATTTACAGTGATATTCCATAATCCAGAAGATGTGTATCTAGGGGCCTTTGTTAGTCATTAGGAAGGATGCATCGGCCAAATATAACAACATATGGTTACTGCTGTGATACAGTCCGTATCCAAGCATCTTGAGATGCAATCAATTATACTGACCCCCAACTGATGGCTGTTTCAGAATATGCGGCAATTAACAATTTATTATATAATTATACCATCTTTAATGCTGAAATAAGATTTCACTTTGGTTGTAGAAAGTAGGATATGCTATGGTATTTGGCAATTACAGCCTGTATTATTTTATGGATTCAATAAGTGGCTGTCCATATATGTATACATGTATAAAATACAATCATTTCCAATTTATGATCCTAGATACATTGCAGACAAAAAAAAACCAAAAACATTTCGTTTTTGAAGGGGTTATCCCATGATTAATATAAATGAGCAGGGTATGTATGGAGCCTGCTCATGAGGTGATCCCACTCCATGAGTGGTGAATGCTGGCTGTATAACACAGCGGACAGCAATGATTGGGATGGGAGTCGTCTCCGATCTCTGTTGTCACTATACGTTATGGGCAGGGGTGCACAGCCAATGAGGCCAGATGAGGCGACTGCCTCAGGCAGCACCAGGTAGGGGCAAGAGGGGGGTAGCAGAAGGACCATTGGCAATGAGCGCTTCCATTGTGGAAACGTTCATCTCTACATATTAAACTGCATCACTGTACTCAGGACAGCAATACAGTTGAATGCCGCGATGTCTCCCTGGCCCACCGTTTCCTCTAATAGGCTTTAATCGAGCTCTGGGCACGGACCGGAAGAAGTCTGTGACTTGCACTGTGTCACTGACAGCAGAATGGAGGTAAGTATTTGAGTTTATTCTTTTTATTTCGCAGCATGCTGTTGGGCCACAATGCGGTGGGGGTCATTATTTTGTAACTGGAGAAAGCACTATGAGGACATGGTAAAAAGGAGCATTTTGTACTGGCACACAGTGTAAGGGGGCCACTATGGGGACATCTGTTCTACTGGGGACACTTAAAGGGGGAGGACACTATTGTTACGGCACTATAAGTTTCAGGGACACTGCTTAGCACAGTTGTTTTTTAGGGCACTGTATGTCAATAATTAATAAAGGAGAACTGTCTGGTGTTACAAGTATTTTCCGGGGGATTATCTGTTTCCACAGTATACTATTGGAAAGCACAATGGGCACAGTATTAAGGTTGCAGGATGGGGTATTCAGAAGGTGGGGAGGAGGATAGAAAAGTAGTTGTCAAACTCTGCAGAGGCAAGAGATGGCTGAAAGAAATAATGTGTGTTGATCGCAAATATTGTAATCGCAAATTTTTATCACGAATATTGGCACTTCAAGAATTTGCAAAGATGTAGGATATAGTTGTAATGCAAGGCACCAACAAAACAGACCAGTGAAGATGAAGTCAAGGGGTTTATTAACAAAATAAACAAAGTCCAGGCAAAACTTCACTGGAGCTAATATCAGGCAAACAAAATAAAGGGAAGCCAGGAGTAGTCCCTATCCGTGCATAAGTCCTTGTGTAACTTGCCAAGTGAACGGATGCGTCACAGAAAATCCCGGGTCCTGGGTCCCACTGGAACGGACCAAGTCCAAGCAAACTTCAGTCAGCAGCAAGCAGTACTGACCTGCACCTGGATGAGGGAAGATAACAGTGGACACTGACCGACCTGGGAGGCCACCTTTTATGTGCCTGCTAACAAATCCCAGGGCGCCAAGTGTCCACTCCCCATAGGTCATGATCCTGCCCTACACCTGTGTACAAGGCTTTGATCAGTCATTAGTCAATTAGACCAATGCCGGCCCCCCTAATCTGCTTTGAACTTGCGGCCAGGTGCTATTCCCTTCGCTGGTCAGCAAATCGCATAAGAAGCGCGTACACGCCACCGTGTATAGCCTTTGCGAACCCGTTTTCGAATGTAAATGCGGATGCACGACAGGCTCTGCGAGAGTGAACGAGCACGTCGACATGGACACCGGAATGGAATCCGCAACAGGCACCGGAGACAAGCTCGGCCGCAGCACACTGCCACTAGCCCAGCCAAGCTGTCCCCGAAAGCCATGCATTCTTCCCCTCCAGCGCACATGTGAACGCATCCCTGCGTCGGTTCGCAAATGGGTCGGAGCTGGTGTATCAATGGAAACACGCGTAACCTGTCCCGCAGCTCCACGAGGACCCTTTTTAGTCACACCGGAGTGCGAGACAGGTGAGGATCTTACAATAGTGCTATATATTCGTAATCGCGAATATTCTAGATTTTTTTTTCATCAGTATCCTCCCTTCTTGCTTGTGGCACAGTGAGAAGGCTGCAATGTCTTTGTCAGAGCTTAGCAACATCCCTAGCAACCAATAGAAAACTGCCTACCCTTTACTATATAAGAAACTCCCCAGCAGCCATTTTCTGCAAGTTTTTTTGTAGTTCTGAGAGAGAGAGCAGTGTCATTGCTGTGCTCTGTGCTCTCATCAGGATCCTGTTCCTTATCCAATTACATTAGATAGTTAGTTAGCTTATGTATATAATACAGATAGTTAGTGGGAGATAGTCAGTGTAGGCTAGATAGTGATAGAGTGTAGCTGATAGGAATTACTGTTTCCCTGCTTTCCATACAGACATGCTACAGACATAGTGCTGTGATGTCACAACAATACTTAGTGCACAATCATGGCGAACTGGTATGAATGGAGAAGATGAAGAAAGAGAATGTCTACATCAGAGGAGACGTCACTGGATGTAAGAGGAATGTGGTGCTGTATGTTTTGTAGCTCTGTACTTAATGTTTTCCAAGTACCCGTATTTTCTGGCGTATAAGACGACAGGAGTCACCCACCCAGCACTTTGACTACTCCCAGTAAGCCGTCCCGGATCATCTATGATAGCCATACTAAGTATCAAGGTGTCAAACAGCATCTGCTGCTGACACATAAAAACCGGCTCTTACTCCACCGAGGCCAGGAACCTCGGTGACATGTACCTATCATCCACGATTATTCCTTGTACCTTCTTACATACCTCCCCTCTTTGTTCAACCCTGAGGGGGTGAACACATGCCATACAGCAGGGCATCTGCGTTTCCCTGCAATCGGCTTGCCCTGAGTTCTACGGAGAACTTAAAGTTTTGTAAAGACAGGAACCACCTGATGACTCGGGCATTTCTCTCTTTTGCCTGGCTCATCCACTTGAGAGGGGAGTGGTCAGTCACCAGGCGGAATGTTCTCCCCAACAAATAATAGCGGAGAGCCAGGCACTCTCTCTCTACTATAATGTACCTGGTCTCGGCTGGGGTGAGCTTGAGGCTTAGGGAGAAAACGGGATGCTACTCCCCATTGACTTCCTGAGACAGTACAGCACCGAAGCCTTCTGTACTATGAAAGCGGAGAAAGCCTCTTCCGCCCGGTCATTCCAGTGAGCCATCACTGACTTGCGTCCCTTCAATCAGGTCAATGGTGCTGCTACAGTAGCAAAGTGGGGAGTAAATTTCACGTAATAGCCTATCATTCCTAGGAATGACTTTACTTGTTCAGTGGTGACAGGTCGGGGCTAATTTCTTATTGCCTTTATTTTGTTTACTTGGGGTTTGATCACTCCGTGCCCAATGACACCCCCCAGGTATTTTGTCTCCTCTAACCCTATCGCAAAATTTTGGGGTTAGCGGTTAGTCCAGCTTTTCGAAGGGAGTCTACTGCAGCCTGCACTTTGGGCAGGTGACTTTCCCACTCGGTATTGTGGATGACAATATCCTCCAGGTAAGTGGAAGCATACCAACGATGTGGTCGCAGCAGCACAATGTCCATTAGCCTTTGGAAAGTGGCGGGGGCACCATGCAGACCAAAGGGCAACACCTTATATTGGTATAGCCCCTCCGGTGTTATGAGGGCCGTTTTCTCTTTGGCAGCCTCCGTTAGGGGTACCTGCCAGTATCGTTTGGTGAGGTCCAAAACAGAAAAATGCCGGGCTTGTCCTAACCTTCCAATCAGCTCATCTACCCGGGGCATGGTATACGCATCGAACTTGGAGATTTCGTATAGTTTCCGGAAATCGTTACAGAATCATAATGACCCGTCCGGCTTTAGTATTAAGACTATTGGACTGGTCCACTCACTTTTGGACTCCTTAATGACATCTAGTTGCAGCATTAGCTGCACTTCCTCCGAGATGGCTTGTCGCTGAGTCTCAGGTACCCGATATGGTTTGAACCGGACTCTGGCCTGAGGCTCAGTGACAATGTATGCTGGATTATGAAAGTGCATCCAGGGAGGTCTGAGAACAAGTCCGTGTTCCTGCTGACGAACTCCCTGGCCTCCTGAGTCTGTTTAGAGGAGAGGCTGTCAGCAATCTTCACTGTGACAACCGCTTCCGTTACATCAGACAAGGGGCCGGAACCTCTCCTCCTAGAAAACTCGGCCGCGGGCTATCGTCAGTACTGGTCTCCCTATCTTTCCAAGGTTTGATCAAATTCACATGGTACACCTGCTCGGTTTCCGCCGCCCTGGCTGGTGTACCTTGTAATTTACTTCTCCAACCTTTTCGAGTACCTCGTAGGGTCCCTGCCACCTACCCAGTAATTTACTGTCCACTGTCGGTACATAACCAAAACCTGATCTCCAGGGTTAAAGATCCGGGCCTGAGCCTGCCGATTATACACCCGACTTTGAGCTCACTGAGCTGCCTCCATATGTTCCTTTACCAGCGGCAACACGGTTTCCATACGTTCCTGCACTTGGGTAACATATTCAATAATGCTTTTATATGGTGTTGGTTGTTGCTCCCACGCCTCTTTGGCTATATCCAACAGACCACATGGACGTCTGCCATAAAGAAGTTCTAAGGGCGAGAACCCAGTAGAGGCCTGGGGCACTTCTCGCACTGCAAACATAAGATAGGGCAGAAGGAGGTCCCAGACCTTACCATCCTTAGACACTACTCATTTTAACATGGTTTTTAATGTCTTATTAAACCTTTTCTGCTAGGCCGTCAGTTTGCGGGTGATAGACGGACATCCGTATCTGCTTGATGTTCAGCAACTTACAGTGTTCCCGCATGACCTTAGACATAAAAGGGGTCCCCTGGTCAGTCAGAACCTCTTTAGGTATCCCCACTCTGGAGAACATCTCCATTAACTCCTTTGCTATGAGTTTGTCAAATGTATGTCGCAGTTGCACTGCCTCCGGGTACCGAGTGGCGTAGTCTAGGACTACCAAGATATGTTGGTGCCCTCTAGCAGACTTCGGTACTGGGCCTACGAGAACCATAGCGATTCTTTCAAATGGAGTCTCGATAATTGGGAGAGGCACTAAGGGACTGCAGAACACGTGCTGGGGGCTAGTTGTTTGGCAGGTTAGGCAAGACTTACAAAAGTCATCCACCTCTCTAAACACACTGGGCCAGTAAAACCATTGTAGTATCCAGTCCTGTGTATTATGAAGTCCCAGATGACCCCCGAGAATATGTTGGTGGGCTAACTCTAACACGAGTTTTCGATAAGCCTGGGGCACCACCAACTGTTCAATGGTTCACCCCGCAGCTGGTTTACCAGATATAGCATATTCTGGTTGACTGCAAAATGGGGAAACATCGACTCAGCCCCAGGTTGTTGGGGTACCCGATCAACTATTACACCTTCTCCCAAGCCCGGGATAGGGTTGGGTCTCGGCTTTGTGCTGTATCGAAATTCTTCCTGGAGACGTTGAGGTCTGCCAACTCAGGTCCCGGTGGCAATTCCCCCACGTCTCCCACCATTAACCCACGCAGGGTTGTCTCCCCCTCTTTCATTGAGGTAGCGGTCACCCCTACTGCTGGCCCTTCGGCCTCAGGTTCCCAGGGTTCTGGCCGTCCTCCTGAACAAGGCCAATCTCCTGGGCTCACCCCTGACTCAGGGGTACCAGTCGCTCTCACAACCAGCCATAGGGCCGGGAAACCCAGGAAGTCTCTCCCAATTATTATGAGCTCATAGTGCAGGTTTGTCGGCTACCCTGGTTAGGGTCACCCGCACTGTGAGTAGTCTTTTAAGTCTCTGTGAATGCACATCACCCCAACTTTCTGGTACAGTATAATCAGTGGACCACACTAGGGTAGCCCTTACTAGGGTCACCAAGCTCCCTGATTTCAGCAGCGCCTCATCTTGAGTGTCTCCCTCTTCCACCTGGCACAAGTCGTCTAGAGCCTCTGGGGTACCTGTGTCACACAGTTTCATAGCATACAGTGACTGACGGTAACCACAATTAGTGTCCATGGGCTCAACCCGATGGGAACACTCAGCCCTCATATGGCCAGGTTCCTGACACCGCCAGCAGGTTACCTGGGTCCAGCCCATAGTGGAAACCTCCCAGGTGGGTTTCACCGGCTCATACCATTGGGCCTGGGGTGGGGAGTTTTGGGGATTCATCTGCCTCCCTCCCGAAAGAACGCCCCTTAAGATTCTTAGTAGCCTCAAAGCATTCCACCAGGTCCACCATTTCCAGGGCATTGCCAGGAGACACCTGGCTGATCCAGAGCTGGAGAGGGGGTGGCAGCACCCTCCAGAATATGTCAGCGAATAGTCTATCCAGCATAGCCGTAGGACTCAGCACATCAGGCTTTAGCCACTTTTGCAAAAACGTGGAGTAAGTCATAATACAGGGGTCTCGCAGGCTCAGCCAGCTTAAACCCCCACTGATGTTCCAGAACAACACATTTACCCCCAGTCTTGCCAAAATCTCACCCTTTACCTTCGGGTAGTCGGCTGCTTGATCGTCCGGCAAGTTCAAATATACACTGCTGGGACTCTGATGCCAGGAAAGGAGCGATGACCTCAGCCCACTGGTCTGGGGGCAGCTTTTCCCTGGTGGCCACTATCTTGTACATCACCAGGTAGGTTTTGATGTCGTCTGCGGGTGTCATCTTAGGGATCGCTGCACGGACTGTTTTCCGGGCATCGTGGACTCTTGGGGTTGCTCTGCTGCCTGAAAAGCCATCACATGTTGTAGCAGGTTGGTCTCTTGCAGCTGTAGATTAGCTTCCATGAGGGCCTTCACAACAGCCTCCATTTTGTCATGGGGTACGGGCTGTAATACCGTTGGTTTGATGCACAACATACAATCGTGCCCAAAAATGCAAACCAAAAAATAGAACGGCTTTCACGCCAGCCTTACTGCGCTTGCCTGAATCCTCCACCAAATGTGGGGATTCGCTCTGGTAGTTAGGATTAGCGGGTGCAGCACAGAGGCAAAGTACAAGTTCTTGGTTCACACACATGAAAAGTTCATATACAAAACAGTCACCTTTTTGAATAAAAAAATAAATAAATGTATGTACCCCAAAATGGTACAAATAAAAACTACAGGCTAGCCCCTTAAATAAGAAAGCCCTTGCTCAGCTAGACGAATAGATAAAAAACAAAGTTGTAGATGTCAGAATATGGCAATGCAAAGAAAAGTAAAATTTTTTTCAAAAGTGTATAAATTTGATATGGCTGTAATCATACTGACCTGCATAATAAGTTTGTCATGTCATTTTTAGGACACCGTGAACGCTGTACAAACAAAATGAAAAAAAACAAAACTAAGGCTACTATCACACTCACGTTTGGTGCAGATCCGTCTTGTATCTCCACAGACGGAGCCACACCAATAATGCAAACGCTTGTATCCGTTTATAACGGATCAGTTTGCATCATTCATTCAAGTCAAAACGGATCTGTCTTGACTTACTGTACATTGAAAGTCATTGGGGGACAGATCTGTTTTCAATTGCACCATATTGTGTCAGTGAAAAAACGGATCCGTCCCCGTTGACTTACAATGTAAGTCAGGACGGATCAGTTTGGCTCCGCATAGTCAGACGGACACCAAAACGCTGCAAACTGCGTTTTAGTGACTGTCTAAAAAACGCAACGGAGACCAAACGCAGCCAAATTGATGCATTTTGAACAGATCCTTATCCATTCAGAATGCATCGGGGCTGAACTGATCCGTTTTGGGTCGCTTGTGAGAGCCCTGAAACGGATCTCACGAGCGGACCCAGAAATGTCAGTGTGAAAGTAGCCTGAATGTGTCTTTTTTTAGCTCCCAGGCTATGAGCTGTGCGCTACGATTGGCCAGCGCTGCAGCAAGGGACAACCCTAATACAAAAACTCCGCCCAGTACAACAGAGGGAGCTGCAGACACCGGAGCCTATACCGGGCGAACGGAGCTGCGCCCAGACATACTAGTAAGTGCAGGGGGACCCCTGGGCGCCGCTCTGCCCACTGATATAGTTCGTTTTTAGTTTTTAAACTAGTGAAAAGTCCTCTTTAAGCGTTCTGGCAAAACGGATCCAGATTTCCAGTCTGCGCATGCGCAGACCTTTAAAATTGCGAAACAATTTTATACAGTATTCGTTTTTCCAGGTGACACCGGAGATACGGATCCGGTATTTCAATGCATTTGTCAGACGGATCCGCATCCGGATCCGTCTGACAAATGCCATCAGTTTGCGTCCGGATTGCCAGGCCGGAATCTTCTGACGCAAGTGTGAAAGTACCCTAAGAGGACATATAACAAGGGATTGTGGACCACCACAGCTTTAGGGCTCATGCACACAAACGTATTTTTTTTTCTGCTTTCCGTTCCTTTTTTTTTTGCAGACCGTATGCGGAACTATTCACTTTAATGGGGCTGTAGAAAATACAGAACTTACTCCGTGTGCATTCCATTTCCGTTTGTCCTCATGGCCGTTCCGCAAAAAAGTAGTGCATGTCCTATTATTGTCCGCAAATCACGGTCCGAGGCCCCATTCAAGTCAATGGGTCCGCAAAAAATATGGAACGCACACGGAACACATCTATATGTGATCCGTATTTCATCCGTATTTTGTGGATCCATACTGTAGAAATGACTATGCCCAGCCCATATTGCTCATGTGTTTGGTGATTAATAAGTTACTGTTTCTGTATACGATCCGCAAAAAACTGATCAAATACGGAAACCATACGGATATGTTTTGTGCAATAATGGAACGGAAGAGGACTTAAATCAGAGGGAAAAAAAAATCAGATACGGAACAATCGATCAGTGAAAAACGGACCGCAAAACAACAACGGTCGTGTGCATGAGCCCTTAGTCTGATCTGTCTGTGGCAATGTATTCTAGCAGCATTTGATTTACTTACATATGACAGACTTTACTCCTCTGGATGTAAATCCCCAAAGTATGTGTTGTACAGACATTGATACAAAAAAGGCAACATAAGTTCTTCTCAGAAGCTTGCAGAATAATGAATGCAGCTCTGGGTATGACTGGAGGTGAAGATAAATAATGCAACATTTTCATTTTCATGTAGTACATATACAGATAAACTGTTCTTCCTCTACATAAAGGGGGTTTCCCTTGGCTCCATTTGGTGATGATCTGGTCCCTGGCTTGTTGACTTTTGGCCAGGGTATGGCCAGGGTCCCGTCCACTGCAGCCTTAGTGACTAGTGTTGAGTGAACTTGTGTTTTAAGTTCGGCGTCTAAAGTTCGGGTTCGGGTTATCGAAGTATCCCGTTATGGATTCCGCTACCACGGACTATAACGGAATTTAGAATCCATAAAGGGATACTTCGATAACCTGAACTCGAACTTTAGACGCCGAACTTAAAACACAAGTTCGCTCAACACTATCAGTGACATGTCCCTAAGCAGCTCATGATCCAACAGTGACAAGCTGCTTGTGGTAAATCCCTTCATTGGTGCTTGCAAACATAGTTACACAAGGCATAAATGCTATAGACGTAGCTCCCACAAATTCCATAGTATCCATCCTGCAAGATTCTGAGAAAACATGTCCTACACTGTAAATACTGTACATATGCTTTAAAAAAAATTTCGGTGGAGATTAAAAAAAAAAAAAAAAGGTTAACTATAATAAAGAATCATTACTCATCTCCACCGATCCCCTGTCACTGTTGTTCTTATGCTGCTCTTATCCAGGAAAATACAGATCAGCAAATTACTGGGTGAGGCGGGTCACCGCTATGGGCACTGATTGGCTGAGTGGGCCTTTTCTCGTATTTCCATCATGTTGAACTTGGACAGGAAGTAGAAAGCTGTGGGGAACAAAGCAGCAGTAATGGGGGAGTGATGGAGGTGAGTAATGCATCTTTTTTATTTTAACAGTTTCTGGCATATTTATTTTTTTTTTTTTATAACAAAGAATATTCCTCTGGAAAAAGCCCCTTTAAGAATTCCTTCCTTTTGTAAAAGTAGTCTTAACATAGGCTACACATGTTTCCTGTCTCTGGCAGCTACACAAAAGCAGAAAG
The DNA here is from genome assembly GCF_014858855.1 of Bufo gargarizans. Classification (NCBI taxonomy): domain Eukaryota; kingdom Metazoa; phylum Chordata; class Amphibia; order Anura; family Bufonidae; genus Bufo; species Bufo gargarizans. The sequence goes on along the minus strand of NC_058086.1, from coordinate 156,808,898 downwards.
CCAACTTACTTTATGGCATTTTATATCTAAGAATCATGAAAATGCTTCTGCAGGTTAGCCTCATGAGCCCTACACAACATCTCAAGGGGTTTTAAGGTCTAGGAAACCCTAGCAATGTGTGACAGGAAATTCTAGTCAGGTAGAAAGACACCCATTACCTTCTACAACACTTCTGTGTTCATCGCTGTCTCCTGTAACATTCACATTTAGAAAAGTTATTGTTCGCATTTCATAACTGACTGTACTAAATTCTAGATCGTAGTTTACTGCTAGCCTTAAATTGCTTTGTGTCCCATGAAATTGAGCTTCATTTAAAAAAAAAGGACTGGGAAGGTTTGGCAATTCATGATCACACATTTGTTAACCTGTTGTTGGCCAGATGGCCTTTCCTTCGTGAGGTTGCATTTTTTTCTGTGATGATCAGGCTTGAGTTTTATTTATAATTTTTTTAGTTTGTTTTCCTGAAAAATAAATGATAGTGATTAAAAATGTCTGAAATTTTCAGTTCTATGCATTTAGGCGCACTATGCAGTCCATTTATGAATGTGCCACTGACCATGGTCATAAGAAAGAATAGACAACTTGTGCGGGAGATTCTGTATCTTATTTATTGCGTCCTTATCTGTCGTTATGGAAGAGTGGTTTCAGTGGGAATAAGGTGTAATATACATGTCCACCAGTAGATGGGCCCGTTGCTTACTCGAAGTAAGGCCAGTTTTTATGTGTGCTGTCATTACATGCAGTTGTGTCTCTGTTCATTTGGATTTAACTGTTATGTTAACTAGTGATGGTCGAACACCAAAGTGCTCGGGTGTTCGAGTAGAACACCTCGGGATGCTCGGGTGCTCTACCGAGCACCCGAGCACAATGGAAGTCAATGGGAGGACCCGAGCATTAAACCAGGCACCAGCTGCTCTGAAGAGGGTGTCTGGTTCAGAGGAAAAGGTCAGAAATTGATGGAAACACCACTGAAATGGTTCAGGAACAGCATGAGGAGGATGTCTGAGGGACTCCTACACTCATAAAGCCAATGCACTAAGGAAAAGAGCTTTCAAAAACGGCAAGGAACCGGCACTCTAATACACCCTTTATTACACATAAAGGAGGGCATCATACACACCCTTGAAAAATTATGATTGATGGCCTGCTGGTGACCCTCAAAGACATTAGGAGCAAGGGCCTGCTGCTGAGCTAACCATCTAAAAAAATTGGTGGGTGAGGGCCGGCTGCCGAGATGACCATCTAATACATTTTGTGGGTGAGTGCCTGCTGCCGAGCTGACCATGTAAAAAATGTTGTGGGCGAGGGCCTGCTGCCCAGCTGACCATCTAATACATTTTGTGGGCGAGGGCCTGCTGCTGAGCTGACCCTCTAAAACATTTGGTTGAGGGCCTGCTGGTGACCCTCTAAAACATTATGGGTGAGGGCCTGCTGCCGAGCCGACTATCTAAAAAAAATTGTGGGCGAGGGCCTGCTGCCGAGCTGACCATCGAATACATTTTGTGGGCGAGTGCCTGCTGCCAAGTCTGACCATCTAGAACATTTTGTGGGCGAGGGCCTGTTGCCGAGCTGACCATCTAAAACATTTTGTGGGCGAGGGCCTGCTGCTGAGCTGACCATCTTAAACATTATGGTTGAGGGTCTGCTGCTGAGCTGACCCTCTAAAACATTATGGTTAAGAGCCTGCTGGTGACCCTCCAAAAAATTATTGGTGACGGCCTGCTGGTGACCCTCTAAAATATTATGGGTGAGAGCCCGCTGCTGAGCTGACCCTCTAAAACATTAGGGGCGAGGGCAGCCTAATAAGCATGTTTATAAGATGAGGAGGATGAAAAAAGGGAGATTGAACCATATACCCTTTTTAGTGGTGGAATGGGTGCATGGGAATACAGTGTATTCAGTACACCATAAAAGCCACATTTAGAGTGCCTTTATGTTCAGCCGCTTTCCTCTGGTGGAGTAAAGAAGTCAGAGGCAATCCAGGCCTTGTTAATTTTTATAAGAGTGAAACGGTCAGCATTTTTAGTTGACAGGCGGATGCCCCCAGCAGCACTAAATACACGCTCTGACAAAACATTGGCGACGGGGCAGGCCAGCACCTCCAAGGCTTAGAGCGCGAGTTCTTGCCACATGTCCAGCTCGGACTCCCAATAGTTGTAAGGCACACAGAGATCACTGTGGATGGTGACATTTCTGCAACGTACTCCTTCACCATCTTCAAAAATGTTTCCCTCCTTGTGACACTAGGCCGTGCATCAGGTTGAGGGTGCTGGCGGGGTGTCATAAAACTGTCCCAGGCCTTGGAGAGTGTTGCCCTGCCTCTGTTGGAACTGCTGTGTGTTCCTCTCATCTCCCCTCCTCGGTTGGCCAAGGAACTGCGTACTCTGCAGCCAGCGTTGTCAGGTGGAAATTTTTGGAGAAATTTTTCTACAAGGACCGTCTGGTGTTTCACCATTTTGCTCGTCCTCTCCACCACAGGAATGAGAGATGAGAAGTTCTCTTTGTAGCGGGGGTCAAGAAGGGTGAACAACCAGAAATCTGTGTTGGCCAAAATGCGTAAAACGCAAGGGACACAGGAAAGGCAGCCTAACATAAAGTCAGCCATCTGTGCCAGAGTCCCAACAGACAAGACTTTGCTGTCCTCATTAGGAGGATGACTCTCAATCCCCTCATCCTCTTCCTTCTCTTCTACCCATTCACGCTGAACCGATGGAATAAAACTTCCATGGGTACTACCCTCTGTAGCAGAGGCAACCATCTCCTGCTCCTACTCCTCCAACTCCTCATCATCCAATTCACACTAAGAAGACGAACTGAGGGTGGTCTGGATATCACCCTGTGTACTTTCTTCACCAATTTCCACCTCTTCCACATGCAAAGCATCCGCCTTAATTGTGAGCAGCGAGCGTTTGAGTAGACACAGAAGTGGGATGGTTACGCTAATAGCAGCATCGCCGCTCACCATTTGTGTTGATTCCTCAAAGTTGCATAAAACCTCACAGAGGTCAGACATCAATGCCCACTCATCGCTTGTGAAGAGTGGAAGCTGGCAATTGCATGCCAGACCGGCGGAAGCTGTTGATGACTTGTGGAAATGGGCACACATGCAGTGCACCTTCACCAGTAGCTCAGGCAGGCAAGTTTTGAGAAACCGCTGAACCACTAGGTTGAACACGTGGGCTAGGCATGGTATGTGTGTAAGCTTGCTAAGCTCCAAAGCCGCCACCAAGTTACGGCAATTATCAGACACAATCATGCCTGGTTGTAGGTTGAGTGGCGAGAGCCATAGCTCAGTCTGGTCCCTTATCTCCTGCCACAGCTCTGCAGCGGCATGCTGTAAGCACGGCCTGTTGCCGCTTCCCCACTGCAGTGCTACACTGCTTCCAGCTACTGACTGATGGCTGCAAGAGGATAATTCAGAGGTGGAAGTAGAGGAGGAGTCAGAGAAGGAGAAGGGGGGGGGGGTTGCAGCCACTAACGTAGGTGGCGGTGGAAACCCTGATGGAAGTAGGGCCCTTGGCGTCGGTAGCACCTGTGCCATCCCAGGGTACGACTCGCTCCCAGCCTCCACAACGTTCACCCAGTGTGTTGTCAGGGAAATGTAGCATCCCTGACCAAAAGCACTTGTCCATGTGTCAGTCGTAAGTGGACCTTCCCAATAACTGCATTGGTCAGGGCACGGATGATGTTACTTGACACATGCTGGTGTAAGGCTGGGACCGCACACCATGAAAAATATTGGCGTCTGGGGACAGAGTACCGCGGGACAGCCGCCGCCATCAAGCAGCCAACAAACGTGCAGGGAGGAGACTCGAGCATCGCGCTCGAGCACACGCGGGATTCAGCCGAACACCACTATGTGCCGAGCACCGCTATGCTCGAGCAGAACTAGTGTTCGTCCGAGCATACTCGCCCAACACTAATGTTAACCTTGTTACTGATTCCATCTACCGGTAATTAGTAAAGAAACAAAATATATAAAAGATAACAAAAAAAAAGCTTTTCAACCGCAGCCATGTTTGCCGTTATCCTACCTGCAGACGCCATCAGCTCCAGATAGCCGGGTCACGCCTGATTAGTGATGCAGTATAGAATAGCTAGTAGCTGAAGCAGCCTACACTACACCACATAAACTCCGGGCTGATTTTATTGTGTTCTGCCTAACCATGAATGTAATGGATTTGACATCTTCCGAAGCTCTTGCATTAAACAGAAAACAGAGCTCTTGAACTTGGATTATTTTTTTCCGAAGCAATGCTATTTAAAATTACACTGGTACTAATGTTCTCGTGTACCTTTTTAGCCCAGCTATGCTAAGTAACTGTGTATTATGCTTAATTACTGTCATTGGAAACAGGATTTCCACTTATTTGTTCAAAAATGCCTTTTAGAATGCTGCAGTTTATTTCTCTAAAAATGCTATTGCCAGGCTGGATGAACTTTTGCATGGCTAGCTCCCAAAGTGAATGTGGATTGTTTGGGTGGGTGCTTCTACCTCATTGAAAGAGTACGGTACCCTTGTAGCAATCCACATTTACAGAGCTGTACAAAGTAGTAAGCGTGCAGCCCCACCATGATAACTTTTAGAAGCAGGTTCAGAAGTGCTTATGGTTAGTTCCCTTAACGCACATGGACAATGTACACAGAAATAACACCTTATAGGAATAAGCACTATCGGGGTCATTTATTAAACAGAAATACGCCTATATTAGACGTATTTCTTGCGCAGTTTGTGGCGCAAAGGTCCTGCAATTTTTTCCCACTTCAACCAGGTCTAATAAAGGGGGCATGGCATGGACACGGAAAGGGACAGGCCGGCAGGCCCGACTCATTTACCTTTTTCTACGCCTGTTTTAGAAAAAGGTCTAAATTTAAGACAGCTAGAAAACTGTCTTGCGTTTAGAAGCAGCGGTGGATCTGCTGAAGTTATATAGAAGCCAGTGCCTCTACATAACTTCGGCAGATCCACTGCCAGCGCAGGGCATTATTAAGACCAGCATCTAAGCACGCTCAAAGACACCTGCAATCACTGAAAACATGGGTTAATGGGAATTGCAATACTGCTATACTTCCAAAGAAAAAATAAGAAATCCTTTGTGCACATTATTGATCAAACTTGTGTAGGAACCTACACTGTTAGACTTGTCTCTCCTGGGCACTGGCCTATAAAATTTAGGGCAATGTAGGATCCAGTTATGCTATGCTCTATTTAAAACCCTTGGACAGATAGACAGGAGTGCACGGTCTAAACTGAGCAGCCAGTCCCCCAAATGTGCAATGCAAAAAACAAAGTAAGACCTTACTGGAAAAATCCGCATAGGGATGACACTGTACAGAGTGCAGCATGATGTAATGAAATAGGGAAAATGCTCACAGTGATATATTAGCAAGATATTGTGCGCAATGAAGTCACAGTACAAGAATAGTGCACACAGTGATGCCACAATATTGCTAAAATATATACAGTGATGTCACATAACAGGGATACTCTACTCCAGGGATCAGCAACCTCCGCCACTCCAGCTGTTGTGAAACTACAACTCCCAGCATGCAAACTTGCTTGGGTGTTCTCAGAACTCCCATAGAAGTGAGTGGAGCATGCTGGGAGTTGTAGTTTTGCAACAGCTGGCGTGCCGGAGGTTGCTGACCCTTGGTCTACTCATTGATGGCACAGCACAGATATTCAAACAGCGATGTCACAGTACAGGATAATGTACGCAATGAAGTCACTGTACAAGGCACAGAAATTGTCACTCCACATGGAGAATAGCTGTGTCTATGCACCTTCACTCCAGAAAGAGTATCAGAATTGAGAACACTGCTTCCAACAAAGCTTTAGTGTGCCTAGACAACAGAGTGATCAGCAAAATCGCAGCTTTACAGACCATGCTGCAGGTGAGGGACTAGGTGAGACACCTAAACCTCTTCCAGGCCAGTCAAACAGTCTTATGGAGTGAATACTAATGAGCGCTTCCATTATGGAAGCGCTCATTAGTACTGGAGGACCGGGAAGCCATGACGGCTCTGTACTCACCGCTTCCTGGTCCTCGGCCTTTGACTGTGCTGTGGCTGTGCACAGCATGAGGGCGCTCTGTGACCTCATGCTGTGCGAGTCGGGTCACAGCAGAGCCGACGGCAGGAAGAAGAAGACAGATCATTGGAGATAAGGAGTGGCTGCATCCAGAGCAGGAGAGGTAAATGGTGTAGAAAGTGTTCGGCTGGTTCCCACATGCATATTAGAGCTCTCCTTGTATTTTATTTTATTATTTGATACAAAACTATTGAAGTGTATAAGTTATGCAGGAAAAATGGATCTTTCACACAATGAACCATAAGTGTCCCTCTTTGACCATCCAAAAAGTTGGGAAGTAGGATACTGTATGTTTTGTATCTATTCTAAGCTTTAATTAGGTCCACTTAAGAGGAATGTCAACACGATAAGACAAACACTAAACCTATAGATTAAATGTTATACTTCCTGTACATGAATCATGTGGTCCGTTGTTTGCAGAGTGAAGAAAAATCTCTCTGGCTTGATAATAAAGTATTAATGTAGCTAATGTCAATAGCACAGAGTGATAACGGGAATAAAGCAGCGATGCCATTATTAGGAAAATTAACAGCAAACTTGTTTATTTTCTCCTATCAATCCCTTATTACTTTCTAACGACTCACAGCAGACCCAATGTTCTCATTCTGATCTCTTCATGGATGGGACAGCGGGCATTACATTAGCAATGAATGAACCATGCCTGTGAGGATGACTCTGCAAAAGTGCTTTGAGAAACCAGGAAATTAATAGCTGATACAGTTAACCTCGGGTCCGGAATTACACTACTTGACGACTCTTATTTGATCTAAATTTCAGAGCCTGAATGAGACCACAGCTGGTGTTATCGGCCAGACTGTACAATGCATTTAATGCCAGTAATCAGACTTCCTTATTATCTCCTTTGCACGCCGTACCTTGAACATTTGCAAACAACCAGAGAAATACTTCACATATCACGATCAGCAAATAAACTCTCTATATGAACAAAATTAGAGAGAAAAGTAAGAATCTCGCAATCTAAAGCCATTGTTTCTAATAGGTGAAAAGTTAATCATTGCTCCAGAGTGGAACACCAGATATCTGCTTATTGTCCTAACTTGTTTGAAAAGTCTTTTTTCTTCCAATCATTCTGGATTTCGAAAACTTTCAGAAACTTTTCTATTCCAGGAAGCATGCCTAGTGTTTATATACCTAGTGTTGGCTTTCGATAGTTAAAGGGAATATATAATCAGAAAATGGCATATTGTTTAAAGGGGATCTGTCACCAGATACCTCCCTATCCAGCTATTATAGCTGGGGTTTACCTGATTAAAATGCTGTTTTTCCTTTGTTGATCCGAGGCTTTATTCCGGAGTTATAATATTTTTTGTTAGCATGCAAATTAGACCTTTAGTGCAGTGAGGGTGTCACCATTGCTCTTGTTGCACCTAAGTCTAGCTCCTTTCTGTGGCCAGCCCGTCCCTGGTTGCTTTGTCATTGCCTGACCCTGTCAACTAAAGCAGCAAGGGAGGTGGTGGTATTCACAGAAAGGGGTGGAGCTTGGGTTCAAAAAGCGCAATGGTGACACCCTCACTGCACCAAAGGTCTAATTTGCATAATGAATAAAAAGTGTTAATTTAGAAAATAGAGCCTCAGATTAAGAAAAAACATGTTTTAATCTGGTGAACCAGAGCTATGTGTCTATGCAAACAGTTTGATAGGGCGGTTGCTGGTGACTGATTCCCTTTAAATCATGTTTGTATGTTAAACAGAATTTTCTTTAGAATTTTTGGTGACTTTTGTTTTAATTTTCACTATCACTATCTATATTTTAAAAAGAAATCTAAAATCATTCAGTTTTCACACTAGGCCTAATAATATGTCTTTACCTACTGTTTTTTTCAGGTAACCTTTTAGCAGCCATCACCTTATCATCCCAGGCAGAATTACAATGACAGATATCACCTTTGTATAGATAACACAGGATCCTTCATTCACAATAGGTGATATCACAGCTTATCTACCCCAGCCTGACTTCTGCACATGTCACAGAGCATGCCTAGGAAAATCTTCAATAAAAGTCAATAAGATCTCCTCCTAGCCATCGTGTCTATGGTCCATGTATCTGCTCTCAAAGAACAAGCGGTTGATACATTTTAGGTCTGTAAATTGCATGATTTTAGGATTGTTTTTAAATATAGATAGGGACATGGCAAATATAAAAAAAAACACCAAAAATTTAATAATTTGTCCATTAGATGTACAATGGGTAGTTGGGCAAGAAAATGTTGAAAAAATCCTGGAGAAACAACATTCCAGCTGCTTCTATCAACCTTCAAGAGTTAACTGTAAATTGCTAGAAAACCATAAGCAACAACCAATGAGATGTGTCCAAGCTATTTTCTAGAAGATGCTAGAACTGGCTTTTAAGCATATAAAAGGCCAGGATTTGAGACCTGAGAAGGAGAGGAAGAAAGAAGAAAAGGACAAGAGAGGAAGAACAGAAGAGAGCAAAGACACAGAAGAAAAGACAGAGAAGCTAAAAACTGGATGGGCCAGATGAAGGACTGGTTGAGAAACCTAAAGAAACTAAAAGGTAAGGTTATAGTAATTGGTTGTTTAGTTACCAAATTGTCTTGTTGAGACTAACTTCATATGGTAATTCTGTAATTAGCTAAGTAACTGTAACTATAGCTGTGTACTAGTCTCTCTGTTTGTAATATTTATTTCTTTGTTGTTCCACTGTATCTTCATGTATACTTAGCAATAATAATAATTGTAATATCAGTATTTCCACACTGTATAATACACCAGATTTTTATAATCTCACTATTGTGTCTCATTTATTACTCTCAGCTTAAAGAATCAGACCCAGTAAGAGGATATATTATATATTGAATACATTTAAAAAAATATAGTCAGGTCAATAAATATTGGGACATCAAATTAATTCTAACATTTTTGGCTCTATACACCACCACAATGGATTAACATAGTAACATAGTAACATAGTACATAAGGCCGAAAAAAGACATTTGTCCATCCAGTTCGGCCTGTCATCCTGCAAGTTGATCCAGAGGAAGGCAAAAAAACCCTGTGAGGTAGAAGCCAATTTTCCCCAATTTAGGGGAATTAAAAATTCCTTCCTGACTCCAATCAGGCAATCAGAATAACTCACTGTATCAACGACCCCTCTAGTAGCTATAGCCTGTAATATTATTACACTCCAGAAATACATCCAGGCCCCTCTTGAATTCCTTTATTGTACTCACCATCACCACCTCCTCAGGCAGAGAGTTCCATAGTCTCACTGCTCTTACCGTAAAGAATCCCTTTCTATGTTTGTTTACAAATCTTCTTTCCTCCAGACGCAGAGGATGTCCCCTCGTCACAGTCACAGTCCTGGGAATGAATAGATGATGGGAGAGATCTCTGTACTGACCCCTGATATATTTATACATATTAATTAGATCTCCCCTCAGTCGTCTTTTTTCTAAAGTGAATAGCCCTAATTTTGATAATCTTTCAGGGTACTGTAGTTGCCCCATTCCAGTTATTACATTAGTTGCCCTCCTCTGGACCTTCTCCAGCTCTGCTATGTCTGCCTTGTTTACAGGAGCCCAGAACTGTACACAGTACTCCATGTGTGGTCTGACTTGCGATTTGTAAAGTGGTAGGAGGACTATGTTCTTATCACGGGCATCTTTGCCCCTTCTGATGCAACCCATTATCTTATTGGCCTTGGCAGCAGCTGCCTGACACTGTTTTTTGCAGCTTAGTTTGCTGTTTATTAAAATTCCTAGATCCTTTTCCATGTCAGTGTTACCGAGTGTTTTACCATTTAGTATGTACGGGTGACTTGCATTATTCCTTCCCATGTGCATAACTTTACATTTGTCAGTGTTAAACCTCATCTGCCACTTATCTGCCGAAGCCTCCAATCTATCCAGATCCCTCTGTAGTAGTATACTGTCCTCATCAGTGTTAATTACTTTACACAGTTTAGTGTCATCTGCGAAAATCGATACTTTACAATGCAAGCCTTCTACAAGATCATTAATAAATATATTGAAGAGAATAGGGCCCAATACTGACCCCTGAGGTACTCCACTAGTGACAGTGACAAACATGATGTGCTTTAACTGCAGACTGTCAGCTTTAATTTGAGGGTATTTACATCCAAATCAGGTGAACGGTGTAGGAATTACAACAGTTTGCATATCTGCCTCCCACTTGTTAAGGAACAAAAAGTAATGGGACAATTGGCTTTTCAGCTGTTCCATGGCCAGGTGTGTGTTATTCCCTCATTATCCCAATTACAATGAGCAGATAAAAGGTCCAGAGTTCATTTCCAGTCTGCTATTTGCATTTGGAATCTGTTGCTGTCAACTCTCAAGATGAGATCCAAAGAGCTGTGACTATCAGTGAAGCAAGACATCATTAGGCTGAAAAAACACAACAAACCCATCAGAGAGATAACAAAAACATGAGGCGTGGCCAAAACAACTGTTTGGAACATTCTTAACCTTCTCCCGTCACACTAACGCCGAAAGGCATCAGTGCTGCGGCGCTCCCAGGTCACACTAACGCCGATTGGCGTCATCTCGTGTGAGCCGAGATTTCCTGTGAACGCGCGCTCACAGGAGCGCGCGTTCACAGGATCATGTAGTTCACAAGTTCATCTGCAGCCTGCCGGCCGCGATCATTGGCTGGCAGGCTGTGGATTTTTGAATCGACCAATGAAATGGTTATGTCAGACGCTATTTTGAAAATAGCGTCTGATATAACTGCTGCCTGGTCCTCTGGTGGTCCCTTTTGCTTGGATCGACCACCAGAGGACACAGGTAGCTCTGTAAGTAGCACCAAATCACCACACTACACATTAGATATTACCCTGTCATTTATTAACCCCTTATTTAGCACCTGATCACCCATATTAGACTCCCTGATCACCCTGATCACCCCCTTATCCACCCCCCTGTCATTGATCACCCCTCCTGTAAGGGTCCCTCATCCCTGCCAGGTAGTTAGCTACTTGCTAGGTAGTTTAGCGCCCAGCCCACCGCACCGCAGTCACTGATTTGTCGCTGATCAGCGTCATCGCTGTCGCTAATCAGCACTAGTACTATATAGTATCTGTAAGTGATCAATATTGATCGCAATCAGATCTATATAAGTACATTAGGGTCACCTTAGGTTCTACAAAAAACGCAGTGTTCGCCCGATCAGGCCTGATCTTGTGGCACACTTGCGTTCAGTCCGCCCCACCGCAGTGACAGAATTTTTTTTTTTCTGATCACTGCAAAAAACGTAAAATCGCTGCGCCGCTATAAAAGATCACTTTTGAGCTTTTTGGATCTTTATTAGCGATCGCAGCTTTACTTCGCAAGCACTCCTTTTTACTAAGCAGGTTTGCTCTTTTTCCCGGGTAGTCTCAGAGGAATACCCCCTAAATTTAGTGAACCCAAAATGTCAAACAAGGGGTATTCCGCTGAAGAGGCCTACAGGATTCTGACCGTGATGGATGAAAGCGATGGGGACGCCTTATCCGCTGAATCCAGTGGTTCAGAATATGAACCTGTAGACAGCAGTGGCACTCTAACCGCTAGCGAAGATGACGAGGTAGAGGTCCCTGCTACGGTCAGGCGTACCCGATCCCATGCCAGAGTTCTGCATACCCCGCATGATGAGCCTCATTTGCAGCAGAGTGGTGCTAGCGCTGATCTTGCTTATGGTGCGGCATACACCAGCAGCGCAGCACACCCTGGACCTTGTACCAGCACTGCCGTATTCCCTGGTGAAGTGGCGAGCACCAGAAGGGCAGTTCCAGCTGGTTACGGTGGCACGTGCAATAACTCCCCAGTCGCAGCCACCGCGTTCACAGGCCCGTAGAACCCTTAGTCTCCCAGAGGTGCTGGCAAATCCTAATTGGCAATCCCCTGATTCGGCCGCACCCGTATTGCCCCTTTTCACCGCCCAGTCTGGAGTTCGCGTGGAGACGGCTCATTTAGGATCGGCCCTTCAGTTTTTTGAGCTGTTCTTCACCGCGGATCTCTATGACCTAGTTGTGGCTGAAACCAACCGCTACGCCACACAGTTTATTACCGCCAATCCGGAAAGCTACTATGCCCAGCCTTTCCGGTGGAAACCAGTCACCGTTTCCGAGTTTAAATTTTTTTGGGGCCTTATCCTCAGCATGGGTCTAACTAAAAAAAATGTATTGCGGTCATATTGGTCTAAAGACCCAATACATTACATGCCCATGTTCTCTGCTGCAATGTCCAGGGCACGTTTTGAGGTCATCATGTGCTTTATGCATTTCGCTGACAATAGCACCTGTCATCCAAGAGGCCATCCTGCTTATGACTGGCTCCACAAAATTCGGCCCCTCATAGACCATTTGTCATCCAGATTTGCAGATGCGTATACCCCTAATCAAAACATCTGCATAGACGAGTACCTAGTACATTTTACCGGGCGCCTTGGCATAAAACAGTACATCCCCAGCAAGCGCGCCCGGTATGGGGTCAAACTGTATAAGCTCTGTGAAAGGGTCACAGGCTATACATATCGTTTTAGGGTCTATGAGGGAAAAGACTCAAAACTGGAGCCGGTCGGATGTCCTGACTACCTGGGGAGCAGTGGCAAGATTGTCTGGGACTTGGTGTCACCCTTATTCCACAAGGGGTACCACTTATACGTGGACAATTTTTACTCAAGTGTGGCCCTCTTTCGGCACTTACATAAAGTCGGAATTCAATGCTGTGGCACCGCGCGACCTAGTCGCCGGGGCTTCCCCCAACGGCTCGTTAGTACCCGACTTGCACGGGGGGAGAGGGCTGCCTTGTGTGACCAAGAACTGCTCGCGGTGAAGTGGAGGGACAAGAGGGACATTTACCTTTTGTCCACCATTCACGCAGACACGACTGTACAAATTGAAAGGGCAACTGGAGTCATTGTGAAACCCCTCTCTGTCCACGACTATAACCTTCACATGGGAGGGGTGGACTTCAATGACCAGATATTGGCTCCCTATTTAGTTTCCCGCAGAACCAGACGCTGGTATAAGAAGGTGTCTGTTTATTTGATCCAATTGGCGATGTACAATAGTTTTGTTCTCTACAGTAAGGCTGGGAGAACAGGATCCTTCCTAAAATTCCAGGAAGAGATAATTTCGGAAATCCTGTATCCAGGAGGGTCCGTGCCCCAAGGCCCTGATGTAGTGAGCCGGCTACATAGCAGACACTTCCCGTCTGTCTATCTGGTACCCCAACTCAACGTTCCCCAAGAAAAAGATGTCGTGTCTGTAGCAGGGGTGGAATAAGGCGCGACACCACCTTTTTTTGTCCTGACTGTCCTGACCAGCCTGCCCTATGCATAGGGGAGTGTTTCCGCAAGTTCCACACTCAGGTACACTATTAGCATAGGGATTGCGTACACAGGACAGGCACACAGGGGTCTTAGGGCCCTTTCACACAGAGCTGCCACAAACCTCTCCTTTCACCTGGGACAAAGTGCATAATGTACTTCGCCACATCTCTGGGCGATTTGTGCTTTGCACATTGTCCCATGGGGAAGGAGAGGTTTGTCCAATAAAGGTAAAAAAAAACAAAAAAAATATAAAAAATCACCGGTAAGCAAAAAAGTTATTGTTCTGTTTCAAAAGTTTATAAAAGTTAATGTTAATAAATTTATTGCGTTGCGGCCTGTTTTTTTTTTTTTTTTTTTTTACCTTCTAGGTGGACCAAGCATTGCGCTGCTGTCAGATTAAACAAAAGTCAGTGTATGCGGCGCTGCAAGACGAGATTTCTCCTCTGCAGTAAAAGATACGTTTGCCGAGGCATATGAGCTGAGGAGGCGGCGGTGTTCATATACTTTGGCAAACACTTTGTATATATAAAAAAATATAAAAAATCCCGGCAATGATTTATTCATCCACATTGATTGATGTGAATGGAGAAATCTGGTTTGCCAGGGCATACAAGCTAAGTGGGTATGGATGTTGGGCGGAGCTCCTATGTCCTGGCAGACGCCTTTCCCCTCCTTTTTTTTTTTTTGGCAGAGATTTTTTCATCCACATTGATCGATGCGAATGAAGAAATCTGTGCCGTTCATTTTTTTCTTTCAGCCCAGAAGCTGAAAGGAAAAAAAAATCTCATTACCTGTATGCTCAATATAAGGAGAATAGCAGAAACTCCTAATGCTGGCCATACATGTAATGATTGCGGAGACCCTCAAATGCCAGGGCAGTACAAACACCCCACAAATGACCCCATTTTGGAAAGAAGACACCCCAAGGTATTTGCTGAGGGGCATATTGAGTCCATGAAAGTTTTAAATTTTTGACCCAAGTTAGCGGAAATTGAGACTTTGTGAGAAAAAACGAAAAAAAAAAATAAATTTCCGCTATATTATGTCCAAAAAAAAAATTCTATGAACTCGCCATGCCCCTCATTGAATACCTTGGGGTGTCTTCTTTCCAAAATGGGGTCACATGTGGGGTATTTATACTGCCCTGGCTTTTTAGGGGCCCTAAAGCGTGAGAAGAAGTCTGGGATCCAAATGTCTAAAAATGCCCTCCTAAAAGGAATTTGGGCACTTTTGCGCATCTAGGCTGCAAAAAAGTGTCACACATGTGGTATCGCCGTACTCAGGAGAAGTTGGGGAATGTGTTTTGGGGTGTCATTTTACATATACCCATGCTGGGTGAGATAAAAATCTTGGTCAAATGCCAACTTTGTATAAAAAAATGGGAAATGTTGTCTTTTGCCAAGATATTTCTCTCACCCAGCATGGGTATATGTAAAATGACACCCCAAAACACATTCCCCAACTTCTCCTGAGTACGGCGATACCAGATGTGTGACACTTTTTTGCAGCCTAGGTGGGCAAAGGGGCACACATTCCAAAGTGCACCTTTCGGATTTCACTGGTCATTTTTTACAGATTTTGATTGCAAACTACTTCTCACGCATATGGGCCCCTAAAATGCCAGGGCAGTATAACTACCCCACAAGTGACCCCATTTTGGAAAGAAGACACCCCAAGGTATTCCGTGAGGGGCGTGGCGAGTTCCTAGAATTTTTTATTTTTTGTCACAAGTTAGCGGAAAATGATGATTATTTTTTTTTTTCCTTACAAAGTCTCATATTCCACTAACTTGCGACAAAAAATAAAAAATTCTAGGAACTCGCCATGCCCCTCACGGAATACTTGGGGTGTCTTCTTTCCAAAATGGGGTCACTTGTGGGGTAGTTATACTGCCCTGGCAATTTAGGGGCCCATATGCGTGAGAAGTAGTTTGAAATCAAAATCTGTAAAAAATGGCTGGTGAAATCCTAAAGGTGCTCTTTGGAATGTGTGCCCCTTTGCCCACCTAGGCTGCCAAAAAGTGTCACACATCTGGTATCGCCGTACTCAGGAGAAGTTGGGGAATGTGTTTTGGGGTGTCATTTTACATATACCCATGCTGGGTGAGAGAAATATCTTGGCAAAAGACAACATTTCCCATTTTTTTATGCAAAGTTGGCATTTGACCAAGATATTTATCTCACCCAGCATGGGTATATGTAAAATGACACCCCAAAACACATTCCTCAACTTCTCCTGAGTACGGCGATACCAGATGTGTGACACTTTTTTGCAGCCTAGGTGGGCAAAGGGGCACACATTCCAAAGAGCACCTTTCGGATTTCACCGGTCATTTTTTACAGATTTTGATTGCAAACTACTTCTCAGGCATATGGGCCCCTAAAATGCCAGGGCAGTATAACTACCCCACAAGTGACCCCATTTTGGAAAGAAGACACCTCAGGGTATTCCGTGAGGGGCATGGCGAGTTCCTAGAATTTTTTATTTTTTGTCACAAGTTAGTGGAATATGAGACTTTGTAAGAAAAAAATAAAATAAAAAATAAATCATCATTTTCTGCTAACTTGTGACAAAAAATAAAAAGTTCTATGAACTCACTATGCCCATCAGCGAATACCTTAGGGTGTCTTCTTTCCGAAATGGGGTCATTTGTGGGTTTTTTCTACTGTCTGGGCATTGTAGAACCTCAGGAAACATGACAGGTGCTCAGAAAGTCAGAGCTGTTTCAAAAAGCGGAAATTCACATTTTTGTACCATAGTTTGTAAATGCTATAACTTTTACCCAAACCATTTTTTTTTTTACCCAAACATAGTTTTTTTTATCAAAGACATGTAGAAAAATAAATTTAGCAAAAAATTTATATATGGATGTCGTTTTTTTTGCAAAATTTTACAACTGAAAGTGAAAAATGTCATTTTTTTGCAAAAAAATCGTTAAATTTCGATTAATAACAAAAAATGTAAAAATGTCAGCAGCAATGAAATACCACCAAATGAAATCTCTATTAGTGAGAAGAAAAGGAGATAAAATTCATTTGGGTGGTAAGTTGCATGACCGAGCAATAAACCGCTAAAGTTGTGAAGTGCCGATTTGTAAAAAAGGGCCTGGTCACTAGGGGGGTATAAACCTGTGGTCCTTAAGTGGTTAAAAAGGAGGAACGCATCGGTGAGCTCAGCAACACCAAAACACCCGGAAGACCACGGAAAACAACTTTGGTGGATGACTGAAGAATAACAACATCCTATGGACAGATGAGACCAAGATCAACTTGTACCAGAGTGATGGGAAGAGAAAAGTATGAAGAAGGAAAGGAACTGCTCATGATCCTAAGCATACCACCTCATCAGTGAAGCATGGTGGTGGTAGTGTAATGGCGTGGGCATGTATGGCTGCCAATGGAACTGGTTCTCTTATATTTATTGATGATGTGACTGCTGACAAAAGCAGCAGGATGAATTCTGAAGTGTTTTGGGCCATATTATCTGCTCATATTCAGCCAAATGCTGGATATATTGGCAATTACATGTTTTGGATGATAGGATGTCGCATACAGTGTGGTATTCCCTGCCATAGGTTTTCTATAGGTACAGATAAAAACTTGATTGGTGGAGGGATCCCCCCTCAGGCGCAAATCCAGAAAAGAAACCTCCCATATATCATAGTGGACACTAAATGAAATAGTGTCCACACAGGAGTTAATATAACCACAAAAGGATGGTATGGCCGCCACATCGCCCGCCCGTTGCACTATTAATGTCCCCCACCATGGCAATCACAATGTATCTGCAGCTAGACTGCACTTTGCTGTTTGCCATGGTGGCGACACATCAGATATGGTGGTACAGGGCATAGAAAAAGTTTTTTTGCCTAAACGTGGAGGAGACCATAGAAGAAAATTATTAAATAGAGAGTCTTTCTAGATTTATGCATTGAACATGCGCCAACCAGACGGTTTAAATAAACGTCTAGATCTGATCCTGCAGCAATAATCTATAAAGCTGTTATCCATAAAGCTGTTATGTACCATAATTTAAGTGCAACAAGATCCTCCTCTTTTTCTTGGGAGCACTCTTAGGAGATTTTTCTCCCCCTTTTTTTCTCCTTTTTGTTATTTTGACTTTTATTACATTCCACCATATTCCAGCAAAACAATTTGTGTACATCCAGTATACACCTTATGCGTATCCTTTTTTCTTTTTGCCTAGTTATTCTTCACTATGTATATGTATGGTTGAATGTTCTTTTGTTTTTTCTTTTACTTTTCATGAGAAGATGTATTTGAAGGTGTGGCACCTTTTCTTGGGGGCGGTTGCAGGCCTGTGAAGACAATTAGTGAATACAGGTGCAGCTTCCCCTTTAAAAGGTCTCATTTTTAATGTCTTACTGTGTCATGAGGAAGGACTAGAATTGTCTCTGGTAGCCCGAAATGCGTAGACAAGACTGCTATTTTTGTAACTGATGGATGAGATTTTACCGCAAGCAAAAAAAAATTATATTCCTTTATCAAAGTGGAGCTGGATTTCTTCAAACCTCTTTTTGCATATGATTATTATTCTGTCCCATTCCTTTTGGTCCCTTAACAAGTGGGAGGCACATATTCAAACTGTTGTAATTCCTACACCGTTCACCTGATTTGGATGTAAATACCCTCAAATTAAAGCTGACAGTCTGCAGTTAAAGCACATCTTGTTCGTTTCATTTCAAATCCATTGTGGTGGTGTATAGAGCCCAAAATGTTAGAATTGTGTCGATGTCCCAATATTTATGGACCTGACTTGTATTTATTATAAATTATTACATGTGATTGGCTGCAGTGGATTCTGAAACCTCACATCATCCCTGGAGCACTGTAAACAGAGACCAACAGAGGGCCACAGAAGCATCAACATCAGACTAGTAGGGAGTTGGTAAAGTATTGCTTTCTTTGTTATTTTAATTTATAAAAAAAATAAGATCATGGACAACTCCTTTAAGGAGAAGCTGTAGTAGTGGAGTACTGGACTGTACCCATGTAGCTATAAGTATTCTACTGTGTTATATGATCTCACTGATATTCTAAAAAATATAAAAAAAATTGCATCAAACCCTCATATAGAGGAAACTTTTACAATATCTACGTTCAAACTTTATTTTCCTTCAATTTATTTTGCCTTTAAACCTCTCATCAGAGACCGTGGCTTATAATATACGGTTCTCATTTTCTCGTTAATCCAGTTTCTTTTACTATTCTGTTGTTAGTGTCAATTCCTTGAGATATATATTCTGTATTTCATATAAATGTATCTGATAATATCCGTCCAGTAGTTACCGGCTTAGGAGTAACAGACTATCATTGTTGCGCCTCGATCCGATTCAGCTTTGAAATGTGCTGTGCCTGCCAAGGTCAGAGGTAAAGGATTAGGCATGTCTAATTTGGCCCTAGGGGTTTGTACTGTGGATCCAGCTCACATTTGTATATTTTAATAGGGCTCCACTGATGGGAACCTTTCTAACTTTTTCAATAGGACACAACAGGCTTATTTTATAGTTAATACATATGTGCCAGAGGGGCCTGTGTTGTTCAGCCACCCAAGAAGTGTTTTACTGAACTAATAAAACAAGCTATGGAGTTCCTTCATAATTAGTTTCATGGAGCAAGATAACTCTTGTAGAAAAACATCACGTATGGATCCAATGACATCATGTCTGTGTTTGTACATGTGGTTAAAGTGCTGCTTCTCACAACAAAATAAAACGGGCTGGCGATTAACTGAGCCCGTGTTATGTGGTTAACAGTTATCCTCTGCGCTCCAGTCCTGTGTTTGCTTTTCTTGTTTAATAACACCTTTTGTAACTTACAGCATGTTTAACAATACACATTAGCCGCAAATACTCTGCAGATATGCCTGGACGCATCCGTACATGCCGCTAAGTGATAGCCGTCACTGACGGCTCGCTGCAGAGAATATTACAGTTAAAGGGGTTGTTCCATCTGGACATATATGTCATATATATAGGACATTACATAAATGTCTGATAGATACAGGTCCCACCTCTGATATACTCTGATATCCACCCCATCTCAAGAACTGAATTCAGAAAGCTAAGCATGCTACTGTATCTGTCTGTCTGTCTGTCTGTCTATCATGTCTGTCTGTCTATCTATCATGTCTGTCTGCCTATCATGTCTGTCTGTCTAACTACAGGTCCTTCTAAAAAAATTAGCATATTGTGATAAAGTTCATTATTTTCTGTAATGTACTGATAAACATTAGACTTTCATATATTTTAGATTCATTACACACCAACTGAAGTAGTTCAAGCCTTTTATTGTTTTAATATTGATGATTTTGGCATACAGCTCATGAAAACCCAAAATTCCTATCTCAAAAAATTAGCATATCATGAAAAGGTTCTCTAAACGAGCTATTAACCTAATCATCTGAATCAACTAATTAACTCTGACCTGACTGCTGTCCAGAAGGCCATCATTGACACCCTCAAGCAAGAGGGTAAGACACAGAAAGAAATTTCTGAACGAATAGGCTGTTCCCAGAGTGCTGTATCAAGGCACCTCAGTGGGAAGTCTGTGGGAAGGAAAAGTGTGGCAGAAAATGCTGCACAACGAGAAGAGGTGACCGGACCCTGAGGAAGATTGTGGAGAAGGACCGATTCCAGACCTTGGGGGACCTAAGGAAGCAGTGGACTGAGTCTGGAGTAGAAACATCCAGAGCCACCGTGTACAGGCGTGTGCAGGAAATGGGCTACAGGTGCCGCATTCCCCAGGTCAAGCCACTTTTTAACCAGAAACAGCGGCAGAAGCGCCTGACCTGGGCTACAGAGACGCAGCACTGGACTGTTGCATGTCATTCGGAAATCAAGGTGCCAGGGTCTGGAGGAAGACTGGGGAGAGGGAAATGCCAAAATGCCTGAAGTCCAGTGTCAAGTACCCACAGTCAGTGATGGTCTGGGGTGCCATGTCAGCTGCTGGTGTTGGTCCAGTGTGTTTTATCAAGGGCAGGGTCAATGCAGCTAGCTATCAGGAGATTTTGGAGCACTTCATGCTTCCATCTGCTGAAAAGCTTTATGGAGATGAAGATTTCATTTTTCAGCACGACCTGGCACCTGCTCACAGTGCCAACACCACTGGTAAATGGTTTACTGACCATGGTATTACTGTGCTCAATTGGCCTGCCAACTCTCCTGACCTGAACCCCATAGAGAATCTGTGGGATATTGGGAAGAGAAAGTTGAGAGACGCAAGACCCAACACTCTGGATGAGCTTAAGGCCGCTATCGAAGCATCCTGGGCCTCCATAACACCTCAGCAGTGCCACAGGCTGATTGCCTCCATGCCACACCGCATTGAAGCGGTCATTTCTGCAAAAGGATTCCCGACCAAGTATTGAGTGCATAACTGAACATAATTATTTGAAGGTTGACTTTTTTTGTATTAAAAACACTTTTCTTTTATTAGTCGGATGAAATATGCTAATTTTTTTAGATAGGAGTTTTGGGTTTTCATGAGCTGTATGCCAAAATCATCAATATTAAAACAATAAAAGGCTTGAACTACTTCAGTTGGTGTGTAATAAATCTAAAATATATGAAAGTCTAATGTTTATCAGTACATTACAGAAAATAAGGAACTTTATCACAATATGCAATTTTTTTTAGAAGGACCTGTATCTATCATGTCTATCTGTCTGTCTATCTATCATGTCTGTCCATCTATCTATTTATCTAACATACATAAAACAGCAGCAACACTGCAGATATGAGAAGTGGGTGCAATCCCTCATGAACTGTAGGCAATAAGTCCATAGATCATCTCCAAAAAGCAAATGATGAGGCAGCACTCCAATGTGGATAAAGGGTGTCAGACCCGTTTATTTCCCCAGTGGCACTGGGAAAATAAACGGGTCTGACACCCTATGTCCACATTGGAGTGCTGCCTCATCATTTGCTTTTTGGAGATGATCTATCTATCTATCTATTTATCAATCTATCTATCCATCTTTCTTCATTTACATGCAAAAGATCACTTCACATTCAGAGCAAGTGAAGCATGTCAGTCTAAAATTTCAATAGAAAGAAGAAATTGAAGGACTACAGAAGATAAAAAGCGCAAAAAATATTTATTCACTCATTTGTAGAAACAAGCAGCGTTTCAGTCCTATCTCAGGACCTTTTACAAGCTTATAAAAGGTCCTGTGATAGACTAAAATGTTGCTTGTTATTACACAAGGGTAAATAAATATGTTTGCCATTTTGGGGCTGTTCCTCTATTATTCCAGCTAGAAATATATGGATAAATTGCCAACAGTCTGCACTAGAGTCCAACTGTGAGCTACCAGTTGCGGGTGTACCGCTGCAGCACTGACTAGATAGTGTCAGACTGTGCAGGGACGCCCCCCCAACTGGTAATATCTAGTTGGACGCTATTGAAGAATGTTGCCAGTTCATTTTGTCAACCTTTAAAAGGAATAACAGAGGAACAACGAAACATTACAGTCATAAGAACCGATGGTCCGGAATTGTTATTACACTGGGAAGTTACTAAAACAGATATGACAGGAGAGGTTACAGCTCTTCTTTATGAAAACCTTTATCTATTACTAGCCAGTATTAGCTACTGAGCGTGTCCTACAGTAAAACAAAACAAACAAAAAAAACTTTCCTGAATAAAGTTTGAATGACTTTTTATCAATTTTTCTTGTGATTTAGTACTTAGTGTCATTTGGAAAACTAATACCCGAG